>NC_058090.1:98423827-99027559 GCF_014858855.1 Bufo gargarizans | reverse complement strand
ACATAGAACAACAGAGGAGGGAAACTCCTGCATAAAAACATGAAAATGAAGAAAAAACAGTCACCTCCAGGCCTGAAGGAAGCAAATAGGAACCTCATAGGTCGTCATGCGGTTAGGAAATGGCGATCAGGTGGGGCTCTTATCCATCCTGCCCCTTCCCAGACGGTCAGATTTCCCAGCCGAAACCTTCTGCCAATTAGCAACACGAGGTGGAGCTGGTAGGGGGCCATCTTGGTCGGCCGGGAGCCAGGAAGGAATATCAACAGGGGGTACCCCAAGCGCTTCCCAAACCGAGGCCAGATCCTGAGGAGAGCGAACGGTAAGTAATTTACCATTTCTGGAAATCGCCAGCCCGAAAGGGTACAACCAGCGGAAAGGAATCGCCGATTTCTTCAAGACATCCAGGAGAGGCCGCAGCAGGCGCCGTTTGGCCAAAGTAGACGGAGCCAGGTCTTGAAACATCTGGATCGGTGCATTTTCGTACTCCAGGGCTTCCGATTCCCGCTGTTTCTGTAGGAGGGCCGCAGTGTCGACAAAGCTCAGTAAGCCACAGATCACATCCCGCGGTGGTTCCTGCGGCTTTGGTCTAGGGCGTAATGCCCTGTGTATACGCTCGATCACTATGCCGGCCGCCCTCTCTGCGCCCAGTAGGTTGGAAAATATTTTGCGCGCAATTGACAGCAGGGCCTCTACCGCATGCGATTCAGGTAGGCCCCGTATGCGGATATTCCGCCTGCGACTGCGGTTTTCCTGGTCTTCTAGCTTCAGGAATGCTTCATTCAATAAGGCCTTGTGGGCCGCTAACACGTCCGCGGCTTTACTTTCATACGCCATGATGTCATCTTGAGCAGACTCCAGGGAAACGACTCTCTGGCCTAGATGTTTCAAGTCATCTTTAATGTCAGATAGGCCTTGCTTGAGAGGTGAAAGAGCTGAGTCTAGGACTCTCTTAAGGGTCCGTTCAGAAAGCGGTGGGTCGCGTGGACGTCTGTCTGAAATATCAGAGCCACTTCCCGCGTCCGAGAGGTCTCCTGCATCGGAGTCGTGGGTAATGGATGCCGCCATGTTAGGGCCTCTCTGCACAGCGAGCCTCGGAGTTTTCCTGAGGAACTTTTCCATTTCTGGCTGCTTGGAGTGTAGTGGGGTTGTCTCTGAACTGCCTCTGGACTTGTCCTTGCCAGTCTTCCCCATATTAGTGCAAATTATAGCTTAATTTAGGGCAAATGAGCCGGAATGCTGGAGGAGCTCAAGCTCGTGCGGCCATTCAGCAGCGTGGCTAGGCTCCGCCCCCAGCAGTTATATTCTTGTACATAGGAGCAGTATTATAGTAGTTATATTCTTGTACATAGGAGCAGTATTATAGCAGTTATATTCTTGTACATAGGAGCAGTATTATAGTAGTTATATTCTTGTACATAGGAGCAGTATTATAGTAGTTATATTCTTGTACATAGGAGCAGTATTATAGTAGTTATATTCTTGTACATAGGAGCAGTATTATAGCAGTTATATTCTTGTACATAGGAGCAGTATTATAGTAGTTATATTCTTGTACATAGGAGGCAGTATTATAGTAGTTATATTCTTGCACATAGGAGCAGTATTATAGTAGATATATTCTTGTACATAGGAGCAGTATTATAGTAGTTATATTCTTGTACATAGGAGCAGTATTATAGTAGTTATATTCTTGTACATAGGAGCAGTATTATAGTAGTTATATTCTTGTACATAGGAGGCAGTATTATAGTAGTTATATTCTTGTACATAGGAGGCAGTATTATAGTAGTTATATTCCTGTATATAGGAGGCAGTATTATAGTAGTTATATTCTTGTACATAGGGGCAGTATTATAGTAGTTATATTCTTGTACATAGGAGCAGTATTATAGTAGTTATATTCCTGTACATAGGAGGCAGTATTATAGTAGTTATATTCCTGTACATAGGAGGCAGTATTATAGTAGTTATATTCCTGTACATAGGAGCAGTATTATAGTAGTTATATTCTTGTACATAGGAGCAGTATTATAGTAGTTATATTCTTGTACATAGGGGCAGTATTATAGTAGTTATATTCTTGTACATAGGAGCAGTATTATAGTAGTTATATTCCTGTACATAGGAGGCAGTATTATAGTAGTTATATTCCTGTACATAGGAGGCAGTATTATAGCAGTTATATTCTTGTACTCCACAGCTCTGCACCTCCATACGTCTCACTCATTACCATCTACCACCCTACTCGTGCTCTCTGTTCTGCCAGTGATCTAAGATTAAAATCCACCCTAATTCGCACCTCTCACTCCTGTCTTCGAGACTTTTCTCGAGCTGCACCTACTTTCTGGAATATCAGGTCAATTCCCAACTTCCCTACCTTCAAATGTGTCTTAAAAACACTTTTTCAGCCAGGCTTATCAAGCTTTCTAAAATGACTCTTCCCGAGTAAACCCAGGGCAGATCGGCCTGTACAAAAATGGTTTGACTACTACATATCACAATCGGCTGCCTTTTACGTCACTCCCATTTCCTCATAGATTGTAAGCTCTTGGGAGCAGGGCCCTGACTCCTAGTGTTTCAAAAGATGTATTTTGTTTTGTACATGAACCCCATGAATTTGTAAAGCGCTGCGGAATATGGTGGCGCTATGTGAATAAGGGTCCATTCACACGTCCGTTGTTTCTTTCCTGATCTGTTCCGTTTTTTGCAGAACAGATCTGGACCCATTCATTTTCAATGGGTCCTGAAAAAAATCGGACAACACAATGTCAGATTTTTTTTCAGGGCCCATTGAAAATGAATGGATCCAGATCTGTTCCGCAAAAAACGGAACAGATCAGGAAAGAAACAACGGACGTGTGAATGGACCCTTAGATTATTATTATAAGCCGCCCCTCCAGGAAGCTGAGAGACCACCTCATTTATGACCGGGCAACAAGAATATTGAGACACCACGTCTAAGACATTCACCTTCTTTGTTCCAGAAATATGGAGTTGTTCCCAGGACTGGATTATAGGAGGAGTAATGGAGTAGTTTTCCCCACCACTTAGGGGTTTCCATTTGCCTCAACCTTACCACGTATGAAGTTTTTTACTGGGGTGAAAGAAAACCTAACTACTCCTCTCCATGGCACTGCTATTTGGGCACATGAGGTGCTTTAAAAGGACACGGATTATAGTGGTATAAGGTAATTTTTGCCCTTGAATTTCTTTGCAGGTTCACAGGCAGTTCACCAATTACCCTTGAATTTCACAAACAACTTGGAGGCATCAGCGAATTGAGGGATTACCAGAATGGCATCCGTTTCCCGATGGCTTTGTGGTGACTAAAGGAACATTCTGGATCCTGGTGCCATTAACTGCAGAATATGCCACCTTGTCACTTAAAGTGCTGATAATCTCCTATAGTCCTTGGTGTTTGTTGCTTTACTCCAAAAAGGCCATTTGTCCGTGGAATTGTGGCTCCTTAGATATGGATGAGACGGCCTCCTTTCTACAGCTGGTTGGTCTCTTCAAACCCATTTGACAAAAGTCATGTCCCTTTAAGCAATCCCTGCCATCAGTGATCCATCTCTACTCCTTCAACCAGCTGGGGAACAGGTTGGAACCCTTCCTAATGTCCAGTGAGGGCCTGTGGTGAGAAGAAGACCATGCTCCTGGTGCTGAAATGCCTTGGTTTTTGACATGGCAGCCATTTTGAATAGTCTCTCCTCCAATAGAAATGTGCCTGATTTTCATAATTACAGTTCTGAAAGTCTCCGTGCGTTAAATGAATATTGAAAATAATAAATTACATTTCGGTTAAAGGACTTAGAATATAGAAAACATGACCGAGTGGATGGATGGTTCGAGCCACAATCCAGAGCTTTCAGAATGTATTGGTGTGAAATAATTTCATTGCATTTTATGTTTAACACATGTTCAGTAGAAAAACTTCCCTCCTTCCATGAAGAAGTAACACGTGGCTGGTGTCATCCACACTGGTCAGCCTCCTGCCACCACACACTGCAGTAGATCGGGGTCCACCAGTAAGCAGACCTTCCAGCCCTCATGGATCTCATGCAAGATCCACTCTGCATCTAAGACCATGTACCTTCAGAGCAATGTTCATTTAACCCAGGGTTTCTCAACTCCGGTCCTTGGGACCCACCTACCAGTCATGTTTTCAGGATTTCCTTAGTATTGAGCAGGTGATATAATTTGTGTCAATGCATCAGGACTTACCACAGGTATTCATTCTGTGGGATAGTCTCAAATCCAGACTGGTAGGTGGGTCCCGAGGACCGGAGTTGAGAAACCCTGATTTAACCTAAGGAGTGCCACAGCCAATGCACTATGGGAATGTATGAGAATTGAATGGTTGAAGGTCTATCTATTTCAGACTTGCAGAAGAAGGAGGAGAAGAGCATCACATGAGCCCTCCCAGGTCTCCACAACACTCAGGGGCGGACTGGGAACTTAATGTGGCCCTGGAAAAAATACTAAAAGTGGCCCCGTTTTGAAGTCAGGTCCAAATTGATGGAAGGCAGGGCAAGCAATACCATATTGTGGCTGGGACTAATGATGTTGTGGAAGAATCTGACAAGTATTACTTTGGACGAGTAGTAAAAACACATAGGATTTGAACAAAGGACCCCAGCACTGCTATTCCACAGTGCTATCCACTGAGCCACCAAATCACACAACATTTTTTGCAAACATCATGGCAAACTGAGGGCCTCTTCCCATTGCTCACCTCCGAGTGGTCTCATGTGTTGGGCAGTGTGGTGGCTCCAGTGGTTGCTGCTGGTGCTGGTGTGTTAGAGCAGTGAGGTCCTTGGTTCAAATCTGAGCAAGGGTGAGAGTTGTATGGAGAGAGTGTGCTGATAATTGGTTGTGAGTGGTGGTAATTTGGTGTGAGATGGAGAAATTGTGTGTAGTGGGATGGCGAAAGTGAATATGTTTGGAGGTCATCTGTGAGAGGAAAATAAATATGTTTGAGTGGTGAGGTAGGATTTAAAAAAAAAGAGCTACTTTTGGACTTAGTTTTAAAAAATATATATAGGTTGTTCCTATACACCATTAATTGTATAGCACAAATAATACTTCCATTCATCTCTTACCACCAAGCTGCATCTTTCAGGAGAACACAGAACCTCCATCAGATAACAGCATTGGGTAGATTTGAACCGGGGAGCCTCACAACTGAAAGACACTTGTGCTGACCACTGAGCCACCACTCAGCTTAACACTAACAAGCATGCTGAGGTGAGTGTTGGCATGGACCTGCAACGAGAGGAGGCACCATTGTTTTTGTAATTACATTTTTATCTCTTCATAGCGTTTTCAACATGGTGGTTTGGTGGTTAGTGCTGGTGTATTACTAGTACTGTGATACTTGGTTCAAATCCCAACACTTGCCTGAAGATTGTGTGTTTTCATTGGGTTTCTTCTTACACTTGACTATGGCAGTGTAATATCTTGCTGTTATATGGGACAGCAAAATTAATTTGCATTTCAACCTCCTCCCATTGCTGAACCATGTCATTGCTCACCTCCGAGTGGTCTCATGTGTTGGGGAGTGTGGTGGCTCCAGTGGTTGGTGCTGGTGCTGGTGTGTTAGAGCAATGAGGTCTTTGGTTCAAATCTGACCAAGGGTGTGATCTGCATGGAGAGTGTGTGCTGATAATTGGTTGTCAGTGGTGGTAATGTGTGAAGTAATTTGGTGTGAGATGAAGTGATGGTAATGTGTGTAGTCAGATGGAGAAAGAGTGAGTGGTAGCAATTTGGTGTGAGGTGCGTGAAGTAATTTAGTGTGAGATGGAGAAGTGGTGGTAGTGAGATGGAGAAAGGGAATATGTCTGAAGGTTGGTTGTGAGAGGAAAATAAATATGTTTGGACATGAGGTAGGAATAAAAAGTAACTTACTGTGAGGTAAGATTTAAAAAAAAAAGAAGTAACTTTTGGACTTAGTTTTTAAAAATTATATATACTGGTTGTTCCTTGGTCTCCCACCCAGGGAGACCACCATTAATTATACTTGTATCGCACAAAGAATCCTTTCCTTCATCTCTTACCACCAACCTGCATCTTTCAGGAGAACACAGAACCTCCATCAGATAACAGCATTGGGTGGATTTGAACCGGGGAGCCTCACAACTGAAAGACACCTGTGCTGACCACTGAGCCACCACTCAGCTCAGTACTAGTAAGTCCGAGGAGGTGAGCAATGACATCTACCAGCAACAGGAGGAGAGCCTTTATGTCAGAGATCAGCAACCTCCAGCTGTTCTGAAACTACAACTCCCAGAATCCTCCTGTCACTTCAATGGTGGTTACAAGAACAGCAAAGTGTGCATGCTGGGAGCTGTAATTTCACAGCAGCTAGAGTGCTGAGGGTTGCTGATTCCTGCTTTAGATGATGAGATGTCTATGTAGTTCCTGTGTTCCTCAATATTCCTAAGCCTAGTACCCCCTAGTAAAATACAAGTACCCCAAGATGCACTGCCCTGTCTATAAGCACAGCACACGTATTCCCCTAGACCCCAATACTTAGTGGATGGTTCAAATCTTAGCTTTTATATGTAGTGGATGTGCATTTTCTTGGGGTTCTTTTGGGCCATCTAGTCGGTATCTTCTGTGACTGGGAACGAATAAGACCTGGATGGTCTAATAATGTGCAGCATCTTCATGAAAGGTTTTATTATTCTCCACCCTCGTATAAGTCATTCATCTTCTGGTAGCTGCACCAAGAGGAACCTCGGCTTTTATCCCCTTTTTCAGACCTTCTGTATAAGAGACCCGTTTCTTCCTCCTGTCTCTCTAGAGAATGCTGGTTTGGGAAAAGTGGAATCTTCTCAAATTTGTAAGGGACTCAAGCTTCACTTCTGAAAACCAAAGACTATCCCCAAGCTAATTGGAGCAAAGTACATTTTAATACCGATGACCTATCCTCCGGCATCCGTGCAATTTGCGAACCGCAACACTATGGCCATCTGAATGAGCCCTAATAGTCTTATTAAGGCCCAGTGATCCTGGTAGTGTCCCAAACAGCCTCAAAAAGATCCAATGTAGGGCTCATGCAGTCAGGGCCGGTGCAAGGATTTTTGCCAACACAAGCGAAGCTACATTTTGGCGCCCCCCCCCCCCTCCTCTCTGTGGTCCTGGTCTCTTCTCTCTCTGCTTCAGACAATGGCTGGTTTAAGGACCATATTTTTCGACCTCTAAGACACACCTAGGTTTTAGAGGAGGATAATAAGAAAAAAATATTTTCCATTACACCTCAGGTCAGACCAGCAATCAGACCCCCAATGTTAATCAGACCTTAGATCAGAACCCCATGTCAGACATCATCCCCCAATGTCATCCATCAGACCCCCATGTCACATTTCTCCCCCTCCATGTCACATTTTTCCGCCCTCCCCCAGGGTGCACCCTAAGGCGGCCGCTTGGTCTGCCTTATGGTAGCACCGGCCCTGCATGCAGTCAGTGAGTGGGCCATATGTCCCGAAGCGGCATACATCATGCGCGCTGGAGTGCACAGCATCATAGATTACAATTGTCCTGCACTCGTAAGATCATATAAGTGCAGGACAATAGCCCCGTGGGTGGCCCGACGTGCACAGCATAAACTGTCCACGTCTTGTTGGGGTAAATGGATGTCTTAGAGAGGACCATTTAAGACCCACCTTTATGACCCAAAATAAAGGGGGTAATCCTTGGCCAATATGAATGGTCAGCCGGTGACCCTACATCTTAGGTATAGCAACACATGGCCTCGTTCAAATAGGACAGCTGATCGCCAAGGATTTGAGAGTCCTACCAAAGCACAGGGTCCCCATGTACCAAAATGGTCTCTGAGGAGCAGCCATGTTGCCGACACTCAGTGATTGTAGCTACAGCAAATCCACCACCTGTGGATCCCATGGGCTACACGAGAGGGAAAACCTTGGTGTTGTATGAGTAGCAGGGACGTAGGTTGAGCTGACCCTATATCTGCACTAGATGGCACTATCCCATAGGCGACTAAGTTGAGGGTCCCAAAGCAGCTGATGACACAGAAATTCCAGAGAAAGAACAGAAAACAAAAACGAAAGAGACGGACACAAGATTAGAAACGAGAACGTTTTTTGTTTTGTTTTTTTAATATTACGTTTTTGATAATTTTTTTACAACAAATATAGTGAGAGTTTTTTTATTTTTTTTGACAAAACTCCTTTATCTCCTGGTGTATGTCTCTCGTAATAGGATATACAATACTACTGCATCACCATACAGCACAAATAAAGAATCGTGGAGGGGACGGCACAATGGCGCCTCACAGGCCGCCATATGGGAAGGAAGGAAAAAAGATGGGCCGAATATCCCAGTTGACTTGTGGGAGGGGTTGGAGTTTAATATAAAATCAGACAGTGTAGCGGTGGCGGCCATTTTGTAATCTGTGTGACTGCAGTACATAGTTGGCAGCACAATGCATTATAATCATCATTACACTTCATTTCGGACAAAAAATATAAAAAATTATGTTCCACCGACGTACAGGAGAGGAGGCCACTGTGGTGTGGTGACAACCCAACCATCTAGAAGTCCTACTGGTAAATCTTCCTAATTACGTTATATGGGCAAGGTGTTTATCAAAGTCTAACTATGTAGGTCCTCAATTCAGATGGCTGGATAACAACTGCTATGGGGGCCACATTGGTAGTCACCTACCAATATGGAGGTGCAAGGTCTATGCTCTACTGGTGCCAAGCCATTTGTCATTGTGGGGGGGTATTCACATTCAGTCATATACAAAAATGTCCATAAATGTTCTCCATTTTGAACCAATGGTGTTACCCTTGGAAACCAATCACAACGGGCAACACTTTTATTGTGAACTAGTTTCAGTTTTTATAATACTTTCTAATGATTGTTACATTATCTGCAAAGCCTAAAAAAATAACTGGAGGCCATTTCGTCTCGTTATCTTCAAAGTACTAAATTAAAATTCACTTTATTTAAAAAGAAAAGGACCACGATACTGGCATCTTGTATGGTAATCTTGGATAGGTGTCGGTCTATTTACTCACCGGTTGTTAGAATTGACCATATCTAATATTTACACAAAATGTCGGCTTGATACGGAGGATTATCAGTCCTATCGTCTATTGCTTCGTTCAACAGATTAATTACATGTATTTAATATATCTTCTATGAATCTACAAAAATTCCGCAAAATTTGGGGAAAAATCGGAGAAGGGGGAAGGGAGGAAGGAAGGGTTGAGGGAAAGCCAACAACAAAAATAACGATAAGAAGCTGTACAGTTACCATCAGGTTTATATTCAGTTATTATTACAATATACTCTGACAAAAATAGAATTTCATCTCATATCAATACGACAAAAAACATCTCCCTGTACTGTAACCATTTGCTAACATCAGTACTAGCTATATACAGTTGGTCAAGTCCTGCTCAAATGTGTGGGTAGAGAGAGGGTGACATGACCCTGTTGGAGATGAGGTGGACCAAAGGGCAAAAAGTGTCCATAATTTAGTGTGAAGAGGCGGTTAAAATAAGTTGTATGTGATGTACCCTGTCTGGCTCCAGCATGAAAGACCTTCTTTTAAGAGTTAATTACATTGGAGAAGTTCTTCATGGTTCTTCTGTCGTGTACAGATGTGTCCACCCTTACCTTCTGCAAAAGGTCTCACAATGTTGATGGCCTATCCTCAGGATAATTTTTCAGCTGATTGGTGGGGAGGCCCCACCGCTCTGATCTTGATGGCCTATAGCCTATGGATAGTTCATCAATATTGAAAGAGTGGAGTGAAAAATTCTCATGCTACAAATACATTCTTATGCAGACACAACGCCCAAGTGGGTAACGCAGATTTCCCCCCCCCCCCCCCAAATTGGTTGTCCCATGTTGGCGTACCTAAAGCCAAGAGTTACGAAAGGATGGGCACATCTGTACTATCCACCAGAAGGTTCAGATTGGTGGGAGGCTACCCCACCTTCAATAGGTGGCACTGGCATGACAATTAAATTACTTCTGGAAAGAACCTAATTTGTATATTTTTTCTTATGGAACCTTGCCAGTATGACTCCATGCACAGGCTCTCAATAATCAGAACCATACACAAAGCTGCTACCTCTCTAAGAAGGGCAGACATCACTTAAAATCTCCATCATCGTGCTTACATTTACACACCACTTTCTCTCACGAGAGCTTTAGAGATTCTGACGTTCTTCACTGATGCTGGTGCTCCACTATATGGCCTAGCTAGGAGATTCCTAGGATCAAAAATGTCTTGTTCTTGCTAAAAGCACTGAGCACTCTTAGAGCTCTGAGATTCCTGATTTTACAATTTTGGGTCAACGATGGACGCTATTCTCCATCTTCTCTGTATGGCATATCATAATATGGCTACATGGAACACCCCTTTAAGGAAGGGTTTGGTTATCTACTCAAAATACTCATGTAGCCTCAGCCCAACACTCCTAATAAAACTTACTTCAATTTTCTCAAAAAGGCTTTCATGTTGGAGCTGCAGGGCAAATTCCATGAACAATGTGGACTTTTGTGATGGAGGCTGCCATTTTGTAAAACTGATGGAAATCTAGTGCATAAATGCTCTTCATTTACATTACTGAGGTATGATGCAAAAAACAGACAAGGCCATTTTGTAATCTGAACTATTTTCCAATTCTTAGCCATTTCAAGGTTAATTTGAATTCAATCTACAAAATGGCCTCCTCTGTGATTCTACTCTCCGTGGACATCAATCTGGTGTGAACAATTACATTTTTTGATGAGTTTAAGATGGAAATTCAAACATAAATGTATATGTGCAGGTTAACATGCAATATGTGGTAAGATCGTGAGGATGCACACCATTATAAGGGAACCATCTTCCTTGTGACCCGTAACCAGTTTGGTTTTCATGGTTCATCCACAAACCAGAAATCTTTCCCCTGACCATTGGTTCTTGAGATGATCTTCCACAGAGTGTCAGGTCTTGCAACCCTTTATTTGTTTGACCACGAGGTGGTGGAAATGATGTCTTCAAGATGTCATGAGGTAAACATGAAGAGTGAATCTGAGGTCAAAATGGAGTCCCATATGGCCAATGGTTGTGATGGCTGCCCTGTTCTCTCAGAAGCTGGCAATGCAGGCTTCTCCGCCAACTTCTCTGCACCCTTTTTCTTTTATTTAGATGCCAGGACACTTTTAGAAGGCACTTAACCCTTAACCTCCTACACCTCACCACTCTCATTCATCTTTGATTGAGCCATATTTATATAGTGATTTGTTTTGAGAAAAGACCTCAACATGTTTTTTTCATTCTGTAAAACATCTAACCTCAAAGACGTTGATGAAGGGGTCGCCTAAGCTTTCCATACCAAGTATCTTGTAGTAGGTTGGGATCATGGATATCTTCCAGAGGGCCTTATCCATGTTTTGGGACCCTGGTTGGCTTTAGAGATGGACAACATATGTATAGTTTACCTTTTCAAAAAGTTTGTTAAACGTTTCAATACTAAATACAAGGCTGTATCTGTCTGGGGGTGTAAATATCTCTGAGGAACCAGAATGTATGAAGGAAATGATATTCTTTTTGGTGGGCCTCCTATTATAATAATTTGTGGACACGTTTCTCTACCAGCTCTTTTCAAAATCCCCAATTCAAGTTTAAGTACATGGAACCAGTACCATGTAACATTTGATTGACCCTCATTGATGAGGGACATGCTGGTATGTTCTCCAAAACATACATGTTTAGAGCGTGTTCGGCTGCAGATAATATTGAGAACTCCAAATTTACTGTGTGACCGATCAAAAAGCACATACGAGCCATTTTGTACAATAATATGCAGTTGGTATACTGCACCATAACAGATGTTTAATTCTCTCGACTACCAGGTGCACAAAATGGCTGCCTCCATTATGAGAAATACAAAAACATAAAAAGGACCAAATTTAGAATTTTTTTTTGTTAACTGTGCTAAGGCTGTGGTTACACAGCAACATTTGGTAATCAAAACGTTACTGGATTACCGCAACACAACCTCCCTGTAGTCGATTTTTCCGCAACCAAATGTCACCATGTGACCACTGCCGTAGAAAATGTTTTTGGTGTAAGACAGTTCATATTTCCAGAACAGCCATACTGACTCCACTATGGCCACAACAACAAAAAAAAAAAATCCTCTCAAGCAAGGTCTAGTTTACCTTTACACCGGTATGCAAAGATGTATCTCCCAAGAGAGAGAACCATCTCGCCAGCGGCAGTGGCTCTCTAGAAGTTAGGATCCGACTTATCAACAAGCCTTGGGATTTGACAAGGGAATATAGCTAAGCCAGATACCCATCCGTAGACAGCTGTTTCAGGGTGCTTGCCCCTCGTCAGTACAGAGTAGGATTATGGCTGACTTGCCTAAACCGTTACACCACCAAAGACCTAAAGAATCTGGTAAAATAAATATAAATTGGGTTGACCATGTTGGATCGTTTGTCCTGAAGAGTAAATGAAGAAGGCCCAGGCATGATTTTTGACAGAGGCACACTATTTATAAGTCATGATAATCAGGCGAGTGATTCAATATCCTGTTTTTGAAGGTGTGGCTAAATAGTTGGTAGGTGGTCCATGGCAGACCTTCATTTAAGGTCATGCAAAGGTTGGATTATAGCTCTGTGGCCCATAAGAACCATGTGGAAGATCGTTCTGTCAGATTTCTTCAGAATCCAACAGATAAAAGTTGGCATGTGCCCCTGGATGCCATATTACAGAGGTGTTCTCGCCTAGCATTGCTTCTAGGGGAGCTATCGAGATACCACGAACCACCGCACCGGCTCCCTACATGATTCCTAACATACAAGACCTTTCTTGGCTCCTCAACTAGACTTCTTCATATACATAGTAATATATCACTTTGTTGTCATGTATTTTTATAGAATTTTATGCCTTTCGATGGCAGCGAGATGAATGACTGACTGAAGAATGAAAGTGCATGGAGGGTTATATAATTTACTGATGGGGGGGGGGGGTGCAACTCTCCAACAGCCTCCCTCCCCCAACGCCCCCCTCAGTGGTTGATATCAAAGACCCAATGGTCAGGATACTGAAGGGAAAAGCACAGACGGAGACTTTGGTAAGTAACCACACTTTTAAAAAGCAAGATATCATTTTTAAACAGATCAGTGCATACTTCTTATATGAAAATATACACAATTATATTTCATTGTCAAAAAAAACTAATGAAAAAAAAACAAAAAAACAATAAAAACAAAAGGAAAGCAAACCAGCCAAACACAATATATTAGCTATTTTTTTTGTTGTTTAAATTTTAAACGCTACAATTTTGTTGAGGTTACATCTTTTTGTCATTTTTTTTTTTTTTTTTTTGTGTTTTTTGTAAATATTACTTCATGCATTTTACACCTTTTTTAGCCTTTTGAGAATAAATAAGCTCCTTTTTAAATTTTTTTTAAATTTTCTTCACTCTTCTAAAAACTGCAGCATTTAACTTGTAATTGTTTTGTGTCGTGCAAGTTTCTGCCACACCCCTTAATAAAATGAGGGGGGGGGGGGGGGATGGAAAAACAAAACAGAAAAAAAACAAAAACTGAACAATAATAACTACCTCTACAGAACGCAAATTTACGAATATAAAAAAATATTCACAATGTAACTGTCAACAGCACAAATGAGCACAAGAAATAATATTAAAAATCAGAAACAAATATTTATACAGATAAAAACAGGGTGCGGTAAGTATATATATATATATATATGTTTTTTTAAGATTGTCATTTATTTCCTAGTCTTGAAAATTAATGTGTTTTCATTTACATGTGTGAAAAAAAACAACTAAAAACGGTTCTCTAAGAACCTAATCAAGTTGACAAGGGCCCGTTCAATTCCTCTAACGTCCGTTTTATACCCTAACAGCCAGCTGCGCCAAAATGATACATCTAAAAATTACATTTGGATGATTTATTTTTGCTGCTATTTTTAAAAAAAAAAAATATTTCAAATTTAAAGTAAAATATAAAAGAATAATAATAGAAAAAAAATGTAAGCAGGAATTTGATTTAATGGTATACAATAAAAAAAAATAGGCAAAGGGGTGATCTTATAAAGGGTGTATGGCAAAGTATAAAAAAGTCTACTTAACTGTTCCCCTCTTTTTTTTTTTTTTAAAGGGTTGTTAAAAAAAAAAAATAATAATAACCCATACCGCTCTAGTTTTCCGAGTTCCCTGCTGCTCTCTACTCTCTTGTCCTTCTCAACGCATAGGAAATGACCTCTCAGCCAATCACCGACCACAGAGTGGTCACATTGTTTCCATGTCAAGTGGGGGAAGCAGAGATGGGTGGGGGACTGTGAAGCCATGGAACACCACTATTATTACTTTTATTTTTTACATGGACCTAAAACCTAACCAGAGAAATGGGCCCTTGACAGCTAAAGATCATGGTCTTGGTCCCATCAGCGTCCGTGCCCATATTCCCGAGATAATTGCCGCTTTGTCTCGCTTTACTCGCTCCTCTTCATGCCTCGCCCCTCACCGGTGAGTCTCTGTGTAGTACGAACAGACTTTTGGAGACCTCGGGGCCGGGCAGGTGTGGTGACGTTTTCTCTGCCTGGCTCTATCAATCAAATTGGACGGTTTGCGGCATGGAGAGGAGCGAGCAGAGCCTCTGGAAGCAATGAGAGGTGTAATGGCACCGCCCTCATTGCTCCTAGAGACTCATTTGCATACTTTTGTGGACATTGACACAGATGGGACCATGATCCCCAGCTGGGACTGTTTTAGGTCATTGTGTCCATTATATTAGGACAAAAATTGGTAGAAACTAATTAACAAAATACAGGTTAAAATGTACAGGTGATTGCGGGAAACCAGAAAACAAAAATGTTCAAAAATACAAAAAAAATATATATATATATTTTTAGCAGATCACCCCCCTTTTCACCAATATAGTGTGAAAATAGCAGCAAAAATCTTGTGCGGCAGTGTTACTGACCTGGGCAATGAGCATGCTGCTATGGATGTACCTGGACCCCTTGCACATTATCCTTTAATTCCAAGCCTTCCCTTTCCAGAGGGGATTCTGCTCTCCGGAAAACGGCCTCGAATTTAAAGTTCCAATATGATTTCACTTTCCGAATTTCTAACGGGGGGTGGGGGGGCTATTTTTTTTATATCTCGCAGTCATACTGCCTTTAATACATAGAAAACCCTGTGAGGGGAAATCCCTGTCCTCGAGAAGTGAAATCATAGGCTGAGCTCTTTCCTCCAAAATAAGAAAACCGCATCTAAAAGAATAAATATATATATGTATATATTATATATATTTCTTGTTTTTGTTAATTTTAGATTTTTTTTCTTTTTCTCTTTTAAAAAGGCATTGTCTGCATTATGATAGAGCTCCATGGCTTGCGGGGGTTCGAGTTTTAGATATGTCTACGTAGCTTGATCTCTGGACGGCCCCGTCTGCGCTGAGTGAGCCGGAGACTGGAGGGAGCTTCCATGACGGGTGGAGGATGGGAGGGGAAGGTGGCTCTCCATGGTGTGCATCCCGATAAGATGCCGGTTCGTTAACTTGAAACAAAAAAAAAACCCAATTAAGGTCCGTCAAGCAGCTAGGAATTCAATTTCCAGTTTGTCAATGAGCGCTGCTCGGCCAGGGAGGCCACTTTGGACTTAACCGTTTCATGAATGGCGAAAAAGAAAATCTGAGTCTGCAGCTTCCCTTTCAAGCAACCCGGTAATAGATAATGAAAGCTGGCCCGGTAGCGAGCAGCCCAACGACGGATGTCTTCAGATAAGCGGAGCAGGGTGAGGCGGTGAGCAGGGTATATCGGTGAGGATGGAGGGCAGTGGCGAGATTGACTGTAGCAGCTGTGGTCAACAAGACGACAAGGTAAGCAGTTGGCTTTGGAGGGCTGGAGTCGTACTCGGCTTAGGTTCTTAGTGCAGCCATGGAGTCCCATGTCCTCTGCAGACATTGCCTGACGCACTGGACTAGGAAGAATACCTACCAAATACTAAAGCTATATCTCAGGCAGTTAATGATAGGTTCCCACCCTACAGCATTAAACCTCACTGGCAACCTGCTCCTGTCTGCCCACCCCCTCCCAATCGGCACCTCATCCTGTGGCTCGCAAGCGTAAGGACGAGGTGGGCGGGTGGGTTTTTGTTTCTGGAGCAGTTATGTTACCCATGCGTCGAGCCGCATGCGTTTTACAGACGGGCTCTCGCCTTCCACGTCGCTCGAAGGTCGCAGCAGCCCAAGCGAGGAGGTGTAGTCGGCCCTTGCATCCTCTCGGTCGTTGCCTTCGAAAGAACTTGCGTTGCTGCTCAGGCTGTCGACGGGAGAGCGGCCGGTGGCTTCGTGCCGCGCCTGGTGTGAGTAGGACGTCAATGGGGTGCCGGTGCTCCGTTCCCGGTTGGGAGATGGAGGTTCTTTTTTGATGCTTATGTTTGGGTTGGTGTTGACTGTCAGCGTGGCGGTGTGTGAAAGCTGTCCGCTGGATCTGTATGAGGAGGCGTGAGGAAAGAAGAGACGGGGGAAGAAAATATTAATCCACACCAAGAAGTCCCTACAGAATGAAGATGGTCAGAGGTCTACATGTAGCCCATAAGGAGCCTACAACTACCACGTCTTAAAGTAAACGTCCACCACTTATCAGTTCTTGATGACTCTTTATAGTGGTCGGAGATCTGCTGTTCTAATACAGAGCTCTAAGCCCACAGTAAAGACATGTAAAGACGGCCATATGCTGTCCGCAAAAATGTGGATTCGTTTTTTTTCTGACAGTTTAGCATGTCTGCAAAAAAACGGATTGCATTCCATTTTTTTGCTGATCCATAGACTTCAATGGGGCAATGTCCTAATTTTCACTGACAAGTATAGGACATGTTTCATTTGTTTTGCTGAGCCGTGTAATGGAAGAAAAGGGCCCCATAGATGTGAATGGGACAGCATCTAATCCGTGAAAAAACGGATCTGCATTTTTGCGGACAGCACTGATTTTGAGTTCTGCATCAGAAACTGAAATTATTGGGCACATTAAGTTCAGTTCAGATATTCGCCTGCGGCACCAGCACAAACCCCACCTCAGTTCTGAGAGGTTGTTCCGTGAAGACAATTTATCCCTCATCACCAGGGCAGTGGATAAGTGTCTGATCGGCAGGCGTCCCACCCCTGGGGCCCCCGCCGATCATGGGAACATGATCTGTGTTCTCCCTGTTTGGATGGATCGGTAGACAAGCATGCGTGACTGCCTCTCCATTCCAAAAGGGGAACACGGCCCCTGTTCTTGTGATCGCTGGGGGCCTCAACGGCCAGACCCCCGCCAATCAAACACTTATTCACTGCTGCTAGGAATGGAACGATCCCTTTAACTGCAGGAAAGCAAAATGGCGGCTGTCCAGCAAATAAAAAATACCCAGAAAGTATGAGTTGTGTGGGCAGAAGGGACTCATGATCCATCTCGATGCACAAGTGGGTTCACAATTAGAGGGATCCACGTGAGGATTCCACCTCTTTGTGAATTCAGAAAACTGGCAGAACCAGTAAAGAAGTGTAGAGTCAGGTGTGCCCCTCCCGATTCGCCCAGTTCCCTCCCTGTGATGGAGAACCAGCCCTGTACATAGGAGACGCCAGAGCTCCCAAAGGGCAGGAGGTGATATTTAATAAAAGGTAATTAAAGGCACCTCCTGGTCTGTGAGCAGCCGACAACCTCCCTCATCCACAGGACCCGAGAGCTGGATATATTAGTGCAGCCATCAGAGGTCTTAACTCTGCAGAAGACCATCCAGCTCTTGTCCATCTCACTTCCTCTCGCTCTGTCTTGCACCTGCTCCTATCCCTCCATCTCACGCTCTATATCAATCTCCCCTGCTCCCAGTCCATCTATCCCTCACGTTCTCTATCACTCTCTCTCCATCCATTGCTCTCCATCTCGCTCCAGCTCTCTATCCATACATCTCTTGATTTCTATCTATTTTGCACCCAGTCTCTATCAATCCATCTCTCACTCATGCTCTCTGTCCATTCATCTCTCGCTCTGTCTCCATCTCACTTCCTCTCTCTCTATCCATCCATCTTGCTCCCGGTCTATTTCTAAGGTGCTCTCTACATATATATATATATATATATATATCCATCTCACACTCTCTATCCATCATCTATCTTCCTCTCTCTATCCATCCATCTCATTCCTGTTCTCTATCGATCCACGGGACTTACTCCACTTCTCTGTCCATCTTTCACTCTATCTATCCATCATTTGCTCACTGTCTCTACCCTTCTCTTGCTCCTGCTCTCTACCCATCCATCTCTCGCTCCTGCTCTCTACCCATCCATCTCTCGCTCCTGCTCTCTATCCATCCATCTCTCGCTCCTGCTCTCTACCCATCCATCTCTCGCTCCTGCTCTCTACCCATCCATCTCTCGCTCCTGCTCTCTACCCATCCATCTCTCGCTCCTGCTCTCTACCCATCCATCTCTCGCTCCTGCTCTCTACCCATCCATCTCTCGCTCCTGCTCTCTACCCATCCATCTCTCGCTCCTGCTCTCTACCCATCCATCTCTCGCTCCTGCTCTCTACCCATCCATCTCTCACTCCTGCTCTCTACCCATCCATCTCTCGCTCCTGCTCTCTATTCATCCATCTCTCGCTCCTGCTCTCTACCCATCCATCTCTCGCTCCTGCTCTCTATCCATCCATCTCTCGCTCCTGCTCTCTACCCATCCATCTCTCGCTCCTGCTCTCTATCCATCCATCTCTCGCTCCTGCTCTCTATTCATCCATCTCTCGCTTCTGCTCTCTATCCATCCATCTCTCGCTCCTGCTCTCTACCCATCCATCTCTCGCTCCTGCTCTCTCTATCCATCTCTCGCTCCTGCTCTCTATCTATCCATCATTTCCTTACTGTCTCTACCCTTCTCTTGCTCCTGCTCTCTACCCATCCATCTCTCGCTCCTGCTCTCTATCCATCCATCTCTCGCTCCTGCTCTCTACCCATCCATCTCTCGCTCCTGCTCTCTACCCATCCATCTCTCGCTCCTGCTCTCTACCCATCCATCTCTCGCTCCTGCTCTCTACCCATCCATCTCTCGCTCCTGCTCTCTACCCATCCATCTCTCGCTCCTGCTCTCTATCCATCCATCTCTAACTCCTGCTCTCTATTCATCCATGTCTTGCTCCTGCTCTCTATCTGTCCATCTACCCAACTTGCTCATGCTCTCTATCTGTCCATCTTGCATTGGGTCTCTACCCATCCATCTTACTTGCTCTCTCTATCCATCCATCTCTTGTTCTTGCTCATGCTCTCTATCTGTCCATCAATTACTCACTCACTCTCTCTATCCATCCATCTCTCGTTCTTGCCATCACCAATCTTGCTCGCTCCTTCTCTCCATCTCATTCCTGCTCTCTATCCATCCATCCATCTCGCTCTAGCTCTCTGTCCTTGGAATTACAGGTGCCCTAACCCAGCAGTAGGGGGCAGTAGAGATACGTACATCAGGTTACTTAGTGACACGGGAACCATCTGCTGCGCGTGGTGGTGCTGTTGATGCTGCTGCTGTTGCTGCTGCTGCTGATGCCAGGTGGACATGTTGCCTAATGACAAGGTTCCTGGAGAGGTGAACGTGGAGAGCGATGCCAAGTCTGCGCTGGTCAGCTGGTAGTCTGCAAGAAGACAATCAGTAAGAGGTCTCCACAAAACATGGGCAGATGCTGCCATCCTGAAGGGCAGAAGACAGACAGTATTTTCTTAATATCCCCTTAGAGGGGTTCCCCAGACCCGGGTATATAAAGCCTAATCAGTGGGTAACGCGTAGTTATGCACCTTGGGTTTCAGTTCCTCGTCATTTTCTAAATCTCTGCTTGCTGTCAGTAAATGCAATATAAGCACAGCCTGGAGTCGAGGAGTTTACCTCAGCTAGGCCAGGGCAGTTTTCAGTTGCCAAATGTAAGTATGTCTCTATTCACTGACATGACAAAGAGATCTTGAAAACAGCAAGGAGTGAACACACATAAAATCCCCCCCAATTTTTTATTTATCAGAATGTATGGTGCCCACTGCAGGAATGTTCCACTGCTTCCTATGGGGGGCCTCCCGTGGCATAGATCTGTTTCCAATTCCCGATGACCCGACGGTTTATCTCAGCACTCTCATGTAATCCACAAGCGGGCAGAGAAATGGGGGGTGAAAGCCAGAGGCCTCCTAAATGACACAAACACGTGTAGGCCTTCTCATCCGTGACGGAAAGACACATGTGCTACAGGAAGGTCGCACAGGTCATCCTGCTTCCTAATACAGGAGCTGACCAGCAGAGGGCGCTGTAGGCAATCCTATGAGATGTTCTGCTCTGGCCGTTTACCAGGCTGATCTACGTGGCCGTCAAGCGTGACTTTCTTTAGACTGCACCCTCCGTCCCTCGCCTGGGCGTACATGTGACGATGACATCTCACACAGGATCTCGTAGGTCCAGCTCGGGTGTAAGAGAGACCTGCAACGACCCTACTCTAAATTGTGACAAGAGAGGCAGCCATAGGCACTTGACGATAAGCTGATCCCAAAGCTTGCGATCCCTAGTGATCGACTGTAATCTAATCCTGCAGGAAGTGTTCCGTGTCTCTGTAGCGCCACCACAGTGAATACATGGTATTACACAGTGCTCACTCAAATCAGGTCCTTCAGGGCAAGAGACGCTCCAGATGAGGATTCCGACCACAGCACCCCCCCCATGAGGACATTAGACTGACCGCTACGCTTCTTGTTAAGCCCTCCACCATCCAAATGACATACCTGTGTTGTAGGCTGTGGACATGGCAGAGAACGGCAGTCCATGATGTGACAGTAAACTGGGTGTCGCCACCGATACGACCGGCGTGGTCAAGGAGTGAGCCGCTTGGGAGACTCCTAGCCTCTGTGTGTTCTGCTGAGAGGGGAGAAAAGGATAGACAATGGTTGACTCGGGAAGAGGACTCCCATTATCCACCACACCATGCAGGAGAGGGCCTTCCAACCCGCAATGATATAACTATGAACCTCATGCATATCTAGACACAATGGCGGCTGAGATATACTTTATTACACTTCTCTGGTGGAGATCCTTGACCTCCCACACACCCTCAGCAGTTCCTTGGTGGAGGCAGCCGAGGCGGTGAACTTCCTCCCCCCAGGAGATCAGACAATGAGCCTTTCATGCCCCTGGATCCTCACACATCCTTGGTGTGAATAAGAAGGCATGCTTCCTCCAGACATGACAAAAAGAACGCCCCCACCCTCCTTCCCCTGCTCATGTGACTACCAGTAATGGAAAAGCTGACCCATGGGAATCTGTACAGTATTATTATTATCATGGAGGCAAGAGACATGAGAAACCTCATCATCATACAGGTTAGCTTTCAAATTAAGGAACTGGCCACTAGGGGACACTGTTCCGCCAGCCAGAACTTCACTAAGACTACAGCAGACACAGGATTCACACTCGGCCATGAGAGCAAAGCAAGCAGAGACACTCACCATTTCCAGATCCTCCGCCTGGATGCAAAAAGCAGAGTATTGAAAAAGAGAGAGAGAAATGTGGCCTGTTAGACAGAGAAACTGAACACAAAAGAAGCTGGCCAGAATGAACACGGTACAAGCTACACAACTACTAGATCCAAGCTTAAAGTAGAACTCCCGCCAATAGGAGTTTCCCACAGGCTGAATATTTTTATCCCCAGTCTTCCCGCTTTTCTAGAAGTCATACCAATGATATCAGATGTCTGTATGCACTTGTCCTTTAAATTAAAGGGGAGATCTATATCACTAAAAAGTCTATTTTTTTTTCCATTTTTCTATTTCTCCTGCTTTCCCAACACTAATTTGGTGTAAAGGGTGTAGTAGAAAGATTCTGAGGCGCAGGAGAGGGCATCAAAGTTTTACCCCCTCTATTGGTAATATTAGTCATTCTGTGACATGGTGGTCACAGGAGAAGATTTAGAAAACCTCTCTTTGTTACCCATGGCAACCAATCACAGCACAACTTTGACTCTGAATGAATACAAGCTGTACTGTGATTGGCTGCTATACATCCCCCCCTATTATCAGATCCCTGCAGCCCCGAGACATCCATAGCCATTCTGTGAGGACTCCTGCTACTCACCAAGTGATGCATTAACCCCTTGCCGCCTTGTGAGGTGATAACGCGCAGGTCTGGTTTGCGGCTGTTGGCTCCGAGCTGATTGTTCTGGGATGGAGGCGGAGGGGATTTGGCTGGGATGACTTTACCCAGGGAGTTCCCGTTCGATACTGGTATGAGGCCCGGAGAGGCTCGCGCACTGATGTAGCCATTGCCTACAGAATTGGGAAGGAAGAGGGGAAAACCGTGTGATGTGGCGGCAGCCATTTTGTAAAAAAAAATAAAAAAAATTTAAAACTTGTTGTCCATAGCAACCAATTAGAGTTTAATTTCTCACAGTGCTCTTGCAATGTGATTGATATCACTGTCCTGTCAAAATGGCTGCCTCCGTCTATACAAGAATGTGCCTTGTCGCTAGGTGCTTTTTCAATTAACTTTATTGACACAATGTACAGGAGGGTCAGCAGGCTTTAAGCGTGTAGCAGGGATGAGGTGTCTGCCGAGAGGCCGTTCCCTCGGGGTCCTCCAGCCATACTCCAGTTTCCTGCAGCGGGCAGGAAGAATGTAAGGAATGCTGGGTGACGTCAATGGTGACATTCATAGAACCGGCCCCGCCAGAATGTGCAACAGCTGACGGGGATCCCACAGCCCACAGGGGGGCACAGACTTTTCAGATGGGAGGACTGCTTTGTTTAAAGGGGAAACCTGGATTGGACTAGAACTAACCATGGCTCCGCCCACTACAATAATAACTCCAACTGGTGATGTCCCATACTGGGGCCGGTCAGAGGGACCCGCTGGGAGGAGGAAGTGTCCTAGGAAATGGCATTTAAGTCCCGCCCACAAACCAGCCAGCTTGTGCACATTTGTATACCTGCTCCCGCCTTTTTTATTGGCTCCACCCCTTCCCAGTACGCTTATACACTAGAGTGATTTTTTTTTTTTATATATGAGAGGGAGGACATATTTATTGACTCCTTGGGTTAATTTCAAGATCTCTGCTTGCTGTCAATAAATGGAAACCTTCAAGGTTTACATTTAATCAGCTGGAAAACCAGCCCGGCTCACACAACTGCAGTTCGTCACAGTGTATCAGGGCAGGCAAAGCCTCTTGAAGCCATCTCAAGTTGTGATAGTTTGTTACAGTTTATCAGGTTGTGCAGACTGGAAACAATTGTTACAAACCCTCAGCTGTGAGAAGTATTAGGGCTGCACCGGTTGGAGCCCATGTATTTTGGGCACTGTGATTGGCTGTTGTGGGTCAGTTTTACTTAAGTTTACATGAGAGATCTTAAATTAGTAAAAAGTGGACAATCCCTTTAAGGGATGCTCAGGTGACACGGGGGGGGGGGGGGGGGGGGGGGTAGAATTCCTGGCTGCTGCCTGTCATCTGTCTGTTATCCGCACGACCAGTGGAAATCCATCTGACACGTGTGAGGGGGTCACCCGCATACTGGTGTCCAGTATGATTAGTGGGAGAGGAGACGTGAGCGCCTCAGACAGCAGCGTGAAAGTGGCGTGGGGGATAACGAGGAGGGGGGAACCCAGGTCTGGATCAAATCTAATAACGCTAATGAAATCATATTAATCAAAGCAGCAGCGTAATTAGATGTAATGCCCGTCTGGGTGAAACCGGGGACTCTGCAGTAACCCTTCAATGGCCAGACCGAGGGATGGCGTTACCCATAGCAACCAGTCACTTTCTAAGCATCCGCTAAGGAACCCATAAGAAGGAAAACATAGGTCGCTCGGGGCAGCAGAATCATATAAAAAGGCCACTAACCACGATTTTTTTCCTTCTCTGTGTCCTTATCAAAACCAGTGCTAATCAGAGCTATTACGGACAGGCTGCTGGGCAGTGCCACATGACCCATGTCTCTGTTTACTGCCTGCAACTCTGACAACCCCTTGCCATGTGCTTTCCATGTCTTTCACTTGCCCCTGGTACACATCACTACCATTAGTCTCCTTCCCCCTCTGGTGCTATAAACCATTCCCCAGTAAGTTCCCTATTCTGTTTCCTTCCCCCTCTGGCAGCTGTCTTAGGCTTAGGCTACTTTCACACCTGCATTTTTTCGCTGGATCCGGCAGGGTTCAGCAAAAACGCTTCCGTTACTGATAATGCAACCGTCTGCATCCGTTATGAACGGATCCGGTTGTATTATCTTTAACATTGCCAAAACGGATCCGTCATGAACTCCACTGAAAGTCAATAGAGAACGGATCCGTTTTCTATTGTGTCAGATTGAGTCAGAGAAAACGGATTCGTCCCCATTGACTTGCATTGTGGCTCATGACAGATCCGTCTTGCTCCACATCCCAGCTTGCTGCGATTTGCTCTCCGATAAGGGAACGCAACCAAACGGAACGGAATGCAAAACTAAAGCGTTTTTTTCCCCCCGGTATTGAGACCCTATGACGGATATCAATACTGGAAAATAAAAAACGCTAGTGTGAAAGTAGCCCAAGTCAGTTTCCTTCCCCCTCTCGCAGCTGTAAACATGGTCCCCAGTAAGTTCCCTAGTCAGTCTCCTTCCCCCTCTCGCAGCTGTAAACATGGTCCCCAGTAAGTTCCCTAGTCAGTCTCCTCCACTCCTCTCATCAATTATATAATCTCAAATTCACTAGTCAGTCTCCTTCCCCCTCTCGCAGCTGTAAACATGGTCCCCAGTAAGTTCCCTAGTCAGTCTCCTCCACTCCTCTCATCAATTATATAATCTCAAGTTCACTAGTCAGTCTCCTTCCCCCTCTCGCAGCTGTAAACATGGACCCCAGTAAGTTCCCTAGTCAGTCTCCTCCACTCCTCTCATCAATGATATCATCTCAAGTTCACTAGTCAGTCTCCTTCTCCATCTGACAGCTTTAATAGTCTGTCTCCTTCTCCCTCTGGCTTCTGTAAATATAGTGCCCAAATCATCACTAAGTCAGTCTTCTTTCCCCTCTGGCAACTGTAAACATAGTCTCCAGTAAGGTACCCAGTCAGTCTCCTTCAATATAGTCCTCCGGAAGGTATCTAGTCAGTCTCCTCCCCCATCTGGCAGTTCTAAATACAGATTCCTTGCCAGATAGATAACTTTACCATGGATTCCTAAACAGTCAAAAGAACAAGCACTTGCTCTCCAGCAGTGATCTCCTCAGCTTTCCTCTTGCACAGACGCCATTTTGTTTTGTGCACCATTTTCTAGCAAAAGTAATAATACTGCACTACTGTGTGTGTGCACGCCATAACGTGAAATGTACATAGATGGTGTCACACCTCCAGTCCTGCACCAGCAGCCGGGAGATCTCCAGCCTGCTGCACTCGACTACACTAATTACAGGGCTCTGTAGATGAGCTGCTAATTACCCCAGCTAATACACGCCCACCAGCCGGATAACGAGGCACTGCTCCCAGGGGGAGAGGTAGACAAGACGCAACGAATGCCAGTACAGATGGGGAAGGAGAAGGACCTCCATATTAAATTACTCCTTATGGGACTGCACTGTCACAGGGAGACCCCCCTAGAGGATACCCAATATACACAATTCTGACAGAGGTGATGTTGTCTGCCTCCTCGTTAACGGGCCGTGGGGGGTGCATGCTCCACCTCCATCCGTCTCTGACCCATTTCTCTCCTTACATCAAGTTGCCCCCCAGCCACATACAGTCCCGTCTTCCTAAACCCACAGGCAGAGGTCTCAAAGGAGAGCACCATCCACTAAAACACTCTGTGCTGCTGGAATCCTTTCAAATACATTGCAGCGCTTGGAAAATGTAAAAAACGTTTTTTAATATCCGATTCCTAGGCGGAGATACGATCCTTTGAATTTACAGGCCCGAGGCTGCACTACTGAGGCATTCTGATTTTCAGGAGTAGTGTTGCCTCCAAACCGAGAGAAATCAAGAGACGTGTTGTTCTGAAAATCTCTCAGTAGTGCAGCCTCAGGCTTTGGGCCTCTAACGTCAAGTGATCATATCTCGGCCCAGTAATAAGATATAAAAAAACGGCTTTTGCTTTCTTAATGTTCATGAAAGGGTCTTTTTGATTTTCTCCTTTATCGTGTCTACCCTGCGCGTAGTGGGCAGAGTCAGGACCACCTAAGAAGGATCCCAAGACAACACTGTCCTGTCACTGGGATACCCGGTCAGTAATCCTACCCGCCATGCAGAGCAGTGAGGGATCAGTGGCGCCACACTCACCTACAGGGCTTGGACAGGTTCCATTAGAATTGTTAAGGTCTCCCCCGAGCATCGCTCCTGTAGATACAAAGAGAGCAGGTGAGTAACGCGAAGTCCACGCCATAGACGTGCCTACTGCGTCCCGATACTCACTTACCTGCGCTGGCTGGCCTCTGAGGTAGCCCCGGAGACACTGTGTTCCTCTGCAGGGTCTGTGGCTGCGGTGACAGGAGCCGGGGGTCCGTGAGCGAGGCCGTCATCAGAGACTGTGTGACCAAAGACCCCCCGGGGTTGCTGAACTGCAGTGCGTTCTGATTGGTCACCGGTACAGTAACGGGCATAGCGAAGTTCGGTGCAGGAACTGCAGACTGAAGACACAAAACCAGATTAGAGCTCTGACAACCAATGCAGGAGAGTGGTGTCGTAACCTATGGCAACCGACAAGAGGGTTACGACGCCATGGGCAGTCATACAATAAGTGGGCACACACTCTGCGTCGTCATCATCATCATCATCACACCCCACAGCAACTGGAAAGAATCCATGCGTTATGAGTAGAAGGGAAATCCCATTAAATTGCAGGGCGCTATTTTATCCTCAAGATGGCGGCTGTTTCTGAGCTATGGTTAAGAGGTTAAACTTTGGGGAGATGGGGGGGGGGGCCGATTAGGAGCTTCAGCTGCCACGGAAAAAAAGCCACACACAAGATTAGGACACGTTTGTTATGGGTTAATAACAGGGACCGGATGAAGGCCATTTTATGGAAGACCCTTACTCCTCTGGTTCATAACAAAAGAGGCCATTTTGGAACATCAAATCTCCTGGAAGTTGACAAAATGGCCGACTTTGCCGTGCGTCGGTAACGAAGGCTCAAACTGCTTTATATCTGTTCCTTATGTGAGGTAACCAAGGCCAATTAAGCAGAGCCATGCAAGCGCACACCCGTGATCCTGTAACCCCTCAGCTCTGGTAGGGGGGTCTTCCGACTCACCCTAAAGATGGAGGGTTAGGTTCTGTATTTACATGAAGCAGCACTGCAGGTTCCCAGGCCTACACCATGGCGCCACCCAGTGTGACCATGCAGGCCCTGCTGTAACGGTCACTATGTCAACTGGAGAATTAAAGCATAACTCCACCCAATGGCTAAAAATTCAGAGGTGACAGCAGTTCATCCCAGTATCCCGCTCCCTCCATATCACAGTCACAGGAACCTAGGGAGCTGAGATATGAGGGGCTGTTTGAACGACATTGCTGAAAAGGCACAGGTGGACTCCCGTGGCTGTGATATTGTGGTCGGAGTCGTGGATAATGAGCGCCGACGGCCCAGAAGGTGGCCGCCATGTTGGGTCCCGGAACGTGCAGTGCTGCATTGGCCTGTGGCTCCCTCCCCCGCGGTACTCACTGCGAGTCTATAACTCTGCATCATTTTATCAAACTCCTCGTCAATCTTTTTATATTTCTCCTCCGTCTGCGGAGTCAGCGCAAAAACCTCGTCCGCGTCCGGGCTCTCGTACTCCCTGTGCTTCTTGTTCAGCGCCTGCTTTTCCGGATTCGGTGGGAGGGGGGGGGGAGGTGATATTTTTGGGATTTTTTTTTTGTTTTCCATTTTTTGTTTATTGAGGGACAGAGGGAATGAGGGACAAACAAAAAGAAAAAGAGAGAGAGAAGAAGAGAGGTGAAGAGCGGTTGATAGCAGCCAGGTACTTACACCGTAGCGTTTGAATAGAATGTCCAAGTCCTCGCTGGCTTTGCGATATTTGTCTTCCATGAGGGGGCTCTGGTCAATGGAGTCATCCCCGTCCGGTTCGGGGCTGTCGCACCCGTTAAAACCTTTCTTTCTTAATGTCTGAAATCACAACCATAAAAAACTCAGCTCCGAATCTCTCCACCCATTGTGTGTCTCCAAAGGGCGGCCATTTTGCTGACTACATGATGACTATTGATTGGTCTCCCAGCTATGTGTGTATAGATATGACTGTGCCTCACCGACCTCCAGGACGTTCCGCCTGCCTCAATGCCGTCATTAGCTAAGTCTACAAAATGGTCGCGATAGCCTGACCAAACCCACCCAGCCTTCCACCTTTATACATTTCTATAGTCATGGCCAGCTTTGGTGGAGGCTTTTATTAGTATTACCGATTTTTTTCAGTCATACTATCATGGAATAGCGCCACACAGTGCATAAATAATACTGCTATATGGTGCCTATATAATAATAAGGCTGCACAGCTTTTCCATACTACCCATAATGGAGGGGGAGCAGGGCAGTGAATGCCCCGGGGTATAATCGATAGGCCGGTCATTGCATGGTGATATTACTCCACACATTACCACTACATATACTTCCACATGCGATAAATGGACACCATGTGTCTGTATGTAGGGGTACAATAAAGCTTGTTGAAACGGGCAGAAGACGTCCATTTGGATCACCTTTTCCTGACTGAGGGGAATTATGAGGGGGTTAATAACGCTGCTTTATCAGTGTCCGGCCAGGCCGCCATGAAATTCCTGTCATCCGGCAGGTCTGACCCTCCAGAATATCTGATAATCTGCTGCTAAAAATAAGACATTTTTGAATAGAAAATGCATAGTCAATATGGTGGGAGATTTATTAAAACTGGTGCAAAGGAAAACAACCAATCAGATTCCAGCTTTCATTTTCTAATAGAGCTCTGAAAAATGAAAGATGGAATATGATTGGTTGCTATGGGCAACTCAGCCAGTTTTCCTTTTCATGGCCTGACAATGGTTAGAGCAGCCATGTCATCCGCTCAGGTAAAGGTGGCTAAATGGACATCTTCCGCCCGTTTCAACGAGCTTTATTTATATCCCCACAAACAGACACGTCACATGGCTGAGGTAAACAAACCGCTAGCGGCCCCCCTCTACTGAAGGGTATGTGCTGGTCTCCACATGGGGGATATTTTGTGTCTGGGCCCCTCCGGTTAGTTCGGCTCTAACGCTTCTCCTGAGTCGTATCCTCCGACGAACCAAAATAAAAACGCCACCCCTCTCGCTGCTGCCTCAGCACAGCGTCTCGGCTCGGACCAGATACATAATTGTAATGAATTCTTGCCTCGTTTGCTGACTGTGGAAAAAAAAAAAAATTTGCTCTGCAGCTGTCGGCTTCTTTTATTCTGTAAATTTGGCTATTTTTATGTGCAGAGGCATCCTAAAATAAACGCGCCACAGTCGATAAGCATGCGGAGTGGGGCTGGAGCTCGCTGATGTCACAGGACTCTTCCAGTGATAGAGAAAATGATCAATTTCTTGTATTTTACACAAAAAAAAAAAAAACATAGGACAATGTAGCACTTAAACTGCGCCACCTACTGAGCAGGACGCTAAAAAAAGTTTTAAAAAAAACAACGATAGACAAAGATACCCCTGACTGGAGATCTAATGGCGGCCATATTGGTTGTCACTCAGCTTTCCCAGAGACAGGTCTAGCTGCAGACAGCCATAGACAGGTGGTGCTTCTGCCAGAGTGGATGTCACCCAGCTTTCCTGGGATCAGAACTGGGCAAATAGGGCCACACGTGGACAATGCCAGGGTATACGCCACATGTGTGACAGTCTCCGCCGCATCGAGTCAATGTGCTCCTGTCCTTCGAGGTCAGCTCTCCGCTGCTGGCATGTAGGGGGCTCCACAGGATAACATTTACAGGGCGCTCTGGCAATGCCAACGTTAAATGGCAGTCACGGAATCTCTTAAAATCTCCTAATGGTTTCCTGCTGCTTGCGACCCGGCATTTAAGTAGAGTGCAAATGGCGATTAAATGCATTTAGGATTTTATGAGCGGGTGCTCGGCTCGCCTCATGTGCACTTAGGATACCAAAGATCCTGCTTTCTGCGTCTGGGCATCTGGGCAGGATGTACTCAGGCACAAAGTGAAAAGTTTCTGACAAGGTGCCCACTCCATCATCACCCGTCCCTAAACCCAACTTTTTCCATTTCTCAGCAAAATGGCTGCCACCCAGCTTTCCCGGACTAGGATAGCTATTCTGATGGAGTAGTAATGGTAGCCATTTTGGTTGTCGCCCAGCTTTCCAAGGAACAGATACTCTTTATAACAAGTGAGGGGGGCACTTATTGTCGTTGACCGCTGTAAAGGGCGGCGGGGATCCCGACACTGGCCGTATATATATCCTCCAAACAACTCAGACTCACAGCAGACTGCTAAGTGAACAGATTTGTTCATTTCAGCCGCATAAGCGCACACCAAGCACGTCGGCCATATGGACCCAGGACATCTGCTGGAGGCACAAGAACAGCACTAAGGAAGTCTCTCAGGTGACAAGACGACTCCATGAGCTCAGCCGCCAGCCTCGCGTGCACTCCCTAACTTCTAAACTTCTCAGACTTGAGTCCTCCAAGCAGGTGCAGGAAAATACTAAACCAGAGAGCAGAGGGAAGTTAAAGGGCAATGCCACCTCCGAGCACCATTTTACATAGACAGTCTACCTAAAATGTTTACCCACCATGTGCATACATTACTAATCCTGAGTAACATCCTGTATTATACCCCAGAGCTGCACTCACTATTCTGCTGGTGGGGTCATTGTGTACATACATTACTTATCCTTTACTGATCCTGAATTATACTTCAGAGCTGCACTCACTATTCTGCTGGTGAAGTCACTGTGTACATACATTACTTATCCTGTACTGATCCTGAGTTACATCCTGTATTATACTCCAGAGCTGCACTCACTATTCAGCTGGTGCAGTCACTGTGTACATACATTACTTATCCTGTACTGATCCTGAGATACATCCTGTATTATACTCCAGAGCTGCACTCACTATTCTGCTGGTGCAGTCACTGTGTACATACATTACTTATCCTGTACTGATCCTGAGTTACATCCTGTATTATACTCCAGAGCTGCACTCACTATTCTGCTGGTGCAGTCACTGTGTACATACATTACTTATCCTGTACTGATCCTGAGTTACATCCTGTATTATACTCCAGAGCTGCACTCACTATTCTGCTGGTGCAGTCACTGTGTACATACATTACTTATCCTGTACTGATCCTGAGTTACATCCTGTATTATACTCCAGAGCAGCACTCACTATTCTGCTGGTGCAGTCACTGTGTACATACATTACTTATCCTGTACAGATCCTGAGATACATCCTGTATTATACTCCAGAGCTGCACTCACTATTCCGCTGGTGCAGTCACTGTGTACATACATTACTTATCCTGTACTGATCCTGAGTTACATCCTGTATTATACTCCAGAGCTGCACTCACTATTCTGCTGGTGCGGTCACTGTGTACATACATTACTTATCCTGTACTGATCCTGAGTTACATCCTGTATTATACTCCAGAGCTGCACTCACTATTCTGCTGGTGCAGTCACTGTGTACATACATTACTTATCCTGTACTGATCCTGAGTTACATCCTGTATTATACTCCAGAGCGGCACTCACTATTCCGCTGGTGCAGTCACTGTGTACATACATTACTTATCCTGTACTGATCCTGAGTTACATCCTGTATTATACTCCAGAGCTGCACTCACTATTCTGCTGGTGCAGTCACTGTGTACATACATTACTTATCCTGTACTGATCCTGAGTTACATCCTGTATTATACTCCAGAGCTGCACTCACTATTCTGCTGGTGCAGTCACTGTGTACATACATTACTTATCCTGTACTGATCCTGAGTTACATCCTGTATTATACTCCAGAGCTGCACTCACTATTGCACAACAGCCTTACCTCGTTCTGTAAATGATAATGTCAAACACTGGTATAAAATTAATGCATACATTATATGTAATAAAAATCTGCCACATCTGTGATGCTTTGATCGGGTATTACTGTTGTAATTCCAGATCCAGCCTCGGGGGGCAGTGTTATATTACAGAGTTGTTCACAGGACAACTGGAAGCTCTCACCTATAACCACTAAGCACAAACAAAGAAGGATACACAAGTTATGGTGTAATACACGAACTGGTCCGAGGTGTAGGACTACAGGCCCCATCAGGCACATCTAGGTTGTAGCAGTATTCGGTTATACCCAGCTCATTCTGCTTCACTGAGCGAATCCCATTTTTCCTGACTTAAAGTGACAATTCCTTTGTCCGGCTGATCCCAAAATATATCCGGCGCCCAACAGCTGCGCTGCGAATCCTTATCACTGGCACCCAGGCCATCGAACAGAATAGTGCTGACGAGCGCCTGTGATAAATGCATTTCGTTAAAAAAATTGGATGGCGAAAAAAAAAAAAAGGGGGGGGGGTAGCTACAAATTTTATTAATGTCATCTAGTTACATCATAAGTTCAGCACTGCTGAAAACTGTTTATTTGCAGGTTCTTATAGCAACAGGAGGCTGGGGTGCAGCTGGCCAAAATGGGGGTCCTGACCAAAAATCTATGGGGAGGGGTCACTTCCTGCCATGTGTCACATAGATGGACCTCTTGATACTGTCAGATATACGGTAACTCATATGCCTACTTCCCCTTTAAAAAAATATATATATTCCCTATTGTCATAATGCCAAGCGAGCCCGCATCCTCCACCGTATTATAAGAGGGTGCTCCCTTCCTGAAGCTGCAGAAGCCATGGGATGTGTCTAGTGGTGCTACTCAGCCTACAGTGAAGCAAAGTGGTAGTACCGGCAATAGCCAGTGGACTGGAGCGGCGCTGTTTGCAGAAGGAAGCAGCCGTGTTATTTCTAACATGGAATATAATACGGGGGTTTTGAAGTCATTGTATAAAGACCACCAGAGTGGAGGAGTCCATCATGGCAGGATGATTTGATCCCAGTCTGTGTCTACGACTCCTCTATGCCGGATAGACCAGCGTCTTCGGCTGTGATTTCATACAGTGTGATAACGGGCCTTCTCATGAAAAATAAATGAAGATGAGATGATTCCGCCTCTGTCGCTGACAAGGTAAAGCTGGAATTAACCCCGCCACTGCCAGGGGGAGCTCAGAGATCCTCCTGGCAATCTCAGGGTTAGAGCCGAAGAGAAGAAGGGAGGGGGATGGGGGGGAGCTGAAGAGATAAAGTGACATGAGAAAGGTCAGACAATGACATTCAAAACTCTCTCCGTCACCGTGGAGGCTTCAGCGAGCAGAAATGAGACTTACACAGTTCAGAAACACCTATCATCATTAATGGCCACCTTTGTACAAAGCAAGGAGAGCAGGTCTTCTACATTAAAAGCTTCAAATTATCTTACAAGGAGATCTCAACCTCTTCAAGATCACCAAACACGACATAAGATGGAACCACTAAGCGTTAATATACATACAGACCAAGAAGCCTTTTTGTTTCCTTGGTATCACTTAGTAGACCACAACTAACTTCTACTATTGCCGCTAATCAGGTTCTTTCCTCAGGGATGAAGGTTCAGGATATGCATGACTCAAAAAAAGCAAGACTCGAAAAATAAGCAACTCATCAGCCATGGCTAACAAAACCAAGGCTCCACTACTTTAGACTTACTAACTTTCAACTAAATTTTCATGGATGGTGATTGTTTCTCCAGGTTGTCCTCCTGATCAGCATGACCCAAAAAAGGAATTAGCTCATCAGCTGTAACCCCTGAGACCAGGGCTCCTCTAGTTTAGGCTTACTAACTTTCAACTACATTCTCATGGATGGTGGTTGTCTCTCAGTGTTGTCCTCATGACCAGTAAGGCAAATAACTGATCTATAGTATCTAGACATTAATGCCCACCAACCAACTGGCATTTTAAAGGGTTGGGTTTTCTGAAAACAGCCAAAAGAGATCCTCAAACTTCAGAAAGCGATGGGATCAAAATAAACCAAGGCAAAGTTTTAAGGTCGACAGTTCATTTTCAAAAAAAAATTCTGCTCATTCCTGAGGTAATCTAGGCCTTTACTGGAGTCCTCCTGACACTTTCACTCATTGACTCATCTGTGGACCATCACTAGGCCAGAAGGACCATTAGCAGATACCAAATAAGGAAATTAGAAAAAATACTCAAGAAATGGACTCTCCAACGAGATTGGTGGGTAAGACACCGCCACTAATCTGCAACCAAATCCCCTGACACCATCCCCCTCACCAGTACACCTCTTTCGCACTTGCTCATCACCCATCCATACACCTGTACGTCTTCAGTCTGACATTTTAACCGGGAGCTCTTCAAAAATTCAGATGGAGCTGGAATGTGATGGGGAACAGCAGGATGGTGCTAATTAAAGAGCGGCACCCCTCGTCTCACCAGCTGAGAATCTCGCCTAAACCCGCTCCTCTTATACTCTATTAACCCTTTAACAATAGGTGCATTGAAATGGAGTAAATTAACCTCACAACGGTGGAGGTGTTGGAGGTGGAAGAGTCAACCACTTCAGGAGGCAGCACGTGGTTTGAGAAGAAAGTGGATAAAAATGCCTATAAATGGACTATTTGCATCCACATTAGGGGCAAATTCAAAATGGCTTCCCAGAAGAACACACTTGCACTAGCTACACAATATAGCTTGCCGGTCTCCAGTTCCAATGGTAGGCCAACCGCTGAGTTAAGTTGGACAGTAGACCCTTAACAGGTTCTCATCAGTAAACTAGGTAAGTAAGGGTTTGTAGGCGATGATGCCGCCATACTCAGCACCACTATATGAAATCTCGGAGGGGTGTTGATATTTCACCATAAACAGGAGCAGCTAGTAAACAGTATTCCGCCCACAGCTCCGACTAATAGAGCTAAAATGTTATGCTTGATCATTTCGGGGCCTTCTGAGAGTTTCGGCATTAGTATTATTTAAATATGAGTTGGAGTCCGCCCTCCTCAAGTAATAAGCGCCTGCTCCCTTTAATCTTGCAGCGGGGAAGCGAAGTCTGCCATATGTATATAATGAGACACTGAAAATGCAGTGAGTAAGAAGAATTGTAGGAGGCAATTACTGGTGAGGAGCAAAGGGCTGATTTATATGTTGGTGTCGGCTGTGGAAAGAAAGAGTAGGGGTGATGATTGCGCACAAACGACCCCACTGATTCACTGCCAGATGCTGGGACTGCAAGGGTGAACATGGACCTACCCACTAAACAACCACCTTCTAGAAGATTAAAGCACAGACTTAACACTATGACACCCATCGTCAACCTACAAATGTCGGTGCCTGGAAAGAAATCTATATCTTCTAGCTGAGATGGGCCACAAGCTCCAGCAAACTTCGAGTTCATATGACTTTACACAAAACACAAGCAACAATTTACTTATATTTATCACCTTACAAATAATCTTCAGCTTTAGGAAATAAAAACTTTACATGCTGATATAATACTGCCCCCTATGTACAAGAATATATCTACTATAATACTGCCTCCTATGTACAGGAAAATAACTACTATAATACTGCTCCTATGTACAAGAATATAACTACTATAATACTGCTCCTATGTACAAGAATATAACTACTATAATACTGCCTCCTATGTACAAGAATATAACTACTATAATACTGCCTCCTATGTACAAGAATATAACTACTATAATACTGCCTCCTATGTACAAGAATATAACTACTATAATACTGCTCCTATGTACAAGAATATAACTACTATAATACTGCCTCCTATGTACAAGAATATAACTACTATAATACTGCTCCTATGTACAAGAATATAACTACTATAATACTGCCCCTATGTACAAGAATATAACTACTATAATACTGCCTCCTATGTACAAGAATATAACTACTATAATACTGCTCCTATGTACAAGAATATAACTACTATAATACTGCCTCCTATGTACAAGAATATATCTACTATAATACTGCCTCCTATGTACAAGAATATAACTACTATAATACTGCCTCCTATGTACAAGAATATAACTACTATAATACTGCCTCCTATGTACAAGAATATAACTACTATAATACTGCTCCTATGTACAAGAATATAACTACTATAATACTGCCTCCTATGTACAAGAATATAACTACTATAATACTGCTCCTATGTACAAGAATATAACTACTATAATACTGCCTCCTATGTACAAGAATATAACTACTATAATACTCCTCCTATGTACAAGAATATAACTACTATAATACTGCTCCTATGTACAAGAATATAACTGCTATAATACTGCTCCTATGTACAAGAATATAACTACTGTAATACTGCTCCTATATACAAGAATATAACTACTATAATACTGCTCCTATGTACAAGAATATAACTACTATAATACTGCTCCTATGTACAAGAATATAACTACTATAATACTGCCTCATATGTACAAGAATATAACTACTATAATACTGCCTCCTATGTACAAGAATATAACTACTATAATACTGCCTCCTATGTACAAGAATATAACTACTATAACACCGCTCCCTCCAGACATGAATGGTTAGGGAATTTTCCCATAAGAATGCCCTTGCTCTTTCTCCGCAGGCCTCAGACGGTCTCATTTTCCTCCCTGACTGCTATAGTCTCCAATGAGTCAGACATTTTGAGACCTTGGCCTCTCTCTGCTCTTCACATGTAAATATTTCCCTGGAACACAGTACGGTATTACGCAGTCCGGGCCGCTCACGCTGGTGTTTCTGTACTGGACGTTTGCTCGCTCATCAGTTGCTCGGTTATACGAGCCAATTATCACAAACGAATATCCCAATGAAGGCTTCTTCCTGATCATCATGCAGTCTAATAGGTCCTGAAGGCCCTTTTACGCTGGATGATGCTCCTTACAGGCCCCTGTAAAAGGTCCGGTTGTTGTCTACAGACATGTGCCATGAAGAGGCTGGAGACCATGACATATCCCCTCGAAGGCCGCTCCTGCACTTTCTGTGCTTCCTTCAATAAACTTTATTTACAAACCCAGAGTGTCCAGTCAGATTTTATATGGCGACTAAATGAGGGGGAGGGGGGGGGGGGGGGTTACATAGTACGTCAAAAAGGGTCGTTGATGGACTAACCAAAGCAATGAGGCCTCAATGTCGCCCCAGCCTGTGACTGGGGGACGCCCTCCGTTTTCACTGTCCCCCACCTGGAGCGGATCCTTCGATGACGAGGTTGTGCTGAGCATCTTGAGATGTGATCCCTCCAGGGGAGTCGATCCTCAGCACCCTGTCAGGTGTCCCGGAGTAGGCATGCAGTACGCCATGCTCCCACTAAACTCACCTCCTGCCCCCATCTTTGTAATATTGGCTCCTTCCCTTTTTTAAATAAAGTTATTTAAAGTGCTGCACACAATGGCGGTATTTATAACCAGCATTTCACTTTTCTCTTAAGAAATACATTACAAAGGAAGGTGGGCCTTTACTAAAAGACACCATGCTAAGACCCCCCTCCCCCCGCTCCCCGTAACACAGATTAGGCAGTAATTTCTCATCTTCCTATATAAGGCAAGCTTCCCCGGAGACCAGGATACAGAAGTGCTCGCCCGGTTATCAGGCAGATAAGGCCTGGACTTTCCTTATCGTTAGAATAGCAACTTTAGCTCTTAAACGCGTCGCCAGCGATAGCCCTGGGGGCAGGGGTGACGCCCTATCAGCTCTAAAAGCCTGCTCTGATTAGATACAAAATGGCCGTTATTGAAGCCAAGGGCCCGGCTAGGCCGAGTCTGGATTCCAGCTTGTCTGCGGTGCCTCCAGTCACCTCAAGGAAAGTACTATCATCGCAGGGTGACGTCAGGGGACAAAGGGCACTGCGGGCCATGAAAGCCATATTCTACAAATCATTAACCATTTCCTGCCTGAAGACTCATCCTGGAATACAATGTAGCGGGCTTATTATTTGGCATCGCCGTCTCTCAGTCTGCACTGGAGCCAATAAAGGAAACGAGGATCGGTCTGACCTAGGTTTACCAGACACGGACGTCTATCAGGCCGACAGCTTTACCCTCAAAAGGCTCCATCAGTAAGAAGAACAGAAAACTTCTTGGCCAATCCTGAGATGACCACATCACCAACTAGTAATGCGGCAGACCACGCGAGTCTTCACGACGCTCCTGGTTGGCTAAAACAAGGGGGCGGTTGGCGGACCCGTCACACAGCTTATTTATAGCCAAAAACGGACCCTTTCCTCAGGTGCAGTGTCCCTTTAGGAAACAGAAGCCTTACAACCACAACTCCCATCATTGTCTAAGGCGGAGCTACTCACACCAACCAATCAGAATTTTTAATGGAGACATAACTTAAAAGAGTCACCAATTCTCAGGACCTACGCTGCCCCATGACTGGTTACCATGAGGAACACACCCAGTCTGAAAAGATGCCCAGCTCACCTCTATTATGTCTGCGTTAGTCCGACTCTCGTGGGGCTCATTGTACTCTGTGTATTTCAGCAGCACTTTGTCCATGTCCGTGCTGGCATACTGGAACAGTTTGTTTGAGTGGTTGAAGATGATGAGAGCGATCTCACAGTCACACAGGACGCTGAGCTCATAAGCCTTCTTCATCAGCCCAAATTTACGCTTTGTGAACGTCACCTGTGGGAGAGATAAGGTGTTAAATGTGTCAAAGGTCTCGTCGTGACTCTCCATACCACCTATATAATACTGCCTCCTATGTACAGGAATATAACTAGTATAATACTGCTCCTATGTACAAGAATATAACTACTATAATACTGCCTCCTATGTACAAGAATATAACTACTATACTACTGCCTATGTACAAGAATATAACTACTATAATACTGCCTCCTATGTACAAGAATATAACTACTATAATACTGCTCCTATGTACAAGAATATAACTACTATAATACTGCCTCCTACAGAATATAACTACTTAATACTGCTCCTATGTACAGGAATATAACTACTATAATACTGCTCCTATGTACAAGAATATAACTACTATAATACTGCCTCCTATGTACAAGAATATAACTACTATAATACTGCCTCCTATATACAGAATATAACTACTATAATACTGCTCCTATGTACAAGGAATATAACTACTATAATACTGCTCCTATGTACAAGAATATAACTACTATAATACTGCTCCTATGTACAGAATATAACTACTATAATACTGCCTCCTATGTACAAGAATATAACTTACTCTACATTACCTGCTCCTATTGTACCAAGAATATACACTTACTATAATACTGCTCCTCTCGTACAAGAATATAACTACTATAATACTGCCTCCTATGTACAAGCATATCAACTACTAAATTACTGCCTCCTATATACAAGAATATAACTACTATAATACTGCCTCCTATGTACAAGAATATAAACTACTATAATACTGCCTCCTATGTACAAGAATATAACTACTATAATACTGCTCCTGTACAAGAATATAACTACTATAATACTGCTCCGATGTACAAGAATATAAACTACTATAATACTGCCTCCTATGTACAAGATATAACTACTATAATCCTGCCTCCTATGTACAAGACATATAACTACTATAATACTGCCTCCTACTGTACAAGAATATAACTACTATAATACTGCTCCGATGTACAAGGAAATATAACTACTATAATACTGCCCTCTATGTACAAGAATATAACTACCTATAACTACTATAATACTGCCCTATGTACAAGAATATAACTACTATAATACTGCCTCTATGTACAAGAATATAACTACTATAATACTGCCTCCTATGTACAGGATATAACTACTATAATACTGCCTCCTATGTACAAGAATAACTACTATAATACTGCCTCCTATGTACAAGAATTATACTACTATAATACTGCCTCCTATGTACAAGAATATAACTACTATAATACTGCTCCTATGTACAGAATATAACTACTATAATACTGCTCCTATGTACAAGAATATAACACTACAATACTGCCTCCTTGTACAAGAATATAACTACTATAATACTGCTCATATGTACAAGAATATAACTATATATATACTGCCTCTATGGTACAAGAATATACTACTATAATACTTGCTCCTATGTAAAGAATATAACTACTATAATACTGCTCCTATGTACAAGAATATAACTACTATAATACTGCCTCCTATGTACAAGACTACTAAATATGCTCCTATTATAAACTACTTAAACTGCTCCTATGTACAACAATATAACTACTATAATACTGCCTCCTATGTACAAGAATATAACTACTATAATACTGCCTCCTATGTACAAGAATATAACTACTATAATACTGCCTCCTATGTACAGGAATATAACTACTATAATACTGCCTCCTATGTACAAGAATATATCTACTATAATACTGCTCCTATGTACAAGAATATAACTACTATAATACTGCCTCCTATGTACAAGAATATAACTACTATAATACTGCCCCTATGTACAAGAATATAACTACTATAATACTGCCTCCTATGTACAAGAATATAACTACTATAATACTGCTCCTATGTACAAGAATATAACTACTATAATACTGCTCCTATGTACAAGAATATAACTACTATAATACTGCTCCTATGTACAAGAATATAACTACTATAATACTGCCCCTATGTACAAGAATATAACTACTATAATACTGCTCCTATGCACTAGAATATAACTACTATAATACTGCTCCTATGTACAAGACTATAAGTACTATAATACTGCTCCTATGTACAAGAATATAACTACTATAATACTGCCCCATGTACAAGAATATAACTACTATAATACTGCCCCCTATAGACACAGGTATATACATTTTGTAATAATGCTGCACATCTGATACTATAGTGCCGTGTGCAGGTAGAAATAATTGTAAGCTGTGTAGGTGGATGTAGTTAGCAGTGTGTTTTTCTCGGTTGGTAGATTAATTATGTCTGATTGGAGAGGAGGAATAATTGAAGCCCTATATTCGGAGCTCTCTGCTTTGATGCAATGTGCAATAAACCATTAAACGCTGCTCTTTACACCTGAAATCCCCATCTCCCGATCGAGCATTTGATAACCGCGCTCGCTCATGCCCGCTGCGCGCTCGGTGCTGGTTTAATTAGGCTAAAGCACTTCATTATTACAGGCAGGAGGCGAGAATGGAGATGAGATAAACGCTACATGAAGTAGACATTATGGAAAAATACCCTGCAGTGAGAACACGGGATCGGGCAGGCTGAACGCCCACATGCCCGATCCTTTCTACCCATGACATCAGCCATTCGCGGAGGGCTGGGACACCCCTGTACACAACAGATCGGCAGCCTTGTTGAAATCGGCAGGTTCATCTAATGTGCGTGGGCCCCTTTAAGAAATTCAATGGCGACTACTTCAACTCCGCCTCCCAGGCATGGTGACGCCTGAACAGGTAACTAGTCCAACAGCGCACCCATTCAACATACAGCAGCTCAGATCCAAAAACTCTTTGGGTCAGAGGATGCGAGATAAGCCTAGATCTAGTTAAACCTCCATTTTCTGGTTTGGGGTGGAGGTGCACTTTAACTAAACAGAGGTCCTTCTGCAGATACCGAAATATCTTAAGGTGTCCATTGACTGCATCGTATAGGTGACAACTGTGTGGTACCAGTTACTGATCATGGATTAAAAGGGTTGTCAAGGGATTTTACCCCCGTGGCTGTTTTCTTCCAGAAACAGCGCCACCCCTGCCCTCAGGTTGTGTGTGGTACTGCAGGCTCGTCCATATTAATTCAGCAGAGCTGAGCTGCAATACCAGACACAACCTATGGACAGGTGGAAGGAGCGGCCATGTTTTTCTCCACCCTCCTTCCCAGAACCAGGAGACATGACGGCGCAGTGTGACCTATTTAAGCTTGCCAGGGAGTGAGGAAAGTGAGCAGCTAAGCGCACAGCCTGCTCGCGGTGGCGTCTAGGTGATGCAGGGTTGGACATGAGCAGCCTCCCTGCGGTCACGTGTGCGCTCACGAGGAGCGTGCCCTATAATTCATCCTTCACCTTCCAGTCTTATGTGATGTGACAGTTGCCAGGGGAACGCTCCCAACAGCGAACATCTTGCGCACACAAGCACGGCACAATCTGCTTACAAACAAAAAGACAGCCATATGCAGAGCGCGGCGGCAATGAAGGTCTGCGAGCCTCCAGAGCTGCACCCACAAAACGCTGGAAGGCAACTCCATCCGTGAGGCTTCTACATGCAGGAGGCTCTGCCCAGGAGAGGGTTAATAATACCGCAGGGAACGCGAGGGGAAGTTTTATAAAATGCATCGGAGGGGTCACATGGCAATGACTCTGCTCCAGAAGAGAACGGACTCTTTACTGCCGCCTACAGGTCACAGCACAGTTTTCTGCCTTCTGGAGGAGAGCTAATTTGCATACTGTTCCCAGGATGCACTGCCTGCAATACTCTCTCCATCAGATGGATCTCCATGAGGAGAGCCGGTGTAACAGACGGCGGGGGTGATCTCTGGCTCGCTCCCTCCTCACAGCTTTCCCATGGCCGCCAGTATCAGAATCCAGCGTCTGGAGATAATGTGCGGGCAGGAGCCGGCCTGCCTGTTCTCAGGATGTCGCCTCAGCCAGGCCCCCGTCTGGCCTGCCCGCCGTATCGTGCAGCTGCACTATGTCGCCATCTTACTAGGATCTCTAGGGGTCCCCCCCAGCCCTGGATGTGACCTCGGCAGTATGTCCCCCTGTCGTCTCATTGCTGGATCTCTCCTTGTCAGCTGCCGGAGCCCTCACCCTTCTCAGGTGTCTCCGGGGCCCCTCACAGTGGTCTCACCCAGCCCACCGACGAGTGAGGGCCCTCTGCGATTTACATGACGGGGGATGTAGGATTGTGTGCTTTTTACACAATAGGCTTAGATACACCGCTCAGGAGACAGTATCACACAGGATAGGATTAGATACACAGCTCAGCAGACAGTATCACACAGGATAGGATTAGATACACAGCTCAGCAGACAGTATCACACAGGATAGGATTAGATACACAGCTCAGCAGACGGTATCACACAGGATAGGATTAGATACACACTCAGCAGACAGTATCACACAGGATAGGATTAGATACACAGCTCAGCAGACTGTATCACACAGGATAGGATTAGATACACCGCTCAGCAGACAGTATCACACAGGATAGGATTAGATACACAGCTCAGGAGACAGTATCACACAGGATAGGATTAGATACACAGCTCAGCAGACAGTATCACACAGGATAGGATTAGATACACAGCTCAGCAGACAGTATCACACAGGATAGGATTAGATACACAGCTCAGCAGACAGTATCACACAGGATAGGATTAGATACACAGCTCAGCAGGCAGTATCACACAGGATAGGATTAGATACACAGCACAGCAGACAGAAAGTATTACACAGGATAGGATTAGATACACAGCTCAGCAGACAGTATCACACAGTATAGGATTAGATACACAGCTCAGCAGACAGTATCACACAGTATAGGATTAGATACACAGCTCAGCAGGCAGTATCACACAGTATAGGATTAGATACACAGCTCAGCAGTCAGTATCACACAGGATAGGATTAGATACACAGCTCAGCAGACAGTATCACACAGCATAGGATTAGATACACAGCTCAGCAGACGGTATCACACGTGATAGGCTTAGATACACAGCTCAGCAGTCAGTATCACACAGGACAGGATTAGATACACAGCTCAGCAGTCAGTATCACACAGGACAGGATTAGATACACAGCTCAGCAGTCAGTATCACACAGGATAGGATTAGATACACGGCTCAGCAGGCAGTATCACACAGGATAGGATTAGATACACAGCTCAGCAGACAGTATCACACAGGATAGGTTTAGATACACAGCTCAGCGGACAGTATCACACAGGATAGGATTAGATACACAGCTCAGCAGACAGTATCACACAGGATAGGATTAGATACACAGCTCAGCAGACAGTATCACACAGGATAGGATTAGATACACAGCTCAGCAGACAGTATCACACAGGATAGGATTAGATACACAGCTCAGCAGACAGTATCACACAGGATAGGATTAGATACACAGCTCAGCAGACAGTATCACACAGGATAGGATTAGATACACAGCTCAGCAGACAGTATCACACAGGATAGGATTAGATACACAGCTCAGCAGACAGTATCACACAGGATAGGATTAGATACACAGCTCAGTGAGGAGCAGTGGAGGATACGTGGTGACGAGGGGACAATATTTCACCCTCCTTCCTTCCTCGGGGTGGAGCGGGGGGCAGCGCCACCACTGTGCCTCACACCCTGCAGGGGGCGCACCCTCACTAATTCACCAGATCCAGGCCTGAGCTCATTAACGTCTCTGCCATCCAGCCTCCTGCAGGGAGGGGGCGCTGTGTCACGCTGAGACGCTTATTAGGAGGGATTAGTGAATTACCACATATTAAAACTTCACATTAATCACCTCGTAAACTCGCTGGAGGGGAAGGGGGGGGGGGCGCAAAACGGAGCCAGATGTACCCCAAAAAGACATTACACAGAAGAACCTGGTCTGATTTGTAGTACAGATAGTGGATTTTTAACCATTTATACAGTTTATAGGATAACTGAAGTTAGGGTTATATTAATTTATTGGGCTTTCGTGTTTTTTTAACCACTTTTACTTTATTTTATTATTGATTTATGTTACTGGTTATAATTATAATGCTTAGTCAACTTTTTTGTCATAATTTTTATTTTTTCAGAATTTTTTGTTTTGTTTACATTTTTCTCATTTGATAATTTTACTTATTTATTCATTTTCCATTTAAACTTTTCCTTCTCTTGGAGCGTTTGATGGCGGCATAGGTTGGAGAAGATGGGACGTGCAATCGACCGTATCTATTTCGTATTGGCATACCTCGGACATCGGCCGGGTGCGTTCCACATTTTCTGCTTCCTCATGTCCCGCCCCCTTAGTTAGAAATGCCTCGGACGGCACACGACGCGTTGTCCGCATCTTTTGAGGTCCCATTGAAAGGAACAGGTCCGCTGGCCGTACACCTCAGATGTATCGATGGACTGGCTGAATATCTAATGTGTATGAAGACCTCCCAACTCGCCCTGAAAAGGACTGGACGGCTGGAGTTCAATATGCCCGATCCTTTTGTTCTCAGAAGATCACACCTAGTCAACATTGTGATTTCGAGGCATGTAGGAACGCCCCCCAAACTCACGTATAAGTGGGAATCACTTAAGCCCCGCTCATTTTTTGGCCTAAATCTGCTGGTTCAGTTTCTAAAAATTAAGGACAGTCTCTACAAATTGGGGACTGCGGCCACTATGGAAGATCAGCTGGCACCAGAGGGGGAGACAAGTTTACGTGGAGGTAATAATACGCCTGGGGGCGTCTTTAGATCTGGACCACAAGGTGGGCTCTTCCAAAACAGCCACCATTGTTGGAAAGAAGCAACCATAACTGCCTAAGACGGCACAATGAATGTAAGGAGACTCCAAGATGCAGGCCTGAGGAGTGGCAGGAAGTCCTACTTCCTGGTTGAGCAGATTCTCCCACACGTCCTGGCATCTGTGTGAGCGACAAGGACCATCGCAGTCACATGACCCCAACTTTCCGAAATCTCCACTGGAGCTTGAACTGCATGACTGGGTCAACCGATCAACTCACTACAAGAATCATCCAATTTGTCTGGAAGTGGAATCCAAGGGAATGAAGATAGAAACTATGCTGAGGTATGAGGTACCAAGTGTCTCCTGCCTCAGTAATGCTTCTGGTTCTGAATTAGGAGGTGCTGGTTTCATGTCTCGGAGAGGGCTTGGGTTCCAAACCAAGAAACAGATGTGGGTCACAAAGAACGGCCATGTCTTTGGCACCGGAGGTGGCACTTTAAGAGGGTTAACTCCATCCCTGCCCAGCTACTGAACGGAATGCAAGGTCTGGCTGTGTCATTAAGGAGCTGGGCTCGTGAGCGTTCACACTGACATCACGTCACAAGAGACACAACAGCTGCTCGCTGCCTCAGTGCTGTGATCACAGAGCTGGAAAATGCAGAGGAGGATGGGACGGAGGTGCAGCTCTGGGCTGCGTTTATGAAGAAGTATGGAATATAAAAGCCTTGGATTGACAGGACGTCCCCCGGCCACATGGCACAGCTACTGTCCTGGTATAATGTCCTTCTGTAACCAGCAATTAAAGGGAAACGCTCACTAGGGTGGATGACCGCATCGGTACATGGCCCTATCGAAGCTCAATTAGAGGGCGCACTTATACCTGCCATAAGGCCCTCCAAACTGCCAATCAGAAGGCAAGAATAAGAAGGGTCCGCCTCCACAAAAGTAGGGAGGAGTCAGGGAAGTGTACCTTGTGGCTGAGAATGTTTAAACGGAGTTAGAGGAACTTACCATACAAGGCAAGTTAATTTGTAGGGGGGGGATGGGAAGTGGACTGATCGGGATCAACATCTTTATGTCAAATGAGGATCTAGCGTGGGAAATATCTAGTCATCACAGCGACCCTACACTTACCTACTCTCTAAGTCAATGTCCAACCAAGGAGGAGCCTCGAAACATCGCTAAAGAGACATCCTCAGTGTTCTTCCTCCCAGAGGAGAGCACATTTGCATATGTTATTTCCCAGGAAGCATTGCCTGACTCCCTTCACTAGTTGGATCTCCATAAGGAGAAGCTCTGGAAAAGGAAAGCTAATGGGATCTCTGGAACCATACTGGTTCAGTTTATGCATTACCAGAGGGGGACAACAATGAGCACCGACTGAAAATGTTATCGTCCTTTAAGAAAAGCCTCATCATAGAAAGGACCATTAAAGAGGATTTCCGGGATCCAGTAGGACCCATCAACCCATTTTACTTAATCCTTACTTGTCTGCAGAAGAAGTTTCCAACACATTTACCTTCTCCATGTTGTATGGATCGGCCACTCAGGAACCGATCACGAGCACCTCTCCACAGCCTACATCTGCCAACGTCCTTCAGTCTTAAGACCAGGTTTCCATTCTGCTCTATGGATGGGCACGTTACTTCTTCATCCCAGGATGGGCGAGGGTGTTGTGGACAGGACCAGAACCATTCGTCCCCCTGGCACATTCTCATATGAAAAGGGATTTAGGAATTGCGCATGCACCAGGAGAACAAATAGTTCTGGCCCTGTTCAAAACACCTTCTCCTTCCTTAACCACCGAAGTGACGAGAAGGACGGAAGAACGCAATGTCGACAGATGTAAGAGGAGGTGAGTCAGGGGACCATATTCCAGAGTGGCTGATCCATGCAACCTCGAGATGATAAGTACATTGGTAACTTTCTGCTGGACCCCAGAAGACCCCATATGCTATAATTTTGACTTTCTACAATTAGCTCCTTGATCCAAGCAACACTTGGGGTCATGTCTCCTAACACCGATCGAACACCAGCTAAATGGCTGCTGAGGCTTCCAGCTTCTCAGTCCGTTACCAGGACCCATGTCGGCGCGTGCGCTGCAGAAGAGCGCTCTGTAGACCACAGCTTGTCATGAGACTAGTCAGCTTTAACAGGGGGGCAGGCATCGTGTCTCACCGCCACAGGCACAATGTGAACAAATTCAGCGTTAATAGCTAAGCAGCGGTGACAAGGACAACTGCCGGGGGCTTTCATCTTTCCAAAACAATTGTATACACTGTACACCATGTGGGCGGCTGCACACTGTTCACTCACATAGGCTTTCATTCCCGATTTCAAAAATTTTACAGTGACCTAACATCCCCCCTATCAGTCATCTACTGACCCCTCGTTCCTCCAGCCCATTCCTGCTTACACTGTGCGTCTTCTGTAAGGACTACTTCCACTTACAGCTCTAGTGATCGTGACCAAACAGGAAGTCACTAGGGTGAAAAAGAGGTCCTCCCGTCACATTGTGGTCACATCGGGCATTCGACATAGTGGGGTGGATAGGCTTCGATGACAACTAGGCCTAGTACAAAAAGAGTCCCAAAGCGTCCTCAACCACAAAAAGGGGAAGTAGTAGCACACAAAGAATGGTGAGGCCATGGTCAAATATAAGGCACCTGAGAGGAAATGTTGGTCTACAAAGTGATGTATGATGGTTCCTAAGCCCAACAGCTAAAAAAAAAAAAAAAAAGTCTCACTATAGAACTGGGGTGGGGTTCTGAAGAAAGTCTTGATGTTTATAGTCTTCATTCTCCTCTGTCTGGTTGTGTAGTGTCGATCAACCCCCAACTATAAAAGCTGTGAGGGGAGGTCCAGACTACACAGTCTGACTGCTGCGGTGTACCATCCTGACCAAGACAACGGAATGCAGTGTAGTCTGGACCGCCCCCTAACTGTGTAGTCTGGACCGCCCCTCACAGCTTTTACAGTCTGACTGCTGCTGTGCACCATCCTGACCAAGACAACGGGAGGCAGTATAGTCTGGACCGCCCCTTAACTATAAAAGCTGTGAGGGGTGGTCCAGAATACACAGTCTGACTGCTGTTGTGCACCTTCCTGACCAGTGGTAAGGGATGCAGTGTAGTCTGGACCGCCCCCTAACTGTAAAAGCTGTTAGGTGCGGTCCAGAATACACATTTAGGGGGCGGTCCAGACTACACAGGCTGACTGCTGTTGTGCACCATCCTGACCAGGACGACGGAATGCAGTGAAGTCTGGAGCGCCCCCTAACTGTGTAGTCTGGAGCGCCCCCTAACTGTGTAGTCTGGACCGCCCCCTAACTGTGTAGTCTGGAACGCCCCCTAACTGTGTAGTCTGGAGCGCCCCCTAACTGTGTAGTCTGGACCGCCCTCTAACTGTGTAGTCTGGACCGCCCCCTAACTGTGTAGTCTGGAGCACGCCTCACAGCTTTTACAGTCCGACTGCTGCTGTGCACTATCCTGACCAGGAGAATGGGATGCAGAGGGCAAACAAGGCCCAAAAGCAGTAAAACACAAATCTAGGATACAAATTTAAAAGAACTTTTAAAGTGAAATTCCCCTTTCCTAATTTTTTTTTTTTTGTCGACATGGCATCTCGAAGCATGGCCGGCCCTGAGCTATTCTGTTGCTCAACATACCTGAAAGCCAGCCAGTGGATTCTGTGACAACAAACAAATAGCGGCAAGAGAACATATGGCGGTAATAATTACATCTTGTAAACAGAATTTGGACGTTCATTCTTCTGAGCAGCATAATGCGGGACATCTTGAACCCATTGTAATCCCTACTCATAAGGTTTGCCTTTTTAACCCTGGCTCTGTAAAATCTGCCTAGAGGGCACGTCATGTGACAGCAGCTTAACTCTTTCATGGCTGCTTGTTTCCAATGTCCAAATATCAACTTTAAATGATGTTATTCTACATAGGGGCAGTATTATAGTAGTTCTATTCTTGTACATAGAAGCAGTATTATAGTAGTTATATTCTTGTACATAGGAGGCAGTATTATAGTAGTTATATTCTTGTACATAGGAGCAGTATTATAGTAGTTCTATTCTTGTACATAGGAGCAGTATTATAGTAGTTATATTCTTGTACATAGGAGGCAGTATTATAGTAGTTATATTCTTGTACATAGGAGCAGTATTATAGTAGTTATATTCTTGTACATAGGGGGCAGTATTATAGTAGTTATATTCTTGTACATAGGAGGCAGTATTATAGTAGTTATATTCTTGTACATAGGAGCAGTATTATAGTAGTTATATTCTTGTACATAGGAGCAGTATTATAGTAGTTATATTCTTGTACATAGGAGCAGTATTATAGTAGTTATAGTCTTGTACATGGGAGGCAGTATTATAGTAGTTATATTCTTGTACATAGGAGGCAGTATTATAGTAGTTATATTCTTGTACATAGGAGGCAGTATTATAGTAGTTACTGTACATATAGAGCTGCAAGAACTCAAACATCATTTGGTCAATATTACCAATACTACCACACAGAACAAGTCAGCCATGTTTCACCGTGTCTATGGGGCCTGTTTGGTGGCAATCTTACATCACTATACACACACAGAGATAAAAAGTAATAAGCTTGAAAATTTATGACAATGAGAGAACAGGGATACATTGACACTTGGTATATATTAGACACACTAATGCAGCATAGATTGTAAGCTCCTGTGCCTAACAAATCTATTCCTATGAACTTACAACCTGACAAGCATGAATTGAATGCAACTCCAAAGGCAGAGTTATGTCCACCATAGACATTACATAACTGCGGTCACACATTGCCAACATGATGCACATTATTAAAGTTAAGGGGACCAACAGCCATCGTATTGTGCCAAAAATGTCTATCTATGCTATGGTGGAACTACAAGTACCAAAATCCCCAGAAAACCTGATTGCTACTGACCTGTCTGTTCCGCTCATCTGTGATCCTCTGGATCTGAATCTTTTTCCTTCCCATGGTTCCTGTAAATCCTCACTGTCCAAACGAAGACCTTGCGGAGAACGGGTTCCCGTCTTTGATCCCCCCCTGTCTTTACAATGGCAAACAGTCCCCCCGCTCGTCTCCCTTCAGTTCATGTTACTTGTCCGCTGGGTCCAGATGTTTGCAGGGGTTTTTGCCGCCTTCAGTTCTACAGATGAGGGGAGAGAAGAGAGAGAGCATGTGAAAGGCATGTTTCCCATCAGACAGAGTTCAGCCTTGTTAAATCACATCCCCTTGGGGATAATATCCTCAAATCCGCGGTGCACATTGTTCGGCTGCAAAATCTCTCCCCAAAGACTTCTAACAGTTTCAAATCAATCATGTATTATCTGTCTTATTATCTCCCCCTACGATCTGCTGATGGGGGCAGAAAGAGCAGGAGCAGGCTGCCGGGGTCTGCTACCGATTCTGCTGGGCTCACAGTATTTCAGGCCTGCCGACCCCTTACAATCCGTCCTTTCATCTCTGCCACAAGATAATACCAAGCACTAATCTATTGACAAATACAACCTACCAAAACCGCATACTTCTAATGTGCCTGGCCCTTTAAAAAAAAAAAGTTGGCTTAAAGGCGATGTGCAAGAATAGGGAGGGGGGGGGGGGTTGTGTTTGGCTGGGATTCCTAGCGATGACTCCACCACTCTTCTTCTCCAGGCCTGCAACGCTTCATTGACCTCCCTCACTGAAAACATCCGGTTTGACATGGCTGCAGCCAATCGCTGACTGCAGCAGAGACCAAATCCCCTTGCATCATGTGACCATTTGTCATGATCATGGCCACTGATTGGCTGCGACGATGTCAAAGCAGATGTTTATAGTGAGGGAGCTCAGAGTTGCATGTCAGGCCTGGAGGAGAAGAAGCGGGGAGCCAGCGCCAGGAATCAGCCAGGTAAGCTTGTACCTGGTCTGGCCAACTGGGGCCACTTCCCTCAATTCTTGCAAAGCCCTTTAAGTACTTAGACAGTTCTCTGTCATGACTTTAATAAAGCACTCAACTGCTCAACTGAGGGACATCCAAAATGACCACCATGAAAGCTCCCACAGACCCACTCACCGAGTCTACCTATAACGACAAATCTGCACTGTTCTGAAAGAAGTGATCAATGTAGCTAGGTGGAACTAAAGAGGTTTGGCAATCAGGGGTGTAGAAAGCTGGCTAATACCTAAACGGACCACCATGACAGCTCCCTTTGGACACGGTTTTGGCGTCTTAGTAGAATGCTCAATGACAAATCTGTATTGTCCTAAAAGAAGTGATCAATGTAGCTAGGTGGAACTAAAGAGGTTTGGCAATCAGGGGTGTAGAAAGCTGGCTACTGCGTAAACTGACCACCATGACAGCTCCCTTGGACACGGTTTTGGCGTCTTAGTAGAATGCTCAATGACAAATCTGTATTGTCCTGGAAGAAGTGACAAGTGTAGCTAGGTGAAACTAAAGAGGTTTGCCAATCAGGGATCTGGTAAAGCTGGCTGATATCTAAACGGACCACCATGACAGCTCCCTCGGATCCAGTCACTGTGTCTTACTAGAATGCTCATTGACAAATTTGGAGTGTCCTTGAAGACGTGATCGCTGTAGCTAGGGGAAACTAAACAGTATTGGCAATCAGGAGTGTGGGAAAGCTGGCTGATATCTAAACTGACCACCATGACAGCTCCCTCCGACCAGGCCACTGCATCTTCCTAGAATGCTTAATGACAAATCTGCATAGTTCTTGAAGAAGTGATGAACGTAGCTAGGTGGAACTAAGGAGGTTTGCCAATGAGAGGTCTAAGAAAGCTGTGTGACCAAGAAATGGCTAAAATAATTTTTAACTACTTACGACGACAACAAAGAAAAGGCAAAAAACATACATAAATAAGAAATAATTAGCATTTTTTCTTATTTCATATTTTCTTTTACCTATTTTTATTTTATGAATTTCACTGAAAATTATACACCTTCACTCTATTGGATATTGAAATTTATTTTGCGCCATTTATTATAAAACAATAACCTAAGCTGCATAGGCATAATTGGAATATCTCCCCCTAGTGGCCAGAACACCGTGAAATATATAGATCATAATATTTATAAGCCACATTTTCCCGTTCTGATAAAAAAAAAAAAAGATAAAAAAAAAAAAGGAAGAAAAAAATTTGTTTGAAAAAAACGGATTAGGGCAAAAAATCCTGGTCAAGAAAGTGCAGGTCATCAAAAGCCACCCCCGACGAATGGGTAGCTAGGCTCAGAGAAACTGAACTTTAACTCAAGACCCAAGATGTACCGCAGCAGAAACTCTTCATTATAGGGAAGGTTCTTGGACTCGGACTTACAAAACAGGAAGCTGTCTTTGTTGTCCAGAGCGAAACGCGTGAGTCACTGCATTAGGACAGAGCACTACAAGACCCTGAGTGTGTTAAGTATGTATGTGGTGAGGAGGGCAGCCAAAGAACGTCAAAGACCCGCCGTCTCCACAAATTGTTCTCCGCTGCGCACTCCATTGTTTTTGAGTAGAGGAATTTTACACTTGCCGTCCCAAAAATAGCCGACGCGCGGTTTAAAAATAGCTTTTCCACTGTAAGGTTCTCAGGCCAGGAAAAGCCTGAGAGAGAGCAAGGGGGGGAGAAAAAAATAAAAGTTGGAACGGGTCAGATTCCCGAAATGTGTTTTGGAAAAGCAGATGGGAGAGACCAGCAATGCAACATGGAGGGGAACGCCCACTGCTGTGTACAGACGCACTGTATAACGGTACTTGCACACTAGCGTTAAGGTTTTCCGGTATTGAGTTCCGTCATAGGGGCTCAATACCGGAAAAAAACGCATCAGTTTTATCCTAATGAATCCTGAATGGAAACCAATCCGTTCAGGATACATCAGGATGTCTTATGTTCCTTCCCTTTCACGGTATTTGCCCGGAGAAAATACCACAGCATTTCCGAATCCGGCAGGCAGTTCTGGCAACGAAACTGCCTGCCAGATCCTTCTAATACTAGTGTGAAAGTACCCTAACCCCTTTCAAAGGATAAAAATCCATGAAAAGTCTACCAAACGTTATATCTCAGCCCATAGGGAGCAGTATTATAGTAGTTATATTCTTGTATATAGGAGCAGTATTATAGTAGTTATATTCTTGTACATAGGAGGCAGTATTATAGTAGTTATATTCTTGTACATAGGAGGCAGTATTATAGTAGATATATTCTTGTACATAGGAGCAGTATTATAGTAGTTATATTCTTGTACATAGGAGCAGTATTATAGTAGTTATCTTCTTGTACATAGGAGGCAGTATTATAATAGATATATTCTTGTACATAGGAGGCAGTATTATAGTAGTTATATTCTTGTACATAGGAGGCGGTATTATAGTAGTTATATTCCTGTACATAGGAGCAGTATTATAGTAGTTATATTCTTGTACATAGGAGCAGTATTATAGCAGTTATATTCCTGTACATAGGAGCAGTATTATAGTAGTTATATTCTTGTACATAGGAGCAGTATTATAGTAGTTATATTCTTGTACATAGGAGGCAGTATTATAGTAGTTATATTCTTGTACATAGGAGGCAGTATTATAGTAGTTATATTATTGTACATAGAAGGCAGTGTTATAGCAGTTATAATTATGTACTAAGGGGTATTTATTGCAGTTACCAACTTGTAAACTATACAGAGAAAGTTAACATGACAGTAAAATTCAATATGAAAAAATAAATATAAATGTGTGCCCTTTACCCTGGACTGATATACCCAGCAAAGGTGAGCAAGTAAAGACAAGCAGTTTTAATATGCATGAACTGTTGAAGATAGAGGAGTGTAAGTTGCACATTAGCGCGTGACCCTCCGTGCAAGTGCTGCAATTCACAAGAACACCCGTTCACGACTACACCACGTCTAATTATGCTGGTGTTGCTCCATCTGCTAATTAAAAATCTGCAGATCTATCTTTAGCGAGGGGAAACAACACTACCTGTGTGATTGAAAAGCGAAGGATGACATTACTGAGACAGTGCTTTATTCTAAGCACCTGATCAAGATCAAAGAGGAAGTAGTGGCTGCTATGTTTTAAAAACAGCGCCACATCTGCCTGCAGGTTGTGTCTGGTACTGCACCAAAGCCAAAAAACGACAACTGGAGTGAAGTAGACATAATAGATGCAATGTCTGTCTGAGGAAGTGTGCAATTCTGGAATCTAAGAAAGTTCGGTGAGGACTAATAGGGTCACCGTACAGCTCTTACGGGGTCTTGCTTTTCTATGCAGCGCTCTGATATCCGACCACATCCTTGTACTTCTTCTGAACCTTACACCTCTGGGTTCTTAGCACTTCCCTTCCTGAAATCTACTTCCTTTCTGTAATTAGCTACATCCCACGGAGCCGGGTAACAAAATCCCCATAACACAGAGCTCAAAACAGGCGGGTGATGAGGAAGCCACACAAGGATCCCCAAGCTTCACTAAGGAATGAGGAACAGGATGCCACCCCTTATATTAAAGAGCATCTGTCAGCAGCATCAACCTTGTAGAGTTGATCCTGCTGATTAAAACGATACCCGCCTTGCGAAAATCGGTTGCAGCATTCCAGAGAAAACAGACTTGTATTCTTTAGAGAAATGAGGGCTTGAAGGCGGAGCCCAGACTCCAAGCTTTCCAGTGCTGGCCACACCCCTCAGTGTGCTGAAGCCCTCACTGGTTTCAAGAATAAAAGTATGTTTTTCGGGAACGCCAGAAGCGATTTTCACCAGACAGGTATCAATTTAATCAGCGAGATCAGCCCTATCTGGAGATATTCTTGGTTAATAGGGTTGATTTTTATGATAGATCCACTTTAACTCTTCAAAAAGCTAAGCTTTGTTTATTATTACAATCTGACAGGTTAGGGCAAAATCTATCATTACAGCAAATGGTAAAGGCAAGCAGTTTTTCCTGGCTGTCCTAACTCTCTCAACCACCACACCACTTGTTAAAGGGAATTTATATTATTTTACATGAAGCACACGACGGACATTGAAATCTTCCAAAAAAAGAAAAAGTAATAACACCTTAAGTAACTGGTTGGATTTCCCTTTAAAAAGTAAACTACCCGCAAAATTTACCCTGACACGGCCTGAACGCTTTGCTAAGAACACAGAGAAAACACAAATGTTGAACGTACAAAATTATCATTTTTAAACACATTTTTATGACCGAGTCATCAAGTCAAAGGCTGAAATGCAGATTCTTATATTTGTAGATAGTAACAAATATTTGATAAAACAACCAGCTCCAAAAATTCTGGCAGGAATGTTATTTTGAAAGGCTATTAAGAAGAAAAATAATATTTCTGCCGCAAACAGCGTAAAAAAAAAAATACAGGTGGATAGTTTTGATTTTTTGAAAGGACGATCTATTTCGTATTTAGTTTAGTTTTTGTAAATTTATTGATTTGCGCTTTTTTTTGCCATGTTGTCTTACTGGAATTTGTCCGCTCCTATTTTTAAAAAAATATGTCGGGCCCTGTATTTAAAGAAAAATAAAAAAATATTGGGAAAAAAAAGAAAAAGAAATTTGAAACATATTTTTCTGTAGCCCAATGAAAACATATATATAAAATTAATGATGAAGTAAAGTTTTAAAGGGGTTGTCCCATTACAAGTTAGGTCTTGTTCACATCTCCATCAAGCAGATCAGGCACAAATGCCGGCTGTTGGCAGGACAAAAAATCGTTGCGTGCAACGTTTTTTGTCCGTCCGTACCTCAGCATTTATGTCGCAAGGTGGTCGAATCACTGGCGGTCCTCATTACAATGAATGGGGATCCGGTGGCGATCAAGAGATGATGAGGTCTCCCCACCTATCACGTGAACCAGGCCCGTGTTCCACAGGGCGCGTCCGCCGCACATTCCAACAGGGGAACATGGGCCCGATTCTCGTTATCAGGAGCCCTAGCTAAGATTAGGCACAAATAGTGGATAGGGGACAGGTTGTTGGAATCGGACATCCCCTTTAAGAACCTAAAAAAATTTATACTAGGATTACTAAGGCAGGTCATAAATATTGGACCTGTCAAAATATAATAGTAATAAGTAGCAGAGTTGATTTTTTTATGTCCTATAGATTAGGGGAATGTAAAGAGTAAGATAAAGGCAAAAAAATACATATAAAAATATATAAAATAATACATTCATCAATAAAGAAAAAAAAATACATAATAAAATACATGATATAATAAATAATAAATACAAGATTAAATAAAACAAATTAAATCAAATAATACATAATAAAATAAAATAAATACATAATAAAATAAAAGTACAAAAGTATAAAAAAGGTAAAATAAAATAAAAAGATTGTGATTAGGGAATGTAAAGAGTAAGATAAAGGCAAAAAAATACATATAAAAATATATAAAATAATACATTCATCAATAAAGAAAAAAAAATACATAATAAAATACATGATATAATAAATAATAAATACAAGATTAAATAAAACAAATTAAATCAAATACTACATAATAAAATAAAATAAATACATAAAATAAAAGTACAAAAGTATAAAAAAGGAAAAAAGGTAAAAAAAAATAAAAAAGATTGTGATTAGGGAATGTAAAGAGTAAGAAAAAAATACATATAAAAATATATAAAATAATACATTCATCAATAAAGAAAATTAAAAAAAGCATAATAAAATAATAAATACAAGATTAAATAAAACAAATTAAATCAAATAATACATAATAAAATAAATACATAATAAATAAAAGTAAAAAAAAAGGAAAAATAAAAAGACTGTGATTAAAAGAAATATTCTAGGGCTCCCAGGCTTACCTACGTGACCCTTGATGTTTACAGGTCTTTGTTGGGGTACGTTCCAGCACAGGAGGACACCCTCCCAAAATAACTCCCCCTTTTTGTGTGTTTTATACGGTTTCTAAAGCCAACTGTTTATTTTCCAGCGATATTAATACTGTCGTGAGGAGTAGAGGGAATTCTGGAGCCCCGCAGCCTGACTACGGGCAGTTTACTGCCTTCAGCAGCCAAGGAGGGGGGGGGGGGGTGTTTGAATTTGTGGCTGGGCCAGAGTTGTACACCGTCTTTATTGAACTAAACCAGGATCTGGACTGAGCGGGGAGACCACAGGGCCCAACTTATAAAGGCCAAAAAAAGAGCTTTATTCACCCCCAGCCGGTAAATGTTATGCGAGAGCCGCTGTATACACACACATACAATTCCTATTCACCGGATGAATACAAGGCGGCCCACAGATCCAGAAAAAGGGCCATTTTCCCCTTTAAGGACCATGCGGTACCTAAATGGGTCCATATGCCCTTCACCCAATAGAGAGTGGATGATCCCAAGACGACTTGTAAGATATGGCTACAATGCCGGGCCCACAAGGTACACCGTAGGATCTGCCCACAGAGGCCAACAGACATTTCTGCCTGATTAAAGTACAAGCGATATGGTTCCCGGACAGTTATTTTGATGGGTGGGGGGTGAACGCTGTGGGCAGGGGAAATATGAGAATGGATCAAACACAGCATCATTGCATTGCTCCAGAAGGGACCACGAATCTTAAAGGAATTGTCCTGGATCAGAAAAAAGGGTATGATTTTACCTGATACTGCAGCTCATCCGCAATCTCGTGAAGGGTGTAATACCAGACAGAGACCATGCACAAGAGGGGCGCTGTTTACCCCTTTTTTCTAATGACAGAAACTCTCCGAGAATAATCGCTTATACAGTAGGAAAAGCGTGACACCCGCGCACATGAACGAGTAGACACGGACTACCATGTGAGCAATTAACCTGCTAACGGCCGTCACAGATTATCTGGCGCTGAGCTGCTGTATCTTATCCAGTGGATGCAATGCAGTCCTCAATCATGGCGCTCCTGGTGTCACCGGGGGACATCCCCCATGATGCCCCGAAGATAACAGGGACGACATGCAGGAATCATCCACCGCCAGGGATTGCCATATACTGCACAGAAATGGGAAAACTGGAAGCTGCTTAACCAAGTACATGACTCCACCAAGAGAATAGTGAGTGCAGCTCTGGAGTATAATACAGGATGTAACGCAGGATCAGTACAGGATAAGTAATGCATGTACACAGTGACTGCACCAGCAGAATAGTGAGTGCAGCTCTGGAGTATAATACAGGATGTAACTCAGGATCAGTACAGGATAAGTAATGTATGTACACAGTGACTGCACCAGCAGAATAGTGAGTGCAGCTCTGGAGTATAATACAGGATGTAACGCAGGATCAGTACAGGATAAGTAATGTATGTACACAGTGACTGCACCAGCAGAATAGTGAGTGCAGCTCTGGAGTATAATACAGGATGTAACTCAGGATCAGTACAGGATAAGTAATGTATGTACACAGTGACTGCACCAGCAGAATAGTGAGTGCAGCTCTGGAGTATTATACAGGATGTAACTCAGGATCAGTACAGGATCAGTAATGTATGTACACAGTGACTGCACCAGCAGAATAGTGAGTGCAGCTCTGGAGTATAATACAGGATGTAACTCAGGATCAGTACAGGATAAGTAATGTATGTACACAGTGACTGCACCAGCAGAATAGTGAGTGCAGCTCCGGAGTATAATACAGGATGTAACGCAGGATAAGTACAGGATAAGTAATGTATGTTCACAGTGACTCCACCAGCAGAATAGTGAGTGCAGCTCTGGAGTATAATGCAGGATGTTACTCAGGATCAGTACAGGATAAGTAATGTATGTACACAGTGACTGCACCAGCAGAATAATGAGTGCAGCTCTGGAGTATAATACAGGATGTAACTCAGGATCAGTACAGAATAAGTAATGTATGTACACAGTGACTGCACCAGCAGAATAGTGAGTGCAGCTCTGGAGTATAATACAGGATGTAACTCAGGATCAGTACAGGATAAGTAATGTATGTACACAGTGACTGCACCAGCAGAATAGTGAGTGCAGCTCTGGAGTATAATACAGGATGTAACTGATGATCAGTGCAGGATAAGTAATGTATGTACACAGTGACTCCACCAGCAGAATAGTGAGTGCAGCTCTGGAGTATAATACAGGATGTAACTCAGGATCAGTACAGGATAAGTAATGTATGTACACAGTGACTGCACCAGCAGAATAGTGAGTGCAGCTCTGGGGTATAATACAGGATGTAACTCAGGATCAGTACAGAATAAGTAAAGTATGTACACAGTGACTGCACCAGCAGAATAGTGAGTGCAGCTCTGGGGTATAATACAGGATGTAACTCAGGATCAGTACAGGATAAGTAATGTATGTACACAGTGACTGCACCAGCAGAATAGTGAGTGCAGCTCTGGAGTATAATACAGGATGTAACTCAGGATCAGTACAGAATAAGTAAAGTATGTACACAGTGATTGCACCAGCAGAATAGTGAGTGCAGCTCTGGGGTATAATACAGGATGTAACTCAGGATCAGTACAGAATAAGTAAAGTATGTACACAGTGTGAAGATAAATTAGATTAATCGTGATCTTGAGGTTTTCTGGACTTCCTGACCCACTGTAAACTCTACAGCAAATGGAGAAAAGTAAAAAAAAACCCGACCTGTGTTATCACTGTGAATCAGGCCCCAGTGTTACTGGAAGCCAATCTCGGGACACATATCTGCTCAGTCAATAAAAAGCTGCAATATTGTGACTTCTAAGAGAAACTCACCAAGATAACTGAAGGAATCTATTCCTCTAATCCTGCAAATCTCAGGACACCCAGAATGAAGATCCTGGAATAGATCTTACCAATGGTCAAGCAGCAGAACTACTATGTTTCTTCACACTCTTAAAACGGTGTCCTTCTGCCCAAGGAGTCTACAAAATAGCCTGTAACCTAAGCCCCTCCCATTAACGAGTCCTATCGGACATAAAGCAGAGAAACAGGTCCTGGGTAGGTGGGGCTTACTCATTCTAGCCTCTGCTAAGAAAAGCCAAAAGGTGGGTGAGGGCTTAGCCTTCCCTGCATCTGACAGGAAGAGCCCAATGTGGGCAGGGCTTAGTCTTCTTTGACTCTGGCAGTAAGAGCCCAAGGTGGGTGGGGCTTAGTCTTCTGTGCCTTTACCAGGAAGAGCCCAAGGTGGGTGGGGCCTATTCTTCCATGCCTCTGGCAGAAAGAGCCCAAGGTGGGTGGGGCCTAGTCTTCCATGTCTCTGGCAGAAAGAGCCCAAGGTGGGTGGGGCCTAGTCTTCCATGCCTCTGGCAGAAAGAGCCCAAGGTGGGTGGGGCTTAGTCTTCCTTGCCTCTGATTGGTCAGGACCAACAGACCAGCACAGAGTAACAACTCCTGCCATGATAAGGGCAAATGTTACAGAGGACAATTACCTTTGTGCCATCTGACAATTTCTCCCATTTGCTTCCCCAGGGCACGCTGGGCATCCCATGGCATCAACACTGGTGCTGCCCTAAGCTAAAACACAAGAGGAAAGCCGGCAGCCAGGAAGAAGTCAAAGCTTTAAGCCGTGATTATCCTACAAGGTGGAAAATTCCTCTCCTCAGGCAGGATGAGGATGTGACAACAGTTATACTAAATAACGAGGTCATCACCGGGCGTAGCGGAGACAGACTGACACCTCGGCTAAGAGGGTGCCCACCCAGATTAAGCCCTGGGGTTATTTAGTCATTTTCTATATTTATCTTCTGGTCAGTTCCAGCTGCTCATTACTCCTCATTTCTACCACGTGTGTTGCTATGGTGTTCTGTCCCTAGTAACTGTTACCAAGGAAGCAAATGTTGAATGCTTGTTGCTATGGAAAGCAGAACAGAGGAACTTCTTGATTACTTGAGGCGCCAGGAAAATGAGATCCGAAGACAGGAAAGTTGAAAGGGCAATGACAGCAAATGTCAAGGTTTCTGACAAGTGAAATTTCTTGTGGATGTACATCCCCTTTAAGAAAGTCGGAAACACCATTTAGACTGACTACGTGGAGGGGAGGTTAGAGATGGAGCACGAAACACAAGGAGCCACCAGCTCTTCCTGACAGGAGATTCCCGGCAACGACAGGAGCCCCACTGAGTCCCTATTCACTTGGCTGACTTCCGCACGCTGCTCTGAAGGGGTCTTGTCTTTCAGATCAGCCCAATTAAACGCCCGCTCGTCTGTCAATTGCCATTGTGAGGCTTTACATGTGCAAATGGCATGACAAGTGCTGTCACCGCGCTCCAAAAAACGGGCCTGATACAGGACGCGCGTGGCGAACAGGAGCCCGACTCGTGTTCCGGAGTGTGTCGCTGGAAGGTCAGGGGTCACCATGGCCAAGGGATGCCTAATTAAAGGGATAGTAATCAAAGCTTATAGAGGGGCTTGGACCTGTTTGATCCTATATGAAGTAGGTCACGGGCATTAGAGTGCCAGCTCCTATGGAACGTTATGTGAGCAGGACAAGTTTTTGAATATTGAATATTTTTCACAGACGTAGACAATTAAGGGTCTGGCTCAGTGGGTAAGAGCACTGTGATCGAGCATGGACAGCAACTACTCTAACACTCCTAGCCGGCAGGCACACTTCGCCGCAGGGCCACTGGCATCTGGTTGGAGAAGAGCCGGCCAATCAGAACTGGCACTTACACAATAAGTTTCCTGATGTCACAGGTCACGTGATGTTGGGGCGTGTCATGTGACCAAGAAGCAGGCATAGCATGGCCTATTAAAAAAAAAAAGGCAACCTCCTACATTACTGACTTCTGGATACCTTACCCCTGATTTGTACCCTGACTCTGACTCTTTGGACTTGACGAGATACCAGGGATTTGACCCCTGGCTAGCCCTCGTTTCGCTTCCCTGGTTCTGTTTGGATTCAGTTATGGACCATGGCTTGGATTTCTGCACCATTCTGTCACTGGTCCTTTGTTTTTTGACTCCCTGCTTTCCCCTTCCTCATTGGGACCCTGCACTTATTAAGGAAGGGACTACCGTCCAGTTGTGGACCACCGTTTAGGGTGGATTGTGCAAATAGTTAGGGACAGTGCTGGGCAGGAGTTCAGGACTCAGTGTACCCTACTGGTTTTTATCCATGGAGGAAGAGATAGGGTGGGTGGGAGTGAGACAAACGCATTGAAGTCCTATCCACCTTTATGGCAGCACCTCGGAAAAGACGGGACACGGTCCCCCCCCAACTGAGCCAGAAACTGAATGGGGCTAAAATTTTGGGTGTCAAACATTGTATAATGGTTTTGCGATTGAAAAAAATACCACCCCCATAAAAAATTTTAAAAAAATGCATCACATGACCGCACGTGCAGCCCTAATTCTTCACACCAGAGCATAAGGGTGGGAGGCAATGACTTGGCTCTGGCGGGGGTTAACATCGCACCTCACATCACACTATGGAGAGATATCAGAGGAGACAAACTACTTCCTCCGGTGTTCTCACCTCCCCCGGAACCAAGCTGGGGGCTCCTCGTTAACATGCATTCATCTGCATAAAATGGTCTGAAGCCTCTGGGAACCTCCCATGATGCTCAGCAGCCGCACGCTCACTGATGGGGGGGGGCAGCTACAGTATATATAGCCTTTTCACATGCCATGATATTATTACCGGGCAGACCAGACATAGCAGTTTGTGTACTGTACTGAGTATATCATTGGTCCACCCGCAGTCCTATGTAAAACTTAAGGTGCCCCCCCCCCCCCCTCCCAAGAGCAGGCTCCTGTGCCAATAGGCTTCCCACTTCAAAGGTCAGCTTATTACAGATTACGCCTGTCTTCTAAAAAGGGGCCATGAAAACATCGCAGGCCACTTCAAACAGCAGCAAATGAAAGCCCTGTCGTAGCGAGGGGCGCGGGGTGGCAGCAGCCGAGCCGGGGACTGGATTCCAGTTATAAAACGTCTTCCATCTCATCCCTCACCAGGACACCATGTTCCCACCGAGGAGCCAGACTACCAAAAAGTTCCAGCGGCAAACGAGACGGGAATTATTTCTACCCCTTACCGGGCGGCTACCGGGCCACTCTTCGGCTGGCGAAAAGGACTACAAGTCCCAGGTGCTGCAAAGAAGAGCACTTATGAAAATATTAAAAAATGTTTAAAAAAATTACAATTCAGGTTATGTTCAGTTGGTTAGGATTTTTTTTTTCTCTCCAGTCCTTCGAGCTAGCAGAAGGAAGCAGAAGAACTACAAGTCCCAGGTGCGGCTGAGAAGAGCACTTATGAGAATATAAAAAATGTTCCTATATTAGGACGGGATGTAGAAGGAAGCTATATTTGATGCTCTGGAGCTACTACTACTCTCATTCCACACCAGATTTCTTCACAGTAAGCATCAGCGGGGTCCGACGCCGAGACGATGGGTAGAGTGGACATGAACATTATTTCTCCACATAAAGCGGATCTGAACCCCCACCCCTGCACAGTCACATGAGGGCTATCTGGACCCCCCAAGTGTCACCTCAGAGTAGGGACAGAGCAGAACCTGTGTCATAAAAAAAAAAATTCTATATATAATAAAAATTTAAAAAAAGTTAAAATATAAAGAAAAGCTAGGCGAAAAAGAAAACGTAAATCTAAAATAAAGCATCTAAAAATTCTATTAAAAAAAAATTTGAGAGAGAATAGCAATACAAAAGTATAAAATAATATCTGTGAAGCATAACATAACAAATACATCTAAAATTTACAATAATAAATTATAAAGAATTTAAAAGTTAAAATAAACAAAAAAGTAAAAAAAATAAAAAAGTTAAGACTAATTTCCTTGCTTGCAGGCAGTGATGCCTTTCAGTGCAGCGGGTTACTTAGTAAAACACTGCGGCTTACCTTGGCAGCGTGTATGCCATGTGAAAGACGGGCGGCCTGCGTGGTGGAGCGAGCTCTCCTGCTAATGACAGGGAGCACGGCGCCCCCAAGCAGGAAGCATGCTACGTTCCAGGTTCTTGTCAACCCAATCAAGTGCTGGCAGCCTAAGGATATCATGTCTTCCGCTCACTTCTTTTGTTTTGTGTATGCCGAGACATGATCGTCCCCTCCCCCCCCCCCCTTTCCACCACCCCAGCCCCCCATGACTATAGGAAGCTGCCAGCTCTCACACTTAGCTATATTTCTGAGTTGACTTTAATGAAGTCTCCTCCTCCTCCTCCGAAGATGGCATAGCTTTCAAAAAATTCCTTCGCTTTTCCTCCAGCGTATATCATCTAACACCCCCCCACCCCCACACACACCTTTTAAATGGAAAGTAGCAAAAGTGACAACGCCACATCAGAGACTCGACAAAAACGGAGGTACCGCTACCCCCAATAATACATTTATGCATGGACCCCACCGGCACGACATCAATAACCTGCCCATAAAGGGTTAACGGGAGTCAGGCATGTCTAGTATATCCCCCCGATAGGGGCAAAAAAAAAAAAAAAGGGGGGTTTTCAGGTTTAAAAAAAAGAAATACAATTTTTTCATATACACTACTGGGGAATTCAGGGTTAATAAAGAGGTGGTGGGGGTCCTCAATTCAGGATCCTGATTTATCCAGAAAGAGAGTCTCTGGAGGACCAGACAACCCCCAGAGGTATGAATGAGCAGTGTGTAATGCTCTATAGAGCCTGTGGTGGCGCTGTAGGGAAACTCAACCCTTGCTACCAGGATGATCGCATGGAGATCGCAGCAAGGGGCCTCTCTAATAAGTCGGGATCAAAAAGCGGAGGACCCCTTTATCTGGGCACAGTATGGTGGAATTGCTCCTTCATGGCTTCCTAGGACATAAAAAAAAGTTACAACGCAGGTGCCACCGTGGGCATAATATGGTGTGGCAACGTTACGCTCATGTGACAGGCCGCCATATCAAGAGAGGGGGCAGAATTCACACACAAATGGGTAGAGAAAACCCCTTTAAACACTAAGGGAGGAGCTTTCTGCGACAGCCAATCAGGTCTCTGCTTTCGTTTAAGAAACCGGATGACTGATAGGTTGCCGTGGGCAACGACAACACATTAGTTCTAAAAGGTGCTGTATAAAGAAATAGGTGATACGATGCCCGGTTGGCGTGTAGATGTAGATACGGGGGGGGGGGGGGCGTCATCTATTGTACGTAAAGATAAACCAGCCGCGGCAGCGCGCGTTTCCTGTCGCCCCCCCATTCTCTAGTTATCGTGCTTCACTTAGAGCCAGACACAAACTGATAGCGACATGCTCAGCACATGGATACCGTGAACCCGTCTCCATGGCGACTATCACCACGCAACAGCTCCAAGGTCTTGGACTCCTTGATGCTCCAAGAGGTGGGAAAGGCAGAGGCATGACAGCGGGAACGAGCGGCAGAACCTCCGGGGAGCCCACCCCGGCGTGGAGGTGTCGCAGCCCCGGGGCTATTAACCCTTTATCAGAGCCCAGGAAAGGAAAAGATAAATACAAATAAAAAAACATAATTTTATAATATATATATATAAAAATTAAGAACTGAATAACTAATGACTATGTTCTCCAAACTACTCCAAAATTACCCCCCCACCAAAAAATAAAAAAAATTACATTATTTTTGTGTTTTTTAATGTATTTTACATAGAGAAGATGAGACTGATGCTTCGGAGCCATTGTGTGTCCCATGTGGCCATGGGACTCCCCCCTCAAGCCCCAGGGCCGCAGTGCGACCCTTTAATACGCCCCCTGGCGCCCGCACATATGGCATACGCAGTCCTGGATTTGAGAGGAGGGCTATTATATACATACAAACATATGCATGGCTCTCTTGGCTTAGGCTGTGTTCACACTTGCGGTTGCGGTATGTTTTTTGCCTCAAGAATAGCGCCATCTGCGGCCATCGAAAATACAGCCCCCCGCTTAGAAACCTGACAGACCCCAAGATAAGTCAATGGGCCTTGTTATCATCAGACGTCATGCCACGTGTCCAAGTATAGTTGCACAGAGGCAACATGGCGGCGGCGTGGATAGAACATGGAGCGCCGCCCCAGCTGAGGTCTAGCCACCGAGATGCAATAACGGGGCAAATAATTGGGGCTAGGGTGCCCCTTTCCTCTCGTCTACAGAAACGGCTGCCATCATTCTGCTCATCCATGATACCGCCATGCTATCGACACTGAATACTGCTAAGCATATGACCGCGGTAGAACAGCCTCAGAGACACAGTCCATGTCTTGACGGCTGGCTGTTGCCAAGGTAACAGACGCAAACCTTGGTGAAAGTGACACGTGTGGGTGGCAGATGCGGAATGACGGGCCAAGACATTCCACCGTCGGCGGGTCAATGCCGCCCTGCTGACAAGCCCACCGGTCTACTTTAAATGTAAATGATTGTAATGGCAGCCATATTGGTGGGTCACCCAGTTTTCACTGAGACCATGCCCGCCAACCCGTTATGCACAGCGCGTCACGCCAGCCGATGACTTAAAATCATTCTGTCACTTTAAAAAGGGGACACAGTCCTAGGTAACCGGCATACGAGGGACGGGGAGAGTATAATCACACGTCGCCCACGCTGTTTTCTTCCAAGAGCGGTTTTCGCGTTTTTACACAACGGCGTAACGACTGTGCTCCTTCTGTCACAATTCTTGAAGAAAATCTATTGTTCCTTCAAGGAACAAAAAAAAAATATAAAAAAATCATTTAGTTGCTCATATTGTATTAGAGGAAACTGAAAAATGAATAAGGAGGACAGAAATTATGCAAAATATCACCTCATGAGGACGAAGGGGAGTCATGATGTAAATGGCGGCCATGTTGGCTGTGTCTCAGTCGTACGGTGGGTGTGTCATTCCCAGAATCATCAAATAAAGCTTGTTGACAATGCCTCACTGGAATAAATGACCTGAGCAGCCAATCAGAGACTACCTTTCACTTTGCCTAGGCAATGTCAACAATGAAAGGTGAATTCTGATTGGTTGCCGACGCCAACAAGGCCTCAGTTTCTGTTTCAATCCATGAGGCCCAAAGAATATATACGTAAACTAAGTCATGCCGCCCCCTACAGACAGAGCTACGGAGGGCAGCCATTTTGAGGGTGGGGCAGATATCTTATTTGGCTTGGATTGCATCTCAGCGAGTTATGAATGCAAACCATGTGGTGAGGAGACACTGATGAAACGGTCACCCCAACCAATCACGGTGCAGCTTTCAGTTCGTATTCTGCGCTTGAAAAAAATGAAACCTGTGCTGTGATTGGTTGGCCTGGGCCTTAATTTTAAAACGTGGGAATGTGAATGTGGTTGCTAGGGAAGCACTGCCTGACAACCTCCATGGTTTTCCATAGCAACCACACTCTCTCAGAGGACTCAAGGTTGTATCTGACGGCGCCCAATAAAGTTTTTCAAAAACAATTCACAGAAATGACCATATTTTGGTTATCGGAAGCACGGGTTTAGGGGGAGATGGATTCCGGCTACAGCGCCTCCTACCACCAGGTGTTTGAAGAGCGGCCTCCATCGCTCATCTCAATTAGCTTCCTAGGAGGAGAAGGTACAATCTCAGTAAAATCCCACGGAGACTACAAAGAAAAATTGAGGTCTGATTCTGGCAACCTCCCAGAGGGGAGAAATTATGTTCGTGACCTAGATTTCTGCAGATAGCGGATATAAACCGAAGATCTAGACGCGCCGCTCTGCTGCTCCAGCCCTGGCAGAAAATGGATTAGGGCAGAGCTGTAAAACCTCCGGGGTTAATATCCATGAGAGTGCGGGGTTCCCGGGCTACGGAACTCAATTACCTCACAAAATGAGCAAAGCAGGCGCCCATTCCGCCAGCGATACTCGTCCAGCGCGTCGGTGGGGGGCTGCACATCAGAGACGTCAATAACGGCCCTCCAGTCTACCGCTGGGAGGCTGGAAACAAAATGGCTTCCAAGTGACGACCGGTCAAAGAACCTGTCTGCGTAAATACTGTATATACAGTAACGTTCCCTCCGTCTGCCTGCAGCTCTTTTAATTGTATGCATATCTATTTTTATTTTATTTTTTTACAATTTTCTCGCACATACTGTAGATACCTTTTTATGATTTTTTTAGATTATCATTTATTTTTAAATATATATAGCACTTATTTTTTTATTTTTTTCAATTTCATATACCGGTATATAGATACCTTTTAAAAAATGTTTATAGTATACATATATTATAGTATTTCAATTATATGAAGTATTTTATTTATTTTAATTATTTTATTTGACTATTTGATATATAGATGCATTTTTTTAAAATATTTTTATCTTTATATTTTTCCAATATTTGTATTGCTTTAATTACTATGTATATACTTATTCACACACAATTATTTTTATAGAATCATTTTATTTCAGTGATTGCAATTTTTATTTTTTATTTTTTTTGTTTTTTTTAACAATTCTCATCCAATTTTAATCTAAACAGGGGTTTAACAAAAAGGAAGATCTTTTCAGATTTAAGGGACTTGCGATTCCTCGGCCGTGGCAGGGAAGGAGTTAACAGGCACCACTTCAGAGGTAACAGCTGCGCCACCAACCAGGCGCTACTAAATACCAATAGCCAAACATGGACTTCTGTTCTGATGTGGCCTCTGCCAGGTGACGACCCTAAGAGCCCACTCACACTCTGTTACCGTCAACGGGTCTGTGCTATGAGGATCTGAAGGACCAGCATCCTAAGAGGAGAAGATGGCCGCCGTCACCCAGCTTTCCCAGACTACTGAAAGGCAAACCTGTCACCAATTTCCATGGCTAGCTAATGGGCGCCAAGTCAATACCCGCATGGGCTGCCACCCAGCTTTCCCAAATTCCTGAAGTGTGCAAATATGGCTGTTATGACCCGTTTTTGCCAAGGGCAACATCCAGCTTTTCCAGACTGCTGAAAGGCCAGCTAATGGGCACCATGTCAATACCAACACGGGCAGTCGCCCAGCTTTCACAGATTTCCACCTCTTTCCACCTAACAGGAGCCATTACCCTACCAGCCGAGACAGTCATCCAGCTTTCCCAAACTACTGAAAGGCAATTTGGATGCACAAACTGGTAGAGGACACCTCAAGGACATTGACTGGAGTAGGGGGTGGCATGGCCTGTACTATGCTCCAGTGCTAAATGATGTATTTAAATAAAGTAAAGTCAGGGCATGGGAGGAGGTGAGCGGTGGCATCAGCTCCAGCACGGCGGGGTGCCCCTGCTGACACGGGGAGAGGAGCGGAGTGGCAGCCATGTGATATGTTTTCAGCTACAGACAAGGAGAGGCTCTGATTGACTTGCTGCCTCAGCATCTCCTGCTCACTGATCCAGAGTGAAAAGAAACACTGGCTGCGAGGAGAAGCCGGAGCCTTGCTTGTCTTTTTGCCGGGCGTCGGGCATGCTACGTTAGGCCAGGAGGTGTGATGGGCATAAAAGGTAAAACGTCTGGTGCCACATCTGAAGGAAAGGGGGGCTTAACAGAGAAAACATAAACCCATAACCGGCCAACGTCCATACGGAGAATAAGCGAGGACATGACTTACAGTGCCCCCAGAGCCATTTGTTTGGCCATCACCCAGCTTTTCTCAAAGTAAGTACCCAGGGTAGAGAGCGCTTATTCTCCTCATGGAGATCCAGCTGGTAAAGGCAATGCTCCCTGGGAAAAAATATATGCAAATGAGCTCTCCCACTATAAGGAACTAAACTGTCTCTCCAGTGCCACCTATAGGCAGCTGCTCTGTAAGTCAATGTGTCCTATTTATGACTGGGATTTCAGCCAAACCAAGGACTGCTGTTTTTCATCATAATTTGTCCACCAGGGGGCTCCACTCCTAGGAATCACACACACACATACAGCCTGAATTGGCCAGGACTGTCACTGAAAATTTGAGACTATGAGTGGGGTGCGGCTGGAAGATTGAGGAATACCATAGCAATCATTTGGCTAGACCCTAGGCTTCACAGGGGTCCCCAGAATCACTATGCATGGCTGAATGAAGTGTTCCTCTATGACTACCCCGATACCCAGGAAGATGCCTCCATGACCTTCTGAAGGTCACCACGTCCTCTATACTAGATGAAATGGAGTGAAGAGGACAACGAACAGATGCGTAATAAAGCAATTTCACCAGATGATGGGGAAGAGGGGGGAGTTGGGGCCCCCCATCGGGAGGGGGGGTGGTAAACTTCACCCACTGCACACATCCCATTCACACAGTACCTCTTTTCACAGCTCGTGCCAGCACAGGGCTGGGCAGCCGCTGAGACAGAAGTGGACAGCTGCCTCTCAGCTGCCGCCTGTCACCGTTCCATCCATTTAAAAAAAAAAACACACACACAAAAAACCTGTCTATTCTACACCCTTGAGAGGTTAACCCTTCTTCTGCCACGCAGCTCCACCAGGGTGGCAAAATCTTCTTCATGATACCAAGCACAATACGATGGGTAACCGCAATCATTGAGTCTATGGCAATGGCATGGTCAACTGGAAAAGTTATCAAAAATATATATATTTTTGAAATCTATTTTGGTTGATTGTGATGGACACTGGATTCTAGCTTATGGGTAAAATGTTGCCGACTATGGCTGACTTAAAGGGAAATTCCATCAGATCACACGGTGGAGCCTGCCTGGATAACGCCTAAACAAACCTGGATCTTGTGGGACATTGTGAGGCCTTCACATCTACAAGACCAACAGCTCCCATATCTCATCTAACTGGACTGAAATCAATGTAAGGAGGAAGAGAAGAGGGATAGACAGCCACACCTACATTTTTAGAGGTTGAATAGAGTTGCCCTTTAAGAGGTGCGCACACTTTACTCCACAGCCTCACTCTTGGTCTACAGACCACCATCTTGGACACACGTCTCCCTACGGGGATTAGATACAGCGAACAATACACTTTTCTACGAGGACAGACAATTTTTTCGGAGTAGACATCACACAGGCTAGTAAGTGACATGAGATACGGCATAGACTTTCACAGTAGTATGGCATCTGGGCCGATGAGCCTCTTCACAAGTATTTTACACGTAAACACAATTGACCTCATCCTCGAGGCAGATCCGTCAATAATTCTGTACAGACTTCACAAAAAATTTCCCTACTGTGGACACCATTAAAAGGATTCCAATTTATGGACTACAGGTCTTCCTGGCCGATCTCCATCTGTTTAAATAAAGTTTATTGAAGGACGTCCAGGCCGAGCTTTCATTCTGTGGCCTATAAGGCCTTGTCTCAAAAAGGTCTTGGAGGAAAAAGACTTTTGTAGCCCATAGCAACCAACCCAGAGTTGAAAAAGAAATCTAAACCCTGATTAGTTAGACAGCAAGATCACAGTCTTGAGGTCTACAGAGGGTGATCACTTCCTGGGCTTTTGTCAATAAACTTTATTTGTATGACTGTCCATCACAACAACTTGGTAATCCAGCACCTGTAGATAGAAGCTATAGAACACTAGATAGAACACTACTGCAGTTACAGTTTATGTGGTTGGGGGGGGGGGGGGGTTGTACTGCGGACCTGTATTGACTGAAGATCTGTGCAAGGATAAAGCAGTTCCTTCAAAAAGTGCCAAGAGCTGAGGATTTGTGTTTAACACCAGAAGCAGAAAAAAGGAACTAAGATGCATGCTGTATACACGCACTAAGGCCTCGCACAGCACCGCTTCCTCTGTTAAAGGGTGGGGGAGGGCCATCGCATACAGAAAGTATACTGGGGGTGATTGGACACGGGGGACAGGGCGAGTATACTATGGGATTCAGATGGACATAGTTGTATCTATCGATACTTCACAGACACTGCCCACCGGTTTAGGGCCTAGTAATGACTTGGATCCAAGAGGTAAAGTAAACTGTAGAAGTAGGATTATTTTAAAGGTCTCAATAAAAATGGAGCGACATGATCAGTTGTGGTTAGGACAGACCTTGGTGGATGACTAGGCTTGCAAACGTATGTACTATATAAGGAGTTTTCACTGGACACCTCCAATGACGTTAAAGATGTACCAGTAGATGACATACCCACTGTTGACCCAATAAATGTTTGGAGACCCAAGTGACATAAATGTATAGGGTAGAGGCTCAAGAAATATATCTACACAGAAGAAACCCAAAAAATATTTATCCCCATAGGATGTAACCAACAAAATGAGACATAGCCTGTGCAGACCCCACAGAGGAATCTGCATGGGACAAAACCAGTGGAGTTGCACATAAGTATCTGCATGGAACATAACAATGGGCACCAGGCGGATGTCACTACATGAGACATATCTAGTGGAGACCCAACAGAAGCATCTGCAAGTGACGTAACCAGTGGAGACCAGACTGATGTTACTGCATGGAATATATCTAGAAAGAGCTGCAACAAAAGTATCTGCATAGGAACAACTAACTAACAGAACAACATGGGACATGGGCTATCTGCCTATGACATAACAATGGAGACCCAACAGAAGTATCTGCATGGGGCATAACAATGGAGACCCAACAAAAGTATCTATAAAGGAGGTAAGCAATGGACACCTAACTCGGTTGAGAACCAACAGACATCTGAACAGGATGTAACCAGTGGACATCCAATAGACTACCTGGAACATAACAAATGGAGAGCCAAAACACATACTAAACAGGACATATCTAATGGTGACCTAATGACTTCCTCTGGCCACTAGCGAAGAACCCTTCCAAACTGATTACTTCTCCACCCACTGCATGTTCACAATAGTCCTTGAAGCTACCAGTACTCACTACTCCAAACAGCAGACACAAGACTGCATGTACAGTGAGCAAAAACATTGTTTTTAGAAGCCAAAATACAAGTGCCCTGTATATACTAGACGTGTGTATACCGTTACGAGCGCTGAAAATTGGCCTGTGAGTTGGGACTGTGACCCACACAGGGCTCCCAGAATCATGGTAATGCTACTTGAGATACAAGTTTGGGACACTAAACTGTCCAGAAGACACACATGGTAAGTGACACACACACACAGTTTCAGTATCCTGTCAGCAGTAAACCACAAAGAACCACAAAAAATGCCATTACTATGGTGAAATACTCTGGTAACAATTGTCCATATTATGCTTTGTTTGTTTTTTGCTTTTTGTAATATTAAATTTTTTTCCACAAAAAAAAAAAAATCACTAAATGATCGAATAATATTTGGTGGATTCACATATAGAATCGCTCGTCCGCAGCAATGTTGCCAACTTTGTAACCAATCAGACACTTGCTTTCATTATCCTATTTGTGAAACGGACTGGGCAAACAAGCTATCTGATGACCTATGACCACACGTGTCACATATCTGTAACATGCGTGAGCGCTGTATGACCTCATACCTCCATGTGCTGCTCGTTAAACTGAAGATTATCCCCGTAAAAGTCTAGCATTAAGTAAATCATGGACATAGACAGATGTGCACCCCCCTCCCCATCAACAGAGGGTGTCAAAAAAAAAACTTCTAAAAAATTTGCATGTTCCTTCTGAAAACGTGGGCCTGGAATATCACTGTATTCACTGTGGTTTTGGGTAGAGTTTTACAAAAATGCACAAAAACAGACATAATTCTGTGAAATCTTTTTGGTTATTGCGTGGAAATTTAGTCAAAGAAAGAACATGATATCCACTTAGATGGTCACAGAATAAAATATAGATTCCACCACCTGCTCAGTTCCACTACGACTTAACGGAACAGATCTCATTTTTGGATTTCAGAATCCAGCCAATTACGATTCGGGATTCTGGACGCTGCATTTTCTGCTTACGAAATAAGATGTTTTGTGATCTAACACTACTTCAGTAGGCCAAAAAAAATTCCCAAATTTTACGTGAGGCTGTCTGTAGTCAAAGAAGAGACTGAGATGATGGAAACTAGAGCTGCCAGTCGATCCATACATCCAATTTCCTCTTTTGTCCGAATGGAAAATATTTTTACATCTTTACACTTCGACAAAACCGCTTGCCTACCTGCGCCTAAGCACATCGCCTTTGATGATCCAACGTGCGTTAACACCTCACCTCCTACATCCAGGTTTCACTTGCCTGGATGTCACACAGGTTGAGCAACCAAACCACGTGTGGAGATGTGTACAAATTAGATCGCAAAACCCATGCTCAGCAGCAGAGTGGTCCCTTCACAAGAGGGGTCTGTTGGAGCTAGATAATAAGATGCAAAGGGGAAAGGGACCGATGCACTCGCTACTGAATATATTGGCACTGTCTACATAACAGGGGAAGCCATGAAGTGTTTTGGGTCATAGGGACTATGCATGAGCCACCGCTCTTTGCAGTTCTTACCCATATGGGGTAGTTTCTTGAATTAGGTTTGGCCCGGTACAGTTAATGACAACCATATGTAACTCTATGTCGGATGGCGGTGGTAGTGATAATGGTGGTGGGGGGAGGTTACAGTTTCTAGCATTCGGGAAGTTGGGTCCAGGATATGATCTCCTGTACAACAAGGAAACATGGTTCTTGAGGAGTATAAACAAGACGCTGTGTTTCCTGGCCTCTTCCTGGCCTGTCTTCCCTCGTCAACCCCCACCACCACCTTGAAGTGCCGGAAAACTCGCTCTAAGTCAAAGCCGGGTGACCCCGGAGGGTATAAACCGAGAGGCCTTGCCGACGAGATTAGGCTCCTGAAGTGTATACCATAAGCCAAGCCTTATAAGGAGCGCGTGTACAATCTTTTCAGCTCGTGCTAATGACGAGACCCTTAAGCCTGCAGATTGTGCTGGCTGTAGAGGAGGAAAAAAAAAAAAAAGAAAAAGGCAGGACGTACTTACAAGCAGGGAGCCACGATGACTGTCTTTCCTGGCCTTCTTCCTTCGGGAAGTGGCCCCGGAGACTGGAGCAAGAAGGGGGAGTGCGGAGATCGAGGAGGAGAAGAAGAAGAAGTGGCCTCTCGGTCTCAGTCTCTCGAAGCCTCCAGGACCGGTGAAGAAGAAGTGTCCCCAGTTTGTCACTAAACAGTGTGGAAGGTGCCCCCCCACCACACACACTCACACAGCCTGTCCTGAGTGACAGAGAGGACCTCTGCCGTCAGCGGGTAAAGGGCAGTGACAGATGTAAGGAGGGGAGGGGGGCTGCCTGTATGTGTGTGAGTGTGAGAGGAGGGTATGGTTTGAGGGGGAGGGAAGGGGATGCCTCCTGCCTTAAAAACAGCTGTTGAAAAGAAAGCCGCTGAGTTGATTTCCTTTCCAATGTGACTTTAACTGGTCCCTCCCCTCCTCCCCAGTAGCAGAAGTTCTGCAAAAAAAGCAAAAATTCTAAATTTTTATGAGACGCCAAATTTGGGCACTGAGGTGACGGGGGGTGATTTGGTCCCTGTCCAAAGCAAGGCTGTCTCCACTCCTATAGTTCAATACCTTCCATTGCAATAGACTAAGGCCAATGTAGCCTGCAGCTAATTAACCCAACAGCATGTTTTTCGAAATCTTGCACCTCTGGCGTTGGTGGGAATGACACAGTAATGAGAGGCAGGAGGGATGATCAGTCACATGGTACAACAACATTGTAAGCTCTTCGGACAAGCTGGCAAAAATCTGACCTCCATAAAAGCACGCAGGCATATTTTTCCAATGAAAGTTTACAAAAATAAAAATACAATTGAAATCAGCATTCTCTCAGGAATTCTATTCAGGTCTATCTTTTATATTTTTTTGCAGTGATGCCTATGCTGGTTTCATTTCATTTACCCTTCAGGACTCCAAGAAAGCTGGGTGATGACCCCTTGCAATGTATGGGCCCATATTTTCCAGAAACAGGACACTATTTGAGAGAAAATAAATTGAAAGGGATGTTAATTCTAAGAATGTGAAGTAAGGAGAAGGAAATTGCTGGGGATCTTGTGTCTGGAGGTGATTTTATGGGCCTTGCCTGGTGGCTCATGCTCTCCGTCAGCTGTCTACATTGTCACTTGCAGTCATGTTGATGAGGGCATGGGGGGGGGGGGCTCATCTGTTATGATCGGCTTTGAAGGTGCGCCGGTGATGGATTATCTTACTATTGCCTCGTGCCACTAAACGTTACAGAATACACTTTCTACCGAGCAGACAACCATGTAACTGTGTGATAGATTACCGAGAAGGATAATAGGGGGGGGCTATAATTATTTTTTGTACCTTCAGATACTGAAAAATTATTCCTATGATTAGTCAGGGAAGCCAAGAATATCTCTGATGTAGGGTCATAAAGCCTATGACCGTGTCTTCTTCAATAGACGAATCATACCCAAGAATTAAAGGCTGCCATTATTGACAGAATTATTGGCCAAACCTGCTCTGGTGGACTGGCCAACAATCTAATGTCTACGGGAAGCTCCTGACTTTCCCCTGACAGATGAAGTCGGAGGAGAGAAGGAGCAGAGTTTGCCTATTTGCTGAACAATTTGGAGACCATCTACTAACATGAAGAATTCTGGCAGAGAAAATATAGAAGGAGCCTCTACTTCCATAAACTGACCACAGAGTTAGGAAGAAGGTCTCCTGTCTCATGGACGGTCATGGCAATTCTTCCAACTACATTTCAGATTGAGTTGGCTGATAAAGTTGACCATGGTGCGCAAGATGAGTGGACCTGTAAAGCACTCATCCATAATATCCATCAACCATAAAGATAATCACCTCACTGGTCAACCTACTAGGCCAAAATATCAAGCTGACTGACGTTCAATATGAATATTTCACCACACAGTTGGCTAAAATTAACATTAGGGTCTACGTAGGTCTTCAGAATTAAGCCTACAAATGAAATCTTCACAAAGTGGATGAGGTTTTCTCTCCATTGTGCCCCACAACGGGAAATTCTCAAATCAGACTAGGTGGAATTAGGGAGATTAAGGTTATCTAATCCTTTCCCTTATTTATCACTATGGTGGGGTGGAAAGGGGACCATTTAGATTGTGCCCCACACACGGAGTGTCTGGAGGTCATCATATGTAAACAGCCACTTGCTGTCCTGATGGACTGTACATTGGCCAGTGCTGCAGATAGGATCTGATAAGGCCTCAGACTCAGTCAAGGGACTGGCTGTAGGTGTTAAAGATGGTGATTAGACACAGAGGGGGCACTGTGTGCATAGTGGATGAGGTTAACCCCTTCCCTATCCTACAATACTTACTACAGAATCACTAGAGGATGCAAACCGACAGGGTTAGATGAGACAATTCAATTTACCACCCAAAATGCGTGATATCAAGTCAACACATATGAAACGAGTTGCATGGACACCACCTCCATCAGATGGAGTCCAACAAAAGTGAACTGCAATAGTCAATCATCATCAACGTTACCACAGGCATTTATGTCCTTTCCAAGTCCAAGCGAGTCCTCCTACTCACGTGACTTTCAGGCGTGATGGTCAGCACTGGCTCCACGTGTGAAAAATGAGATGAAGAGCCACCATGACAATAATAGTATCACAATGTGGCTTACCATAGGAGTAGTTTGAGGGACATTTCTTAACTATTAGATTTTGGTGCAGTTTTGTGGCCTCCTGCCATATGTGACCCATGCCTTAAGACAGTCCTAGTGAATGCAGTCCAGGAATAATAAAAAAGCTGAGGAGCCTCAGAAGTACGAGACGTGATCGAGCCTGTCACCCCATCTCCCACATGAAACCACATCAGTGTTTCTTCACATCACATTCAAATTATTGTCAGTAAAAGCGGCGTCTATGGTTTCCCTGCTCGCTTTCGATCGTCACCGCTCATCTATACAGACTGTAGAAGTCTCTTTGTTTACTGACCTACCAAAAACAGTGACTAAAGGGGGTAAAAAATTAAAAACAAAACATAACATAACTACAACTCCCAGCACAGGAAGGATCATCAAAATGATCTCCTTAAAAAGGGCCATCAAACCTAAAGTCAGCAGCTACTTAGAGTCCACCGCTTGTTCAACTGCTGGCTACATCCACCCTGACCCTGGAGTCTGTGACCTAATGTACTGATGATGGTGGAGGTTGTAGTCCTTTCCACAGGATGCAACGGCTGATACCAGAGAACAATAGAGACAACACTGACTTCAGGTTGACTGCCCCTTTAGGGTCCATTCACACGTCCGTAATTTGGGTCCTGCAATTTGCGGACCCATTTACTTTCAATGGGGCTGGAATGGATGCGAATTCGCATTTCCGGGATCCACATCCGCATTTTCGGGATCCGCAATTCTGTTCCTGAAAAAATAGAACATGTCCTATTCTTGTCCGCAATTGCGGACCAGAAAAGGCATTTTCTATTATAGTGTCTGTGAGGTGCAGTCCGCAAATTGCGGATCGCACATTGCAGTTGTCCGTGTTTTGCGGATCCGCAAAACACTTACGGACGTGTGAATGGACCCTTTAAGGTGGGGACACAAGTCACGGCACAGGCCTCACGTTGCGATGCACTAGGTAGACACACTGTATCTCCTCACCACAATGTCATTTTCTTCTCTCATTTTCCTTGAACGGAAGCCACGAGAGGATTTCATTTCCAGCCCTCGGAGCGGACTGAGCCTCTATTGTTCGCGGCTGAGCAGTATGTATTGTGTGCGCGTGTCAGGCTGCAAGCTCTGCGCTGTAGGGACCAGGGATCCGATTCACCTCTCATATCGTCTTTCCCTCCCTGATCTACAGCCTCAAAGGTAGAGAGGCTAACCAATCTGTAGGACAGCCATGCTCAACCTGCGGCCCTCCAGCAGTTGTAAAACTACAACTCCCACAATGCCCTGCTATAGGCTGATAGCTGTTCGAGCATGCTGGGAGTTGCAGTTTTGCAACAGCTGGAGGGCCGCAGGTTGAGCATGCCTGCTGTAGGAGAACGAGGGGCAGGATACTGCACAGGACCTGGTATACACATCACACAAAAGCAGAGAACGCTGTAGGATCTACGCATTGAAGCCAGCAGAATAGTGAGTGCAGCTCTGGAGTATAATACAGGATGTAACTCAGGATCAGTACAGGATAAGTAATGTATGTACACAGTGACTGCACCAGCAGAATAGTGAGTGCAGCTCTGGAGTATAATACAGGATGTAACTCAGGGTCAGTACAGGATAAGTAATGTATGTACACAGTGACTGCACCAGCAGAATAGTGAGTGCAGCTCTGGAGTATAATACAGGATGTAACTCAGGATCAGTACAGGATAAGTAATGTATGTACACAGTGACTGCACCAGCAGAATAGTGAGTGCAGCTCTGGAGTATAATACAGGATGTAACTCAGGGTCAGTACAGGATAAGTAATGTATGTACACAGTGACTGCACCAGCAGAATAGTGAGTGCAGCTCTGGAGTATAATACAGGATGTAACTCAGGGTCAGTACAGGATAAGTAATGTATGTACACAGTGACTGCACCAGCAGAATAGTGAGTGCAGCTCTGGAGTATAATACAGGATGTAACTCAGGATCAGTACAGGATAAGTAATGTATGTACACAGCGACTGCACCAGCAGAATAGTGAGTGCAGCTCTGGAGTATAATACAGGATGTAACTGGGGATCAGTACAGGATAAGTAATGTATGTACACAGTGACTGCACCAGCAGAATAGTGAGTGCAGCTCTGGAGTATAATACATGATGTGACTCAGGACCAGTACAGGATAAGTAATGTATGTACACAGTGACTCCACCAGCAGAATAGTGAGTGCAGCTCTGGAGTATAATACAGGATGTAACTCCGGATCAGTACAGGATAAGTATTGTATGTACACAGTGACTCCACCAGCAGAATAGTGAGTGCAGCTCTGAAGTATAATACAGGATGTAACTCAGGATCAGTACAGGATAAGTAATGTATGTACACAGTGACTGCACCAGCAGAATAGTGAGTGCAGCTCTGGAGTATAATACAGGATGTAACTCAGCATCAGTACAGTATAAGTAATGTATGTACACAGTGACTGCACCAGCAGAATAGTGAGTGCAGCTCTGGAGTATAATACAGGGTGTAACTCAGGATCAGTACAGTATAAGTAATGTATGTACACAGTGACTGCACCAGCAGAATAGTGAGTGCAGCTCTGGAGTATAATACAGGATGTAACTCAGGATCAGTACAGGATAAGTAATGTATGTACACAGTGACTGCACCAGCAGAATAGTGAGTGCAGCTCTGGAGTATAATACAGGATGTAACTCAGGATCAGTACAGGATAAGTAATGTATGTACACAATGACTGCACCAGCAGAATAGTGAGTGCAGCTCTGGAGTATAATACAGGCTGTAACTCAGGATCAGTACAGGATAAGTAATGTATGTACACAGTGACTGCACCAGCAGAATAGTGAGTGCAGCTCTGGAGTATAATACAGGACGTAACTCAGGATCAGTACAGGATAAGTAATGTATGTACACAGTGGCTGCACCAGCAGAATAGTGAGTGCAGCTCTGGAGTATAATACAGGATGTAACTCAGGATCAGTACAGGATAAGTAATGTATGTACAGAGTGACTGCACCAGCAGAATAGTGAGTGCAGCTCTGGGGTATAATACAGGATGTAACTCAGGATCAGTACAGGATAAGTAATGTATGTACACAGTGACTGCACCAGCAGAATAGTGAGTGCAGCTCTGGAGTATAATACAGGATGTAACTCAGGATCAGTACAGGATAAGTAATGTATGTACACAGTGACTGCACCAGCAGAATAGTGAGTGCAGCTCTGGAGTATAATACAGGATGTAACTCAGGATCAGTACAGGATAAGTAATGTATGTACACAGTGACTGCACCAGCAGAATAGTGAGTGCAGCTCTGGAGTATAATACAGGATGTAACTCAGGATCAGTACAGGATAAGTAATGTATGTACACAGTGACTGCACCAGCAGAATAGTGAGTGCAGCTCTGGAGTATAATACAGGATGTAACTCAGGATCAGTACAGGATAAGTAATGTGTTTTGGAGGAAGCATACCCCACATTACCTATTTTGGAGTCTGTTTAGCACACCTCACTATTGCGGGGCAGTCAGGAAGGGCCTGGATCTCGTTGCCATCTTTCTAACTCATTTTCCCCTAATTGATTTGCAGGTTACTCTCACCACCTTGGTGTCGTAATATAATGAATGCAAAGAAGCTGAGGTATGTATGTGTGATCTGCACAAAAATTAAATCAATGTGCGCCATGTTGTACCCCCAAATGGACTACGTTATTCATCCTCAGCCCCCGGAGGGGCAGCGCAGCACCGTAGCATGAAGGAGCAGCACATAAATCGTCTATGCTGCTCTGTCTGCAGACCTAGATAGATGTCCTGGTGTGACCGCTCTACTCCAAGTCAAAACAGCCGCTGGGCTCAGCAAAACCCCAAATGCACTGCACTCCCTATGTGCAGGTAGGGGTACAGCGACTGCCTCTGCATGGAGTATGGATCGAAGCGTGCAGCAGGCGCCGCCACAAAGAGAGCAATGTGTAGGAAGGGCCGGGGAACGGATTCATTTGGTGGATGAGGGAAGGAGGAGGAGGAGGGGGATCTCAGCTGTTGTGGGGCTGGCGCTGTTATGGACGTGGGGAGGCACATGTGGAAGAGAACGTAATGTTCTGGTTGAGGAATAATCCACACGAGCCTCGGATTGATGTAATTGGGCCAGACGGTAAAGAGGGGAGGAAGGGGAGTGAAAAAAAAAAAAGGTGAAAATCTCCTTTACTATAGCTGTAGTCAGAGCAGCCAAATCCTGCAACCAATACGGTCGGAGGACTACAACCCCCAGCATCCCAAAAAGGATAAAAGGGTGCAACAAGGGTACCATTTGATCCTGGATCCTCAAGGGGCCCAAATGTTCCTTAATAAAAAATTGGGGTCTTCGTTTCAAGCTCTGGATAGGGGTCCAGGACACTGAAGTTAGGCCTTTGCCCCCTGCCATCGTTGTACAGGTGGACCAGGGTGCTTGTTGCCCCCATCACCTCCTCACCCCTTCTCATGGCCTGCCTCGTCCTGTGCAGTATTTTCGCATTGTCTCTGTATTTTGGCTACAAATGGATTAAAGATAATCTTCATTACAGATTAGAAAATCGCTCAGGTAGTAACTCCATCACATTGCAGATGCAGCAGAGCCGAGGTTTGTCATTGCCAGTTTCTCCATTAGTCTGCCCACCCTCAAAGTCACACGACTAAGCTTACTCCCCATGTTCCTCACAATTCTGCACTGCCCCCAGAATACATTAGCCAATAGCTGACCAATAAGAAACACAACCAGCAGATAGTCCCTCACTGCAAAAGTATTTGCACCCCTGGCTTTGTGAGATCAAACAGACACAAGATGTTTTCACCACCACTATGGAGATTGGGGATACGACTTTTCCACAACGATGCACCAAGCGATGATGGCTTCTCCATGGCTAGTGTATGGTTCTTTAGGTTCTTCTCCACAAAAGGCCAAGACGTTCCTATTTCATGGCCAGTAAAATCAAAATCAGCTTCTAGAGTGGATAAACTGGCTCCTACACCTGCAGTAGTTAGATTATCACTAATGGGGTATCTACCACAAGCAAGAGTGGTCACCATAGAATTTACTAAGCTGTCCATCTATGAAAGAAATTTTGTCCAAACGCTCGTTTGGTCTACAGCTATCTCTCCCGATCCACCCAATCATGTTGAGAATGGGAGAGGGCTAAAGCCACTGCCAGACACCTCTCGTGGTGTCTTACCACCTTGAGAACAAAAGGATTGGGCACAAGCAAATACAACATGATCAACCCTTCTATCTCCTCAACATTAGACCACAAATGACTTGAGCTAACTTCAGTGCACTATGCTACCTGCATGTAAATTTCTAGCATGGACGGGGTCACATGGGCCACTGCTGCCAACCACTGGTCTCAGCAGTGATGTGCCTTCATACAGCATTAAGTGCAGTGAACCCCTGGAGCCAGAAAGAAGCATCTGGGAGAAGCTAAGTATGCTTACCTTCACAGGTCTATTTAGTAATTTAAGGAAAAAAGTCAATCGTGGACAACCCCTTTAAATTCTGCTAGGTTGCCCACATTCAACTTTTTTGATCAATTAAAGTGGTTATCCAACCCCTATAATGCCTCCCCAAATGCCTGGGCCCCTCACACAGATCGTACTTACCTCGCTCCCCGGGACCCGCGTCGCTCCTGAGCCCACACGGCCGCCGCTGCATCTCCCCGTCGCGTGGATGTAAATAATGGAAGCCAATAGCAGTCTGCATGGAGAACGAGTCTCCCTAGCGTCACCCGCGATGCTGAGGAGGCTAGTCCCCCTCCACTGGATGTTTTCATCCATGTGACAGGCAGATGCAGTGGCGGCCGTGCGGGCATCAGAAGCAAGGCAGGTGTCGGGGAGCTAGGCAAGTACAATCTGTGTAAGGGGCCCGGACATTTGGGGAGGCATTATAGGGGTCGAATAACCCCTTTAAAAGGTGGTGTCACATCTAAGAGGAGGTGGAACCCGCACCTATCTGACATAGCAATTTGCCACCGTCTCAGATGAGACAATCCCTTTAAGAAAGATCAATGACTATTGTCGAAGGAAGTTTTCCGGCTGGGTTCCTATCTTGACCCACCACACTGCAGTGTGGGAACCTACCGTTATGGTCAATGAGCAACTGAACATTCCTATTGCATTTGAAAATGGTTGGGACATGTGTCCATGTCCAAAAGGTTACAGCTACCAGTGACTGAACAGGACAGATGTCGCCACCACCTCTTCTAGACCTTGGAGAATCCAAGCGAGCTTGTAGTGTCATCAGCCACATTTTTGTCAAACGTTTGCTCATAGGAGTACATACAACAAGTCCTAATGATTCCCTTTCCAATACACCTGCTTCTCATAGGCAACTTACAAAGACACAAGAGTCATTACTAATGTGAGATGGTTCGATAGTTTACCTGGAGCTTCTTCCCAAGATCTTTGCTCATCATTCAAGGGAAACAAAAAATGTCCACAAGGAATATCTGGAAGAGAAGAAACAAACATAGAGTCAGCTGAGTTACAAATCACCATGGGGTTTCCAAAGCGAGAGGCAAGTATGTGGAGATATGGTTTAATTGGCATCAAAAAGCAGCCCACAAGCACGATGCCGAATATTCCTGAGCTGGGGACACCATGAAACGCACTAAATATGGACAGTGTCACACGTTATTAGACACGGGCCATGAACCTTTAAAAGGTCTCACACCAGCGTCAACAGAAACGAGGAGGCAGGAAAGTAATGCTTGACCTAGGGTCTTCAGCTTTCATGGTCAGGAAAGCATCAGAACGTAATTACAAACGAATGTGGAAAACATCGATTTCAGAGACGACACAGTCTTCTCCAATGAGGAACCTTTACGCAGTTCTAATATTAACCCTTTCAGCCAAGAGAAACAATCCAAATAGGAGATGAAGCTGCCACCACATATACAACATAAGCTGATCCCAGCCAATGTTTGGCTAGAAGGAACGATTCTTCTTGATCATTGGTCCATGTAAAAGGTCCACTGATCAACACTTTTTTGCCGGCTGACCAGATCTTTGATGTTGACATAAAGGTTATTCTGTCCAATGCCCACATGATAACTCTTAGACGAGCAAAGATCGGCTTGCTAGATCATGGCGATATCAGGCAGAAACGGTCCCATGGAAAAGATTACTTAGGCTGGACAACGACATCCATTCCTCCAGACCTCCGTCATATACATGGAAGCTTAGCTGGGCATAAATGTGTTCTGAATAGGTAGGGATGAGGTAACTGCTACTTGACACCACTGGCAGGAGCTCATATACAACAAACAGATTGAGCATGTTGAAATCCAACAGCACCCTCCTCCCCCCCACCCCAACAACATCTGCCACAGGGTGAAAGTTGGGACTCCCCCCATACACATAAGAAGGTCGGCAAGTTTCTGTGGTAACATTAACGGGCTTGGTCAACATTGATCTACTATGCATGGACAGCTTTAGATGACTAGACGTGGGCTACCATTGAGAAAACATCAAGAGTCTATGTCCAACTTAAGACATTGTAGTGGATCTCCCCAGCTTATGTCATCTTCCAAAATCAGTGCCTGCAAAGGAATTTCTGTAGATGACAATTTATTGGAAAGATGGCCTTTGTTGGACTGGGCAGGGCAATGTAGAATCCCCAAAAGAAAGGCCACACAAGAGGCCCACAATTTTGCAATCAATGTTCTGAGGCCCTAATGAGGAGGCCATCAGCCTAGTGATACAGAAACCAAGAACCCTCATCAACCCTCAGCCATTACTTTGAAGGTACATCAGGCATCATGTCCAAATTGTCTAAGCAGAAATGTTTTCTACCAGTGGTAAACTATCACTTGTAGTCTGCTACTTTCCACAGCTGGAACCATTTATCACATGAAGAGTCATTGCAATTAACTTTCTTATATACTCCATTACTGACAAGTATGTAGATAGGGACACTGGTGGAACTGGGGACAGGTCAGACTAATGACCGTTATCAGCCACACAGATAACATCCATTTAGCCTCTCTTACGTCTCCACTGTTAATGATTATGGGACACAGCCAGAGAAGAGATCTCACCGACATATGACTGCAGAGAGTGTTTATACCCATGGTAAGCAGTGGCAAGCACTGGCGTCTACACATGGCTGCGCCGTTACTCATCCTGACAAAAGTCAGAGCAGATGGCTCTATGACTCAAGAAGTGTTGTACAATCTTTGTATGGAGACTGGGAGCTTACCGGGTCTCTGCTGATTACTCATTATGTAATGTGGAGGAAACACAGAGGGAATTGTACCAAACACAGTGCCACGGTACCACGACAGTGCTTCTAGCATCCAGCGGGCGAGCATGAACCCCAGGCCTGGCACAGAGCTGGTTACATTAGATAAGACTTGGCACTAGGGCTGCAGCTAACAATTATTTGAATAATCGATTAGTTGGCGATAATTTCATCGATTAATTGGGAAAAACACCAAAATGACCAAAAAGATGATTTTACTTGAAAAATCTTGTTCAAAGGCCATATATTAAAACAAATTGTGGATGACACTGGTATGGGGGATCTGTGGATGACACACTTATGGGGGATCTGTGGAGGACACACTTATGGGGGATCTGTGGAGGACACACTGTTATGGGGGATCTGTGGAGGACACTGTTATGGGGGATCTGTGGAGGACACTGTTATGGGGGATCTGTGGAGGACACACTGTTATGGGGGATCTGTGGATGACACACTGTTATGGGGGATCTGTGGATGACACACTTATGGGGGCATCTGTGGAGGACACACTGTTATGGGGAATCTGTGGAGGACACACTGTTATGGGGGATCTGTGGAGGACACACTGTTATGGGGGATCTGTGGAGGACACACTGTTATGGGGGATCTGTGGAGGACACACTTATGGGGGATCTGTGGATGACACACTTATGGGGGATCTGTGGAAGACACACTTATGGGGGATCTGTGGAAGACACACTTATGGGGGATCTGTGGAGGACACACTTATGGGGGATCTGTGGAGGACACACTTATGGGGGATCTGTGGATAACACACTGTTATGGGGGGGATCTAGGGATGACACTATATAGCATCTTAGGCTATATTGTGTCATCCACAGATCTCCCCCATAACAGTGCCATCCACAGATCCCCCTCCCCATAACAGTGCCACCCACAGATCCCCCTCCCCATAACAGTGCCACCCACAGATCCCCCTCCCCATAACAGTGCCACCCACAGATCCCCCTCCCATAACAGTGCCACCCACAGATCCCCCTCCCCATAACAGTGCCACCCACAGATCCCCCTCCCCATAACAGTGCCACCCACAGATCCCCCTCCCCATAACAGTGCCACCCACAGATCCCCCTCCCATAACAGTGCCACCCACAGATCCCCCTCCCATAACAGTGCCACCCACAGATCCCCCTCCCCATAACAGTGCCACCCACAGATCCCCCTCCCATAACAGTGCCACCCACAGATCCCCCTCCCATAACAGTGCCACCCACAGATCCCCCCTCCCCATAACAGTGCCATCCACAGATGCCCCTCCCATAACAGCCCCGGCCGCGCCTCTCACATCAGTAGACTATTCTGGCAGTAACCTTTACTTCAACTTTAAATCAGCGCATCTTTATTACCTGACAATGAAGCTCCAGTAACAGGCAGAGTGGGCGGTGGCGTAACGTCGCTTACTCACGTGACGCGCCTGCTCCGCCCACTTTTTGAATTAATCAGGCGCGTCACGTGAGTAAGCGACGTTACGCCACCGCCCGCTCTGCCTGTTGCTGGAGCTTCATTGTCAGGTAATAAAGATGCGCTGATTTAAAGTTGAAGTAAAAAAGTTACTGCCAGTTAAGGACCCACAGGCATAGCGCCTGACCGCCCGCTCCAACCCGCATAGCAACGAATCGGCCAATTATTCGATAATGGGATTCGTCGACAACGAATCCAGTTATCGAATATTATCGATAACTTAGATTAATCGTTGCAGCCCTACTTGACACCACAGGTAGGACAGCCGCACAACGTCCTGCATCTATCACCAAACAGAACAAGGAAGAGCAGTTCTAGACTCGGGTCATACGAGGAGCAATAATTATACCATTCATTCTGATAGGATTATTATCAGGTATTTCTTCTCATCTCAGTTCTAGGGAAATGGATAGATCAGCAAAATAGTGGTGGTCTCAAGAAGTGCAGGACCGCCATAATCTCCTTATACCTAATGCAGGGTAATGGCCACAATAATGCTCACTATGATTTCAGTATTATAGTAGCTATATTCTTATACATAGGAGGCAGTATTATAGTAGTTATATTCTTGTACATAGGAGCAGTATTATAGTAGTTATATTCTTGTACATAGGAGCAGTATTATAGTAGTTATATTCTTGTACATAGGAGCAGTATTATAGTAGTTATATTCTTGTACATAGGAGACAGTATTATAGTAGTTATATTCCTGTACATAGGAGACAGTATTATAGTAGTTATATTCCTGTACATAGGAGGCAGTATTATAGTAGTTATATTCTTGTACATAGGAGCAGTATTATAGTAGTTATACTCTTGTACATAGGAGCAGTATTATAGTAGTTATATTCTTGTACATAGGAGGCAGTATTATAGTAGTTATATTCTTGTACATAGGAGCAGTATTATAGTAGTTATATTCTTGTACATAGGAGCAGTATTATAGTAGTTATATTCTTGTACATAGGAGCAGTATTATAGTAGTTATATTCTTGTACATAGGAGCAGTATTATAGTAGTTATATTCTTGTACATAGGAGCAGTATTATAGTAGTTATATTCTTGTACATAGGAGCAGTATTATAGTAGTTATATTCTTGTACATAGGAGCAGTATTATAGTAGTTATATTCTTGTACATAGGAGCAGTATTATAGTAGTTATATTCTTGTACATAGGAGCAGTATTATAGTAGTTATATTCTTGTACATAGGGGGCAGTATTATAGTTGTTATATTCTTGTACATAGGAGGCAGTATTATAGTAGTTATATTCTTGTACATAGGCAGTATTATAGTAGTAATATTCTTGTACATAGGAGGCAGTATTATAGTAGTTATATTCTTGTACTTAGGAGCAGTATGATAGTAGTTATATTCTTGTACATAGGAGGCAGTATTATAGTAGTTACATTCTTGTACATAGGAGGCAGTATTATAGTAGTTATATTCTTGTACATAGGCAGTATTATAGTAATAATATTCTTGTATATAGGAGCAGTATTAGAGTAGTTATATTCCTGTACATAGGAGCAGTATTAGAGTAGTAATATTCTTATTCATATGAGGCAGTATCATAATATTCTTGAACATATGGGGGAGTATTATACTAACAGTTAAATAAAAGTTTATTACACAGCAGGAGGTGACAAAGAGACACATGAGAAAGTTACTCTCAGGATTATAAAAATACTAAATCTGTGCTCCATCCTGATGCCTGATGGAAGTTCTATTCCAATAGAAAAACAATTTAACACATACATGTTTTAGCTGCCTTTACGTAACTCTATTGTATCATCGATGTCAATATAAAATGTGAGTGGACTTGCTTTTTAACCGTCGGTAGCCCAAGCATCAAAAGCAGAAGAATACGGGAAGGTAATGTTAAAGCTTCCCCGTAAACTCTATAGTGGAGTCCATTCTCAGCTATTCCCTAGTGCTCTGCCAACTTTCATCTGCTCATTCTCTCCTCCTAAATTCTCTTTCGTGGCAGCACCCATGGGTTTCAAAATCCTGTTTGTCCAATCAAGTAAAAAGTAAAATCCGATAGAGCCTGTTAAGTGAATTAAATTATTAAACAATGGATGAGCCTGGGCTTCTCGTGCCTGACAGAGCAATGTTCTTGTTTCCAAGTGAAAGGTTTTCTCTTCTCAGTTGTATAATATTGTTCTGAGCCGATAATCGATGGGGAATGCACAGCTCACGGCGCGGCCCGCTCATCCACGATGAGTCTTCAAGACCTTAAGCTGTTTAACAAGTCAAGGGGCATCCCTTGCATTGGTGTAGAATGGTGTTCACTCACCAAAAAGGGAGGGGAACAGCTTGAAAAGTTACAAGGCCTGGCTTCTCACCAACCTTAACGGGAGACATTGTCTAGTTTTGTTCTACCAAACGTCTGGATAAATATTCGCATCCTGACATTTAAGAAAGAGAGAAATTGGAATTTTATCAGGAGTCAGCTCTCATTTGTCATGTTTGTGATCAGCAACCATCTCAGTGTAGCAGATATGGTGGCTTGACACAAACCAGGAACATTGATGAGCTTGTCCATCTCATTGCTTCATTTTCTGACAAACTGCCCAAAGATTTAATCATCGCTTCGAAACAAACTGCTTTTCACAGTTCCTATCTTGACATGTTCCTCCGCAGGTTCTCACACCAGACTGGTGTTAATAAAGGTTCCTATATTATTAATCTTTTCCGATGTCAAGGTTTTTTCCATTGTGTCATCCTACATGTGGTTCATCTACACAAATGTCAACTATAACAAGAGCCTTAGGATGTATTGTCCAACTTTCGAGAGACACGTTTGAACAAGCAATGGGTAGAAAAATGGCTCCATTATCTTGGATTTCTCTGGTAGTCCTTTGGTGACCATGGGCTGGTTTTTGGTATTGCTAGACAAGTTTAAGTGTTGGCATCTAAGGTAAGTATAACTGTGTAGACCATGAAGGCCAATGTTCACAGACCATATAGTCTTGGAAAAGATCAGGTGAACAGACAGTGGTCTAAACTGGTCTCACCTAAAGTGTAAGGAGAGTCATGGGCAATCTGTGTTCCACTAGGTGGTTGCTGTATCTTAATGACCCTACTTCAGCATGTACAGCTATATACAGTAGTGGCTTCCGCAGGTCATAGAGACTATTAACATTGATTAAGAAGTTATTTGAGTAATAAAGTCTTAAATATTGTTAAGTTATTGTTGCTGAATCTCCAACCCCTTTACATACATCTAGACTGTGAAAGTCTTACTACATGAGGAAGGATGTATGCAAATGTATGAAAAAATGCTGATACATGAGCCAATTACCAGAAGAACCATAAACATCTGCAAAAAAAAAAAGAGGATCGGGCAGCCCACTGTGTAATCTGACATTACAGAGAGCATGTCCTCCCTGTATAGGTACTATACACCATACTATAGGTTTTGGCAGTAATAAAGGGTGGAAATGAGGTTGCCTTTGAACTTCAGGCTCACCAGACCGCCCTTAGGCATTGGGATAGGAGCTCTCCCTTCCATAGGTTCTGAAATGTCAATCAACAAGTCAGGTAGAAACTGGTTCCCGGGACCTACTGTCCAAGGATAGTGCCTTGTACTGGTGTCTGGTGGGTCACTTTCTTCTATGTATACCCTTGATTTCTACAGATATCAAAAGCCGTGACTGGTTATAAATATGGAAATGGTCTGTGGATTCTGATATTAATGTAATTTACAGGAAGCGATACCCTGCAAACATGTGGATAGACAGATACATGTCTGCGGTGGTTGGAGGACAGACAAAGGAAAGACAGTTTAAAGAAACACTCCAGCAACGACTAGCACCGGCCTGAGGGGATATAATCTACTACGGCTTGCTGTTAGATAATATAGTGTTTTATTATAGTATTTATCTGCATCTGTTTTTGGACTGACAGGGACTTGGTTAGGTCAGGTTATGCTCTGTCCGTGATGCTGTTGACGTCGCTCATCACTCCACATCGGCCCCTGACAGACTTCTTGGCTCCCGATGCTCGGAGCGCAGGCTGTGACACACAGGTGGAAGGCGATATCATGGTTCTCCGAGGATCATGTTAAACAAAACTCAGATCACGGATATGAAAATTGTCTCCTCAGCTAGATTTGATTTCCGCACCTTTAATGACTCTTGAGTTGTTCCTGTGTATGCCTCTCAGTAATGGTGAGGAGAACGCGGCTTGCTTTACACGTAATGGCACCTGGTAAAGGGCATCCTTTACTGAAGGTTATTTATGGTCTGAGGAGGGGCTCCCATTTAAAGGGGATCATCATCACCCTGTAGGACGTCATCCAACCTGGATTATAAACGAACCCCAAAAAGTAGCAAACAGGGAACTAAAACCAGCGATTCCAAAACCCTAATAAACAGGAGTCAACATGCTAAGGAAGTGTGCCCTATGAACCTCCAGGATGTTCTCATTGGCTGGGCAAGCCTATATTGCACTTCCTGTTTCTGAAAGTGTCATGTGACCCTATCAGCTCTGCTGAATGGATAAGAGAATTCACAAGGGGAGGAACTTAAGTGGCAAGCTAAGCTTTTTACTCATAGTTCTTGAGTAGGGTGAAGCAAATTATCCTAATCATAAGGGGTCTGCCCTAGCAAAAAGTCTGGTTATGGGGGAAGGATGTTCACACTAGCGGCAACAGTAGGTGATCTTCATCTTAGAGTTGGGTTCTTTTCACGGACTGAGTTTTCTAGTGCTGTTCTCTAATTGAGGTGACACAGGAAGTGATACATTCAGACGGCTGCTGATTGGCTGCTCAACTCTTTACTTCCTGTTAGGGGATCAAGGAGGAGAAGTCTGTCATTTTACAAGCCCTTTTTATGATTAATTCTATGAGGTGGGAATGAAGGCTTGGTCATTACTGTGTAGATGTTGGCGCTATTATTTGGTAAACACTATGGGCCCTGCAGTGAGGAGCATCTGCCCAGTGGCAACACTTGGTGGTCCTAGTGTGGAGAGGGTAGGTGCAGAGTATTAAGTGGTGTGGCTTAGCTCGGAAAACGCCAACAAGACATTAGTCTGGCTCACTGGGAGTTATAGTTCCAGACGATCTTGGGAGACATAACCAGAGTGAGGAGCCACTGTTTGCATTTACACTATTGGGTGTCAGGGCAAGAGATAAGATAAAGAAACTGGATGGGGACATGTCGGAGATAACCAGTGTGAGAGCAGTCTCTGACACAGAGCACCTTCTCTGCACCTTCACAGACACAGTACAGCACAGTCTCTAGTCATAATTGATAGCAAACGAGAAGTCCATCCAGCCTGACCTCCTCTGACCTCTTCATCTTCAGTCCAAATGGATAAATCTGCCTAGTGGTCGAACAATACAAGGCCATCTCCTGCCATTCAAGACCTGCCGAAAGCTAGGGTTGTCACCCAGCTTTCTCGTGGACAGATATAACCAAGAAGAGGTCGACTCATGTACTAATACAATAACTCTCAGCCTAAAAATCCCTACCTTGACCAATGGACGCTTCCTAGCCTTGTTCTCATGCAGCTGGTGCAAAAAATGGACACGACGAACAAGTGGACCCAATCCATCAATGGAATGGAAAGCAATATGAGCCAGCCCGGGCCAGCTTACTATTGATCTCCTGCTACAATGATCATGATGGTTCTTAAAGGAGAACGACCATCTGAAACAGTCCTTCAGTGCAGAATAAAAAATAAAAAAAAGTTAAAACTGTTTTTCAGTATCTTAATTTCGATATGGAGATACGATCCGTTGAAGTTACAGGCCCAAAGCTTGAGGCTGCACTACTGAGAGATTTTAATTGTTTTTAGCAGGAGCAGTGTTGTCACTGAGACAATAAAGGCAGATTTAAGAAAACTATCTAAAAGAAAAATTTACTTTGTTGCCCCTAGCAACCAATCACAGCAGTGATTTAGACACTCTCAAAAATCTCCACCATTGTGTCCAAATCACCATCATCATCATCAAGACCCACCTCCTAAGTAGCCAAGATGGGGGCTATCATGTATATACAGTATCTTACTAAAAGTCAGTACACCCCCCACACTTTTGTGAATACCTGACACTATGATACTATGTAAAGTAGTCAGTGCACAGCTTGTAGAACAGTGCGTGCCCTCAAAATAACTCAAGACAGCCATTAATGTCTAAAACACTGGCAGCAAATGTGAGTACACTCCTAAGTGAAAGTGGCCAACTTGTGCCCAAAGTGTCAATAGTTTGTGTGGCCACCATTATTTTCCTGCCTTAACTCTCTTTGGCATGGAGTTCACTGGAGCTTCACAGGTTGTCGCTGGAATCCTCTTCCATCCTCCATGATGACATCACAGAGCTGGTGGATGTTCGAGACCTTGTGCTTCTCCACTTTCCGTTTGAGGATGCTCAATAGGGTTTAGGTCTGAAGACAAGCTTGGCCAGTCTAGCACATTTACCCTCATCCCAGTGTCAGATCTTAAGTGTTGCCCCATGAAAAAAAATAGAATACATTTTTTACAAAAAAGTGAAGGGTGGACTCCCTTTATGAGATACTGTATATGTGAGGACATTGAAGGTCCTCCATGACAACAAAGCACTGGAGGCTCTCAGTAGTGCAGCCTCAAGCGATCATATTTCAGTATAGAAGCTAGATATTAAAAAACGGTTTCTGCATCACATCAGGTAGTTTTCTTTTAGAAGCAGCAGGAAAAGAAAAACCTGGGAAGGAGGAAAACGGAAAAATACAAGCTACCAGGTGAAAAGACGAGGGAGGAAAGAAAAATAATGAAATCACGAGTGGGGGATGGGAAAATAACCCTATGAGACATGAGGAAACACAGAGGAAAGGAGCGAGAGTCAGCGAGATGCCGAGTGACAAGTGGAAGAATGGGACGTAAGAAACCAAGGAAGAGGGAGCCGAGAAACCAGGGAAGGCTGGATCCATGTGCTCGGCTGAAGGGCTTGGACTGGGTCATTTGTATATCATGCGCTAATACTTTTAGACCCACGGATCATGGAATTATACATAATGTATGCTTTATACAGCACCAACATATACCACAGCTCTCATGGTAATGGTCAAACGCCACCAACCATGGCAATGGCAAGGCCAAAGTACAGCAGCCACAGTGATGGAAAAACTGTGCCAGTCATAGTGAGGGCCAAACCCTCGCTCACAAATGACCCCCAGAAATAAGACCTGATGGAGGGGGATACAACAGAGGAGACTATTGAGAAACCCTTTCCTGGTTATGGCCTAGGCCAGTGAATGCAGGATGTATGCAGCACCTCAGAAGTCAGAGACCCGGACCCTGACGTGGTGACCGTTAAGCGACGACACTTTCGATTTAACTGTCCAACTTCCTTTCTGTGCAGGGGGAAGTGAAACTGCCAGATGTTAGACGAGCGAGGATGCGGGGGACAGAAAATGTGAACGTGTTACATTACGGGGGAGAAAACAACTGCAATAAAGCAGGGATTGAAGAGCAAGAATGGAGACTGCCATTGTGGTGGAGGCTTCTCAGCATCTCCTGAGAGATCCAAGACACAAGTTTTAAAGGTTCAATTCAAGATGCTGGCTTTCAAGAGGACAGAGAGAGAGACAAGGTTGAGTTGGTCATGGCTAAACAAATCAGTCCATACAGAATAATATAAGTAAATTTAGTGAGCACACCCCCATAATGGTGGCTAGAGCATACCTAAAGACCATGGCTGGTTAGGGGGTCCCAGAACTAACAGCTAGTGAGCTCCCAAAGACCACAGCTAGTCAGAATTCTCCAAAAATAACAGCCACAGTGCTTTCAAAGACTGTGACAAGTCACGGTGACCCCATAATGATAGCCAGGGTGCCGTTATACACTATGAATAGCAAGAGTACCCCAAGAATTAAAGAATGCACCTGAAGACTATGACTAGTGACAATCAAAAGTACTCCCTAAGATCAAGCACCCCCCATAATGACAAGCAAAGTTATCCTGAAGGCCAATTGTCTCCAAGATGACAAAGAGCCCCCACAGAGGCTCCTAAGTGCTGTGTCCAACTACTCTTACCATAAAACTGGCCAAACTGGTAAGACAGCTGTCGGCTGAATACTCACTTGGCTGACAACCGTTCATCTCACCCGCCATACACAAGAACACTAAGCCAAACATGCTTACTTCCTGAATAAGGGATAGGAGTAAGGACTAAGAAAAAAGGATAAGGCATGTTGAGATCCAACTGCCCGATCTTTCTATCCTTTAACATTTGCCGTCAAGAGGCCCCAGACATATTAAATAATCAGCCAGTCCTACCAAAATCTGCACTAGGACTAGTCATAACAGTCCTATTTTTCCAAGGATTGTGGCTAATCAGAGCGCCCCCATAATGACGGCCAGTGTACATATCTGGGTCTACCAGATTGTGTCGCGTAATCACTGCACACCAAACACCAGGGCAACCAAATCACCGGATATGTATCTCCACTGCTTGGCAGAGTGGTCTGCTGATACAGGGGATGCAGTGATCCTGCCTCCTGTGCACCAGGACATTCCGATGCAGCATGCAGGTGGGCCTTAGCCTCCTTTCTGTTTGCGCCCTACATCTGTTTCCTCTTCTATCATTATACAGATGGCACATACGTACACTACAGAATCCATAAACCTATATTACAGCACCGATCGGCGGCCATGTTGCTTAGCTTTGTCTCAGCTATGAAGTGTTTGCTGCTTATAATAAAAGCCTCCATACTGACGGGTTAAAAGACCGGGCATACTGCTAATTAAGAAAGTAAGCACTCGACCCGTATTTAACGGAAATAATTACTGGATTGTGTTCCCAGCTAATTTCTCTTGTACATAGCAACCCTAAGCTGAGATACCTGCGGAGACAGCACGGGGAGCGGAGTAATGATTAACCCACGGAGGTTGGAGAGGACACGGGTGTTTACTAGCTTGTAAACTGCTTAAAACTGAATTAACTGCCACTTCAATGCTGCCGCACTGACCTATTTACTCCCATTCATGGTCTAATGCTTCATGGCCTGGTTAAAACATGTCTGCCATCAGGACGTGGACGTCATGAGCTTTTGGGCGCCAACAGTAAAATCAACCTACCAAGTGCCATTTTTAATACTGGTGTCCCTACCTTTGGGCTGGTCCCAGTTGCAAATACTAGCTCTGCACCCACTACAGCTATGCACCTGACCAGGCTTTTTCATTGCCAGCACAAGACTCACCAGCCCTACAATGTTTGAACTGACCTCCAGTACAAGAGAAGGAAACGTTCGGCAACTAGAGTGGTCACCCAAGATATGTCAAACCAAAGAGAGCTGTCAGTGGGGACTCACAGTAACATGGAGTCATGTGTGTGCTTCAAGGGGTTCATCTCTTTCGAAGCCACCACCAAGACTGGGCCCAAGTGTTCTGTCTGGTATCTCCAAGCTCAACGTGATCCTTTTATGTTTCTTAGAAAACCATTTATGAACATTTTTACAACTGGCCTCCTAATGCTAGTTCTTAATGTTGGCAAAACAAAACTGCCCATGTGTCGCTGCAATGTAGATTATTCAGTACTGCAAATAGCTGTGGCTTGCCACATCAAAGGTAGCTGATGGCCTGTGGTACCCTGTCACTATGCACAGTTAGAAAAACAAAGGATGCCCATCCCATGTAGCACGGTACAAGAAGTTTTTTTTCTCCTCACGCCTCATTAACTCGTTCTGCGTGGATGATCTTCTTCAGAACCACTTACAATTCTGTGCATATTCATATTCATCCAGTCCGGTAAATCCAAGACTGTAGGTGGTCTCAGTTTTCCATGTTGTCCACTGCTTTCCAAGAACAACCCAAACTGGTGGGCATCCATGAGTTGGGACCCTACCAATTCTCTGAAAGTAGAGGTAATGATACTCAGTAATGTACCCAAAATGTCACTAGTTTAGGCCCGTTGTCACCAAAATGAAAGGGGAGGTTTAATTTAATCAACTCCTTTTCATAAGAAGAGTATGTCAATGGCAAGGCAAGCGGTGGAATTGGTTGGCAAGTTCTCGAATGAAGCTTTACTAAGCGCCTATTGAAAAATCAGATTTAGAAGGTTATCCTGAAACAACAACCCCACAATTTACTCAGAATGCCATAAAAGACAGTGCCTGAACCTGTCAACCCCCCGCGGTGCTAAGACTGGTCATACACATTAGACAGCTACCCTAAACACATGGACGCTTGACCAACTATGCGTGTGTTCTCAATAGGGACAGGGGAGTAAACTTCTCTAGACTTTTTTGGTAGCTTATCTCCCTAAGAACAAAAAAACTGGCTATGTTGAATTCCAACTGCCCAATCCATCTCTCTCCTGAGGAGAATCAGAAAGCCATCATGCACATTAGATCATTGGCCAGCTTACGTTAGAGATCTGTTGATGTGGAAACATCCAACAGGTCTTACTGAAGGACCCATATCAATGCCTCATGTGCCCAAAGGCAACTATAACATGAAAAATACCTAATATGTAAAATACTCTATATGGGGATGTTAAAAACTTTTGTACCCCATTAAGTATCCACAACAATCTACCAAGGGTTTACATTATTCATGGACATAACAGAATACAGAAATTAGATTAACCTGCTAATATTCTCTGGCAATATCCTAATTTATAGAGGCTGCCTACTTTGGACCATTCTTACTTTAAGAGTCCCATAAAAAGATGCCCCCCTTGCTAGTACCCCTCAGGAATCAGCTGTGGGGAAACCTGCAGCGTTACCGCCGGAGAAATGAAGCATTATGTAGCGTCTATTCAAATCTAGAAGCAGTCTATGTAATGTGGGACAGGTCCTCCAAAGCGAGAGGCGCATCGTTGTAACCTCTGCCCAGTCTGACTAAGAGATGACAGCAGACCCTCCACTATTAACTCACTTTTCCCTAATAATGTGCATGAAAATGGTTTTTTCTAAACTAGACCACCCCTCTAATGTTTAGGCTCACAACCATATTGTACCATACTCAGTTTCAGTGGTGTAACCTTCTCAACAACCTCAAGAGGGAGATCATGCATACGTTGGGGGGCAGGATACACAGTGTACCAGCGTTTTCATTTTGTCTTTCTGTTTGTGAGGCAGATCATCTTCAGGCTGTTCCCGCCTCATCAATAGATGAAAATTTAAAGGGAGAAAAAAAAAAAAGAACAACAATTTATTTTCATTCATTATTCATGTGGTTAAGCAGCCGGCGGGTTAAAGTAAAGGCTTTGTAAACGGTTTTTATGTTCTATGGCAGAAGTCCTAACCACTTTTAATAATAATGCACATTTGGGAATCAGAGTAAAGCATGCTGGGAAAGCCCATCTTCTATGCCAATGACAAAGTTAGCAGTGACACTTATATTGTTTATATCAAAAACATCATCTATTTTGGAGAAATCCCTTTCATTCTGTGAGAGCTACTCCAAGAAGCCAGATGTAGGAGAAAGACGAACCAAAGATTGGTAAGGGTAAAAGATACCCCAAAGATGGAATCTGGAAAAAGATCCGTCAAAGCTGGGTTAAAGACCCACCTAAGCTGGAACATGAGTTAAGAAGACCCAACATAGTTTGCAAAATCACAAAAATTGGAACCTGGTTGAAGATAAAGTAAAGCTATAACACCCACATAAGTTACAAGACTCCTCAATAACCATCACAGCTGGTAAAACCACGTAAGTTGGAACCTGCTTAAGATGACCTGCTTAAGTTGGAACATAAAGAAAGACTCACTATAGCTGGTAGAACCACATAATTTAGAACCTGTGAGAAGACCCACCATAGCTTGTAGAATAAAGTAAGCTGGAAACTTAAGGATAGACACTACACACCTTGCACACTAACCTAAGTTGCAAACTGGGAAAAGACCCAACAAAGTTGGTAGACCTACATAATAATATGAAGCCTGAGGGTAAAAGGCATGGAATCTGGTAGAAGACCCACCACTTGAAAGAGTGGCCAGCACAAGAATAACATCTTGAAACTTTATTCTATATTCAGTTAACATACATCTCCATAGATACCAGGGTGTTCACAGCCAATGCGTTTCGTTTGAAATCTGGGCAAAGACCCGGGATTGACGGAAGTTAGGAGAAGTTTGGTCCTAAATTTCAGCACCATGAAAATAACCTTTAGGGGAAATGAATACATGGACATATGGGCAGACATACCATACTGGTATTCCCTGCTATGTGGTCAATAGGGAAGGAGAGTTCCAGATTAAGGTGTTCACATACCTTTTGATGGGAATCTATGTAGGACTCCCCATCTTCTTTTCTCCTCTGTAAAAGATTGGATGGGGGCAGCAGGAGAGGGATGGAGGAAAATGATAATCAACCCTAGGCCCCCCTTCACCTCTGCATGCCATGTACTCTGTCTGGATACCATCCTGAAACCGAAACATATTGCCCAAAAGTCTTATTAGTCAAGTAGAGGTGGTGGCGTTGATATATATTTTTATGATATTCTATTATATCTTATCTGATGATGGAAGAACTGGAAGTGAAGACAGAGAAGACCAGAAATCAGATGATACAAGGGGAGGAGTGAGAGGCTGGCCAAATGCAGAAAAAGATTTCAAATCTAGTCTGCCCAGGAAAGAGATCAGAGGATAAAGGAACTTTCCAGTCAGTTAAAAAAGGAAGAATCGAAAATGGTTGCAATTCTAAAAAAAAGGAAGAATCATTGCGCAAGGCCTCAGGCAGCCACCAGAGGCTACTTGCAATTTTTAAGGTCCCAAAAAATGTTGAAGGCGCTGAACAAACTACTAGCCAGAAAGTCTCAAAAGGTGGTCAACCATGGGAAATACAATATGATCACTCCTTCTTCCCCCGTCATCTGCTGTTGGGACTGAGTCGAGCCACACCCCATATAAGATAGTCAGTCGAACCTGCTGAAATTGGTAGGTTCAGTACACTTTCAGCTAATGTCCACCTTCAATCTCATCCTATAAAATTAGATTATACTCATCACAACCCTTAACTATCTAAAGCGTACAGGGCATCAAGACTGTCCCCTGACATGTATGCTTAGCCAATCTGGGCATGCATGTTTATGGGAAGGTTTGGAGAGATAACAGCCCATCAAGTGGGCATTTAACCCATTAATGTGTATGGCTGTTTTAAAATGTGGCCGCAGACAGCAGATATTTGTGATTATGATAAAGTCCACTGTGGGCAACAAAATATCTCACCATTGAAATTTAACATGAACCAAGTCATGACTTTTTTCTCTTTGACTAGCGCACATAATTTGGAATCCTCTTTGTACAGTCCACATCTAGATGTATGTCACAGTACTAACTTTCAAACCAGGAACTGTCACCACAAAATGTACGGTTGTCTCCAGGCCGTGTGCCAGAGAGCAGGAGGAGCTGAGAAGATTGATATATAGTTTTATAGGATAAGATTTAGAGGTCCTCTAGAGACACTTGAGGGAAAAAAAACTCACAGGTGTGGGCCACCCATCCACCAAGGTGACAAAACCTGCTGCCTTTCGTGTGTCTGGGTAGCCTCCGTGAGATCATAGGTTTCACTTTAGCACTCACCTGATTATTTACTTAACACCTCCACCACTGCTGAATTACGCAGAGAGACAGGTGATCTACGTAAAACCCTCCTGCAGCAATGGATGGTATTTTGCAAAACATACAACAGGTTTATTTATTTTTTTAAATAACAATTGTTCCGGCAGAATAGCACAGATTTTTTTCATACTACAGGCTAATGGCATTCATGGCAGATCCATCTGGTCTTGGTAGGAGCTGGACACATAGCTTAGACTGTCTGTGATCAACAGCTATTCCTACTGACCCACCATACATATGCCCACTCAGCTTGGCCGAGGGTACACGTGTTCTCAATGGGGAGAAGGGTCTATGATCGCCAAAAAAGAGTCTTTACATGAGCCAATGAGGAGGAATGAGTGTTACTACGATTGTTCATCCCCTATACACTTTACATTATGTTGGCAGCTGATCCCCTGGTTACAAAGGGGCGATGTGCTGATGATCAAGGAGCATTTTTACGCAAGCATGAAAGATCCAATCTGCCGGCATTTGAGCGTTGGCTCACTAGTCTGATAATTGGTGGGTGTTTACATGTGCCGAAGAGTTCTGAAAAAACATTTCAGATTATCGTTCTTTTAAATTCGTGGCAGACAGAACCATGAGAACAAAGGATTGGGTATATTGGAATCCAACATCTCAACATCCGCCATCGAGGAAGAGTCGAGACACCCTCCTAGATATTAGATGGAAATCAGCAGGTGTAGCAGACATTCATCGAATGTGTATGGCCAACTAATGGTCCCATTTCATCATGGGGAAGGAAACACCCCCTTAGAAGAAGTGACTGACTGGTAAGGGAGCAGAGGTCGCTATGGGGTGGTTTTCATGGAAACGATCATCTGGCTGAAAGCTATCTACTGGGTCTGGACAGTTTTAAGAATATCAAAAGGCATTCAGAAGATCCACCTAGCTTTGGTGGGATCTGCTGAGAATCCCATGTCTATGCCATGGACCACTACAAACACTGGGTTGTTGACAGATCCTACCAAAACTAGCTGGATCTGCCAACAAAGTTTATGACCACCCCTATGGAGGTGCCATCTCCCAGCCCACAAACAGTGGACAGAGCTGAGGTTTGCACATATCCTAAAAGTGAAGCTCCACTTAGAAGCCACTTAGACCAATATATTCTGGATTTACATACCCTCTCTAGAGGTTAACTGGACAACGGCTAATGACAACTACCTGCTCCTCTAACGAACTTCCTTTACCAAGCACACGAGGGAAGGTCGATGCTGGTAATTAGAGAAGATTTGGTAATGTCGGTCAGCGCATCCTAATGTAGGAAAAAGATAATACCCGTAATGTATGCAGAGGGGCACATATTTATGATTTTGTATGGATGAGCACAAAAGAGTGAGTGTATTATGTCGCGTTTCCATGCCATCCAAGGAGAGCAATTTCTAAGTGCAGCTATGTATCCATGAGACCACTGATGCGTTTCAAGGCCAGTCCAGCCTGGATACATTTTTCTACCACTGTCTGGAGACATGTGACATGCGTAGAATAACGTTCCCCTCCACACAGGCCTAACATAGCACATGTTCCCCCTTAAATACTCTGTGCCGCTATGACCTCTGTCCCCTACTCTGTGACCTCTTAAGCTTATTAATTCTGTCTGAAACACCTTCAAGGTATGTGAAAATACTACATATGGTTATAATTAGCTCCTCACATTTAGGGTGATGGTCTCTGTATATGAAGAGGAACCAGAAGCGAAAATTGGGTTTAGATGAGACTCAGGACTGCATCTCAAAGGAAGCAGTCATCGATGTGGCCGCTACACCCTGTTCATAAGTACGCTGCGGATCACTGCAGCCTGGGAGACCACCAGGCCACAGCCACATCTGGGTGGACCCCCAAAGAGCAGACTGAGGAATGAGCGACCCACAGGATGGGACTGTATTGCTCTGACACTTGTGGCTTTGACTGCCCCATGATAAATGACTAACCGATGCTCACCCTTCCCCCCCTCAGATATTGGGATTCGAAAAGATACCATAAGACTGTCCGGTCCAGAATTGCATCTATACATTCCATGGAGCTGAACGGCAATACGACACGCAACCCAAGGATTGGTGAGGTCATGTATTTCCTAATCCTGTACATTGCGTTCCTCACAATTGATTGTAGGAGTCCAGATCGGACTATATATTCAAGTACATGTCTTCCTCGAATAACTTCTCGTATAATCCTAAATGCGACAGGTCACATTTATTGTCTATCTGATGAAAAAAACAACCAAGAATTCAGGAAACAAGCATACCAAAACACAAAAAAAAAAAAAACAGCAGCAGCTTGACGAGATGTCACCACCACCAAAAGCACCGATGCGTCCCAGTTCAGTGACTGTTCGGCCGGTTTTTCCTCTCAACTCAAAGCCACAGAGATCTAATCATCCCACTTCGCCCCAAGTAGGTTAAAATTACGGGACTTGTGGTCATGATATCTGACAGGTTTACAGTTAATATCTAATTTCCCCAAAACACGTTCAATTATAGCCATAAAAAAAATATATAAATCTGTTCGAATCACCATTAATAAGTAAGATTAAGATCTGCACGGCCTGTTCTTGAAATAAATGTGAAGTAAATGTGTCGTTAGGCTTAGACCATTTATTCCATCACCTCTCACCATGTAGGAGATGGAAGAACACCAGAAAAATACCACACGAGATGTACAGGTAGGGAGATGTTGACTGTGTTCAAATCCAGGACCTCAATATAGAATATGTGTGGTGGTCCATGAGGGAGGGGGGGCCCACTCACTTTCCAAAACCTATGTGCCATGGTCCGCTGTAAGATGCTCAAGCCCTAAAAGCCTTTGTCCCTCAGTTCTCCAACATGATTTTCATGTTAAAGTTGTACCCATCATAGAGGTGTGTGTCCCATGACTTCTATAGTGGTCTCATGTCTCCATGGATGGAGTGAACATGAGAAAGGGTCCTTTTTTCTAAGGGGAAAGGAAGGTCACTGGAAGGTTATGGTAGTTCAAAGCCTATTTAGATATTCGCAGGCACACAACAATAGTTGCCTGAAGGAAAGTTGGAATGAAACATGTATTGGGCCTCAGGACCAGTGTGGTGTATTAACTGGATGGCAGTGGTAATACGGTTGGAAGAAAATGGGAGTTAAACAAGCGTTGTGTCTTTAGGTTGGCGTGGTTTACAACTGGTGGGCTATTATTTCCCCAGAAGAAGACTTGTATGAAACATTTCTTTGGATCTTCTGGGTTTGTGTGGTGCTATGTATCTTGTGCTTGCTCCTTTGTGGTTGTTATGTAATTAAATCAAACATTTTTTATGGTGCCAACTGGGTGTTTGGTCTCAGGGTAAGTGTGGTGCACTACTGGAGGTCTGAAGACTATTCAGATATTCAAAGTTTCTATCTCCATCACAATAGATGCCTAAAAGGAAACTGGGATGAAATGCACGTTGGGTCTCAGCGTTAGTGTTGTGTCATGACTGGACGGCCATTGGGGTTTAAAGCCTATTTAGATATTTGCACTCTACATCTTCACCACAACAGCTCCCCAAAAGAAAATTGGGGTGAAATGCATGTTGGGTCTTTTGGGTCAGTGTGTAATTACCATCCACATTTCGAATGGTGCCAACGGTGACTTGGTTTATCCATGGTGTCATTGCCTTTATATATGACATGTCGTTTTCTCTTTGTGGAGTCTCTGATGAAAACAAATAATAATGCATTTCTTTAAATGTATTTGGTCTGAATTTCTTAGGGTTGTAGGTTATCGTTGTATCCACTACAATGGAACTCGGAGGCTATAGTTGTGGCATTATTTTAGGAGGTCGTTGTGGCCTCATATTATCTAGACTCTGCTCCACACATCCAGCCTGTTTCAAGTGGAAGAAGATCACAATCATTGGGACAAAGAACAAAATATCAAAGCATCCGAAGGTAGTGCAAAGCGGGAGCAACGCGTTTCATGATCACAAGAAGATGGCAATAGAAGGTCATACGCATATTATAAGGGCCCAGAGGCCTGGAATTTTTATGTAAACATACACATACCGTTGAGTAAGTTTTATCCATCCCGTGCCAATCTTGAGGAACAGCAAATCTCCTACTCCAATAGCATTCTAAGCCGAATTCAAAAAATGCTCTGGTTTCTCCTTCGAGTCCACCCGCACCAAGCTGTGCAGCAAGGAGAAACTATCAGAATTGAGATTTCAGCTCTGGATGTGACTGGAGTACAAAATAAAATCAATATAAGGCTGGAATACAAAAAGACCTAAAAGTTCAGAGTGTACGGCCGGGTAGCGACAGCGTTACTCACATTTGTCACAAGAAAAATCCTAAATTCTTCCACACTAAAAATTTTAATCCTTTTTCTCTCATTCTAAATAATTTAGGGGGGGGGGGGGTTACTATAGTGCCATAATATATATATATATATATATATATATATATATATATATATCGGGGAAAACAGGTATTTTCCTCCCAGCATGTGCTGCTGGGCTGATTTTTAGCCAGGTGAGGTCAAATACCGGACCGGATTTTAAGTGCCGGTCCGGGGTTTGGCAGCACCTGGCTGTCCTTAAATAGGCAGCTGGGCTCAGAAGCCGTGTCTCTGTGTTGGAATCTGGGAGTCTTGTGTCTGGATGAAGGCTTGCTACCTGTTTGGCGTGAAAACAGGTTGGTGCTGCTATCAGCAAGGACTCTTTGAGGCAGAATTTCCGCATGGTGTGAATTACCACCAACACCCCAAGGTGACTTTTTGTTTGAATATGACTGCTTGTTTTGTCACTTGCCTAAAAGTGTGAATAAAACCCTGAACTGTTTTATCCAAAGAACTTGTTGTTGCCTCTATACTGCGTCCGCTAATCCTGTCTACCAGAGCGAGTCCCCACAATATATATATCATGAAGCCACCTTGATAAACAGGTCTTTGTCCCGCAGTCATGAGCTACAAGTATTCGCAGCGGCCATCTTGCTGACAAAGCATTCAGGTATTTGGCACTTTCATAAGAGCTGGGCAGCTCTTAAAGGAAAATTGCATAAGAACTTGGCGTTTTTCCTACTTGCATAATTCCTCTGTTTATATGATGACGTCCACGCAATTGTCCAGGAAGCATGTTGTCGACATTACGTCCTTTAGTTATTGGGGTTTTCTAACCTGTTTGGAGACGACCCATTAGGGCCGTCGGTATTTTTACCGATATGCACATTAGCTCATTGGTTCACCGAGGGATGGGCCCGAGCCCCTGCAGAGCACCAGATCTGCAACGTTCTGCTCCTCCTGCCACTCCACCATTCCTTTTGATTGGCAGGACCAGACATCTCGTCCAGCCCTGTAATCTTACGCCTGAGGCAAGGGTTGCGGGATCTGCATATGCGCAGAGCATCTGCTTCAGCTTCCTAGGCATCGTCATGCGCCCAGAACTGAAGACTGTGAAGTCGTCCAGAGATGCGGGGATGATTGTGGCGTATATATATTCCCCTCTTATCCCTTTCTTCCTGGCACAGACACATCATAGGCACACGCGCTGTAAGTAGAGCTGTTAAGGAAGTCTATACGTAGAAATCTCGCACCTGTGCCGTTGCCTCCCAGAGTTGGAACGTGTGGAGAGCATCTGCATTGGCTTCCTAAGCTGCACAGATGCTACTGCGCATGTGTCAATGACGTATTAGTATCAGCACCAGGGAGAGAGGAATGAGGGGGGAGGGGAATATACTTACGTCATGATCCTCCCTGCAGCTCTGGATGAACATGTGCCAAGCAGTCCTCACCAGTTCTGGGTCGGCCCATCTGTGATGTCTAGAAAGCTAAAGCAAATGATCTGCGCGTGCGCCATTACTGGGTGTAACGGTGTGAAATTACAGTGCCAGGCATGGGGTAAATGAAAATCCCTTGGTGCACCAAAACTCTGATTACTTGGTAATGGTGGCACGCACTCTAGCGCTTGTGCTATTGCTCCCAGTATCGGCACATGCGCAGACCATCTATATAGAATGAGCAGATGCCTACTGTACATGCTCGTATGCTGAAGCTCTGGATGCCTATGTGCAGTCGTCTCCAGCTCCGAAAGCACGATGATGTCATCAACGCATGCACAGCAGGCATCTGCGCTGCTGAGAGAGATGAAGCAGATGGTCTGCGAATGTGCCGATACTGGTTTAATGGGGTTGATCCTGCTGACAGAAGCAATTGTATCCAGTAGACAGAATCCTAAAGTGCCAGTCAGGGGCTGAGAAAACTGTTTGTCCCCAATGCCCCGCTCTCCTTCTACCCACCCCGTGAATGGCACTGCAGCCAGGAAACTTCTTACGAGGATTTCCATGTACTGCCATCAGCCGTTTATTTGAGAAGTGCCCGACAGTCTCCGGCCCGCTGGCTTCGTTCGGTGGTCTAACATGGCGAAGGTCTTGAGAAAGCAGTGTTCAATCTCCGAAAGACCTGGAGATTAGTCACAGACTGTATGAATCACTGGCACAAGAGATGTTCTGTTATCAGGGGCGACCATATACTTGAAATTGGACCCCGCTGCCGTTTTCAGGAAGGAGTCCGTTTGTTCTGTTAGTTTCACATTTTTATTCCGGTGAAGTCTCTTTTATATCTGCGGTTATCCTTCTCCAAAAAAGCCACCGGCACCCAGCTAAAAATACACACAAAATTACGGTCAGTGATCGGCACTACCGTAAAAACACAGGGGTGGCGGAGTGTTCCAGGCCTGCCCGTGTGTGTGCCAAGGTGATAACGGTTTAAATTACAGCCAACTGCCGCCCAGAGACTCCCCACACACCTGTCCACCCTGATCAGAGAGCTGGCAGAAAGGAGAGACGTGCAGGACCACCTTCTCCTCGCTGATAGGCCTGCTGGCCAGAGCCACAGGGAAACCTGAGTCATTGCTCCCCTTATGACGGGAAAGAAACATGGGATGGTCTCCGGCCAGCGGAGCTTTATAAATATCTGCACTCCCAGAACTGGGATTATTACTGTCTCTACAGAGCATGGAAGAGGGGAACAGCAGCACAGGAGGCTTCCTTCAAAAAGATCCTCGCTGGACTGCTCCATTCCCACACTAGGCCTACACACCTAATCCCATCCAGTCCCCCTAATGCCCCCACATAGCAATTACTCCCCCTTCATGCCACCGCACAGTATTTATGCCAGCTCTCTGCTTCATCATAATACACAGGTAACTGTCTCTGCTTCATCATAATACACAGGCAACCGTCTCTGCTTCATCATAATACACAGGCAACTGTCTCTGCTTCATCATAATACACAGGTAACTGTCTCTGCTTCATCATAATACACAGGTAACTGTCTCTGCTTCATCATAATACACAGGCAACCGTCTCTGCTTCATCATAATACACAGGTAACCGTCTCTGCTTCATCATAATACACAGGCAACTGTCTCTGCTTCATCATAATACACAGGTAACTGTCTCTGCTTCATCATAATACACAGGCAACTGTCTCTGCTTCATCATAATACACAGGTAACCGTCTCTGCTTCATCATAATACACAGGTAACTGTCTCTGCTTCATCATAATACACAGGTAACCGTCTCTGCTTCATCATAATACACAGGTAACCATCTCTGCTTCATCATAATACACAGGTAACCGTCTCTGCTTCATCATAATACACAGGCAACTGTCTCTGCTTCATCATAATACACAGGTAACTGTCTCTGCTTCATCATAATACACAGGTAACCGTCTCTGCTTCATCATAATACACAGGTAACTGTCTCTGCTTCATCATAATACACAAGTAACTGTCTCTGCTTCATCATAATACACAAGTAACTGTCTCTGCTTCATCATAATACACAGGTAACCGTCTCTGCTTCATCATAATACACAGGCAACTGTCTCTGCTTCATCATAATACACAGGCAACTGTCTCTGCTTCATCATAATACACAGGTAACCGTCTCTGCTTCATCATAATACACAGGCAACTGTCTCTGCTTCATCATAATACACAGGTAACAGTCTCTGCTTCATCATAATACACAGGTAACAGTCTCTGCTTCATCATAATACACAGGTAACTGTCTCTGCTTCATCATAATACACAGGTAACTGTCTCTGCTTCATCATAATACACAGGTAACTGTCTCTGCTTCATCATAATACACAGGCAACTGTCTCTGCTTCATCATAATACACAGGTAACAGTCTCTGCTTCATCATAATGCACAGGTAACTGTCTCTGCTTCATCATAATACACAGGTAACTGTCTCTGCTTCATCATAATACACAGGTAACTGTCTCTGCTTCATCATAATACACGGGTAACTGTCTCTGCTTCATCATAATACACAGGTAACTGTCTCTGCTTCATCATAATACACAGGCAACTGTCTCTGCTTCATCATAATACACAGGTAACTGTCTCTGCTTCATCATAATACACAGGTAACTGTCTCTGCTTCATCATAATACACAGGTAACTGTCTCTGCTTCATCATAATACACAGGTAACTGTCTCTGCTTCATCATAATACACAGGTAACTGTCTCTGCTTCATCATAATACACAGGCAACTGTCTCTGCTTCATCATAATACACAGGTAACTGTCTCTGCTTCATCATAATACACAGGTAACTGTCTCTGCTTCATCATAATACACAGGTAACCGTCTCTGCTTCATCATAATACACAGGTAACCGTCTCTGCTTCATCATAATACACAGGTAACTGTCTCTGCTTCATCATAATACACAGGTAACTGTCTCTGCTTCATCATAATACACAGGTAACTGTCTCTGCTTCATCATAATACACAGGTAACTGTCTCTGCTTCATCATAATACACAGGTAACCGTCTCTGCTTCATCATAATACACAGGTAACTGTCTCTGCTTTATCATAATACACAGGCAACTGTCTCTGCTTCATCATAATACACAGGTAACTGTCTCTGCTTCATCATAATACACAGGCAACCGTCTCTGCTTCATCATAATACACAGGTAACTGTCTCTGCTTCATCATAATACACAGGTAACTGTCTCTGCTTCATCCTAATACACAGGTAACTGTCTCTGCTTCATCATAATACACAGGCAACTGTCTCTGCTTCATCATAATACACAGGTAACCGTCTCTGCTTCATCATAATACACAGGTAACCGTCTCTGCTTCATCATAATACACAGGTAACTTCAATGAAAGACAGAACCGGCACTCCTTGCGATGTAGTCGTCAATATTTTATTCGCCACTCATGGAAAAAAGTGACGCGCGTTTCGGAACCTGCAGGTAACTGTCTCTGCCTCCTATAGACGCAGAGACAGCTGCCAGAACGCGGGACATACCATAAGCACTTCTCGGCTGTGTTCTTCCCCTTCCTTACACCATACCGCTGCCCCCTAATATTACATAAGAGGACAGGTCACTGCCTCCCACAAGATCAACACACTCCTCTCCTGAAATACTCTGTGCTGCTGGAGGACACTGCTCCCTCATAGTTGTATAGCCAACTTCTTCTCGGCTGTGTTCTTCCTCTTCCTTACACCATAGCACTGCCCCTAACATCATAGGATAGGACAGGTCACTGCTTCCCACAAGATCAACACACTCCTGTCTGAAATACTCTGTGCTGCTGAAGACATGGTTCCATTATATGTATACACACCTCTTAGGTACTTGTCAGTTGTCTTTTTTTTCCCCTTCCCGAACTCACTGCCTACTAGTATAGTATGAGACCAGGTCACTTCCTCCCACAAAGTAAACACGCTCATGTTCTGAAACACTCTGTGCTGCTTTAGGACACGGCTCCACCACTTGTATATAACTTCTCAGGAGTGTTCTTCTCCATACTTCTACCACAACACTGCCCGCTTACATCACATGAGGGGACAAGTCACTGCCTTCCACAAAATCAACACCCTCATGTCCCGAATACTCTGTGCTGCTATGGCGATCTGCAAACTACTGAATTAGTCAATGGCAGCTCGCTGACTGTTTCCATATTAATACAGAGATGAAAATGGGTCACGACAATGCTGACTACTGGACCGATCCTCATCCAAGGCGGAGCTTAATTTTAAAGGTGTACAGCACTAATTAAATAATCATAGTCTGTATACTGATGGTTGATGTTATGCTGTGCCCTGATTTAAGTCAGGGATGGACAACCTGCGGCCCCCCAGCTGTTGCACAACTACAACTCCCATCATGCTATAATAGCTGTAGGCTGCCTGGGCATGCTGGGAGTAGTAGTTTTGCAACAGCTGTAGTGCCGCAGGTTGAGCATCTCTGATTTAAGTGATTGCCCCCTCGTTACCGCCCTATAAAGGAGTCCATGTCCTGGCTCAGCAGTATACGAGTACAAGTTGCTGAGCTGCATTCTCGCCTTAGTTTGGCGGCACGGCGCGGGGCGGCTGCTCCCCTGGGGGCATATCCATCTGACTCCTCGGTGAGGCGGCTTCTGCATTTTTCGATATGTGGGGAAACGCAGCTTCGGCGACATTAGGAACATATGTTCACAGCTTCCCCGCTCCCGTGCCATCGGACACGGATAGCTGCGCACGCTACTGCCAGGTACATGTGCGGGAAAGGGCGAGGGGCACAGGTGCGCATGTACAGGGTCTGAGGTGGCCACGTCTGAAGTTAAGTCGCCCATTTATGATTCCAGTTATTTAGGGCTGAGGAGAAAACGGAACGCAACGAAACCCAGAGTTTAAATTATTAAGATCCCAGGCGTCACCAGTACAAAGCAGCCATTTTATGACCGATCCATTATTCATATCCATGCCTTTTGACCGGCCCCTTTAAAGGTGTTGTTGAGTACAGAAAACGGCGGCGGCGACTACTGCCTAAAAGGGACGGGGTAGCGCCCTACTATCCTGGTGGGAAGACGAAGGTAGAAGCTTCTGGGAAAGCTGGGTGAGCACCATGAGGTATATTAACCGTTCAGGATTCTGGAATAGCTGGGTAACACCCAATTTGAGAGTGGAAAATATAAATGGCAGCCATATTTATAACCCAGTTTTCCCTCGACACGGAAATGCCAACGACACTGCTGAAAAGATTTATGGCGAGTGCCCTTTAAGACTTCGGAAAGTGAAAAACAACATTTTTAAGATGACAGAGGACCATTTTCCCTGTAGCCATAGGTAAGAAGAAAACCATTATCTTGTCAGGGATGATCTGTTTCATACTGGGGCAAATACCAGTCCAGGGCAGAGGCCAGGATGAAGCATTACAAAAACTGACAATTTTACGGTCGCTGGCCCTTTAAAAAATGCTCGACGGGCAAAACTAAGTAAAAACACACGTGGGGGGGTAATTATTATGTAACTTTTGGCCTAAGAAAGTCACACGTTTTGGAACATGCCAATTTTGCGCCATTTTTTATTTCAATTTCAAGTCAGTGGGCGGGGCTTAGCATGAGGTTTTCTAGTATTTTTGCCAGGAACCCGTGTAAACTGTAGCACAAATCTACTCCAGCTCATAGGATGGACTGGCAGAAGAGGCGCCAAATTTAGGAGCCCTGCGCCTCATGTATCTAACGGTAAAACTCGTTCACAGGAACCAATCAGAGCACAGCTTTTACTTCTCCTCTTGAGAAATAAAAGCTGTCATTAGTTACTATGAGAATTTGAAAGAAAGACAACTTTGTACTGTGGTTGCTAGGCAGTGTATCCATAGCAACAAGACTCAGCGCTGGAGGTCGCTCAGGCTGCCTTATTAATCAGATTTTTCTATGAAATAGATCAGAATAGCTTTATATAGACCAGTAGAGATTTACAGGTTGGAGGCCACTGCCTCCAGTATAGGTGTGGCGGAATCAGCTCAGTGGGTACAAAATGGCTGCCGTCACGCTCCCTCTCCAGGCGGCAGAGAACGTATGAAATGACTTATGGCTATTTATTGTTTCTCCTTTGGATTTTTGAGGTCAATCTCAGGACGCGGAAACACATTTTCAACTAGGTCCCAGAGGAACTCGAACAATCCGAGATTCACAGATATCGCTATTTGAGAACAAATTGACCATGTCTAGATCCAGGAGTAGAAAGGGGGAGGCACGGCTTTAACCCTTACAAACCCGCAGGGGTCACATCAGAGCCAATATCTTAGGACTATGAACAGGAAGAAGTCTAAATACAGATATGCAAGACCTTCACAAAGAAGACAAGGTGCCTTCTCCCCCACTGATATCACTGGGGTCAATAAGACCACAAATGGGGCCCACTAAGACATGTCAATGGCTTCTATAGTATAGATCCGACTTTTTTATGAGGAGCTAAACATTACCTAGCCCGCACTATAATGGGGCCCACCCATTCTTTCTACAGTTTTCGCTAGCCCTGAGGGACGCTCGCTTGTACCCATCTATCCACACTGCGAGGAGAAAGCAGCGTGAGATGTTTGAGGGTTTATCCAGAATGGATGAACGTGAGAAAAATGCCATCGAGATGCCCCATGGCCCCGGGAATAACCTTCCCAGAGACGTGACAGCATCGTGAAGCCTGTGAACGCAGAGAGCAGAGGACTGGATTCCCACGATCCAGCATGAAGGAGCTGCTGCTATCAGGAGAACGGAGGGTGGAGCCAGACCACTCTCCATCCTGGTCCTAAAAAGGAAGAAGAAGATGGCCAAGGCCACCTTCTGCAGAAGGGGAGGAGGACACCAGCCTGGTCGCGATGCCTCCGACAGCACCTGTCTGCCATACGCAGACTTCCCTTCTAGTGTGGTCCCTCTTAGTAGATGACACAAGGACACATTTTGTGAGATTTAACCCAGAATTCAGTATAATTTCTGTCGAAAAACTAAATTATATACCACAAACTTGTGTTAGGCTCAGTTCACACTGTGTCAGAGCCCTGCGTTTGGTATATACCGTGGGAAAAGCTCCTGATTTTGCTGGGACAATAAGAAAAAAAAGAGGTAGAGTGGCAGTTTTTCTGGGAATTCTGAGCAGTTTTTTTTCTTAACGGGTTTAGGTTTGTGCGTTTCTTCTTCGTTTTCTAACACTACTTACAAAAGCAGTCGGCTCCACATTTCTGGATTATCAGATTGCGAGGAACTGCACTGTATACAACATATACGTTACGGCTTCCGACTTATACTGGCGACGTACAGTAATGTATACTTATGTTGTTGGCTTGCTGCTTTTCTATTAGCAGAAACCACCAAGCCGTAGAAAACCTTCCACAGATGCGAAGCTTGTGACTGCCTGCCCACGCCATCCAGAGACCGGTGTTCAACAAAACCACAACACAGAGACCTGCAAGAAAACCAACATCCGCTTGTCCTCACCCACGCCGAATCTTCTCTGCCTCTGGTACCACTCTCATTTACGGTGCCCAAATATACCTCCAATCAGGAGGACCAGTCCCAGAGGTCACATAACATGCAATGTCTTTAGGATCGGGAAAGGCCTTGTCCAGGATTAGAAGAACATGGTGGTCTCCATCCCAAAAATGTCCACAAGTTATGTGTGGTGTTACACCCCGTTCACATCACTGGGCCTGAGCTGCAATACCAGACACGATCTAAGGTCTGGTGTGGCACTGTTTCAAGAAGCAAGTAGCCATGTTTTTCTAGTCTTGTACAACTCCTTCAAGGTCAAAGCTTAGGGTGACTGTTGCCAATGACCATTTCTGCCATACCCACACAATCCTACAACTAAATTATTTTCTCTATTTTTTGGGGACATTTTGTGGGGTTGTCACTAAACTTTCATAGTCATTTAACTCTAGTGGAAGGGGCCAGTTGCTTGAAAGGAATGGCTTTTGTGCATACAATGGCAACACAATCCTTTTATTTGCCAGATTCTACATTTTCCAAAGTTCAACAGAGAAATTTTCCCTCAGGAAATCAAGGAACGTTTGCACAAAGCAGCACATCAGTTCTCGACATGGCAATCTTGAAGACCATATCAGTCTTTTCTTCTCATCTGGAAAAGCCTCTCCAGATCCCACTTCTCCTCCTTGCCAACAATACCAGGAGAACATAGGATCTGACAGACACAAGATTCTTCGTACCTCACTAACGTGGTTGTCAAGATCCTACATATTTGTAGGTCATACATGTGTCTCAGAAAGCCAGGTGAGAACCTAAATGGCCACCACTGCCCATGAGAGTAGATATGTTGGGTGACTAACAAGACACACAGCCGTCCAACAGGTACAGAAGAGAGCAACTTCACCATGAGAAAACTTCTGACATGTCACTGGTGAGGTGTGGGTGCCGAGACCTCCACCCATCGCTGAAACTAAGGGACAAAAGTTCTCAGTCAAAAAGTATCCCTCAGCTTTAGTCTGAAGATAGACTCAAAGACGGTCCCAATTTTGTCAAGGCAGTACCGCAAACCAGCCCACAAAATGAGAGGAGCTTATGTAAACCAGACCCTCAAAGTGGGCACTCTCAGAATAGAGCAACACACTGTCAACTCCAACATATCAGTGCACATCATGGTTGAAGATGTGGCCTCAAACACAAGGCAAGGCCTGTTCCATGTTACGGAGACTCTGGCACTGTGTGTGTGTGCCGCCTCCATAATACGACATGCGATAGAACATGCCATGTGGATGTTGGAGGTGGACTGAAAACACGACTGACGAGAAATCCTCACACTCCCAAATTTAATAACAGCCTGGAAGGAAGTTTCACATCATTGCAACATCCTAGAGAGGCCTCATGCAAAATACGGATACCCGCCGTGCGCATCCCGCACTATCCTCTGTCCCTATTATAAAAATTCCTATTCTTTTCTAAAAAAACGGACAAGACTAGGACTTATTCTATAATCTGCGATGCAGGGATGCAGACCCTTCAGAATTTTTTGCGGGCCCCATAGAAATGAATGTGTCCACGTGCGATCCAGAAAAAAAAAAAAAGTGGATCGGACACAAACTCACAATACGGTCGTGTGCATGACGCCATATTGTCATAAAAACGAGGTTGGTGTGCCTCATGCATTGTAAAGGGAGTGATGGGTGGGTATGCCGTATGAAACTCTCCATAAGGAAAAACCCCTTCAAAATCAAGATCTTAAAGGGATAGTATGTTTTAAAAAAGTGCATAGAGGAGGGATTTTCACACCAGACTGCCCCTCGTCTGGAGATTGAGATAAGCTATTACATGGGGCAACTGCACATATAGCAATTTCCTAAATGCTTCAGTTATCGGAGCGAGCGCCTCCACAAAGAGGAAGATATTGGATGTTTGCTTGTGATACTACGTCGTCCCTTTAAGTCATCGAGGGGGTAAAAAAAAAAGAAAAAACCCGCACACAGGTGCTTTCGCAGTAGAAGGAGCCGTCATAGCCGGGCCCAGATAATGATCCCATTCTGTGTAAGTGCTAAAGAACAAACATGTTTTGTTGCTGAGAAGGCGGCGGAGGGAGTGAGAGGCCTACGTGTGACAGGAAAACAGATGTCTCTCCACATACACTGCTCCGCTTGTTAAACACCCCGACCCAGCAAGGCCAGAGGAGGCGCTGCAGCTGCTGCGGAACCACAAGTCCCAGCGCGGAGCTCCTCTGCAGCTGGCAGACCCCTGAAACTCAAAACATGAAACCTTCTCCACTGGTCGAGGAGATCATCATGTGACTAAGTAAAAATAAAAATAAAAACATTAAAAAAAAAAATATATTATTCTGTCTAGGCTGGGCTATGTAGTCCCACAAAGGCGCCAAAGTCTCACTATCGCTATAAAGTATGCAGGGTTTCGTTCTTAGAACCACCTACTGCCCCGCCTCTGACCGTGCCAAGGCAAACCCGCCAATGCTATCCAAGTGCCCCAGTGGTATCTGCCAAGCTGTTGCCCCTAGAACTTTTTTTACTGCACGTGGCTGTTCCCGTTTTCTTTAAAAAAAAAAAAAAAAATCCCGGTAGACCAAATCAGTTTCTGCTTCATGAGTCCAAGGGGCGGAGCTCTGACACACCTTACTTCAAATAGGTCGGCGTTGCCTCTTATTTTTCTGGAGGGACGCGGTCAGTGAATGTCTGTGAAGAAGCGCCTAAAGGGGATATTGACGGTCACGGCGGCGTGTTTACTGTCACAAAGAGGAATGAAATGCTTTGTCAGGCCGTGAAGTAACGCAACTGGTTTGACAAGGACGAGCCCCTGGTAATTATGCAGAAAACTTGCAACAGCTGCAACGCTTTGTGTTTTCCACCTTCCATTTCAGGGTGGCTCCTAGGTACCGGAGGGGAGGGGGGGGGTTAACCCTTACATTACCTGCTACAATGCCTCATGACACGAACGCACGCCCTCTGACAATTATTAAACAGGTTAACAACTGTGTACATTGCAGGTGAGCAGCTCCTGGGAAGAGGCCCGTATACATAGAGGGAGTGAGGGCACGGCCCACCCCTACAGGTGTTTTACCCCTTCAGACATTAGCTAATACATTTATTTTGGCCACCAGGACAGACCCTTTAAATTCTAACAGGCTAGTGGGGGGCACTTGCAAATATTTCCGAAGGGTCTACGGGAGGACTATGTAGAAATATCCCTCCTTGCCTCTCAGTCAGGACTCATTGGCCGAGAGATTTCACGGAGAGAGGGGGTACTCATCGGTTTTGCGCAGTTTAACGTGTATTTGGCACCCTATCATGTCTGTGGGTGAAATGGGGGAAGCGGGGGTTCATAGGTGAATCATAGCAATCATGACTAGGCTCTCATAACGAACAGCTCTCGTATGTGGGTAACCTGTATCTGATGACATTTCTCAAAAATGGCTGTGTGTGATCCAGCTTTAACTAATGTCTATGGTCAGCGTAATGGCCGCCATTAGTGGTGGTCAACCAGCATCTCGTGTAACTCAGAAACAGAGTATTAAAAAAAAAATACTCACAAAAAATGACTCAAGGGACGCTTTATTCAATCAAAGCCACTGACTCGATAGTGAAAGTATCCTTTAATATTTTTTTTTCTTAGTCGCTCTTCAGGTGCAGGTAGAGCCAGGGAGACTCGTAAAATTAGAAGTCAATAAAGATTATCCTGTCGTCTGTGTCTGCTCGAGATTTTTATTGCACTGGATAGAGACTTTACAGAAGCTCAAAAGCCTCATAAAACACTCAGCAATAACATTCATGTCAATCCACTAGAAGTCATCAATACCTGCAGAAGATTCATTATGGATTTTTTTTTTTGTGAAAGGTCAGGAGAGAGAGGTAGAGAAGTGCCGGATACAGATCTCCTTGAGATTCGAGCACTTAAGATTGGGCGCAGAGGCATTTAACTGACCGTCCCTGGCAGACGAGAGACATTATGTTACTGCTATTAAAGATCCAAAGCTCTTCTGCTCTGATTGAATTATTGAAAAGTCTAGAATAATTTATAAAGAACATACGAGCAGAATGTACATGTTCCAGGGTATGGAGGACACGACTGTGGAAGAAGAAAAGGTCGGAGGACACCACACGTAACGGCATCACCAGATGTACAAGGTTCTACCAAGCTCAATGTATAGAGCCCACATCTACGTTAACTATTATTGGTCTCAGACCATAAGAAGTTGACATCCCATGTAGGTGTAGGATATATAGACCGTAACTCAGATGTTTGGATTACTATAGACTTCCCGACCCAGTCATGATTAGGTTATTGTTTCTAGCATTGTCCAATAGAAACAGCAGGTTGACTAAAATAACCAAAATCTCCTCGACTGAAATGTATATTCAGGTAAACTCTAAAAGTTTATGAAGGAAAATCCAATCCACCCAATCTTCACCCAACCACTGGTGGTTGGGTAATGGTGGCCTTACCCATTCGTCTAAAGTTGGTCAAAATAGACAATTTTAACCAAAACAATAGTTCATCAGATGAAAATTAACAACGAACAATCATTTCAGCCGATCGATGACACACAGTGATCTTCTGGAGAGTCCACAAAGTTATTTTCTTGATAGAACATTCCCAACAAGATCATTTGTCCTTTGCCTGGTGCCACTGAACACATATGGCAGTTTGAACGACATGGACTAAAAAGTATACAGCTGCTTCACTTATACGATTGATTATCTGGTGAACATTCCTTCAACGGCGATTCCACCATCAACCTACTTTTATTTAATGTATATGGCCAACCATTACAGACAATGGAGATAGACCAACAGATATCTACTGTGAATGGGTGGAAGATGAGATGATGGCCAGAATGTTCCAAGGATGACTTTGGAGGAATAGGACTTCAGATGCCAGAGGTGTCTGAAGGAATACATTAGAGGAATCCAAATCAAAATCAATCCTCTGACACATCAAAACACAAAAGCTCTTAAGTCCCATGGGTGCAAGTCATGAGCTTGGATCACAAAGTTTGTGAACCGCCCAGAGTTTTCAACCTCAAATGGCCAGTCCAAGGTTTTGGAAAATCTGAAGTTCCCCACCAATTTGGTCTTCTGATATAAGTGTATGACATGATCTTTTTTGGTGGCTTCCACCTTAGAACGGTCACTGGTCATATCAGTTGACATATTCAGAATTGAAATAGCTTCCCTTCCCTCACACGACAGAAGACTGAAAAAAAAGTCATGAAAAGGTAGATGGAGATAAGGCCAATTTGATTGCACAACGAATATCCGGTCCAGAGCCATTAATTTTATTACTTTCTCTTCCTATGGACTGAATGAGGTGTAGAGACAGAACTAGATTAAGTAATTGGGGTGGCTGACTCATCACCTCTTGGCATGCAATGAGGGTGCTGACTGGTAATACTGGGTTCTGGCTGCACTATTAATGCTGCAGACCTTTATTTTCCTCCAATATTTTGGTCTCGAGCTGCGGTTCTGAGTAATAAACGAACCACAGTTTGTAGAAAAAATAAAGCCCAGACGCACATCACTGCTTTTTATCTCAGACTCTATCAAGCCTCATCACAAAGCTTTCAGGAACCATCGCAATATACCAGCATGGTCAATTAAACACCAGCCATACATATCCTGGCTATCCAGCAAATTCATCTACAGCTACCCTATATAAGATTATAGCTACTATAATACTACCTGCTGTGTACAAGAATATGAATATAACTACTATAATACTGCCTCCTATGTACAAGAATATAACTACTATAATACTGCCTCCTATGTACAAGAATATAACTACTATAATACTGCCCCCTATGTACAAGAATATAACTACTATAATACTGCCTCTTATGTACAAGAATATAACTACTATAATACTGCCTCCTATGTACAAGAATATAACTACTATAATACTGCCCCCTATGTACAAGAATATAACTACTATAATACTGCCTCCTATGTACAAGAATATAACTACTATAATACTGCCTCCTATGTACAAGAATATAACTACTATAATACTGCCCCCTATGTACAAGAATATAACTACTATAATACTGCTCCTATGTACAAGAATATAACTACTATAATACTGCCCCTATGTACAAGAATATAACTACTATAATACTGCTCCTATGTACAAGAATATAACTACTATAATACTGCTCCTATGTACAAGAATATAACTACTATAATACTGCTCCTATGTACAAGAATATAACTACTATAATACTGCCTCCTATGGATGAGTGTATAGCTGCTACAATATATATATAACCATCTAGTAGTGGTGGCAGCTGCAAACCCCCCCCCCCCCCCCCCAGAATGACGCTACCAGCTGAGGTGTGCATGGCTGGGTCTGTCATCAAGTCCCAGGACAAACAATAGCCATTTGGTGCCCCTTTGATATGGGCTGGTGGTCCGGCACCTGTTCTGTGCAGACAGGTGCTCTGCAGCATCAGGAAGTACAATCATGTGTCAGCTCCATGGACGGGGGTGGAGCAGGCTGCACCCTAGCTTACACTACACCCGATGATCAGGGTGGATAAAACCGGTGCGGTGAGACAGCATCGCCCAGTCATTAGAGCCGTGCACAGGACATAACCTGCGTGCAGCCTCTTATTACCCTTATTTTGTCACCATCACGAGAGCGAGATTCTACATATTCACACATAAAGAGGGTGGAAACCAATATGGCTGCCCCTACAGCATCATCACCCAGCTTTCTCATTACTCTGAAACACACAGACTAATACAGGGGTTGTAGATTTACCAGTCAGAGGTCTGATAAAGCTGGATGACAACCACATGATAGGTACAGTAGAGGCCATATTGATGGTCACCTAGCTGGATAGATCTTTGATGTTCATGTAGGACACTAAGTGGCTGATTTACCAGTTCAGGTTCTGGGAAAGTTGAGGGAAAGCGCCCACATAGGTAGGGAATCTGGGAAAGTTAGATGACATTGACAACCACATGATAGGTGTAGTAGAGGCCATATTGGTGGTCACCCAGCTGGATAGATCTTTGATGTAGGATTGAGGATTGAATCTAGTAATTCGACACAAAAAAGTACTCGATGCAAATTTTTTCCATCGAAGATTTGTTTGTGTCACGTGACCACGGAGTGGGAGTGAAGCGATTGCTATTACTCCCGCTCCGTGGTCTCCCGCTGGCCTGCAATACTCATTTTTTCCTATCAGATTACTCGATTAATCGTAAAAAGGTAAATCGATAGAATACTCTATTTCTAAATGAATCGTTTACTGCAGCCCTACTTTGATGTTCATGTAGGACAGAAACCGGCCGATTTACCTGGTCAGGTTGTGGGAAAGCTGAGGGAAATCTGGGAAAGCTGGATGACAACCACATGATAGGTGTAATAGAGGCCATATTGATGGTCACCCAGCTGGATAGATCTTTGATATAATGTAGGACAGCAAGTGGCTGATTTATCAGTTCGGGCTCTGGGAAAGCTGAGTGAAAGCACCCATGTAAGGTAGGGAATCTGGGAAAGATGGAGGCTAGCTTTTCCAGAAATGGCTGCAGTATCAGTTCAAATATGATGATGTTTTATGGAATAATTGGGTGATGTGATGGAGCATATTTACCAATCAGGGATCTGAGAAAGTTGGGTGACAAACCCTTTGAGAATCATATTTGAAGTGACCCAATTTCCACAAAATAGCTGCAAAAAAAAAAAAAAACCTTTGTGACCGTAACGAAAGTGGAACATTTCTATTAATCATCTAGTCCTGATGCGATTGCATTGGCAAGGCTTAAGCGGGGGTGGGACTAAGGGTTAGGGCAAGGGCGGGGCTGTCCGATTCCACTGTCTAGCTGTCACTGCTGAACGTGGGACAGCATTCGGCCGGAGCATATTTTCGAGGGCTGCTCTCTTGTACTGACTACAATCTTAGGGGACAACCCCTTTAAGAATGCACGCAAAAAAAAAATAAAAAAAAAAATCATATGGTTCATTGTTTCACATTCATAAGGAACCAAAGTATTTGTTGGTTCAGGGTCACAAAACTAGTGGCATCCTTCACCGACAGTACGAACGTGTCACATGACCGTGCCAGTCCCCTGTTCTAAACATATTGCAGCCATAACAATATGGGGTGGAGGAGGGGAAAGGATCAAAGCGCTTAAACTAAAAAGTAGCCTAAAAATAACCGCATCCCCGTACGCCAACTGTTTGCTTCCAGGCGAAACGAGTGAGAGCGGTGACAGATCGTGTAGGGGGGACTCTGCGCTGTCTGCAGCTCGATTTGTTTTAGCCCCTTAAACTGACGTGGGCACTTGACGTGGACGCTCTTAATGAGGAGCTTGTTAACTCATTAGAAATGGGCCGTGTAGAAGCCTGACGCTCTCTGTGTGGACGCGGAGCAGAGGTGTGCGCTTGTTAGCCAGACAATGATGAAACGCGTGGGGACAGACAAGGTCAGCAGTCGCTGAAACAATACGACCTGCCAGCAATAAATTGCTCTGCCCTTTACAGTGACCATTAATGTAATTTGTTTTCCCTGGAAGACTGAGGAAGGTACAAGCTATATGGGGTGACCTGTCAGGTAAAGAAATAAGCCCTGTAGGGTCAACTGCATATAACTTGTTTCCTCAAGGCTCTTCATGGGATCACTTACTCTCAAGAACATAACCTGTATTAGAGCTCTATATATTCCAGGATTTACACCTTGTAGTCAAAAGTAGAAATAGAAATACACCCTGTAGGGTCAATGATGCTTGCTCGAGGACCTCTGGTGAAATCACTTGTGTTCTTCAAGGCTCTTCTTGGGATCGTTCAGTCTCGAAAACATAAATGTATCAAAGCAAGGAAGTATGGGCTCTATATATTCTTGGATTTACACCTATGTGCACCCCACTAAGAGAAATACATGCTGTAGGGTCAATGATGCTTGCTCGAGGACCTCTGGTGAGATGGTTTTCTTCAAGGCTCTTCATGGGATCGTTCAGTCTCAAGAATATAACCTGTATCAGAGCAAGGATGTATGTGCCCTAAAGAGAAATTTCTGGATGTACATCTTGTAGTCAAAAGTATGTGCACCCCCTACTAATAGAAACATGCCCTGTAAGGTCGGGTAGGTTCCAGCATTTTAACCACCGGCCACAGGTCCAGAATCAGAGAGCTTCTAGGAAACAACAGATAACAAAAGTTCTTTGCATCACCACGCGTTTCGAGAGCAAACTGGTCAAAAGTTCTGTAAAAATTGCCGCTATACAGTCCAGTTTAACGGCCTGGTCTCAGTTTTCGATTTCCACGTATCCTTATGTAACAGTTGTACCAGAATTTTTGTTTCTCACGGCTCTACCTTGATCACTGCTGATAAGTCGACCTTCAATATTTCAGAAGTAGAGGGCACAAACGTATACTACATGGCCGTGGACTGTTCCTCGGGAGCTTTATGAATAGAGATTCCATGGTCAATAACTAAACACGTCAATCGTGATCTGGAACGGCGTAAACATCAAAAGTGAAAACCCACTTTGAAACCACGCAGGTATACGTCAAAGAGAAATACAAAAAAACAGAACCTACAGAAACCCTCTAGGAGGCTACAAGATCATCCTTAGCTGCCTAACGTCATGAGGGAATCTCATTTTGGAATAGGAAGTAGTGACAAAAAATTGGCAGCAAACCGAACCCGAAAATACCACAAATTTCGCCCTCCAGGTAGAAATATCTCCAAGACATCAATGGGGCTTTCCTCATTAACCTCCGGAAACTGGTGGTAAATGTTAGGTCAGTGGGACGGCATGAGTTTTCACAACCACTGCTTTCAAACTTTTGCAGGTTGCAAAGGAAACAGACAGCAGAACCGCCAGTCTGGACGCAGTGGTCGCTAAGCATTCACTTAATCATTCCTAAAATTGGACGTCTCGGTAAAGTCCACCAGAGGATCAAGAACCATGCTGTCCAATCTGGTTATTACAAGGGGTGGTCCAAGCAGGAGTTCTCCAATTACCACCAAAATAAGGGGGTAACGCCTTTAAGCTAATGAGATTGGTTGTAATCACAGGTGGATGCCCCTCCATGCGGACTGGCAGTGTGGGGTGCCAAGGATTTATACAGGTGGGAACAATTTCCTTCTTTCTTCTTTGTTCCTTTAAGGTGGCCCCCTCAAGCTCATGGCTAGGTGACTGTCGCGAGGCGGCCATGTTAAGGCGCGTGGGGGGGAAGCAATACGGCTGCGGAGTGACATGTAAGATTATCTACGACACATTTATATCTAATGGCGTCTTACCAGAAAACTTTGCCTTCTCATCGCGTCAAGAACACATGCAGATTCCCACCCAACCACTGAATTAATTTGACGCCCCCGTGCCGATGAATCACTATCCTGCTCGAAATAACAGAAAAAAAGGCTTATTTATAGAGAACACGCTCCGTGACATGACGGGGCCCGGTGCGTTCTGCTCAGGAGAGGCCCTCAAAGGGGGTCACCCAGCTTTCCCGGACCACTAAGGGACCAAGCTGCTGGGTACAAAATCTGGGAAAGCTTGGTGACAAAATGGCCGTCAGTACTGCTCCCGCCGGGATGGTCACCCGACTTTCCCAGATGCGTTAATGGCAAATCTTCCTTTATCACGAAATCCCTCACTTGCATCTCTGCTGAAATTTATTCGCTGGAAAATCTGGGTGACTACCCCTTCATAAGCAGACCCATCAGTTGTCACCCAACTTTCCTGAAAACATACACAATAGTAAAGAAACTGTGGAGTTGCCTATAGCAACCAATCAGATCACTGCTTTCATATGCTATCAAAGCAGCTGATTGGTTGCTATGCTTAACAGCTTTTAGTCAGTTTCTGAATAAGTGGATGTGCGAGCCCTAGCAACCAATCAACTCACTGCTTTCATATGCTATCAAAGCAGCTGATTGGTTGCCATGCTTAACAGCTTTTAGTCAGTTTCTCAATAAGTGGATGTGCGAGCCCTAGCAACCAATCAACTCACTGCTTTCATATGCTATCAAAGCAGCCGATTGGTTGCCATGGTTAACCAGTTTATTGGAGGATGTGCTACCCATAGCAGCCAATCAGATGCAGACTTCTATTTCCTCAGCTGCGCTAGAAAAAAGTAAGCTGGATTCCGATTGGCTGCCTACATAACCAGCACCACATGCTGGATTACAAGCCCTGCCATGTGTTGCCTCAGCTGCTGCAGAACAGCCTGCCGGGCCCCAGACAGACGCAGAGCTTTTCCTTGTTTGTGGCTATTCTTTCTGCCGTCACAGAATCCTTAAGGTCAAAGAAGACGAGCCTCTCCCATGAATAATTTAAGAACGTGAGAGGGGGGGGGGGGGGGGGGGTCGGCCCTCAACCGCTTTATACAGATGTTTATTACCAAAAATGAGAACTTAGCGGTGGTGGCCCCTGAGCAGTAATAAGGTTAGCGCAGCGGCTCATGCCAGGTAGACAGACTTGGCACCCAGCGGGTAGACGGCCTGCTGATGTCACGTAATGGAGGGGACAAGATGTTACCGGGCGGCTGATGAATCTTGTCAGCAGCTGCTGTCCACGCAGGGAGCTGGCAGGTAAGGACGCCAAAAAAATATAAAAAAATCAGCAGGCCGAGGGCACCCAGCCTATTAACACTCGAAGTGCCACATACACAACGAAGCCACAGCTGAAAAAAAATAAGAGGATTCTCAGAAAGCTGGACAGAGACCAATATGGCTTCCATCAGGAGTGGTCATCTGCTGGGTGTGAACCAATTCCACCTAGCGCATTTAGAGTTGGTTTCTGGAAAAGCTGGGTGAATGCTGATTTCTCACATGTTTTCGGGTCTGGTGACCCACTCCTGGAATATGTTGATGAGTCCTGTAATCTTCGGGCAGCCCTAGTGAGGGGCGGCAGATAACCGCCTCGCTGATAGCTGCCAGGCCGTGTCACGGAAATATGTGACGGGGCCAGGCTGGCGTCATTCTGAAAACCGCCACCTCGGGATTCCTTCCCGTGCGCGACCATGGTAACCATGCACTTAAACTCCATACCTAGGCAGACGAACCACTCAGGAGTCTCAGAAAGCCGGGTGGCAGCAGTTTTAGAAGCAGGTTTTAAAAGGTGAAGTGGGCGGCCATTTTTTTGTAGCCTATCCGACCAGTAACATCACAAAAAGAAGAGATTTATAAAGTATCGCTTGACTCAGTGACGTCTCTTGGCTCCACCTCCAATATGGCTGCCATCTTCACTGTCTGCTTAGCGACCTACTGCCGTGATTTCTGGACATACATGTTGGACTACAGTAAATGATTATTTTAGAAAAAGAGTATTCTATCGATTTATTTTTTACGATTAATCGAGTATTCTAATAAGAAAAAATTAATTAATATACCTTTTTTCTTTATAAAAACTCATCAGACCCCTGCAATTAGTCCCCAACACCCTTCATTCCCCCCGTGTGATCAGCCCAAGTGCATCAGTTCCCCCAGTGCCATCAGCTCCCCCCCTTGTGCCAGCAGCTCCCCCCCCCCTTGTGCCCGCAGCTCCCCCCCCTTGTGCCAGCAGCTCTTCCTCCCCCTTGTGCCAGCAGCTCTTCCTCCCCCTTGTGCCAGCAGCTCTTCCTCCCCCTTGTGCCAGCAGCTCTTCACCCCCCTTGTGCCAGCAGCTCTTCACCCCCCTTGTGCCAGCAGCTCTTCACCCCCCTTGTGCCAGCAGCTCTTCACCCCCCTTGTGCCAGCAGCTCTTCACCCCCCTTGTGCCAGCAGCTCTTCACCCCCCTTGTGCCAGCAGCTCTTCACCCCCCTTGTGCCAGCAGCTCTTCCTCCCCCTTGTGCCAGCAGCTCTTCCTTCCCCTTGTGCCAGCAGCTCGTCCTCCCCCTTGTGCCAGCAGCTCTTCCTCCCCCTTGTGCCAGCAGCTCTTCCTCCCCCTTGTGCCAGCAGCTCTTCCTCCCCCTTGTGCCAGCAGCTCTTCCTCCCCCTTGTGCCAGCAGCTCTTCCTCCCCCTTGTGCCAGCAGCTCTTCACCCCCCATTGTGCCAGCAGCTCTTCCTCCCCCTTGTGGCAGCAGCTCTTCCTCCCCCTTGTGCCAGCAGCTCTTCCTCCCCCTTGTGCCAGCAGCTCTTCCTCCCCCTTGTGCCAGCAGCTCTTGGTTGCTATGACGCTGTGCACTCCAGTCGCACCAACTTACCTTTCCAGCAGGGGCTCCGCCGACACTCCATCGTTCCGCGCTGCTCTGCGTCTGACGTCACACAGCGCGTCAGGTCACGGCGTGCGTTCGTCAGGAGGTCAGTGCAGCGCGGGACCATGGATGTGCTGTGGAGTGTCAGGAGGCCCCCTGCTGGAAAGGTGAATATTGCGGGCCAGCGGGAGACCGCTGAGCGGGAGTAATAGCAAGCGCTTCACTCCTGCATCAAGGACTTTTTTATGTCGAATTACAGACTTCAGGGGGACCAGTCAACCATCTAATGTGTATTGGGGTCTCCCAACATTCCCCGTGTATGGCAAATGTCACAAAGAAGAAGGAACAGGAAGTTGGCTTTACAAGTTGGTAAAAGGCATACTCCGCTCAGCTGCGCCAAGTGTGCGTGTGTGTGGGGGATGGGCTGGGAGGAGGAGCTAACAGGTTTCTGAAGTATATGGGAGCTTTAGAGTCAAGGCAAATGAGTCCATCACTCAGAATATAAAAAGTAACATTTTGCACCACGAGCATCAAAAAGCAAACTCGCTTGATGTCTGCGGCAATGGCTTGAATATGAAGATGGCTACAACTGGGCGACGACCTCGCCGGTGAAACTAAGTGGTAAGCTGTGCCCCGTAGACACTAGCAGCCACTCGTAGCAATTTCAATACGACCCAACACAACATGGTCACCCGTCACTCACTTTGCCCGCAAATCCTAAAGCTGGCCCTGCAGCTGGTTACCCAGAGTCCTTTGCAGGCGACTCTGTCCTGCCGTTGCCATGTTTTTTAGCCTGTGTGTGTATGAATCACAACGAGGATGGCCGAAAGTGACTAAGACGTCGGAATAATTAATCCAAAGTCATCTTACAAAAGAAGCAGGGTGTGTGAGAGTGTGCGGGGCTACACCCCGTGAGCCGAGCGGTAAACAAACAGATGACACCACCGGGCCTCACCGATCCTTTCACACCTGCACTTTTCCCTTTCCTTTCAAAAAATTCCTTTAATCCAGCATCCTACAGCCTAGAAGCGCGTTTCGACACGTCTGATAATCCGGAATACCCGCTACCTGTCAGGTCCCACGACTCCCCGATCACAGGAACTTTACGGCAGGTACTCGGGGCCTGATTTACAGACCGGCAGCCGTCTTCCTGAAGGGGCGACGGCCATATTGGCTCTTTCGCTGACAAATATTGATCGCCCCTATCTCGTTAGGTGAATGTTAAAAGGCACCAGACTGTATCCTAGGTATTGACAGGCCCTGACGACTACAACCATTCCTCCCATTAATTAAGACGCCAAGGTCAGAAAGTGCCCGTGCAGACTCGTCGGGTGCTCCTCGCCAGACATCAATAAAGAAAATGGCCGCTGCACCGAGACTAATGGGATCTTGCCTGTCAACATTTTTCAAAGCTAATAAAACTTTATTAATAAAAGTCAAAAATAGTGATGTTGTTCAATCAAATCACTGCTTTCACTTTCCCAGTGACAAAAAAAACAAACAAAAAAAAAGCCATAGACTGGAGGACATGTTACCTATATCGACCAATTGGATCATGGCTTTCATTTAGAGACCAATGCTGGAAAAATGTAAGCTGGATTCTGATTGTCCGCCTCACATGCAGCGATACGTCTCTCCCTCGTAACTCCCACACAGCTTTCCCAGGAGCAGATATATCTCAGCTTGGCAGCAGAGGACTCCTGAAGGATTTCCATTTTCCTGGAGATATTTTTACTTCTAGCGTCCCACAGCGAGACACAATTAATTCTTATTAGTAGCGGGTGCCGTGACCCAGATCCGAGAGGAAGGCGAGAACCTTGCAGGGAGGCGATGATTTCAGGGACAATTAATATAATGAAGCCTATAGTGCTGTATGGTGCCCGCTCCTGTACCCGCCGGATTAGCTGTGCCTGTAGCTAGCCTGAAGGCCGGGGCTCAGAAATGCTGCAGTCACTGCTTCCCTCCTCAGTGGGACACTTTCCACTTCCACCGGCCAGAAATAGATCTCTCCGTTCTGCTGCTCATTTCTGGGAGGTGTGAAGACATCGCAGCAAAGTGAGGCCTGGACAACGGCCGCACCCTCTATACACCTACTGAATCACCACCTGCACTGACCCCCAGAGCTGAACTCACTGTGTACATACATTACTGATCCTGAAACACATGCTGTATTATACTCCAGAGCTGCACTCACTATTCTGCTGGTGCAGTCACTGTGTACATACATTACTGATCCTGAAACACATGCTGTATTATACTCCAGAGCTGCACTCACTATTCTGCTGGTGCAGTCACTGTGTACATACATTACTTATCCTGTACTGATCCTGAGTTACATCCTGTATTATACTCCAGAGCTGCACTCACTATTCTGCTGGTGCAGTCACTGTGTACATACATTACTTATCCTGTACTGATCCTGAGTTACATCCTGTATTATACTCTAGGATCAGTAGAGGATAAGTAATGTATGTACACAGTGACTGCACCAGCAGAATAGTGAGTGCAGCTCTGGAGTATAATACAGGATGTAACTCAGGATCAGTACAGGATAAGTAATGTATGTGCACAGTGACTGCACCAGCAGAATAGTGAGTGCAGCTCTGGAGTATAATACAGGATGTAACTCAGGATAAGTAATGTATATACACAGTGACTGCACCAGCAGAATAGTGAGTGCAGCTCTGGAGTATAATACAGGATGTAACTCAGGATCAGTACAGGATAAGTAATGTATGTACACAGTGACTGCACCAGCAGAATAGTGAGTGCAGCTCTGCAGTATAATACAGGATGTAACTCAGGGTCAGTACAGGATAAGTAATGTATGTACACAGTGACTCCACCAGCAGAATAGTGAGTGCAGCTCTGGAGTATAATACAGGATGGAACTCAGGATCAGTACAGGATAAGTAATGTATGTACACAGTGACTGCACCAGCAGAATAGTGAGTGCAGCTCTGGAGTATAATACAGGATGTAACTCAGGATCAGTACAGGATAAGTAATGTATGTACACAGTGACTGCACCAGCAGAATAGTGAGTGCAGCTCTGGAGTATAATACAGGATGTAATGTATGTACACAGTGACTGCACCAGCAGGATAGTGAGTGCAGCTCTGGAGTATAATACAGGATGTAACTCCGGATAAGTAATGTATGTACACAGTGACTCCACCAGCAGAATAGTGAGTGCAGCTCTGGAGTATAATACAGGATGTAACTCCGGATAAGTAATGTATGTACACAGTGACTGCACCAGCAGAATAGTGAGTGCAGCTCTGGAGTATAATACAGGATGTAACTCAGGACCAGTAACAGATTAATAACTGTTTCGGTGGTACAAACCCCTTTTACAATAATTTTACCAGTTTACTAACCCACAATTAATCAAAAGCAGATTTATATCAAGTCCTAGTGATGCTGAAACAAAGACCTTCACTATATGGAGGATTATTTCTTCTCATACGATTGGGTCCCAGTCACCCCTAGGCAGCAGCCTTGTGCCAAAAACATACAAACAACACTTACTAAAGCTATGCCAACATAAGCACTGCAACAAAATAAAGCACAGTTAAAGGGTTTGTCCATCTTCAGGGACCCGTCTCTCTCTCTTTTTTTTTTTGACCCACTTTTTTCTGACGTTACTCATTTCCCACTGTAATATAGCGCACTGGCTGTGGAGACTTTGCCACCCATAAGATACATCTCTAAGCAACAATATCCAGAGAATACGACCTTCGGGAAGCCGTATCTTGGTAACCAAGGAGGGGTCCCAGGGGATATCCCCCCCACCGCCCCTGGTGTTCTGCTACTGTAGTGGGAAGGGATGTGTGTTAAAAAAATAAATAAAAAAATTACACTTATTCCTATATGACCGTTCAGTAAATAGGACGGTCAATCTCAGTCTGTCACAAAACAGCGCCTCCATGGGCTAAACAGAAATAGGACAACAAGGTTTATGTAAAAATATCTATAATCAGTGTCTGTAGAGTTAGAAGGGCATCAGACATTGGGTTGTCAAGACGGCACAACCGCACCCCAGGCAGAGTGGCAGAACTGGCAGGAGGAGTGAGGGGGAAATCTCTAAAAGAAAGACGGATGCATGGGGGGTGAAGTCCTGGTCTATCAACGACATCAAAATTACAAAGTTACAAAAGAAGCTACTGGAGAACGGCGAGCCCAAATTTCTGTCTAACCCAAAACTATACAAACCCCCTCCTCACGAGAAGACTCAAACTCAGCGCTACAGCGCTAAACTCAGTGTCTATAGATCAGAGGGGCATCTGAAATAACTGGGTTGACAAGATGGTACAACCGTCTCCAGATGACTTCAAAGAGTGGCAGAACTGGCAGGAGGAGGGAGGGGGATATCTCGAAAAGAAAGATGGATGTATGGGGGGGGGGTGAAGTCCTGGTCTATCAACGACATCAAAATTACAAAGTTACACAAGAAGCTACTGGAGAACGGCGAGTCCAAATTTCAGTGTAACCCAAAACTATACAAACCCGCTCCTCACCTGAAGACTCAAACTCAGCGCTACCGATGCCCTTCCAACTAGATAAACTCGGTGTCTATAGATCAGAAGGGCATCTGAAATAACTGGGTTGACAAGACGGTACAACCGTCTCCAGGAGATTTCTAAGAGTGGTAGAACTGGCAGAAGGAGGGAGGGGGATATCTCGAAAAGAAAGATGGATGGGGGTCAAAGTCCTGGTCCAACAAGGACATCAAAACTACTGGAGAATAGTGCATCTAAATTTGAGTCTAAACCAAAACTATACCGCCCCCCTCCTCCCCAGAAGACTCAGAATTTTCAGAGCTACAGATGCTCAACCATATCTTCAGATCTCGGGATATTACCCTTATAATTATCTCGCAATTGTGCCCAGGAATCCCCAACCTATAAGATGTAATTATATGAGTCAACACATCGGGGTTTTTTTTTCTCTCCCAAGTCTTCGTCAACGTGTTCTGATTAGAAAATAAAATTAAACACCTAATTGCCACTCGGCTTCACCTACAGCAGTCACATTCACCATGTTAACAGTAATGACGGGGTATCGCAGACCTAATTGCAATTTTTATTTTTTTTTCCTCTCTCTATTAATTATGTGCGCCGTGAATCCTTTTCATCAACAATGACGGGTTGTGGTGTCCCGGGGGGGGCGCTCTCTCTGCACCCATGGATGTTCGGCTACGAGCCTCAAACTGGGAGCTCAGAAGTCGGCAGGAGGATGGCCAGTGGCAAACAGATCATCTCAGATAGAGGACTGGTTTTAGCAGTTTCAATAGAAGCCTCATCTGCGGGAGAGGGAGGGGGTTCATGTTCTCCACAACTTCTAATGGGCTTCTTCCTCCTAAGGTTAAAAGGGTTTTCCAGACTTCCGATATTCAGAATGTATTCTCAGGATAGGTCATTAATATCAGATTGGTAAGGGTCCGATACCAAGCATCCCCGCTGATCAGCCGCTCCCTGAAGCCTCCTGCTCCGGAACCAGCTTTTCAATGGAGCAGGAAGCAGAAGCTCCATTCAAAGCTGTACATCCTGTTCCATTCAGTGTCGGTTCCTGCGCCAGAGGCTGAGCGGTGGAGGTGCAGTTCCTCACGCCCCCACCGATTGGATATTGATGATCGATGCTGAGAAAACCCCTTCAAGTTGTGGTAAAATCTAAGTTTCTGCTTAAAATGAAAGGTGGGTGGGGCCTATCAGACAGGGGCAGGTCCTAAGCTTTATTATAATTGATGCAAGAAAAGTGATCATAGCTGGAGTAGATGTGGTGCACTAAGCTCAAAGTAGGGGGCCCTTTGATGAACAGTGCTCCATAGCTAGCCACAGGAGACCCTTTTAGAGAACCAACCTATATCTAGCCTGAAGCCGACTGTAGAGGGCCATTTAGTGAATAGTCCTCCATAGCTGGTTGTGGGAGGAACATTTGGAGAACCAACCGGTAGCTAGCCTGAAGCCGACAGTAGGGGGCCCTTTGGTGAAGTCTTCCATAGGTGGTTGTGGGAGGAACATTTTGAAAACCAACCTGTAGCTAACCTGAAGCTGACAGTAGGGGGCCCTTTGGTGAAGTCTTCCATAGGTAGTTGTGGAAGGAACATTTGGAGAAGAAACCGGTAGCTAGCCTGAAGCTGACAGAAGGGGGCTTTTTGGTGAGCAGTCCTCCATAGCTAGTCACTGAAAGCATTTTTCGAGAACCAACCTATACCTAGCCTAAAACTGACAGTAGGATGACTTTTGGTGAACATTCCTCCATAGGTGGTTGTTGACAGAACATTTGGAGAACCAACCCGTAGCTAGCCTGAAGCCGACAGTAGGGGGCCCTTTGGTGAAGTCTTCCATAGGTGGTTGTGGGAGGAACATTTGGAGAACCAACCTGTAGCCTAGCCAGAAGCTGACAGTAGGGGGCACTTTGGTGAAGTCTTCCATATGTGGTTGTGGGAGGAACATTTGGAGAACCAAGCTGTAGCTAGCCAGAGGCTGACAGTAGGGGGCCCTTTGGTGAACAGTCCTCCATAGCCGGTTGCAAAAGACCCTTTTAAGGAACCAACCTCTCTCAGGTTGACTAGATCGACTGCCCATGGATTCTTTAAGCTGGGTCGATAATTGGCACGTCTACGGCAACAAAATGATTGCGGCCTGTTTATGAGAAAATTAGATTGTAAGCCCCTGGGGACAGGACCAATGCCAGGACATTGTGAGTACTTCAAGTAACGAAATCAGGTGCTGCGCCAGCAAGCCAGGCTGGCCAAGCAGGGGTTAATGAGAGCGACCAACAACCTAAACAGCCATCGCACTGGTATTCTGTGATATGTGAGTATATTGACCCGCAGAGCGGAATATTGACCCTTCTCTCGTTTCCCAAGGTCCTTTAATTCGGTGGGAAGGGGGGGCTGGCGATATCCCTGTCCTTGGCTGTTTATGACTCCGCTCCATTAGGATGCTGGGGCCGCAAGGGATGCTGGGACATGAAGGAATGCTGGGAACTGGAGAGAGGGAAGTTTCCCAGTGCTGACATGTGACTGGTTTAAAGGCAATTACAGAGAGAATTGCTTGGCTGTAAGTAAGTGCGCCGGCGGTCGGCACAGGCAGCAGATGTATGATACAAACCATTACCGCAGAGCCGGCGCTCTTAAAGAGACAGGTCATCATTTTCTCATAGCATGGTTTAAAGGAGGCCTCCAATACTCAGATTACACAGGACGAGCATACACAATCCTGGCTGCTCGGAGTCAACGGTCATACAATTTATCCATGTGATCATCCCCTTTAAGTGACAACTCCCTTAAAGGGAAACTACTGCCAGGGCAGTGCCCATATATTTATACCCAGTAAAGGGCTGAACCAGAGGAACCAGGTATGCCCCTCCCCCTATGAGCCCTCTCAGCCAATCGGTATGGCCAAAAGGGGTCACATGACACCCCCCTTTATTCGTGGCTACCTAGAACTGGGAAGATGTCAGGAGTCAGGAAGGCAAATGCTTTGAGGGAAGACTTATGTGCAGACCCCCACTGTGACAGGACGTGACACAAGTCCCCTCATCTCCACGACCGCCCCTTTAAGGATGAGAGAGAGAGAGAGAGAGAGAGAGAGAGAGAGAGAGAGAGAGAGAGAGAGAGAGAGAGAGAGAGAGAGAGAGAGAGGGCAAAGAGAGAGAGAGAGAGGGCAAAGAGAGAGAGAGAGAGAGAGAGAGAGAGAGGGCAAAGAGAGAGAGAGAGAGAGAGGGCAAAGAGAGAGAGAGAGGGCAAAGAGAGAGAGAGAGAGAGGGCAAAGAGAGAGAGAGAGGGCAAAGAGAGAGAGAGAGGGCAAAGAGAGAGAGAGAGGGCAAAGAGAGAGAGAGAGGGCATAAAGAGAGAGAGAGGGCATAAAGAGAGAGAGAGCAAAAAGAGAGAGAGAGCAAAAAGAGAGAGAGGGCGAGAGCCAAAGAGAGTGAAGCCTGACAGGTAAGTGCACCCCACAGTACAGTATACCTCATAGTGACAATACAACAGTACAAAGTTATTCTGGATACTGACCCAAAGCATCATTCTACAGACAAGTTGTGGATATCAAGACTGGACAGGTAAGTGCCCCCTACAGTAGGACCTCATAGTGACAGGTAAGTGCCCCCTACAGTAGGACCTCATAGTGACAGGTAAGTGCACCCTACAGTAGGACCTCATAGTGGCAGGTAAGTGCACCCTACAGTAGGACCTCATAGTGGCAGGTAAGTGCACCCTACAGTAGGACCTCATAGTGACAGGTAAGTGCACCCTACAGTAGGACCTCATAGTGACAGGTAAGTGCACCCTACAGTAGGACCTCATAGTGACAGGTAAGTGCACCCTACAGTAGGACCTCATAGTGACCAGGGTGACAGGTAAGTGCCCCCTACAGTAGGACCTCATAGTGACCAGGGTGACAGGTAAGTGCACCCTACAGTAGGACCTCATAGTGACCAGGGTGACAGGTAAGTGCACCCTACAGTACGACCTCATAGTGACCAGGGTGACAGGTAAGTGCACCCTACAGTACGACCTCATAGTGACCAGGGTGACAGGTAAGTGCCCCCTACAGTAGGACCTCATAGTGACAGGTAAGTGCACCCTACAGTAGGACCTCATAGTGACAGGTAAGTGCACCCTACAGTACGACCTCATAGTGACCAGGGTGACAGGTAAGTGCACCCTACAGTACGACCTCATAGTGACCAGGGTGACAGGTAAGTGCACCCTACAGTACGACCTCATAGTGACCAGGGTGACAGGTAAGTGCACCCTACAGTAGGACCTCATAGTGACAGGTAAGTGCACCCTACAGTAGGACCTCATAGTGACAGGTAAGTGCACCCTACAGTAGGACCTCATAGTGACAGGTAAGTGCCCTCTACAGTAGGACCTCATAGTGACAGGTAAGTGCACCCTACAGTAGGACCTCATAGTGACAGGTAAGTGCACCCTACAGTAGGACCTCATAGTGACAGGTAAGTGCACCCTACAGTAGGACCTCATAGTGACAGGTAAGTGCCCCCTACAGTAGGACCTCATAGTGACAGGTAAGTGCCCCCTACAGTAGGACCTCATAGTGACAGGTAAGTGCACCCCACAGTAGGACCTCATAGTGACAGGTAAGTGCACCCCACAGTAGGACCTCATAGTGACAGGTAAGTGCCCCCTACAGTAGGACCTCATAGTGACAGGTAAGTGCACCCTACAGTAGGACCTCATAGTGACAGGTAAGTGCACCCTACAGTAGGACCTCATAGTGACAGGTAAGTGCCCCCTACAGTAGGACCTCATAGTGACAGGTAAGTGCCCCCTACAGTAGGACCTCATAGTGACAGGTAAGTGCCCCCTACAGTAGGACCTCATAGTGACAGGTAAGTGCACCCCACAGTAGGACCTCATAGTGACAGGTAAGTGCACCCCACAGTAGGACCTCATAGTGACAGGTAAGTGCCCCCTACAGTAGGACCTCATAGTGACAGGTAAGTGCCCCCTACAGTAGGACCTCATAGTGACAGGTAAGCGCCCCCTACAGTAGGACCTCATAGTGACAGGTAAGTGCCCCCTACAGTAGGACCTCATAGTGACAGGTAAGTGCACCCTACAGTAGGACCTCATAGTGACAGGTAAGTGCACCCCACAGTAGGACCTCATAGTGACAGGTAAGTGCCCCCTACAGTAGGACCTCATAGTGACAGGTAAGTGCCCCCTACAGTAGGACCTCATAGTGACAGGTAAGCGCCCCCTACAGTAGGACCTCATAGTGACAGGTAAGTGCACCCCACAGTAGGACCTCATAGTGACAGGTAAGTGCCCCCTACAGTAGGACCTCATAGTGACAGGTAAGTGCCCCCTACAGTAGGACCTCATAGTGACAGGTAAGTGCACCCCACAGTAGGACCTCATAGTGACAGGTAAGTGCACCCCACAGTAGGACCTCATAGTGACAGGTAAGTGCCCCCTACAGTAGGACCTCATAGTGACAGGTAAGTGCCCCCTACAGTAGGACCTCATAGTGACAGGTAAGCGCCCCCTACAGTAGGACCTCATAGTGACAGGTAAGTGCACCCCACAGTAGGACCTCATAGTGACAGGTAAGTGCCCCCTACAGTAGGACCTCATAGTGACAGGTAAGTGCCCCCTACAGTAGGACCTCATAGTGACAGGTAAGTGCCCCCTACAGTAGGACCTCATAGTGACAGGTAAGTGCCCCCTGCCGGACCTGGCTGGTGAAATGATCGGTACCCACCACTGGGGCTCATCCTCATACCGTCCAGATGTCCAGACCCTCCGATTAACCCTTCCCACCCCTCGTCGCCCAGGGGTCGCCCGCTCATTTCTCAGCACTCCTCTCCACAACAAGGCAGGCATGGCAGCCGTCCATCTGACCTATATTGACTTGGCACATGGGCAGGGAGGGGGGCACGGATTTCAGGTTTAACCCCTCCTGCGCCACAGAGGCCTGCTATGGAGGCTGTGCCCCCCCCCCCCCCCCCCCCTCCTCTCACACGGGTCACGTGCCCCGGGGACCACAGAAGAGGTAAACACAAGGGCCACTTACCTCCGGAGCTTCCTCCCTGCTCTCCCCAGGCTTCTCCTCCCGGAGGGGATTTTCGGGTTCCTCTGCCCCCCAATGAAGCACACACGACCCCCCGTCCAGAGCCGCCGCGTCCTCCTCCCCGCCACCCTCTGCTACAATGTAGGAATAGTCACCCAGCAGGAAAAATAATAAACTACACTGTATGCGCTGCCTCTGAGGCGCTGACACTGAGCTCCCTGACAGGCAGGAGCAGGAGCCAATCAGGAGGCAGGGACGCGTGACAGCAGGCCAATGGCGAGCCGAGGGCGGGGCCGGTGTTCGGCTGTCAAGGTAGGATGCACGTGCTGGGGCTTGGTTGAGGCGTGTTAATAAGAATCCCTCCGCCTGCTGGAGGGGCCTTAACCCTCTCGGTACCGAGGACTAATGGCGCAGATATGAGGTCACAAAAGAATTATACACGTCACCTGCGGCAGATGTACGTCATACCTGCGGCCTGCAGGAGCTGTGGGGCTGTGGCGTGGAAAGAGGGAAAATGTGAAGCCCCACCCCTTGATGAAGGACACGCCCCCTACTTCTGTCATCTATGACTTATACACACCCCAAATAAGACCCCCAATTATACACACCCCAAATAAGACCCCCAGTTATACACACCCCAAATAAGACCCCCAATTATACACACCCCAAATAAGACCCCCAATTATACACCCCCAAATAAGACTCCCAATTATACACACCCCAAATAAGACCCCCAGTTATACACACCCCAAATAAGACCCCCATTTATACACACCCCAGATAAGACCCCCAATTATACACACCCCAAATAAGACCCTCAATTATACACACCCCAAATAAGACCCTCATTTATACACACCCCAAATAAGACCCCCAGTTATACACACCCCAGATAAGACCCCCATTTATACACACCCCAGATAAGACCCCCAATTATACACACCCCAAATAAGACCCTCAATTATACACACCCCAAATAAGACCCTCATTTATACACACCCCAAATAAGACCCCCAATTATACACACCCCAAATATGACCCTCAATTATACACACCCCAAATAAGACCCTCATTTATACACACCCCAAATAAGACCCCTCAATTATACACACCCCAAATAAGACCCCCAATTATACACCCCCCAAATAAGACCCCTCAATTATACACACCCCAAATAAGACCCCCAGTTATACACACCCCAAATAAGACCCCCAATTATACACACCCCAAATAAGACCCCCAATTATAGACCCCCAAATAAGACTCCCAATTATACACACCCCAAATAAGACCCTCATTTATACACCCCCAAATAAGACTCCCAATTATACACACCCCAAATAAGACCCCCAATTATACACACCCCAAATAAGACCCCCAGTTATACACACCCCAAATAAGACCCCCATTTATACACACCCCAGATAAGACCCCCAATTATACACACCCCAAATAAGACCCCCAATTATACACACCCCAAATAAGACCCCCAGTTATACACACCCCAAATAAGACCCCATTTATACACACCCCAGATAAGACCCCCAATTATATACACCCCAAATAAGACCCTCAATTATACACTCCCCAAATAAGACCCTCATTTATACACACCCCAAATAAGACCCCCAATTATACACACCCCAAATAAGACCCTCAATTATACACACCCCAAATATGACCCTCAATTATACACACCCCAAATAAGACCCTCATTTATACACACCCCAAATAAGACCCCTCAATTATACACACCCCAAATAAGACTCCCAATTATACACACCCCAAATAAGACCCTCAATTATACACACCCCAAATAAGACCCTCATTTATACACACCCCAAATAAGACCCCTCAATTATACACACCTCAAATAAGACCCCCAATTATACACACCCCAAATAAGACCCCCAATTATACACACCCCAAATAAGACCCCTCATTTATACACACCCCAGATAAGACCCCCAATTATATACACCCCAAATAAGACCCTCAATTATACACTCCCCAAATAAGACCCTCATTTATACACACCCCAAATAAGACCCCCAATTATACACACCCCAAATAAGACCCTCAATTATACACACCCCAAATATGACCCTCAATTATACACACCCCAAATAAGACCCTCATTTATACACACCCCAAATAAGACCCCTCAATTATACACACCCCAAATAAGACTCCCAATTATACACACCCCAAATAAGACCCTCAATTATACACACCCCAAATAAGACCCCTCAATTATACACCCTCCAAATAAGACCCTCATTTATACACACCCCAAATAAGACCCTCATTTATACACACCCCAAATAAGACCCCTCAATTATACACACCTCAAATAAGACCCCCAATTATACACACCCCAAATAAGACCCCCAATTATACACACCCCAAATAAGACCCCTCAATTATACACCCCCCAATTATACACCCCCCAAATAAGACCCCCAATTATACACACCCCAAATAAGACCCCTCAATTATACACCCCCCAATTATACACCCCCCAAATAAGACCCTCAATTATACACACCCCAAATAAGACCTCCAATTATACACACCCCAAATAAGACCTCCAATTATACACACCCCAGATAAGACCCCCAATTATACACCCCCCAAATAAGACCCTCATTTATACACACCCCAAATAAGACCCCCAATTATACACACCCCAAATAAGACCCTCATTTATACACACCCCAAATAAGACCCCCAATTATACACACCCCAAATAAGACCCCCAATTATACACACCCCAAATAAGACCCCTCAATTATACACACCCCAAATAAGACCCCCAATTATACACACCCCAGATAAGACCCTCATTTATACACCCCCCAAATAAGACCCTCAGTTATACACACCCCAGATAAGACCCCCAATTATACACACCCCAGATAAGACCCCCAATTATACACACCCCAGATAAGACCCTCAATTATACACACCCCAGATAAGACCCCCAATTATACACACCCCAAATAAGACCCTCATTTATACACACCCCAAATAAGACCCCCAATTATACACACCCCAAATAAGACCCCTCAATTATACACCCCCCAAATAAGACCCCCAATTATACACACCCCAAATAAGACCCCTCAATTATTCACCCCCCAAATAAGAACACCAATTATACACTCCCCAAATAAGACCCCTCAATTATACACCCCCCAAATAAGACCCTCATTTATACACATCCCAAATAAGACCCCCAATTATACACATCCCAAATAAGACCCCCAATTATACACACCCCAAATAAGACCCCCAATTATACACACCCCAAATAAGACCCCTCAATTATACACCCCCCAAATAAGACCCCCAATTATACACACCCCAAATAAGACCCCTCAATTATACACCCCCCAAATAAGACCCCCAATTATACACACCCCAAATAAGACCCCTCAATTATACACCCCCCAAATAAGACCCCCAATTATACACACCCCAAATAAGACCCCTCAATTATACACACCCCAAATAAGACCCCTCAATTATACACCCCCCAAATAAGGCCTCTTTCACACTTGCGTTGTCCGGATCCGTCTTCAAAATGCGTTCAGTGTTACTATGGCAGCCAGGACGCTATTAAAGTCCTGGTTGCCATAGTAGTAGCGGGGAGCGGGGGAGCAGTATACTTACCGTCCGTGCGGCTCCCGGGGCGCTCCAGAATGACGTCAGAGCGCCCCATGCGCATGGATGACGTGCCATGCGATCACATCACTCTGGAGCGCCCCGGGAGCCGCACGGACGGTAAGTATGCTGCTCCCCTGCTCTCCGCTACACTTTACCATGGCTGCCAGGACTTTAGCGTCCCGGCAGCCATGGTAACCATTCAGAAAAAGCTAAACGTCGCATCCGGCAATGCGCCGAAACAACGTTTATCCAGGTCAATGCCTTTCAATGGGCATTAATTCCGGATCCGGCCTTGCGGCAAGTCTTCAGGATTTGTGGCCGGAGCAAAAAGCGCAGCATGCTGCAGTATTTTCTCCGGCCAAAAAACGTTCCGGTCCGGAACTGAAGACATCCTGATGCATCCTGAACGGATTTCACTCCATTCAGAATGCATTAGGATAATCCTGATCAGGATTCTTCCGGCATAGAGCTCCGACGAAGGAACTCTATGCCGGAAGACAATAACGCAGGTGTGAAAGAGCCCTAAGACCCCCATTTGAGGCTGGTCGCTCACTATGTGGAGGAGCAGCAGTAATGACTCCTCAGACTCTGTAACATCTTCTCTTCTCCCCTTCAATCCTCACTCCCTGTGAACATCAGTGACACCTACTGGTGGGTCCTGGAACTGTCACCAGATTAAAGACCTTGACGCATTTATTATGTGTTATTCCCCACTTTTTGGCTTATTTAGTAACATAGTAACATAAGGCCGAAATATGACATTTGTCCATCCAGTTCGGCCTGTCATACTGCAAGTTGATGCAGAGGAAGGCAAAAAACCCCTGTGAGGTAGAAGCCAATTTTCCCCACTTTAGGGGAATAAGAAATTCCTTCCCGACTCCAATCAGAATAACTCCCTGGATCCCCGACCCCTCTCTAGTAGCTATAGCCTGTAATATTATTACACTCCAGAAATACATCCAGGCCCCTCCTGAACTCTGTTAGTGAACTCACCATCACCCCCTCCTCAGGCAGAGAGCTCCATAGTCTCACTGCTCTTACCGTAAAGAATCCTCTTCTATGTTTGTGTACAAACCTTCTTTCCTCCAGACGCAGAGGATGTCCCCTCGTCACAGTCACAGTCCTGGGGATAAATAGATGATGGGAGAGATCTCTGTACTGACCCCTGATATATTTATACATAGTAATTAGATCTCCCCTCAGTTGTTTTTTTTCTAAAGTGAATAACCCTAATGCTGATAATCTTTCAGGGTACTGTAGTTGCCCCATTCCAGTTATTACTTCAGTTGCCCTCCTCTGGACCCTCTCCAGCTCTGCTATGTCTGCCTTGTTCACAGGAGCCCAGAACTGTACACAGTCCTCCATGTGTGGTCTGACTAGTGATTTGTAAAGTGGTCGGACTATGTTCTCATCACGGGCATCTATGCCCCTTCTGATGCAACCCATTATCTTATTGGCCTTGGCAGCAGCCGCCTGACACTGGTTTTTGCAGCTTAGTTTGCTGTTCACTAAAATTCCTAGATCCTTTTCCATGTCAGTGTTACTGAGTGTTTTACCATTTAGTATGTACAGGTGACTTGCATTATTCCTTCCCATGTGCATAACCTTACATCTGCCACTTCTCTGCCCAAGCCTCCAATCTATCCAGATCCATCTGTAGTAGTATACTGTCCTCTGTAGTGTATATACAGTATACTGTCCTCTGTAGTATATATACAGTATACTGTTCTCTGTAGTATATATGTACAGTATACTGTCCTCTGTAGTGTATATACAGTATACTGTCCTCTGTAGTATATATACAGTATACTGTCCTCTGTAGTATATATGTACAGTATACAGTCCTCTGTAGTATATATACAGTATACTGTCCTCTGTAGTATATATACAGTATACAGTCCTCTGTAGTATATATACAGTATACTGTCCTCTGTAGTGTATATACAGTATACTGTCCTCTGTATTGTATATACAGTATACTGTCCTCTATAGTATATATACAGTATACAGTCCTCTGTAGTATACAGTATACTGTCCTCTGTAGTATATATACAGTATACTGTCCTCTGTAGTATACAGTATACTGTCCTCTGTAGTATACAGTATACTGTCCTCTATAGTATATATACAGTATACTGTCCTCTATAGTATATATACAGTATACTGTCCTCTGTAGTATATATGTACAGTATACTGTCCTCTGTAGTATATATACAGTATACTGTCCTCTGTAGTGTATATACAGTATACTGTCCTCTGTAGTATATATACAGTATACTGTCCTCTGTAGTATACAGTATACTGTCCTCTATAGTATATATACAGTATACTGTCCTCTGTAGTATATATGTACAGTATACAGTCCTCTGTAGTGTATATATACAGTATACTGTCCTCTGTAGTGTATATACAGTATACTGTCCTCTGTAGTATATATACAGTATACTGTCCTCTGTAGTATATATGTACAGTATACAGTCCTCTGTAGTATATATACAGTATACTGTCCTCTGTAGTATATATACAGTATACTGTCCTCTGTAGTATATATACAGTATACTGTCCTCTGTAGTGTATATACAGTATACTGTCCTCTGTATTGTATATACAGTATACTGTCCTCTATAGTATATATACAGTATACAGTCCTCTGTAGTATACAGTATACTGTCCTCTGTAGTATATATACAGTATATTGTCCTCTGTAGTATACAGTATACTGTCCTCTATAGTATATATACAGTATACTGTCCTCTATAGTATATATACAGTATACTGTCCTCTGTAGTGTATATACAGTATACTGTCCTCTGTAGTATATATACAGTATACTGTCCTCTGTAGTATACAGTATACTGTCCTCTGTAGTATATATACAGTATACTGTCCTCTATAGTATATATACAGTATACTGTCCTCTGTAGTATATATGTACAGTATACAGTCCTCTGTAGTATATATACAGTATACTGTCCTCTGTAGTGTATATACAGTATACTGTCCTCTGTAGTATATATACAGTATACTGTCCTCTATAGTATACAGGGAGTGCAGAATTATTAGGCAAGTTGTATTTTTGAGGATTCATTTTATTATTGAACAACAACCATGTTCTCAATGAACCCAAAAAACTCATTAATATCAAAGCTGAATATTTTTGGAAGTAGTTTTTAGTTTGTTTTTAGTTTTAGCTATTTTAGGGGGATATCTGTGTGTGCAGGTGACTATTACTGTGCATAATTATTAGGCAACTTAACAAAAAACAAATATATACCCATTTCAATTATTTATTTTTACCAGTGAAACCAATATAACATCTCAACATTCACAAATATACATTTCTGACATTCAAAAACAAAACAAAAACAAATCAGTGACCAATATAGCCACCTTTCTTTGCAAGGACACTCAAAAGCCTGCCATCCATGGATTCTGTCAGTGTTTTGATCTGTTCACCATCCACATTGCGTGCAGCAGCAACCACAGCCTCCCAGACACTGTTCAGAGAGGTGGACTGTTTTCCCTCCTTGTAAATCTCACATTTGATGATGGACCACAGGTTCTCAATGGGGTTCAGATCAGGTGAACAAGGAGGCCATGTCATTAGATTTTCTTCTTTTATACCCTTTCTTGCCAGCCACGTTGTGGAGTACTTGGACGCGTGTGATGGAGCATTGTCCTGCATGAAAATCATGTTTTTCTTACCTTGCAGACTTCTTCCTGTACCACTGCTTGAAGAAGGTGTCTTCCAGAAACTGGCAGTAGGACTGGGACTTGAGCTTGACTCCATCCTCAACCCGAAAAGGCCCCACAAGCTCATCTTTGATGATACCAGCCCAAACCAGTACTCCACCTCCACCTTGCTGGCGTCTGAGTCGGACTGGAGCTCTCTGCCCTTTACCAATCCAGCCATCTGGCCCATCAAGACTCACTCTCATTTCATCAGTCCATAAAACCTTAGAAAAATCAGTCTTGAGATATTTCTTGGCCCAGTCTTGACGTTTCAGCTTGTGTGTCTTGTTCAGTGGTGGTCGTCTTTCAGCCTTTCTTATCTTGGCCATGTCTCTGAGTATTGCACACCTTGTGCTTTTGGGCACTCCAGTGATGTTGCAGCTCTGAAATATGGCCAAACTGGTGGCAAGTGGCATCTTGGCAGCTGCACGCTTGACTTTTCTCAGTTCATGGGCAGTTATTTTGCGCCTTGGTTTTTCCACACGCTTCTTGCGACCCTGTTGACTATTTTGAATGAAACGCTTGATTGTTGGATGATCACGCTTCAGAAGCTTTGCAATTTTAAGAGTGCTGCATCCCTCTGCAAGATATCTCACTATTTTTGACTTTTCTGAGCCTGTCAAGTCCTTCTTTTGACCCATTTTGCCAAAGGAAAGGAAGTTGCCTAATAATTATGCACACCTGATATAGGGTGTTGATGTCATTAGACCACACCCCTTCTCATTACAGAGATGCACATCACCTAATATGCTTAATTGGTAGTAGGCTTTCGAGCCTATACAGCTTGGAGTAAGACAACATGCATAAAGAGGAGGATGTGGTCAAAATACTCATTTGCCTAATAATTCTGCACGTAGTGTATATACAGTATACAGTCCTCTGTAGTGTATATATACAGTATACTGTCCTCTATAGTATATATACAGTATACTGTCCTCTATAGTATATATACAGTATACTGTCCTCTGTAGTGTATATACAGTATACTGTCCTCTGTAGTGTATATACAGTATACTGTCCTCTATAGTGTATATACAGTATACAGTCCTCTATAGTATATATGTACAGTATACAGTCCTCTGTAGTATATATACAGTATACGGTCCTCTGTAGTATATATACAGTATACAGTCCTCTGTAGTATATATACAGTATACTGTCCTCTGTAGTGTATATACAGTATACTGTCCTCTGTAGTGTATATATACAGTATACTGTCCTCTATAGTATATATACAGTATACTGTCCTCTATAGTATATATACAGTATACTGTCCTCTGTAGTGTATATACAGTATACTGTCCTCTATAGTGTATATACAGTATACAGTCCTCTATAGTATATATGTACAGTATACAGTCCTCTGTAGTATATATACAGTATACGGTCCTCTGTAGTATATATACAGTATACTGTCCTCTGTAGTATATATGTACAGTATACAGTCCTCTGTAGTATATATACAGTATACTGTCCTCTGTAGTATATATACAATATACTGTCCTCTGTAGTATATATACAGTATACTGTCCTCTGTAGTATATATACAATATACTGTCCTCTGTAGTATATATACAGTATACAGTCCTCTGTAGTATATATACAGTATACAGTCCTCTGTAGTATACAGTATACTGTCCTCTGTAGTATATATACAGTATACTGTCCTCTGTAGTATATATACAGTATACAGTCCTCTGTAGTATACAGTATACTGTCCTCTGTAGTGTATATACAGTATACAGTCCTCTGTAGTATATATACAGTATACAGTCCTCTGTAGTATACAGTATACTGTCCTCTGTAGTATATATACAGTATACTGTCCTCTGTAGTATATATACAGTATACTGTCCTCTGTAGTATATATACAGTATACAGTCCTCTGTAGTATACAGTATACTGTCCTCTGTAGTATATATACAGTATACAGTCCTCTGTAGTATATATACAGTATACAGTCCTCTGTAGTATACAGTATACTGTCCTCTGTAGTATATATACAGTATACAGTCCTCTGTAGTGTATATACAGTATACAGTCCTCTGTAGTATATATACAGTATACAGTCCTCTGTAGTATACAGTATACTGTCCTCTGTAGTATATATATATACAGTACACTGTCCTCTGTAGTATATATACAGTATACTGTCCTCTATAGTATATATACAGTATACTGTCCTCTGTAGTATATATATATACAGTACACTGTCCTCTGTAGTAGTATACTGTCCTCTATAGTATATATACAGTATACTGTCCTCTGTAGTATATATATATACAGTACACTGTCCTCTGTAGTAGTATACTGTCCTCTATAGTATATATACAGTACACTGTCCTCTGTAGTATATATATATACAGTACACTGTCCTCTGTAGTAGTATACTGTCCTCTGTAGTATATATACAGTGTACTGTCCTCTTCAGTGTATATTACTTTACATAGTTTAGTGTCATCTGCGAAAATTGATACTTTACTATGCAAGCCTTCTACAAGATCATTAATACATATATTGAAGAGAATAGGGCCCAATACTGACCCCTGAGGTGCCCCACTAGTGACAGTGACCCAATCTGAGTGTGTACCGTTAATAACCACCCTCTCCTATCCCTCAGCCAGTTACTTACCCACATACAGACGTTTTCTCCCAGTCCGAGCATTCTCATTTTATATACTAACCCTTTATGCTGTACAGCGTCAAATGCTTTGGAGAAGTCCAGATACACGACATCCATTGATTTGCCGCGGTCAAGTCTAGAACTTACCTATTTAGGTCTCAGATTTTGTCACAAAGGTGTTTTGCGACAAAATCGGTGACTTTACCCCGCTCATGCCACTTTTGTGAAGTGGCAGAAAATTGGCGCGTGGTACACGCTGGGAAGAGGGTGGATTAAATAATATGACGACCACTCTACCAGGAACCATGGCGCCCAATATACATGCAGCGCACTCTATTACCCAGAGTAAGAGCACTCTACTATTGTCCAGAGCACTCTACTATTGTCCAGAGCACTCTACTATTGTCCAGAGCACTCTACTATTGTCCAGAGCACTCTACTATTGTCCAGAGCAAGAGCACTCTACTATTGTCCAGAGCAAGAGCACTCTACTATTGTCCAGAGCAAGAGCACTCTACTATTGTCCAGAGCAAGAGCACTCTACTATTGTCCAGAGCAAGAGCACTCTACTATTACACAGAGCAAGAGCACTCTACTATTGTCCAGAGCAAGAGCACTCTACTATTGCCCAGAGCAAGAGCACTCTACTATTGTCCAGAGCAAGAGCACTCTACTATTGTCCAGAGCAAGAGCACTCTACTATTGTCCAGAGCAAGAGCACTCTACTATTGTCCAGAGCAAGAGCACTCTACTATTGTCCAGAGCAAGAGCACTCTACTATTGTCCAGAGCAAGAGCACTCTACTATTGTCCAGAGCAAGAGCACTCTACTATTGTCCAGAGCAAGAGCACTCTACTATGACCTGGAGAAAATGCCCTGTACTATTACCGAGAGACTGCGCACTCTACTGTTAGTCAGAGGATGCGCACTCTATTGTTAGCGAAAGGACGCACACTCTACCATTATCCAGAGCCTGCGCACTCTACTGTTAGCCAGAGGACACACGCTCTACTATTAGCCAGAGCCTGCGCACTCTACTATTAGAGGACACGCACTCTACTGTTACCCGGAAGACAGGCACTCTACTGTTACCCAGAGCCTGCGCACTCTACTGTTACCCAGAGGACACGAACTCTACTGTTAGCCAGAGGACACGCGCTCTACTGTTACCCAGAGCCTGCGCACTCTACTGTTAGAGGACACGCGCTCTACTGTTAGAGGACACGCGCTCTACTGTTAGAGGACACGCGCTCTACTGTTAGAGGACACGCGCTCTACTGTTAGAGGACACGCGCTCTACTGTTAGAGGACACGCGCTCTACTGTTAGAGGACACGCGCTCTACTGTTAGAGGACACGCGCTCTACTGTTAGAGGACACGCGCTCTACTGTTAGAGGACACGCGCTCTACTGTTAGAGGACACGCGCTCTACTGTTAGAGGACACGCACTCTACTGTTAGAGGACACGCACTCTACTGTTACCCAGCATAAGGAGACATTAGTATAAATGTTCAGCAGCCATCTCGGGGTCTACATGTGGCGTACTCTGACCGCGTCACTGGCATGCAGGGGGTTAGTAGATATCAGAGTCCACAGACTCTCCAGCGAATATGCCATATTGAAGCCGACTTCTGAGATTACTGTAAGTGAGAGGTGGCCCGCGCTCAGTCTTTCCAGGAATGTAGTCCATAAGACGTCCTGTTATCACATACTATAGACACCTCTAACCCTATTAATGTCTGCAAGGATCGCCCTCCCTCCTCATCCTCGTCCAGGGGATGCCATCACTAGGCTGGCCGACCACTTAGGAATATGTCTGCAACAGAAATGCAATCACAGTATTGACAGGTTATTTCCCAGCGAGCTCCCTGCAGACATGACAACGGAGGAGCGATATAATGCTTCTCATATAAGGTAGGTAGCCCACAAATGAGATCATTTGGTAAGGTCTTCACTTTGCTGGTTTTGTGGCAGTTTTCCACTATTTCATGTTAGTTTCTCCAGTCACAGCCAAAGCTGCCTTCAAAATCCTGCTGGTTGTCCTTGGAAACAGTCAGCAGTTTAGCTCCACCCCCATCAGACATGTGACTTTATTGCAGAGTTTTGCTTTAGACAGGATTGGAGAAGAAACTATTATGTAGCTCGAGCCAACACCATCTTACCCTGGGTTATGGGCAGTTGTCCCAGTAAAACAGTTACTTACTACTTATTTATTCTGGAGCCCAAATCCAAAATCCAATTCTAGGTACCTCCCCCTCCTTCATATTGGACATCACTTTTTCACTGTTGGCACCCACCATGATCAGATGTTGAGGGGCCACCAAACTTTCATTAAAGGCTTAAGACCAGTTGGTCCTCCAAACCTAGAGCTACTCTGGTAAACGGAGGTTCCCAGCAGACTCTATTACATCCAGGTGCCCTACACGGGAACATGGAAAGGGTGTCGTCTAATAACAGTACCTGGCCACAACAATGTTGACCAAACGCTGATTAAGAAGCAAGCTGTTCCTCCCAGACCACCAATACACTTGTACACTTGACTAAGCCGAAAAAGTGACAGCTGGGTGCTGACTTCTGTCTTTACCAAACCCATACACATGCACGCTTGGCTCAGTGAAGTGCCAGACTCCTCTAAAAGTGGCTTATTTTCCCAAGAAGAAAAGGATTGGACATGTTAAAATCTTACTGCCCGATCCTTAACTCGCCCAACATCTGCCATTGGGTGAGAGTTGAAAGGTCCTCATAGACATACTTGCTTGGCTCAGCCAACTGTCTGACTCCTCTGGTAGTGCCTTATCTCCCGAAGAACAAAAGTATAGGACATGTTGAGATCCAACCGCCTGATCCTGATCTCCCCCTCATCGAGGCAGATTTGGAAGGTTCTCATTCGATGGTGGCCATTCTTGCCGAAATCGTTAGGCTTGGACAACATTTATCTAATGTGAATGGTGAGCTTAACACTGTTCACATGTATTTGGCATCCATGGAGGTGGCCTCATCCTGCATGACTTCTCCAGATGTCCTCTCTAGGTTCTGGCCCAGTACCACTAATGCATAACGTATGGAATAGAGCTTAGTACCACTTTACTCATTGACCATAATGGATGTAGTCCCTAGTTCCCAGGAAAATGACCTCTGACCATGTTACAATAAGAGGTGTGCATTGCGCGCACACAGTCAGCACTCCGTAAAGAGGAACTATCCATGGGTGAGGCTTTGTTTTCATTGCTAGATCAGGATCTAAAGGTCATTGACATTCTTTTCCTCCACAGGTACAATACCTTGACAATATGGCAGCTTGTTTGGCTGGTTTCACTGGTTCTTATAGAATTCCGCATCTGCTCTTCAGGAAAGTTGAACAAAAGTGATATATCACACTTGCCATAGATAGTGTGTGGGAGACGAGTTGTGGAACATCTAGTCGGAAGCACAAGTGACAGCTATAGTCCCAAGGAAAACTAGTGTGGTCATAGATGTCTTACCACGACTGGTGGTCACTAAAAAACCTGCCCATCTTCAGACTACCGAGTGGTGGACACCATCTTCCTACCTTCTATAGATACGAGAAGATCATAGGGACCATTTCCTTCTGGAATATTGACCTCTACCAACCTGAACCCTGACTACTGAGGTGTACCCCAGTCAGTGGAGAAAAGAGGAACCGGGAACCCTCAACTTCCTCCATCCTTAGCCAATATATCCTAAAGGGGTGTTTTCCAAAACATGAACATCCTTCCATCCATCCTTCTTTGGAGTCAATAAATTTGTCATAATTACCAGTGTATCCCAGTAACCACCACCAATTTGACATTTTTAAAGGAACACTCCAGCAGGTACACAGTTACACAAAGGCTTGTTGATTCATCTGACTTTCCACTCAAGAAAAAAAATAGCAGGGAAAACTTCAAAAAAACATGGTCTTCACATCAGTAGGTTGGCTGTATAATATAGGACAGGTCCTCCAGAGTGAGACCAACTAAGCAACTTACTGGAGACTATATTTATACCCATCATAGGGGGAAGAAAACGAACTAGTGAACTTACTGGTTATTCTATTTACAGCTGCCAGAGGGGGAAGGAGAATTACTAAATACTGGAAACTATATCTACCGCTCCCAGAGGGGAGAGGAGCCTTACTAGGGAACTTAATGGGAATTCTATTTACACCTACCAGAGGGGAAAGAAGACTAACTAAGAAACTTACTAGAGACTATATTTATACCCGTCATAGGGGGAAGAAAACTAACTAGTGAACTTACTGGTTATCCTATTTACAGCTGCCAGAGGGAGAAGGAGGTTTACTAAATACTGGAGACTATATCTACCAGAGGGGAGAGGAGCCTGACTAGGGAACTTAATGGAAATTCTATATACAACTACCAGAGGGGAAAGAAGACTAACTAAGGAACTTACTTGGTTACTATATTATAGCTTCCAAAGTGGGAAGAAGACTTAATAATTGCTGTGGGGGAAGGAGCCTGACTAGGGAACTTACTTGGACTTGCATCTGAAAGTAGCGGGAGCAGACTGAATGGGGAACTTATTGGAGAAGGAGACAGACCAGAAAATGTACTAGGAACCATATTTCTAGCTGCCAGAAGAGGAAGGAAACTAACTAGGTAATTTACTGGGTCTATATTTCCAGCTGCCAAAGGGGGAAGGAGACTGACTAGAGAACTTACTTGGGGCTATAGCTAAAAGATGGAGAAGGAGACTGACTGGTGGTACTCATCCTCAATAGCATAGTTTAGCCGTCTTGCTGAGGTGTGGTGGCCATATTGGTCATCAGCAAGCTTTCTCAGAAGCAGATATAGCTAAGAGATGGTTGAGTGGAATTTTTCATAACTTATAAGACATAAGAGGATGACTCAAGGACATATACTGATAATTGTGGGCTTTTTTTGTTTCGTTTTAGGAGGAGATGCTTTTTCTCGGTATCATGCAGTATGTGGCGATATTTTATGCATTTTAGATATTAATAGGCTTCCAGTGTGAAAATTTATGATGACTATATGTGGAATGATGAAAAGTTCTGTGCGAGGAGTCTATATTTTACTCTGAGTGGAGATTTGATAATGACATTAATGGGGACACAGACTGACCACGGCGAGGATTCCTGGTAATGAGGTGGATGTAAGAGAGACAAGTTATTCTCTATCCCGCAGGACATCCAAGTGCAGCTGACCACAGATCAATGGTAAACCAGTCACAGACACACAGTAACCCCGGCTAAATGCGCTCAATCACTGCCCTCTAGGCCTCTGTAATATCCTATTAATGAACTGCAATTGCGTTACCAGCCTTTCTCCCTGCATGTGCTCACAGGGGACTCAGAACCAACAGATAGCGTCTTACAGGAGAAGACAAATCCATGAGATGAGGACCTGCACTCAGGCGGTAAAAAAGTATCTCTATTCATATCCTTCATATGCATATAACCTCATGGTGAATTATAGAAGAACATAAGATGCAGTATCATAGTAATATATAGCATCAGTATTATAGCAGTTATATTCCTGTACATAGGAGCAGTATTATAGTAGTTATATTCTTGTACATAGGAGCAGTATTATAGTAGTTATATTCTTGTACATAGGAACAGTATTATAGTAGTTATATTCTTGTACATAGGAGCAGTATTATAGTAGTTATATTCTTGTACATAGGAGCAGTATTATAGTAGTTATATTCTTGTACATAGGAGCAGTATTATAGTAGTTATATTCTTGTATATAGGAGCAGTATTATAGTAGTTATATTCTTGTACATAGGAGCAGTATTATAGTAGTTATATTCTTGTACATAGGAGCAGTATTATAGTAGTTATATTCTTGTACATAGGAGCAGTAATATAGTAGTTATATTCTTGTACATAGGAGCAGTATTATAGTAGTTATATTCTTGTACATAGGAGGCAGTATTATAGTAGTTATATTCTTGTACATAGGAGGCAGTATTATAGTAGTTATACTCTTGTACATAGGAGGCAGTATTATAGTAGTTATATTCTTGTACATAGGAGGCAGTATTATAGTAGTTATATTCTTGTACATAGGAGGCAGTATTATAGTAGTTATATTCTTGTACATAGGAGGCAGTATTATAGTAGTTATATTCTTGTACATAGGAGCAGTATTATAGTAGTTATATTCTTGTACATAGGAGCAGTATTATAGTAGTTATATTCTTGTACATAGGAGCAGTATTATAGTAGTTATATTCTTGTACATAGGAGCAGTATTATAGTAGTTATATTCTTGTACATAGGAGCAGTATTATAGTAGTTATATTCTTGTACATAGGAGCAGTATTATAGTAGTTATATTCTTGTACATAGGAGGCAGTATTATAGTAGTTATATTCTTGTACATAGGAGCAGTATTATAGTAGTTATATTCTTGTACATAGGAGCAGTATTATAGTAGTTATATTCTTGTACATAGGAGCAGTATTATAGTAGTTATATTCTTGTACATAGGAGCAGTATTATAGTAGTTATATTCTTGTACATAGGAGCAGTATTATAGTAGTTATATTCTTGTACATAGGAGGCAGTATTATAGTAGTTATATTCTTGTACATAGGAGCAGTATTATAGTAGTTATATTCTTGTACATAGGAGCAGTATTATAGTAGTTATATTCTTGTACATAGGAGCAGTATTATAGTAGTTATATTCTTGTACATAGGAGCAGTATTATAGTAGTTATATTCTTGTACATAGGAGCAGTATTATAGTAGTTATATTCTTGTACATAGGAGCAGTATTATAGTAGTTATATTCTTGTACATAGGAGCAGTATTATAGTAGTTATATTCTTGTACATAGGAGCAGTATTATAGTAGTTATATTCCTTGTACATAGGAGCAGTATTATAGTAGTTATATTCTTGTACATAGGAGCAGTATTATAGTAGTTATATTCTTGTACATAGGAGCAGTATTATAGTAGTTATATTCTTGTACATAGGAGCAGTATTATAGTAGTTATATTCTTGTACATAGGAGGCAGTATTATAGTAGTTATATTCTTGTACTAGGAGCAGTATTAGTAGTAGTTATATTCTTGTACATAGGAGCAGTATTATAGTAGTTATAGTCTTGTACATAGGGAGCAGTATTATAGTAGTTATATTCTGTACATAGGAGCAGTATTATAGTAGTTATATTCTTGTACATAGGAGCAGTATTATAGTAGTTATATTCCGTACATAGGAGCAGTATTATAGTAGTTATATCTTGTACATAGGAGCAGTATTATAGTAGTTATATTCTTGTACATAGGAGCAGTATTATAGTAGTTATATTCTTGTACATAGGAGCAGTATTATAGTAGTTATATTCTTGTACATAGGAGCAGTATTATAGTAGTTATATTCTTGTACATAGGAGCAGTATTATAGTAGTTATATTCCTGTACATAGGAGGCAGTATTATAGTAGTTATATTCTTGTACATAGGAGCAGTATTATAGTAGTTATATTCTTGTACATAGGAGCAGTATTATAGTAGTTATATTCTTGTACATAGGAGCAGTATTATAGTAGTTATATTCTTGTACATAGGAGGCAGTATTATAGTAGTTATATTCTTGTACATAGGAGGCAGTATTATAGTAGTTATATTCTTGTACATAGGAGCAGTATTATAGTAGTTATATTCTTGTACATAGGAGCAGTATTATAGTAGTTATATTCTTGTACATAGGAGCAGTATTATAGTAGTTATATTCTTGTACATAGGAGCAGTATTATAGTAGTTATATTCTTGTACATAGGAGCAGTATTATAGTAGTATATTCTTGTACATAGGAGCAGTATTATAGTAGTTATATTCTTGTACATAGGAGCAGTATTATAGTAGTTATATTCTTGTACATAGGAGCAGTATTATAGTAGTTATATTCTTGTACATAGGAGGCAGTATATAGTAGTTATATTCTTGTACATAGGAGCAGTATTATAGTAGTTATATTCTTGTACATAGGAGCAGTATTATAGTAGTTATATTCTTGTACATAGGAGCAGTATTATAGTAGTTATATTCTTGTACATAGGAGGCAGTATTATAGTAGTTATATTCTTGTACATAGGAGCAGTATTATAGTAGTTATATTCTTGTACATAGGAGCAGTATTATAGTAGTTATATTCTTGTACATAGGAGCAGTATTATAGTAGTTATATTCTTGTACATAGGAGCAGTATTATAGTAGTTATATTCTTGTACATAGGAGCAGTATTATAGTAGTTATATTCTTGTATAGGACAGTATTATAGTAGATATTTCTGTACATAGGAGCAGTATGTATTATAGTTATATTCTTGTACATAGGAGCAGTATTATAGTTATATTCTTGTACATAGGAGCAGTATTATAGTAGTTATATTCTTGTACATAGGAGCAGTATTATAGTAGTTATATTCTTGTACATAGGAGCAGTATTATAGTAGTATATTCTTGTACATAGGAGGCAGTATTATAGTAGTTATATTCTTGTACATAGGAGCAGTATTATAGTAGTTATATTCTTGTACATAGGAGCAGTATTATAGTAGTTATTCTTGTACATAGGAGCAGTATTATAGTAGTTATATTCTTGTACATAGGAGCAGTATTATAGTAGATATTCTTGTACATAGGAGCAGTATTATAGTAGTTATATTCTTGTACATAGGAGCAGTATTATAGTAGTTATATTCTTGTACATAGGAGCAGTATTATAGTAGTTATATTCTTGTACATAGGAGCAGTATTATAGTAGTTATTCTTGTACATAGGGCAGTATTATAGTAGTTATATTCTTGTACATAGGAGCAGTATTATAGTAGTTATATTCTTGTACATAGGAGCAGTATTATAGTAGTTATATTGTACATAGGAGCAGTATTATAGTAGTTATTCTTGTACATAGGAGCAGTATTATAGTAGTTATATTCTTGTACATAGGAGCAGTATTATAGTAGTTATATTCTTGTACATAGGAGCAGTATTATAGTAGTTATATTCTATAGCAGTATTATAGTAGTTATATTCTTGTACATAGGAGCAGTATTATAGTAGTTATATTCTTGTACATAGGAGCAGTATTATAGTAGTTATATTCTTGTACATAGGAGCAGTATTATAGTAGTTATATTCTTGTACATAGGAGCCGTATTATAGTAGGTTATATTCTTGTACATAGGAGGCAGTATTATAGTAGATATATTCTTGTACATAGGAGGCATATTTATAGGTAGTTATGTCTTCTTGTACATAGGAGCAGTATTATAGTAGTTATATTTTTGGACATAGGAGCAGTATTATAGTAGTTATATTCTTGTACATAGGGGCAGTATTATAGTAGTTATATTCTTGTACATAGGGAGCAGTATTATAGTAGTTAATGCTCTTGTACAATAGGAGGCAGTATTATAGTATTTATATTCTTGTACATAGGAGCAGTATTATAGTAGTTATATTCTTGTACATAGGAGCAGTATTATGGTAGTTATATTCTTGTACATAGGAGGCAGTATTATAGTAGTTATGTTCTTGTACATAGGAGCAGTATTATAGTAATATCTTTCCATCACAACCATTGATAGAAGAGATCATTTATTCCGGTGGATATTTGAGGAGTTAAGATGTCCACAGCTGTGCTGATGTAAGAAAGTGAAAGGCGTTGTCGCCCCGGTTGCAGGTGACAGTAAATTTGGGTGTTATGTAGAATCTGACATGACCTGATGTTCTGCTTGGTAATTTTAGGATTAAACTAGAAATTAGATGGGTGTGATTGTGCACCTCCTGTGGGTCAGGGTAAATTGGTGTTTCCACTAATGAAGCTTGGACTGTCATCCTTCACTTTCAGTTTTTCCATTACAGGGCCACCTCAAAGCTACTCCAGTAATGTGCATGTCCAGATGAGCTGTATAAGTGATGTGCACTGACAGGGACTACTTTTCTCCAGCGGAAGGACACATTGTTTACATGCAGGCAGTAGTGATCTGCACGGCGTGGAGGTTGTTCCCTCCGCCTTCGCCCTTCGCCCCACTCCTCTGTTTTCTCTTCTTCTTTGCACTATAATTGTTTTATGATTTTTCAAAACTCTCCATTCTCCCTACCCTTAAATTCTCCTAAAGCTGCAATTGACGTCACAATGGCGTCACTGTCTCCAGTGCTACCAGACTGCACGTATCTAGTGTTAAAGGGATAGCCGTCAGTCCCCGGCTGCCCGAGCAGCTGGACTCGGATATCTGAGCCCGAGCTGTCCAGCTGTGGTGGGCGAGAAGACTCCGAAGGACGAAGGAGAAGGCTATACACCGCACACAACACCATATATACAGTATACACCGCACACAACACCATATATACAGTACACACCGCACACAACACCATATATACAGTATACACCGCACACAACACCATATATACAGTATACACCGCACACAACACCATATATACAGTATACACCGCACACAACACCATATATACAGTATACACCGCACACAACACCATATATACAGTACACACCGCACACAACACCATATATACAGTATACACAGCACACAACACCATATATACAGTATACACCGCACACAACACCATATATACAGTATACACCGCACACAACACCATATATACAGTATACACCGCACACAACACCATATATACAGTATACACCGCGCACAACACCATATATACAGTATACACCGCACAAAACACCATATATACAGTATACACCGCACACAACACCATATATACAGTATACACCGCACAATACGCCATATATACAGTATACACCGCACACAACACCATATATACAGTATACACAGCACAATACGCCATATATACAGTATACACAGCACAATACGCCATATATACAGTATACACAGCACAATACGCCATATATACAGTATACACAGCACAATACGCCATATATACAGTATACACCGCACACAGCACCATATATACAGTATACACCGCACACAACACCATATATACAGTATACACCGCACACAACACCATATATACAGTATACACCGCACAAAACACCATATATACAGTATACACCGCACAAAACACCATATATATACAGTATACACCGCACACAACACCATATATACAGTATACACCGCACACAACACCATATATACAGTATACACCGCACACAACACCATATATACAGTATACACCGCACACAACACCATATATACAGTATACACTGCACACAACACCATATATACAGTATACACCGCACAAAACACCATATATACAGTATACACCGCACACAACACCATATATACAGTATACACCGCACACAACACCATATATACAGTATACACAGCACAATACGCCATATATACAGTATACACAGCACAATACGCCATATATACAGTATACACAGCACACAACACCATATATACAGTATACACAGCACACAACACCATACTGTATATACAGTATACACCGCACACAACACCATATATACAGTATTCACCGCACACAACACCATATATACAGTATACACCGCACACAACACCATATATACAGTATACACCGCACACAACACCATACTGTATATACAGTATACACCGCACACAACACCATATATACAGTATTCACCGCACACAACACCATATATACAGTATACACAGCACAATACGCCATATATACAGTATACACCGCACACAACACCATATATACAGTATACACCGCACACAACACCATATATACAGTATACACAGCACACGACACCATATATACAGTACACACCGCACACAACACCATATATACAGTATACACAGCGCAAAACACCATATATACAGTATACACAGCACACGACACCATATATACAGTATACACAGCGCAAAACACCATATATACAGTATACACAGCGCAAAACACCATATATACAGTATACACCGCACACAACACCATATATACAGTATACACCGCACACAACACCATATATACAGTATACACCGCACACAACACCATATATACAGTATACACCGCACAAAACACCATATATACAGTACACACCGCACACAACACCATATATACAGTATACACCGCACACAACACCATATATACAGTATACACAGCACACGACACCATATATACAGTATACACAGCGCAAAACACCATATATACAGTATACACAGCGCAAAACACCATATATACAGTATACACCGCACACAACACCATATATACAGTATACACCGCACACAACACCATATATACAGTATACACCGCACACAACAACATATATACAGTATACACAGCACAATACGCCATATATACAGTATACACAGCACAATACGCCATATATACAGTATACACAGCACAATACGCCATATATACAGTATACACAGCACAATACGCCATATATACAGTATACACAGCACAATACGCCATATATACAGTATACACCGCACACAGCACCATATATACAGTATACACCGCACACAACACCATATATACAGTATACACCGCACACAACACCATATATACAGTATACACAGCACACGACACCATATATACAGTACACACCGCACACAACACCATATATACAGTATACACCGCACACAACACCATATATACAGTATACACAGCACACGACACCATATATACAGTATACACAGCGCAAAACACCATATATACAGTATACACAGCGCAAAACACCATATATACAGTATACACCGCACACAACACCATATATACAGTATACACCGCACACAACACCATATATACAGTATACACCGCACACAACAACATATATACAGTATACACAGCACAATACGCCATATATACAGTATACACAGCACAATACGCCATATATACAGTATACACAGCACAATACGCCATATATACAGTATACACAGCACAATACGCCATATATACAGTATACACAGCACAATACGCCATATATACAGTATACACAGCACAATACGCCATATATACAGTATACACAGCACTATACACCATATATACAGTATAGACAGAATCTGTTATGTGAACAACAATGAAAGGGGCAGCGTTTCTGTAAATTTACCACAAAAGTAGGCAATTCCCAGGTTACATCTCCTGATACTGGGGATTGCAGAGCAGTACCGGTTCTGCTATACTGTGGACTGACTGCCCGGGGTGGGGGAGGGGCAGAACATTTTCCTCTGAGACTTATAATCATTCCAGATGATGGTGGAGTAAATAAATGACATCCCTACAATCATGGCTGCTCTCCCCATACACGGGGCCTGTGATGCATTAGAGGACAGCGGCTATAGGGAACCATAATCATGACCACACAACATCTGCTCCCTATAGAGGCCTACAGTGATCACTCCACCTCCAAGTGATGGTTCAGTGCATGTGTATGCTCCGCGCACCGCAACGTGGCCAAGGGCCTGGTTTCTGAGACATGCTATTCTGGATTGAGGAACTCAACGGAAATAAGCAAATAACGCCATATCAGCACGGCTTCGTGAGGGATCGGTCATGTCAGACTATGTTAATCAGTTTCTATGAGGAGGTAAGTTCTAGACTTGACAGCGGCGAATCAATGGATGTCGTGTATCTGGACTTCTCCAAAGCATTTGACACTGTACCACATAAAGGGTTAGTATATAAAATGAGAATGCTCGGACTGGGAGAAAACGTCTGTATGTGGGTAAGTAACTGGCTGAGGGATAGGAGAGGGTGGTTATTAATGGTACACTGTCACTAGTGGGGTACCTCAGGGGTCAGTATTGGAGGGGTCACCATCACTAATGGGGTACCATAGGGGTATATATACTACAGAGGACAGTATACTATATATACTACAGAGGACAGTATACTGTATATACTACAGAGGACAAGACAATATAATATATATATATATATATATATATATATATGTAAAGTGCCATTGATTCACCCCAAATAAAGTCCAGCTGCTCTAGTTGGTCTTTCCTCAAATTTTCTTAGTCGCATCCCACAGCAGAAGCCATGGTCCACAGAGAGCTTCCAAAGCATCAAAGGGATCTCATTGTTAGAAGGTATCAGTCAGGAGAAGGGTACAGAAGAATTTCCAAGGCATTAGATATACCATGGAACACAGTATTCTTCATATGTCTGGGCTATGGGGTAGAGCGGCAAGACGAAAGCCTTCTCTTACCAAGAAAAACATCCAAGCCAGGCTACATTTTGCAAAAACACATCTGAAGTCTCCCAAAAGCATGTGGGAAAAGGTGTTATGGTCTGATGAAACCAAGGTTGAACTTTTTGGCCATAATTCCAAAAGATATGGTTGGCCCAAAAACAACACTGCACATCACCAAAAGAACACCATACCCACAGTGAAGCATGGTGGTGGCAGCATCATGCCAAGGGGATGTTCTTCAGCTGGAACTGGGGCCTTAGTTAAGCTAGAGGGAATTCTGAACAGTTCCAAATACCAATCAATATTGGCACAAAACCTTCAGGCTTCTGCTAGAAAGCTGAACATGAAGAGGAACTTCATCTTTCAGCATGACAACGACCCAAAGCATACATCCAAATCAACCAAGGAATGGCTTCATCAGAAGAAGATTAAAGTTTTGGAATGGCCCAGCCAGAGCCCAGACCTGAATCCGAAAGTCTGTGGGGTGATTTGAAGAGGGCTGTGCCCAGGAGATGCCCTCGCAATCTGACAGATTTGGAGTGTTTTTGCCAAGAAGAGTGAAGTCAAAATGTGCCATGCTGATAGACTCCTACCCAAAAAGACTGAGAGCTGTAATAAAATCACAAGGTGCTTCAACAAAGTTTTAGTTTAAGGGTGTGCACACTTATGCAACCATATTATTTTATTTTTATATTTTTTCTTCCCTCTACCTAAAAGATTTTAGTTTGTTTTTCAAACTGCGATTGGACAGCGCTACAGTCAGGGAGAAGAAACGCCCAGGGAGAGAAGCTGATGTCTCCTCCCTGGTGTTCCCATAGTAGTAATTAGCATACAGCGCGGGAGACGGTAATGGGGGCCACAGCGGGCGAACGAAGCGGCGCCCAGATATAATAGTATGTGCAGGGAGATCCCTGGGCGCCGCTCTACATGTCCTGCTACTCAGTTAATAAAGTATGGACCCATGAAAGGTCCTCTTACAGATACAGGAGGAGGGTGCAGGACCTGAGGGGTTAACTGCCGCTGATCACAGCTCCCTGTCAGAGGTCGGGTGCCGGCTATGTGATTCTGCCGCACCCTCTTGCAAGAACTGAAGAATGCTGGTTATAGCTTTAGGAACCCAAGATTGATTGGTACACCATGACTTGAAGATCTTCCAGACTCTATTATAGCTTTTAATACTAGCAGTTCTTTTGATGGCTAGAATTGTGCTGACAACCTCAGAAGAGAGGCATAATTCTAATAAGGTTTGCCGATCAGCCTCCAGACAGTTAGATGGAGCATCTTCAGAATGGGATGAAGGATTCCTCTCTGGGATAGAAGATTGGGCCGCAGTAGAAGCTTCCAGAAGATCCCTCTCGACATCATCAATGTCAGACAAAACCACCCTAAGCATTGCTATTGCTTCTCTCTTTTCTTCCAATATTTTCCTCAGGACCTTGGGTATTAGAGGAAACGGAGGGAATACATATATCAGTTTTCTCATCCAGGTAATAGATAGACCATCTGCAGTCAAAGCTTGCTTCTCCCGATGGAGAGAGCAGAGCTATCCTAGCTATGCATACTCCTTTGATGCCATGGCATCCAAGTCTGGCATTTCCATCTTCTGGACAAATAGAGGTATCCTTGGTGAGGAGAATCAAGGGCTGAGGAAACAAACCATGACCTCTCTGGAGATGAGTCGAAATCAGCCACCACTGAAAGTCTTAGGCGATCGAGAGATGAATGGACACCATCTTGTCCAGGTCTTTGTGAGCACCATTGCATGATGCCAAGATGTTGCTCAGGTGAGCCTTATCTTTTGCATATAAATCTTCTGTGTCTGTCGGAAAATCTAAAAATAATTTTAAATCTGGAAATTTTCTTTCTTTCTTCTTATTCAGGCTTCCAATAGTTTGTCCAACTGTGGACTGAACATGTGCCCTGGTTGAAATGGCAGGTTACAAAAATGATTATTTTTTTAAATAAAAAGTTTGACAAGTCCATGGCCCTGGAGCAGAACTTTTCACATTCTAAAAGGGGAATCACAGAATAATCCCGAAGCTGCCTTGAGTAGGGGCAAGTTTATTTTCTACAAGAGCTTCTCCAGGTACTCCATCTTTAATGTCTTGGCCTAATTGACAGAGCCAAACACATGGAGATCTAGCCACCTAAACTGAGGAAAGAGCAATTTTAGATGTGGCAGCGGATGACATATATATACGTTTTTCAACAGAGAGTCCGCTTCTTCGTCCATGAGATCTTTGAACAAAGAAACATCTTCTGATGGAAACAGATCTTTCGGATAATCTGGCCAATGCCTAGTCAACTTTAGAACACAATTCCAAATCTTCAGATAACTTTTCTTGCAAATTAAATCTAGCGCCAAGATCTGTTCTTTTCAGTCTTTTCTCAGCTTCTCATCAAGGACTGGGCGACCAGACAGCGACCAAACCTTGATTTAGCTCCTGGATTTATGTTTTACGTCTTTTTCAGACTCTATGGACATCTTTAACAAGTTCATGTAATCTGACCTTCTGAAGAAGAAACAATTCCTCTGGCTCATCTGAGTCTAAGTCATTGGACAATTCAGATACACAGAGACCTCAGAGGATAATGGCTGCGGAGAAAGATCACCAGTGATGAGTGGCAGGGGCAATATTCGAATGCGTGATATTACACGAATATTTGGGTGAATATTCGTCAGAGATTCGCAAATTCGTGATCTCCGGTCATTATTTTCTTGATTGTGAAAATCGGCAATTGGAAAATTTGCGATAAAAATTTGCGATAAAAATTTGTGATAAAAATTAGCGTTTAGAATATTCGCAATCAACACTATGGATCACGTGACTCTTTCCTCGGTCTTTAATATTTATGTGCAGCTTGAAATTCAGAGTTTAGTTTGTTTTTAAACCAAGAAAACCTGGAGAAGAACAGACAGAGGAGACCTTGTCAGGAGACGGACACTGCCGGCAGACTTCAGATGTGAGCTGATCACAGCTGATCCATAATCTGGGCCTGCTGAGAGGAAGACATCTATAGGGAAAGAGAAAATACCATCAGTATGTGTTCTAGCAGCTAGAAAACGAAGGAAACTAAGGGTTAATCAACCCTGCGTACTCAGTAAGGAGGCAGATAACAGTACTTTGCAAAGGGTTAACCCCTGCGTACCTGCGAGCTCCAGCAGACAGTCAGGACAGCAGGGCAATAAGACTTGAGACAAGCGGCGGCCATACTTACTCTGACAGGCAGAGGGTTGAGCTTGAATCTGCCGGGGAGATTTACTCCTCACTTCCTGTCACATGACCGCTGGACTTCCATGTCGGGCCTTCATGTACTACCTATCACTAGTCAGACCACACATGGAGGACTGTGTACAGTTCTGGGCTCCTGTGAACAAGGCAGACATAGCAGAGCTGGAGAGGGTCCAGAGGAGGGCAACTAAAGTAATAACTGGAATAGGGCAACTACAGGACCCTGAAAGATTATCAAAATTAGGGTTATTCACTTTAGAAAAAAGACGACTGAGGGGAGATCTAATTACTATGTATAAATATATCAGGGGTCAGTACAGAGATCTCTCCCATCAGCTATTTATCCCCAGGACTGTGACGAGGGGACATCCTCTGCGTCTGGAGGAAAGAAGGTTTGTACACAAACATAGAAGAGGACTCTTTACGGTAAGAGCAGTGAGACTATGGAGCTCTCTGCCTGAGGAGGTGGTGATGGTGAGTACAATAAAGGAATTCAAGAGGGGCCTGGATGTATTTCTGGAGCGTAATAATATTACAGGCTATAGCTACTAGAGAGGGGTCGGGGATCCAGGGAGTTATTCTCATTGCCAGATTGGAGTCGGAAAGGAATTTTTTTTCCCCCGAAATTGAGGAAAATTGGTTTCTACCTCACAGGGGTCTTCCTCTAGATAAACGTACAGGATAACTGGACGGACAGATGTCTTTGATTTAGCCTTATAAATTATGGGGAACTGTATAGTATAGCACATGTTAGGCTTAGATACACCAGCTCAGCAGATAGTATCAGCACATGCTAGGCTTAGATACTCCAGCTTAATAAACAGTATCACACATGCTAGGCTTAGATACGCCGACTGAGTAGGCAGTATCATAGATGCTAGGCTTAGATACACCGGCTCAGTAGGCAGTATCATAGATGCTAGGCTTAGATACACCGGCTCAGTAGGCAGTATCGCACATGCTAGGCTTAGATACACCGGCTTAGTAGGCAGTATCACACATACTAGGCTTAGATACACCGACTGAGTAGGCAGTATCACACATGCTAGGCTTAGATACACCGGCTCAGTAGGCAGTATCGCACATGCTAGGCTTAGATACACCGACTGAGTAGGCAGTATCACACGTGCTAGGCTTAGATACACCGGCTTAGTAGGCAGTATCACACATGCTAGGCTTAGATACACCGACTGAGTAGGCAGTATCACACATGCTAGGCTTAGATACACCGGCTCAGTAGGCAGTATCACACATGCTAGGCTTAGATACACCGACTGAGTAGGCAGTATCACACGTGCTAGGCTTAGATACACCGGCTTAGTAGGCAGTATCACAAATGCTAGGCTTAGATACACTGGCTCAGTAGGCAGTATCACACATGCTAGGCTTAGATACACCGGCTCAGTAGGCAGTATCACACATGCTAGGCTTAGATACACCGGCTCAGTAGGCAGTATCACACATGCTAGGCTTAGATACACCGACTGAGTAGGCAGTATCACACATGCTAGGCTTAGATACACCGGCTCAGTAGCTCAGTGTCGGAGGTTTAGAAGATGAGAAGGCAGCGGTACCCTCTATGAATGGCCGCCTGTACTAGCGATTTCTGAAGTGTCAAGGTGACAGTGGGATTATGTGGTACCCAGCGGATCTACCGTCTTTTCTCTCCCAGACGCGCACACAGTCCAGACCGTATCCCCCGCCGCAGCCAGCCCTATCTGTGCTATTTCAGGCTGCAGCCCTTAAATTATTTAGTAATATCTATTAAAAATCTCAGGCTGTGCCCTGGGACATCGACTTCCTCGCCTCTGCTGAAAACAAGTTGTCTGATCCCATCTGTGATCCGGGAGGACAGGTCCTGGCGGCGGCGGCTTACAGCGCGTACACATTTATCTGCTTTATCCACTGACAATCTGTTAATGGAAGACACAGAGAGGCCGGGGAAAATCTATATTACTAGTGCAGGGAGCAAACAGGGGTGTCACCCAGAGCAGCCAATCACAGCGCAGCTCTCATTTCTGTAAGGCTACTTGGAAGATGAAAGCCGGAATATTATTGGCTACTGTGGGCAACATTTTCTATAACGTGACTGACAACTTGTAGTATCTTAACCTGTGGAGATAGATAGATAGATATGAGATAGATAGGAGATAGATAGGAGATAGATAGATAGATATGAGATAGATAGATATGAGATAGATAGATAGATATGAGATAGATAGATAGATATGAGATAGATAGATAGATAGATAGATAGGAGATAGATATGAGATAGATAGATAGATATGAGATAGATATGAGATAGATAGATATGAGATAGATAGATAGATAGATAGATAGATATGAGATAGATAGATAGCTAGATAGATAGATAGATATGAGATAGATAGATAGATAGATAGATATGAGATAGATAGATATGAGATAGATAGATATGAGATAGATAGATAGATAGATAGATAGATAGATAGATATGAGATAGATAGATAGATAGATATGAGATAGATAGATATGAGATAGATAGATAGATAATTGGATAAATTCTCCTTTCAGGATAAATGGTCGGTTTATTCGATCACTTTCAGTCTCCTTCTCTGTGAGTCCTCCTGGCGGGCAGTAGATGTCTGACACTGATGAGCCTGTCCTCCTGGCGGGCAGTAGATGGCTGACACTGACGAGCCCCGTCCTCCTGGCGGGCAGTAGATGGCTGACACTGATGAGCCTGTCCTCCTGGCGGGCAGTAGATGGCTGACACTGACGAGCCCCGTCCTCCTGGCGGGCAGTAGATGGCTGACACTGATGAGCCCCGTCCTCCTGGCGGGCAGTAGATGTCTGACACTGATGAGCCTGTCCTCCTGGCGGGCAGTAGATGGCTGACACTGACGAGCCCCGTCCTCCTGGCGGGCAGTAGATGGCTGACACTGATGAGCCCCGTCCTCCTGGCGGGCAGTAGATGGCTGACACTGACGAGCCCCGTCCTCCTGGCGGGCAGTAGATGGCTGACACCGACGAGCCCCGTCCTCCTGGCGGGCAGTAAATGGCTTACACCGATGAGCCTGTCCTCCTGGTGGGCAGTAGATGGCTGACACTGATGAGCCTGTCCTCCTGGCGGGCAGTAGATGGCTGACACTGATGAGCCTGTCCTCCTGGCGGGCAGTAGATGGCTGACACTGATGAGCCCCGTCCTCCTGGCGGGCAGTAGATGGCTGACACTGATGAGCCTGTCCTCCTGGCGGGCAGTAGATGGCTGACACTGACGAGCCCCGTCCTCCTGGCGGGCAGTAGATGTCTGACACTGATGAGCCTGTCCTCCTGGCGGGCAGTAGATGGCTGACACTGATAAGCCCGTTCTCCTGGCGGGCAGTAGATGGTTGACACCGACAAGCCCCGTCCTTTTGGCGGGCAGTAGATGGCTGACACCGACGAGCCCCGTCCTCCTGGCGGGCAGTAGATGGCTGACACTGACGAGCCCCGTCCTCCTGGCGGGCAGTAGATGTCTGACACTGATGAGCCTGTCCTCCTGGCGGGCAGTAGATGGCTGACACTGACGAGCCCCGTCCTCCTGGCGGGCAGTAGATGGCTGACACTGAGAGCCCCGTCCTCCTGGCGGGCAGTAGATGGCTGACACTGAGAGCCCCGTCCTCCTGGCGGGCAGTAGATGGCTGACACCGATGAGCCTGTCCTCCTGGCGGGCAGTAGATGGCTGACACTGATGAGCCTGTCCTCCTGGCGGGCAGTAGATGGCTGACACTGATGAGCCTGTCCTCCTGGCGGGCAGTAGATGTCTGACTCTGACGAGCCCCATCCTCCTGGCGGGCAGTAGATGGCTGACACTGACGAGCCCCGTCCTCCTGGCGGGCAGTAGATGGCTGACACCGACGAGCCCCGTCCTCCTGGCGGGCAGTAGATGGCTGACACCGACGAGCCCCGTCCTCCTGGCGGGCAGTAGATGGCTGACACCGACGAACCCCGTCCTCCTGGCGGGCAGTAGATGGCTGACACTGACGAACCCCGTCCTCCTGGCGGGCAGTAGATGGCTGACACTGACGAGCCCGTCCTCCTGGCGGGCAGTAGATGGCTGACACTGACGAGCCCGTCCTCCTGGCGGGCAGTAGATGGCTGACACTGACGAGCCCCGTCCTCCTGGCGGGCAGTAGATGGCTGAGACTGACGAGCCCCGTCCTCCTGGCGGGCAGTAGATGGCTGACACTGAGAGCCTGTCCACCTGGTGGGCAGTAGATGGCTGACACTGACGAGCCCCGTCCTCCTGGTGGGCAGTAGATGGCTGACACCGACGAGCCCCGTCCTCCTGGCGGGCAGTAGATGGCTGACACTGACGAGCCCCGTCCTCCTGATCTCCTCCCGCCGGCTCACACCGCCAGTCTACTTATTGGGCCGGGAGTCAGGGTTAAACCATGTTAAACTCTTGAATCTAGCAGTAAAGGACGGTATTATGAGCAGTTCCCCAAGGAACGGAGCTGCGTCTGGAGACTAGCGCAATCACAGCCATGGAAGCTTGTTAGATGTTCAACTTTCAGCCTTCGCCGATGATCAAGGGAGGCTGGGTGCCCTTTAAAATGTGGGACGCGGCTGAATCCGGCAGAGATAAAAGACGTATTTTCTGAGCACCGCGGATCTTTGATGTCGAGAAAAAAAAGACATTATTCCTGGTTTATATCATAAGAAAATGGAGTGAGGAGAACGTTCCTGAGAAATGGGTTCACTTCGGGGGGGACCTGGGTGTAAAACCGCGGATGAAAGCCAGCCGAGGGATAAAACAGGGCCGCACCGGTAATTGGGTCGAGCGGATTGTCCTCATTTCCATCTGGGACGGTTGCGTCTCTCCCCGGTATTTCAGCAGATGAAATAATAGGGGACATTCATTAGGACGGCGCTGATGGCGAGGAACCGGTTTGATGATCTCGTTACCGGCGCAGTTCTGACCAATGAACTGTCCCAACATTTTCCTTATAGCGGTAGATTACAGAATACAAGATGACAACGTTATAACATAATGGTTCTCAACTGCCCCCAACCTTCCAGAGCTGGATTTGAAATTCTGCAAGCTTCGGAGCTCTAATTTCTCATTTCCTGCTTGTTCAGTATCTCCAAAGAGTTTACATATATACCACATACTGCACAGCCATCTAATATAGAAGACCTAACTGTCTACCTGTGTTGTATGTGCTCAGTGACACTCCAGAGCTGCACTCACTATTCTGCTAGATAGGTAATGTGACTCAACCTGTAGAATAGTGAGTGCAGCTCTGGAGTATAATACAGGATGTAACTCAGGATCAGTACAGGGTAAGTAATGTATGTACACAGTGACTGCACCAGCAGAATAGTGAGTGCAGCTCTGGAGTATAATACAGGATGTAACTCCGGATCAGTACAGGATAAGTAATGTATGTACACAGTGACTGCACCAGCAGAATAGTGAGTGCAGCTCTGGAGTATAATGCAGGATGTAACTCAGGATCAGTACAGGATAAGTAATGTATGTACACAGTGACTGCACCAGCAGAATAGTGAGTGCAGCTCTGGAGTATAATACAGGATGTAACTCAGGATCAGTACAGGATAAGTAATGTATGTACACAGTGACTGCACCAGCAGAATAGTGAGTGCAGCTCTGGAGTATAATACAGGATGTAACTCAGGAGCAGTACAGGATAAGTAATGTATGTACACAGTGACTGCACCAGCAGAATAGTGAGTGCAGCTCTGGAGTATAATACAGGATGTAACTCAGGAGCAGTACAGGATAAGTAATGTATGTACACGGTGACTGCACCAGCAGAATAGTGAGTGCAGCTCTGGAGTATAATACAGGATGTAACTCAGGATCAGTACAGGATAAGTAATGTATGTACACAGTGACTGCACCAGCAGAATAGTGAGTGCAGCTCTGGAGTATAATGCAGGATGTAACTCAGGATCAGTACAGGATAAGTAATGTATGTACACAGTGACTGCACCAGCAGAATAGTGAGTGCAGCTCTGGAGTGTAATACAGGATGTAACTCTGGATCAGTACAGGATAAGTAATGTATGTACACAGTGACTGCACCAGCAGAATAGTGAGTGCAGCTCTGGAGTATAATACAGGATGTAACTCAGGATCAGTACAGGATAAGTAGTGTATGTACACGGTGAGTGGTGGCTCCATCTCTCCAGGCTGTGGTGGAAATGTGGTGTTCTCCCTGGAGGACCAGAGGGTGGTGATCAGCCATTACCCAGGTTGTCACCTACAGACAAAGGCCCGCACTTCGGGGGTTCTATATTAGGAGCTGAGATGTCGGCACCCTAACATTAGGCCCATAGAACGTGGCCGCGTCCCCTCCCCGCTGTCTCGCTCCGCCGCTGGTGATGAGATGATAACAATATCATTTGTTACACTCTGAACCCTCTTTTTTTCCCGTCTTAAATTAATGAGCATAAGGTTGTCAGGGGCTGCCATGGTAACGGGCGGTTGCCAGGGAACCCATAGCAAGGCTTTGCCTGCGGCGTGTAATGAGGGGTCATATTAACTAACGGAGAGATGGCGGCGGATGGGGGGGGATAGAAGTATGATGCCCGCATAAAGAGTTTAACCCCTTTAATGCTGGGCAGGTAAGAAGAGTCGGTCTGTCAGTACAGGATAGTGAGAAGTGGGAGATCGCAGCCCCTGGCTGGAAGGAGCAGGGTGTCACAGCAGCACAGAGTATTTGAGGGAGAGTCAGGAATGTGGCGCTATTGCTTTCCTATAGATCTAGTTCATTCATCTATATAACGGTCCTGCCAGAGGACGGGTCCGTCACCTTCATCAGGCCCCTTTCTGTGTCTTATGACCTCCTCCCCCACCTTGGGGCTCCGCAGCTGGTTCCTGTGGTGACAGATGTGACCGGCAGTTAAACCTCACCCAGAAGACACAGAGATGATTGCCACCTGCGTGGAGGTGCAGCCGCCGCGTCTCAGCACGGAGTCAGCGTGGACTGAATGCTTACCATTAGAGCACTTGCCATCAGTGAGTGGTGATGTCACTGCTTATCACCAATGAGTTGTGATGTCACTGCTTACCAGTGAGTTGTGATGTCATCGCTTGTCATCAGTGAGCTGTGATGTCACCGCTTATCATTAGTGAGCTGTGATGTCACCGCTTATCATTAGTGAGCTGTGATGTCACTGCTTATCACCAGTGAGTGATGTCACCGCTTATCATTAGTGAGCTGTGATGTCACTGCTTATCACCAGTGAGTTGTGATGTCACCCCTTATCATCAGTGAGCTGTGATGTCACCGCTTATCACAACAATAAACATTTGTAATGCGCTTTTCTCACGCGGGACAGCAGCGGGTTGTGATGTCACTATCTGATCGGCCCGATTGGCCAAAGTGGGTGGTTTTTCAGATTTATAGGACCTGGAGGAAGCCACATGGCCCATGCAGATGTTGGTTTTGCCCTCTTGCCATGGCGCAGGAGAGCGGGGGTGCTCTCCATTGTGCTCCCCGCGTTCATTTTTAACATACATTTTTTAACGTAAATTTGTTTTCCCTTAGTCCTAACAGCAGCACAAGTGGGGAGTTCTCCCCTGTGAAACTAGTAGGACAGGTGGAATTTTTTATGACAAAAAATTTCCTACCAAGCAATAATTAAATAATTAGTAGAAAACCCACCCCTATAAAGGGCAGACTGCCCATACTTCAGTGCTTTATAACAAGTAGAAACAAGACAAGGGTGGGAAATTTGTGTGCTGCTGATAGGACTAAGGGAAAACAAATTTACGTTAAAAATTAACACTTCCCTTACGTCCTAACCAGCAGCACAAGTGGGGACCTAGCAAGCAACACAACAAATTGGGAGGGCATTTTCACAGGTACATAATACAGTCCCCTTTTTTTTTTTTTTTATGAGAGGGCAGCAGACAGAATGGTACGTCCGAATGCTACACCCTTCGAGCGCCTAGAGTCTAGGCGATAATGTCTGACAAAAGTGCTTCTCTAAGGGTTCAAAGGGGGGAGAGGATAGCCCCTTTAGAACAATGGATAGATCCCATTCAGGGATAGTGTCATGGAACCATGAACCAGACGTACAACAAGAGATAAGTGGAAAATAAGAAGGTTTTATTGAAGAGCAAGCCGTAAGCAAAGTCCGAACGGATGGCTAAACCGAAGCAGGGTCTTGCGGAGACAGAGGTCAGGAACCAGAAGGGTAGTCAGACGAAGCCAGGAACAGGAACCAACGGGGTAGTCAGACGAAGCCGGAATCAGGAACCAACGGGGTAGTCAGACGAAGCCGGAATCAGGAACCAACGGGGTAGTCAGACGAGGCCAGGATCAGGAACCAGAAGCAGCAGCAGTCTTGGAAGCATGTGAACACAGGAGGACCAAGCAAGGAACTGAAGCCACAGACCTCCTATATATATGAGCTGGGCATCCAGCTCCTCCCAGTGGGAAGGAGGAGCCGCAGGGTGGGAGGCTACAAGAAAACCCAGAAACCAAGATGGCCGCCAGCACATGTCAAACGAAGGGAACAGCAAGGAGGTAAGACCATGACAGTACCTCCCCCTCAAGGGCCCCTCCTCCGCGGAGTAAGGAACGGTTTCTGAGGGAAGCGTGCGTGGAAGGCTCGGAGCAAAGCAGGAGCATGGACATCTGCGGAGGGAACCCAGGAACGCTCCTCTGGACCATAACCACGCCAATGGACCAAAAACTGCACCCGGCCGCGGACCAGGCGTGAGTCCAGGATATTGCTCACCTCATACTCCTCACGATTGCCCACTTGGACCGGACGAGGCCGAGGAATCGAGGAAGTGAAACGATTACACACCAGTGGCTTCAACAGGGAGACATGAAACACGTTGGAGATCCGCATGCCAGGAGGAAGCGCAAGGGCATAGGCTACCGGGTTTACCCTGCGAAGCACTCGGAAGGGACCAACAAAGCGAGGCGCCAGCTTGGGAGTGGGCACTCGAAGGTTGAGGTTGCGGGTGGACAACCATACGCGGTCTCCGACCTGGTAGGAAGGAGCGGGCGCTCGTCTGCGATCAGCCTGGAGTTTCTGGCGCTGCGCAGAGACCTCAAGGGACCTCTGGATCTGTACCCAAGAAGCACGTAGGACGGAAAGGTGATCCTCCACAGCCGGAATATCCTGGGGAGAGAATACCTCCGGTAACACGGCAGGTTGGAACCCATAATTGGCCATGAAGGGAGACGTCCCAGAGGAAGAGTTCACCGCCGTGTTCCTGGCAAACTCAGCCCAAGGCAGGAGGTCAACCCAATTGTCTTGGTGATCGGAGACATAGCAACGAAGGAATTGCTCCAAGGCCTGATTGGATCGTTCTGCGGCCCCATTGGACTGAGGGTGGTAGGCCGAGGAGAAAGAGAGATGAATCCCCAACTGGGAGCAAAAGGCGCGCCAGAACCTGGACACAAACTGACTCCCCCGATCCGACACAATCTCCTTGGGCAAACCGTGCAACCGGAAGACCTCCCTGGCAAAAATCGAGGCCAACTCTTGTGCAGAGGGTAACTTCTTGAGAGGAACACAGTGGCACATTTTGGAAAACCGATCCACAATCATGAGAATGACCGTATGGCCTCGGGATGCAGGGAGGTCCACAATGAAATCCATCCCCAGGTGTGACCATGGACGCTCCCCGGTGGCTATGGGTTGCAAAAGGCCCAACGGAAGGTGCCGAGGGGACTTACTCTGGGCACAAACGGAGCATGCCGCTACATATGCGGCGATGTCGGAACGTAGAGAAGGCCACCAGAACAGACGTGAAACCGCCCAGGACAGCTGATTCTTTCCAGGGTGCCCCGCGGCCTTGGAGTTATGGTAGGTTCGCAACAACCGAGTGCGCAACTCCTCAGGCACAAAACATCTGCCGTTGGGTCTCCCAGAGGGAGCACCAGATTGAGCCGCCAAAATCTGCTCACCCAGAGGAGAAGTCAGGCTGGTGCGAATAGCGGCCAGGATCTGATTCGGGGGTATGACCGTAGTCGGAATCGACTCCTCCCCGGACAGCTCGGAGTACTGCCGTGATAAGGCATCCGCTCTGATGTTCTTGGAGCCGGGTAGGTAGGAGACCACGTAATTAAAACGTGACAAGAACAGAGCCCATCTGGCCTGACGTGGTGTCAATCTCTTGGCCTCAGAGAGGTAGGTCAGATTCTTGTGGTCCGTCAGGATGAGAACCGGAACCACCGAGCCCTCGAGCAAGTGCCTCCATTCTTTAAGGGCCTGCACGATGGCCAATAACTCCCTGTCACCAATCTGATAGTTGCACTCCGCGGAAGACAGTTTCCGGGAGTAAAACCCACAAGGAAGCAGAGGACCCTCTGGTGTTCTACGCTGAGACAGGAGGGCGCCTACTCCCGTCTCAGACGCGTCCACCTCGAGGACAAAAGGCAACCCAGGGTTGGGATGCGACAGAATCGGAGCCGACACAAAGGCGGACTTTAGAGCCTCAAAAGCTCGGATGGCCTCGAGCGGCCAGACCTGAGGATTACTGCCCTTCCTGGTCAGATCCGTGAGAGGCTTGGCTAGCATGGAAAAGTCCCTGATGAACTTCCGATAATAATTGGCGAAGCCCAAAAAGCGCTGCAGGGCACGAAGCCCACTGGGCTGGGGCCACTGTAAGACAGCCGAAACCTTCTCAGGATCCATGGAGAACCCCTCAGCGGAAATGATGTAACCTAAGAAGGTTACCTGGGATCGGTGAAATTCGCATTTCTCAAGCTTACCGAACAGCTTGTTCTCTCGTAAGCGTTGCAACACTCGTCTGACATCCAGAATGTGGGCCTCCATGGATGCAGAATATACCAAGATGTCATCCAAATAGACCACCACACACTGCTGCAACAGGTCACGGAAAACATCGTTGATGAATTCCTGGAAGACTGCGGGCGCATTGCACAACCCAAAGGGCATAACCAAGGATTCATAATGACCGGTCCTGGTGTTAAACGCGGTCTTCCACTCATCGCCCGCCTTGATCCTTACCAGGTTATATGCCGCCCTCAGGTCGAGTTTGGTAAAGACCGTGGCCCCTTTGAGGCGATCGAACAGCTCGGAAATCAAGGGTATCGGGTAAGCGTTCTTGATCGTGATGCGATTGAGGCCCCTGTAATCGATGCAAGGCCTCAACTCGCCGCCCTTCTTTTTCACAAAGAAAAATCCAGCCCCTGCCGGGGACGAGGATTTGCGAATGTGTCCGCGTGAAAGCGCCTCCCTCACGTACTCCTCCATGGCCTCATTCTCCGCTACCGACAGTGGATAGACTTTGCCACGAGGAGGAACGGCACCGGATTGTAACTCTATGGCACAATCGTATGGGCGGTGCGGAGGTAGGGCAACCGCGCGCACCTTATCGAATACATCCCGGTACTCTTCGTATTCAGGAGGCAACAGAGAGTCCGAGGAAGTACACAGCAACTTGACAGGCCCATGGATGCAACTAGCCCCACACTGCGGTGACCACGAGAGGATCTCGACCGATCTCCAATCGAAAGTCGGATTATGCTTCTGGAGCCAGGGGTACCCCAAGACCATCGAGTAGTGTGGAGACGAAATAACCTGGAGACAGACCGACTCTCTGTGAACGGCACCAATGGCTATCCCCACTGGAAGGGTCTCATGAGTCACGTGTGGCGGCAGAAGGGGTCTGCCGTCTATCGCCTCAAGAGCCAGTGGGGAACCTCGAGGCTGCAGAGGAATGGAATTGGCAGCAACGAACACTCTATCAATGAACAAACCACCAGCACCAGAGTCCACCAACGCCTGGGTCGTCACCGAGCCCCCGACCCAGGAGAGGACAACCGTGATCAGTGGTTTGTCAACACGGGAAACCGGGGACGAGGAGACTCCACCCAAGATCTGCCCCCGACAGGACCTCAGGTGCGAGCGTTCTCCCGGACGGTTCGGACATGCCAACCGAAAATGCCCACCGAGACCACAGTACATGCATCGGCCCTCGCGTCTCCGGAGTACCCTCTCCCCCTCAGACAGGCGAGCAAACCCCCGCTGCATGGGTTCACCCCCAGACAAGTCATCCCCAGGAGGCGTGGGAGGAGAGGGAGGCACGGGTGGGACAGCAAACGTAGGCGCCAATCTGTTAGGAGACCTCCGCAGGCTCTCCTTAAAGGAAGGTCTCTCCCTGAGTCTGGTGTCAATCAAAATCAGGAAAGAAATAAGAGACTCGAGCTCCACTGGTAGGTCCTTAGCTGCAACCTCATCCTTCAAGGCATCCGAGAGACCATGAGAGAAAGCAGCGACCAGAGCCTCATTATTCCAGCCCACCTCTGCTGCCAGGGTACGAAACTCAATGGCGTATTCAGCTACGGATCGTGAACCCTGTCTGATGGACATAAGGAGCTTCGCAGCAGAGGCAGCACGAGCCGGCACATCGAATACCTTCCGAAGAGAAGCAACAAAACCGGAAAACTCGGCAACCACCGGATTGTTGTTCTCCCATAAAGGGCTGGCCCAGGCCAAGGCCTTGTCCGAGAGCAGCGAGATCAAGAAGCCCACCCTTGATCTCTCAGTAGGAAAGGCATGTGGCAGCAACTCGAAGTAAATGCCCACCTGGTTAAGGAAACCTCGGCACTGAGTTGGCTCTCCCCCAAAGCGCTGTGGAAGGGGGGCAGAACCGGTCATACCCTGAAACACCACAGGCGCAGCAACAGGTGTCAGGGTAGACTCTGGCACAACAACCGGAGCGGCAGTAGGAGCGGGCCCAGGAGCGACAACCGACCCATCGGCAACGGAAGCTAAATGAGCCGTGCGTTCAAGCAGGGTTTGCAACGCCACAGCGAACCGACCCAACAGGTGATCCTGCTGATCAAGTCTGGCAACCAGCGTAGGTAGCGAGGGTGGCCCTGTACCGTCAGAATTCATGGCTTGGTCCTAATGTCATGGAACCATGAACCAGACGTACAACAAGAGATAAGTGGAAAATAAGAAGGTTTTATTGAAGAGCAAGCCGTAAGCAAAGTCCGAACGGATGGCTAAACCGAAGCAGGGTCTTGCGGAGACAGAGGTCAGGAACCAGAAGGGTAGTCAGACGAAGCCAGGAACAGGAACCAACGGGGTAGTCAGACGAAGCCGGAATCAGGAACCAACGGGGTAGTCAGACGAAGCCGGAATCAGGAACCAACGGGGTAGTCAGACGAGGCCAGGATCAGGAACCAGAAGCAGCAGCAGTCTTGGAAGCATGTGAACACAGGAGGACCAAGCAAGGAACTGAAGCCACAGACCTCCTATATATATGAGCTGGGCATCCAGCTCCTCCCAGTGGGAAGGAGGAGCCGCAGGGTGGGAGGCTACAAGAAAACCCAGAAACCAAGATGGCCGCCAGCACATGTCAAACGAAGGGAACAGCAAGGAGGTAAGACCATGACAGATAGGTCTCAGGATTCTAGGTTTTAATCTTTTGGCTCCTTTGAGGAACCTCCTGAGTAGGGGGTCTTGAGATAATGGTCTGCCTAAAGAGGCAGAGAGAGCACTGATGTGGATTCTGAGAGTAGACGGGCTTAGACCCTTGTCCAGGCCGTCCTGCAGGAATTGTAAAATAGCTGAAAGAGGAGGATCTGAGAGTACTACCTCTTTAACAGCATACCACTGAAGAAAGATCTTGTGAATTCTTGAGTACGCCTTGTTTGTAGACTCCGCACGGGAGTGTGAAATAGTTCTCAAGACCTCCGCAGAAAGCCCTCTAGCTTCTAGTAGGGACCTATCAATCTCCAGGCTGTCAGATTGAGTTTCCTCAGATCTAGGCAGGGACCTGTGTCCTGATACACTAGGTCCTGCAATAGGGGAAGTCTCCAATATGTGCCATGACTCATCTTCATGAGCTGGGTGAACCAAGACCTCTTCGGCCAAAACGGTATTATTGCAATAACCGGGGTCTGGTCTTGTTTGATCTTCGTCAATACCCTTGGTATCATGTAAAGTGGAGGGAATATGTATGCCAGCCTGAACCTCCATGGAATGGACAGAGCGTCTATCGCCACAGGGTTGTCCTCGTAGAGGGAGCAGAACTTGTCCACCTTCGTGTTCAACCGGGTCGCCATTAAGTCGATCTCTGGAGTGCCCCACTGTAGAGTGATCTGGGAGAAGATGTGTCTGTTCAGTGACCATTCGCCTGGAGCGGGTAGACCCCGGCTGAGTCGATCCGTAACTACAGACGTGGACAAAATTGTTGGTACCCTTTGGTCAATGAAAGAAAAAGTCACAATGGTCACAGAAATAACTTTAATCTGACAAAAGTAATAATAAATTAAAATTCTATAAATGTTAACCAATGAAAGTCAGACATTGTTTTTCAACCATGCTTCAACAGAATTATGTAAAAAAATAAACTCATGAAACAGGCATGGACAAAAATGATGGTACCCCTAGAAAACACAGAACATAATGTGACCAAAGGGACATGTTAATTCAAGGTGTGTCCACTAATTAGCATCACAGGTGTCTACAACCTTGTAATCAGCCATTGGGCCTATATATATGGCTCCAGGTAATCACTGTGTTGTTTGGTGATATGGTGTGTACCACACTCGACATGGACCAGAGGAAGCAAAGGAAAGAGCTGTCTCAAGAGATCAGAAAGAAAATTATAGACAAGCATGTTAAAGGTAAAGGCTATAAGACCATCTCCAAGCAACTAGATGTTCCTGTGAGTACAGTTGCACATATTATTCATAAGTTTAAGATCCATGGGACTGTAGCCAACCTCCCTGGACGTGGCCGCAGGAGGAAAATTGATGACAAATCTAAGAGACGGATAATCCGAATGGTAACAAAAGAGCCTAGAAAGACTTCTAAAGAGATTCAAGGTGAACTTCATGCTCAAGGAACATCAGTGTCAGATCGCACCATCCGTCGTTGTTTGAGCCAAAGTGGACTACATGGGAGACGACCAAGGAGGACACCATTGTTGAAAACGAATCATAAAAAAGCAAGACTGGAATATGCCAAACTACATGTTGACAAGCCACAAAGCTTCTGGGAGAATGTCCTGTGGACAGATGAGACAAAAATCGAAGTTTTTGCCAAGGCACATCAGCTGTATGTTCACAGACGAAAAAATGAAGCATATCAAGAAAAGAACACTGTCCCTACTGTGAAACATGGAGGAGGCTCTGTTATGTTCTGGGGCTGCTTTGCTGCGTCTGGCACAGGGTGTCTTGAATCTGTGCAGGGTACAATGAAATCTCAAGACTATCAAGGAATTCTAGAGAGAAATGTACTAGCCAGTGTCAGAAAGCTTGGTCTCAGTCGCAGGTCATGGGTCTTGCAACAGGACAATGACCCAAAACACACCGCTAAAAACACCCAAGAATGGCTAAGAGGAAAAAATTGGACTATTCTAAAGTGGCCTTCTATGAGCCCTGACCTCAATCCTATTGAGCATCTTTGGAAGGAGCTGAAACATGCAGTCTGGAAAAGGCACCCTTCAAACCGGACACAACTGGAGCAGTTTGCTCATGAGGAGTGGGCCAAAATACCTGCTGAGAGGTGCAGATGTCTCATTGACAGTTACAGGAAGCGTTTGATTGCAGTGATTGCCTCAAAAGGTTGCGCAACAAAATATTAAGTTAGGGGTACCATCATTTTTGTCCATGCCTGTTTCATGAGTTTATTTTTTTACATAATTCTGTTGAAGCATGGTTGAAAAACAATGTCTGACTTTCATTGGTTAACATTTATAGAATTTTAATTTATTATTACTTTTGTCAGATTAAAGTTATTTCTGTGACCATTGTGACTTTTTCTTTCATTGACCAAAGGGTACCAACAATTTTGTCCACGTCTGTATGTTGAGATCTCCTCTGATGTGAACCGCGGAAAGGTGGGATAGACTAAGCTCTGCCCAAGAGAGAATTAGAGCAACTTCCTGGAGAAGAGGTTCAGATCTCGTACCTCCCTGTCTGTTGACGTAAGCGACCACAGTCGTGCTGTCCGAACGGACTCTCACCGCCTTTCCGCGGATGAGAGGAGCAAAGTGATAAAGAGCTAGACGTACAGCTCTTAGTTCTCTCATATTGGACGAGAGAAGCCTCTCCTGTGGAGTCCAGATACCTTGTACTGGACTGTCTTCCAGATGGGCGCCCCAACCTAGAAGGGAGGCGTCTGTGGTCAACGTGATCAAACGAGGTTGAATCAAGACCTCCCATCTGATAGGTTCCTCCACCATTTGAGTGAGGACCGGACTTTGACAGACAGGGAGTGAGTCTTGTCCAACTCCTTGGGGTTGTGGTTCCAGACTGCTAATGCTTCCTCTTGAAGTGGACGGCGGTGCCAAAGGGCCCAAGGAACTGCTTCTGCAGATGCTGACATATGGCCCAACATCTTCATGAGTATTTTGATGGACACTCGACGAGGTGCCATGAGAAACTGAGCGGCTCTTATGACTTGATCTTTCCTTTCTGGGGAGAGAGAGAGAGAGTGTGAGTGTCATTCTCTGAGAATCCACTATAAATCCCAGAAATACCCCAGAAGTGGAAGGCAGGATTTGAGACTTTTCCCAATTTATCAGCCAGCCTAACTGCTGGAGAGACTGAAGAGCCAGATGAAGATGGGTTTGAAGAATATCTAGAGAGGCGGCTTTTAAAAGCCAGTCGTCTAGATATGGCACGATTTCTAGCCCTTGAAGCCTGAGTTTGGCAACGACCGGAGCCACAACCTTGGTAAAGGTGTGGGGAGCGGAAGAGATGCCAAAGGGTAGAACAGCAAACTGGTAATGCTTTACCACACCCTTTATGGAGACCGCAACTTTCAGGAACTTTCGGTGGGTTGGATGAATAGGGACATGAAGATAAGCGTCCTTTAGATCTATAGTGACCATGAGGTCTCCGGGATTTAGGATATTGATTAAAGAGCGGATGGTCTCCATTCTGAAGCGCTTCTGCCTTATGAAGCGATTTAGATAGCGTAGATCTATTATCATGCGCCAGTCTCCGGAAGGCTTTGGGACTAGAAATATGGGGGAATACACCCCTCGCCCTCGTTCGTGGGAGGGAACCTCCTCTAGGGCTTTTTTGTGAAGATAAAAGGAGGACCGCGTCCTCCAGGATATTTTGTTTGATTTGGGGTAACAGTCGGGTTAACACAAATTTCTCCTGAGGGGGAGACACGAAATCTATTGTGTAACTGAACAAAATTATATTTAGGACCCACTGGTCCGGAATTTCTTGCAGCCAAGTCTGCTGAAAAAACTTAAACGACCTCCGACCGGAGGAACACTTGGAAGTTGTGTATCGCACGGAGGGTCTGGAAGGGAAGGGGGAAGGTAAGTGGGAGAGTCATAGGTCCGCCTTGCGTTCGCTGCCCCTACGACGACTGCGTCTGGAGGACGCCTGACGTCTCTGGGATCTCGAGAGGCCCTGAGGTCTTGTGTTTCTGGACCTACTGCGACCCCGAAAGGACTGTTGAGGGAGATTTTTCTCCTTTTTATCTGCCAAGCTCTCCATGAGCTTGTCTAGCTCAGAACCAAATAGCCTTCCTGGCTCATAGGGCAGGCCGCATAAGTTGAACTTAGAGGTGTTATCAGCGACCCATGGTCGTAACCAGAGGGGCCTACGGCTGGCAGAAGAAAGCGCCATACTTTTCGCAGCCAGCTTTAAATGCTGCGCAGAGGCGTCACATAGAAAATCTGCTCCTAACAGGAGGGTTTTAAATTGATCCAGAATGTCCATTCTGGCCGCTCCGGCCTCTAGGTCAGCCTGAATTCTTTGGATGCGGGAGCGTACAAAGTCCGCGGTCTCAGAAGAGGATATTGCCATGTCGACCTTCGGAGACGGTACCCAAAGGTCGGACTCCGATTCATGGAGGGGAACCATGAGTTTAAACCTCTTGTTGAGGACTGGACCCTTCTCCGGATGTTTCCATTCAGTAAGCATGAAACGCTTAAGGGTTTCCTCCACTTTGAAGGTTGTTAACCCCCTAGAGGTGGATGGCGGAGCTTCCCCTTGCTCAACATCACAATCCCTTGACCGGATGGAGCGTAAAAGCCTTTGAGTTTTTTCAGCTGGAAACAGGAACAGTGAGTCTTCGTCGTCCGAGGAAGAGGAAGAATTGTCGTCCACGGAGATTGCTTCCAGCATAGGCATGGAATCTGGAGATGATGCTCTTGATCTCTTGGAGGCGAGGGCGCTCTTAATTTCGGAAATAGAATTTCCCATAAAGTCCTTCATCCACCCAAACATGTCGCTTACAGTGGGTTGCAACGGAGGGGGACGACATAACGGACAACTATTGTACTCATAGGAGTACGGCATTGGCATCTCGCAGGAAGCGCAGACTAGATGTCTCTGCTTGTGGGCGGATTTCCCTCGCTGATCACCGTTAGCGGACGCCATCTAGAAAAAAACTTTTAAGTTTAGTAGTAGCAGCCACAGAACTGTAGCCTTAGCTCTCTGCTCAAGTAGTAGTAGTAGCCACAGAACTGTAGCCTTAGCTCTCTGCTCAGAAGAGGAAGTACTCCTCTTAATGTGGGCTTATATAGGTGGACTAGCTCCACCTCTGACCGTAGCTCCGCCCCCTCCCCCGATAACCCCGCCTTAACCTAACTTTTCCTGAACCCTCAGGAAAATTAGCTCTGGACAACATATATATAGTATGTTTGCTTAAATCGTGTAGTCCGCGCAGCTTATTTTGCAGAAAAGCCATCTACATCTGGTAAAACAAACCCGGCGTGAGCACCGGAAGTCGTCGATGACGCACTTCCGGTCGGCCGTGTAGCGGCGTGCAGCGGAGCCGGCAATGGAGATGCCGGCGGTCCACAGCCTTACCAACGGGGAGAGTGCCACTAGGCTCCGCCCCTGCAGCCTGGACTGCCGCTACCGAAGCAGTAGACGAATCGCGGACTACAAAAATTCCACCTGTCCTACTAGTTTCACAGGGGAGAAGTCCCCACTTGTGCTGCTGGTTAGGACGTAAGGGAATTGTATTTTTGCGCTCGGCCCTCATGGAGCAGACGATTTATCCCGGGGAATGTCTGACCAGTTCTGAGACTGATAAGGGGTTAATTTCTTTCTGTTGCAGCAAAATGCCATCACCTTCCCCAACACGAGTTTTCACACTTCCTCAGCAATGCAAGAAAAGGCTTCTGTCCTGCCATCTTGTCACTTGTCACCATGGCAACGGAGCTGGTAAACAACAGCAGGAGCCTGGTGGGGTCTGCGAAACGGGAAGGCCGAGATTTCTAAGAAAAAAACCTTCAATCTGTGCGTTCACAGGAGACTGGAGGTGACCAGAAAGTGTCCGTATACTGTGGGGGCAGGTTTACAGATAGATTTTATTAAAATATCAATTATATGGGGAAAAATATATAAGTTTATAATGTAAATCAACCTCCATAAGTGGTCATCACTGGATATGGGTGGCCCTGCTGTTCACATATGGGGGATTGTGGCTAATACTGGATACGGAGCAACCTGTTAACAGCACTATATATGGGTGGTCCTGCTGCTCATATATGGGGGCTTGTGGCGGATAGTGTATGTAGGCGGCCCTGCTGGTCATATATGGAAGCTTGTAGCTGATACTGTATATGGGTGGTCCTGCTGTTCACATATGGGGGCTTGTAGCTGATACTGGATATGGGTGGTCCTGCTGCTCATATATGGGGGCTTGTAGCTGATACTGGATATGGGTGGTCCTGCTGTTCACATATGGGGGCTTGTAGCTGATACTATATGTAGGAGGCCCTGCTGCTCATATATGGAAGCTTGTAGCTGATACTGGATATGGGTGGTCCTGCTGGTCATATATGGGGACTTAAGGCTGATACTGTATATGAGTGGTCCTGCTGGTCATGTATGGAAGCTTGTAGCTGATACTGGATATGGGTGGTCCTGCTGCTCATATATGGGGGCTTGTAGCTGATACTGGATATGGGTGGTCCTGCTGTTCACATATGGGGGCTTGTAGCTGATACTATATGTAGGAGGCCCTGCTGCTCATATATGGAAGCTTGTAGCTGATACTGGATATGGGTGGTCCTGCTGGTCATATATGGGGACTTAAGGCTGATACTGTATATGAGTGGTCCTGCTGGTCATGTATGGAAGCTTGTAGCTGATACTGGATATGGGTGGTCCTGCTGTTCACATATGGGGGCTTGTAGCTGATACTGTATGTAGGAGGCCCTGCTGCTCATATATGGGGACTTATGGCTGATACTGTATATGGGTGGTCCTGCTGCTCATATATGGGGGTTTATGGCTGATACTGTATATGGGTGGTCCTGCTGCTCATATATGGGGGCTTGTAGCTGATACTGTATATGGGTGGTCCTGCTGCTGATATATGTTTTCTTTTTGGGCTGATACTGGATATGGGTGGTCCTGCTGCTCATATATGGGGGCTTGTAGCTGATACTGTATATGGGTGGTCCTGCTGCTCATATATGGGGGCTTGTAGCTGATACTGTATATGGGTGGTCCTGCTGCTCATATATGTTTTCTTTTTGGGCTGATACTGGATATGGGTGGTCCTGCTGGTCATATATGTTGACTTGTAGCTGATACTGGATATGAGTGGTCCTGCTGCTCATATATGGGGGCTTGTAGCTGATACTGTATATGGGTGGTCCTGCTGCTCATATATGGGGGCTTGTAGCTGATACTGTATATGGGTGGTCCTGCTGCTCATACAGACGTGGACAAAATTGTTGGTACCCTTTGGTCAATGAAAGAAAAAGTCACAATGGTCACAGAAATAACTTTAATCTGACAAAAGTAATAATAAATTAAAATTCTATAAATGTTAACCAATGAAAGTCAGACATTGTTTTTCAACCATGCTTCAACAGAATTATGTAAAAAAATAAACTCATGAAACAGGCATGGACAAAAATGATGGTACCCCTAGAAAACACAGAACATAATGTGACCAAAGGGACATGTTAATTCAAGGTGTGTCCACTAATTAGCATCACAGGTGTCTACAACCTTGTAATCAGCCATTGGGCCTATATATATGGCTCCAGGTAATCACTGTGTTGTTTGGTGATATGGTGTGTACCACACTCGACATGGACCAGAGGAAGCAAAGGAAAGAGCTGTCTCAAGAGATCAGAAAGAAAATTATAGACAAGCATGTTAAAGGTAAAGGCTATAAGACCATCTCCAAGCAACTAGATGTTCCTGTGAGTACAGTTGCACATATTATTCATAAGTTTAAGATCCATGGGACTGTAGCCAACCTCCCTGGACGTGGCCGCAGGAGGAAAATTGATGACAAATCTAAGAGACGGATAATCCGAATGGTAACAAAAGAGCCTAGAAAGACTTCTAAAGAGATTCAAGGTGAACTTCATGCTCAAGGAACATCAGTGTCAGATCGCACCATCCGTCGTTGTTTGAGCCAAAGTGGACTACATGGGAGACGACCAAGGAGGACACCATTGTTGAAAACGAATCATAAAAAAGCAAGACTGGAATATGCCAAACTACATGTTGACAAGCCACAAAGCTTCTGGGAGAATGTCCTGTGGACAGATGAGACAAAAATCGAAGTTTTTGCCAAGGCACATCAGCTGTATGTTCACAGACGAAAAAATGAAGCATATCAAGAAAAGAACACTGTCCCTACTGTGAAACATGGAGGAGGCTCTGTTATGTTCTGGGGCTGCTTTGCTGCGTCTGGCACAGGGTGTCTTGAATCTGTGCAGGGTACAATGAAATCTCAAGACTATCAAGGAATTCTAGAGAGAAATGTACTAGCCAGTGTCAGAAAGCTTGGTCTCAGTCGCAGGTCATGGGTCTTGCAACAGGACAATGACCCAAAACACACCGCTAAAAACACCCAAGAATGGCTAAGAGGAAAAAATTGGACTATTCTAAAGTGGCCTTCTATGAGCCCTGACCTCAATCCTATTGAGCATCTTTGGAAGGAGCTGAAACATGCAGTCTGGAAAAGGCACCCTTCAAACCGGACACAACTGGAGCAGTTTGCTCATGAGGAGTGGGCCAAAATACCTGCTGAGAGGTGCAGATGTCTCATTGACAGTTACAGGAAGCGTTTGATTGCAGTGATTGCCTCAAAAGGTTGCGCAACAAAATATTAAGTTAGGGGTACCATCATTTTTGTCCATGCCTGTTTCATGAGTTTATTTTTTTACATAATTCTGTTGAAGCATGGTTGAAAAACAATGTCTGACTTTCATTGGTTAACATTTATAGAATTTTAATTTATTATTACTTTTGTCAGATTAAAGTTATTTCTGTGACCATTGTGACTTTTTCTTTCATTGACCAAAGGGTACCAACAATTTTGTCCACGTCTGTATATAGGGGCTTGTGGTATTAGACTGTATATGTAAATCATACTGTAAGCAGAAGGCCATTTGGTTCTTATTGACATATGCCTTGTGTTTTACTCCATGATGATCAAGACCCCTGCTTGCTGTCAGTGAGATTGAACCTTCCAGTTTACATCCAGAAGCTGAAAAGTTGAAGACCCTGTACCAGACCTAATACTTCTCACAGCAGAGGGTCTGTCACTCTTGTAACTAGCTAAACATAGCAGCTGCACAAATGTCTCTTCGGAGCTGATAGTTTGTCACACTGTGTCAGCGCAGTGCTCACATTCCAGTAGTGCGTGCTCCTGGAAGTAAATGGGTGAGTACAATAATGGCTTTCTGTGACCCTTGTATGCAAACACCGGGCCCCTCCTAACAGTAACCTGAATGTAGAGGCGAGGAGTGGTCCCGATAACCCCGACACGGGGCGGCTCTCATTATAAATGAGACAGTGTGAATAGCGGACAGGCCATGAAAGTGCTTATCAGGGTGGAGCCCATCACCTACCTCACTGCGCTTGAAAACAGGGGCCCTCCACCCAGAGCCGAAACCGCAGGCGTCACTGACAGAATGGCTGCATCCGGACCTGTGATAGAGAGTCAATACGCAGCACAATGAAGGAGGCGGGGGTCACCGGATGCAGGGGCCACGTCAGGAGCACAGTATAGTCCTATACCCCAAGTGTCAGTGTCATTATCCTGTACCCCCAGTGTCAGTGTCATTATCCTGTACCCCAAGTGTCAGTTTCATTATCCTGTACCCCAAGTGTCAGTGTCATTATCCTGTACCCCAAGTGTCAGTGTCATTATCCTGTACCCCGAGTGTCAGTGTCATTATCCTGTACCCCGAGTGTCAGTGTCATTATACTGTACCCCAAGTGTCAGTGTCCTTATCCTGTACCCCAAGTGTCAGTGTCATTATCCTGTACCCCAAGTGTCAGTGTCATTATCCTGTACCCCAAGTGTCAGTGTCATTATCCTGTACCCCGAGTGTCGGTGTCATTATCCTGTACCCCGAGTGTCGGTGTCATTATCCTGTACCCCAAGTGTCAGTGTCATTATCTTGTACCCCAAGTGTCGGTGTCATTATCCTGTACCCCGAGTGTCGGTGTCATTATCCTGTACCCCGAGTGTCGGTGTCATTATCCTGTACCCCGAGTGTCAGTGTCATTATCCTGTACCCCGAGTGTCAGTGTCATTATCCTGTACCCCGAGTGTCAGTGTCATTATCCTGTACCCCGAGTGTCAGTGTCATTATCCTGTACCCCCAGTGTCAGTGTCATTATCCTGTACCCCAAGTGTCAGTGTCATTATCCTGTACCCCAAGTGTCAGTGTCATTATCCTGTACCCCAAGTATCAGTGTCATTATCCTGTACCCCGAGTGTCAGCGTCATTATCCTGTACCCCAAGTGTCAGTGTCATTATCCTGTACCCCAAGTGTCAGCGTCATTATCCTGTACCCCAAGTGTCAGTGTCATTATCCTGTACCCCGAGTGTCAGTGTCATTATCCTGTACCCCGAGTGTCAGTGTCATTATCCTGTACCCCGAGTGTCAGTGTCATTATCCTGTACCCCGAGTGTCAGTGTCATTATCCTGTACCCCGAGTGTCAGTGTCATTATTCTGTACCCCAAGTGTCAGTGTCATTATTCTGTACCCCAAGTGTCAGTGTCATTATCCTGTACCCCGAGTGTCAGTGTCATTATCCTGTACCCCAAGTGTCAGCGTCATTATCCTGTACCCCGAGTGTCAGTGTCATTATCCTGTACCCCCAGTGTCAGCGTCATTATCCTGTACCCCAAGTGTCAGCGTCATTATCCTGTACCCCGAGTGTCAGTGTCATTATCCTGTACCCCCAGTGTCAGCGTCATTATCCTGTACCCCAAGTGTCAGCGTCATTATCCTGTACCCCAAGTGTCAGTGTCATTATCCTGCACCCCAAGTGTCAGTGTCATTATCCTGTACCCCGAGTGTCAGTGTCATTATCCTGTACCCCGAGTGTCAGTGTCATTATCCTGTACCCCGAGTGTCAGTGTCATTATCCTGTACCCCAAAGTGTCAGTGTCATTATCCTGTACCCCAAGTGTCAGTGTCATTATCCTGTACCCCAAGTGTCAGTGTCATTATCCTGTACCCCAAGTGTCAGTGTCATTATCCTGTATCCCGAGTGTCAGTGTCATTATCCTGTACCCCGAGTGTCAGTGTCATTATCCTGTACCCCAAGTGTCAGTGTCATTATCCCGTACACCCAGTGTCAGTGTCATTATCCTGTACCCCAAGTGTCAGTGTCATTATCCTGTACCCCAAGTGTCAGTGTCATTATCCTGTACCCCGAGTATCAGTGTCATTATCCTGTACCCCGAGTGTCAGTGTCATTATCCTGTACCCCGAGTGTCAGTGTCATTATCCTGTACCCCAAAGTGTCAGTGTCATTATCCTGTACCCCAAGTGTCAGTGTCATTATCCTGTACCCCGAGTGTCAGTGTCATTATCCTGTACCCCGAGTGTCATTATCCTGTACCCCGAGTGTCAGTGTCATCATCCTGTACCCCGAGTGTCAGCGTCATTATCCTGTACCCCAAGTGTCAGCGTCATTATCCTGTACCCCCAGTGTCAGTGTCATTATCCTGTACCCCAAGTGTCAGCGTCATTATCCTCTACCCCAAGTGTCAGTGTCATTATCCTGTACCCCAAGTGTCAGTGTCATTATACTGTACCCCAAGTGTCAGTGTGTCATTGTCCTTATGGTGGCGAGCATTGAGCTGTAGCCTCATCCCCCATTACATGTGACAGGACACTCAGCACTGATGATGTATTCAGGGGCTGGTAATGTGGTTCCTAAGCTGATTCAGCCCATGTGAAGATGATGGGGGGGGACACATCATCTGACAATCCAGGAAGTAAGTGAGGGGGCGTTATGGTGACTTCTACAACCAGTGGTGACAGAGAAGTGCCAAGAAAGGTGCCCCATTTTGCTTTCACTTCAGCGCGTAGTCAGTCACCGGACCGAGAGCTCCGTCGTAGGATATTGCATCAGGGGAAATGGATAAATGTTGAGAAATGTGTGACCTGGGGACTTTCAGAGGGTAGAATTGGGGAACAGAAATGATGTATTGTGGGTGTGCGGTCATACGAGGAGTCACTGAGCTGCTGGTGACTGTGACGGTTTCGCCACCAGTGTTTCTATATTTGGGTTTCTCCAGAGCTTTATATATGGCGACTATGAGATATGAAATCCCACCTACCGAAACCTACAGAGATTTTATATCCGAGTGGTCCAGAACTGTGAGATTATCACAGGAAATGGTCTTTGTGGACCAATTATAGCTGCGTCTTTGGAAGATCGACTTTTATTGTCATTAACTTTCCTGGAAACCATCAACAAGATGCTTTTGGTGGAGCCGTTATTCATATAATATTGTGAATGGCCATATTGCTTCATTAACACCTAATACCCCCTGTATCCTGACTCATTAACTATGTCATAATGTCACATTTGGATATTCACACATGATTTTTCCTGAATGCTAAAGCTGTAATAAGATCCATCAACAGCAGCTTGTAGGGATTCATATCTATTTAACCTGAAGAACTTTAGTAAAAATCAAGCACTTGCTGGTGATCGATATGGCCTATCGCCACATGAAAAAAAATAATAGATCTGTCAACAGCAGCTTGTTGACGGAAACCAGGGAAAAAAAGGGGATTTTTGTTTATATTTTATAGGGTTTGGCTGGTTGTATGTGATGAGGTCTGCCATCACGAGGACTGTTGTCCACTCTGATATCCTATTCAGTGTCACCCATGAAACAACACCCCGTCATCTGGTGACTGAAGAGGATTTACTACGGTCTCTTTCCTGATGCACCGTCTCAGTGTGTCTGGCATGTTCAATGCCTCTCAGTAGAGGAGAAGGTAATTACTCCTGAAGGAGATGAGACAGAGACTCAATGGAGGAGACCAGGAGACCACCCATCCTCCAGAAAGGTCAACCTTCAACTTTTTTAATTGTCCTCTTGAGCACTGGGATTTCCCTTACGTCCTAACCAGTGGCACAGATGGGGTATTCTGCCCCTGTGGACTGGTTAGGACAGGTGGAAGTTTTAATGAACAATAAAAAAAACACTGGCATGCACACGCCCTCCCTGCCCCCAATAAAGAGGGGCGTAGCCCTCATGCTATTGTGTTTTTTTCTGTCCTGCGGACAGGACGGGACGGGTGGTGCACTCCTCCATCCTTGTGGTGGAGAGAGTGCTATTCCCTTTTTTTCTTTATTATGGTTCCTTGGAACGGTGCCGCTCCTCCCATGCGGCCGGAGGATGTCCTCCGGCCGTAGCTTTGTGGTATCCAGCGGTCTGTCTGGCACAGCCCTAGGCTGGGGCTTACCTCTGTTCTGAGATGGAGTGGGGAGCGGCGGTAGCGGCGTCCCGCATGTTCGGCGGGCGCCGCCATCTTGCGGAAGTGACGTCAGGGACGTCACTTCCGGTTTTTCGCTCCGGCCGACGTTTAACTATGCCTCTCCCTTATGAGAGGGGGTGGAGTGGCTGGAGCGGCAGTAGCGGCGTCCCGCATGTTTAGCTGGGCGCCGCCATCTTGCGGAGGTGACGTCAAGTGACGTCACTTCCGGTTTTCGCTCCGGCCGTTTGATAACGTCGGCCGGAGGTGTATTTTAGATAACTAGGGCCGTGGGGGCCTTTAAAGTGGTTCAGGGTCCTTTTCTGGGTCCCTAATGCAGAGGTTTTCCTTGTTTTTCAAATGAGAAAAACCCATAGGTTTACCCCGCCCCCTTTGGGGGTGGGGCTTTCGTTTTGGCGCCAACAAACCCTATTTAAACTTGGTGAAGCTCCAGGTTCAGTCTCCTGGAGCGCAGCTTGCTGTCAACCTTGAGTGTGGTTTGGTGCTAGAGAGTTTTGCTACCTCTGTGCTGAAAATCATTTGTTTTCTTATTATAAGAGCTTGCTAGGATCTTCTGGGTAAAGATCCTGAAGCTTGCGATTAAGCTCTGTCTTTCTTGAATTTTGCCTAAATTCATGTTTCTTTTGATCTTCAGCCATGTCGTCTACCGGTGACGGAGAGCGAGAGCCCGGCAGGAAATCCGCGGGCAAGAGGCGCCACTTGCAGTGCCATGACTGCCAGATCGTCCTGGAGGACTCTTATGATTTCTCCCGCTGCCCACCCTGTAGGGCCAAGTCACTCCCCCAGTTGGAGCCATCTGTCCACGACGTGGTCGATTGGGTGAAGGGGTACATGGAGTCCAACATGAGCCAGGTCAACGCCTCCATACAGGAACTGAAGAGTACCCTGGTCGCCAAGCGTCATCGTCCCTCCTCCCCCCATCGTGCGATGGAGGTCTCGGGGGGTCAGGAGGCGAGGGAAGGTTCCGCCTCCTCCTCGGACGAGGAGGATGGATTCTCCTATTTTTTCCCGCTGGAGAAGGCCCAGCGGCTACTAAAATCCGTCCGGTCGGGGGACCAGGACGTTGACCCGGGGGAAGCCTCATCCTCTGCCTCTAGGGGGCCTAGGGCCTTTAAAGCGGATGATTCTCTCCTATCTCTGATGAAAACAGAGTGGAGAAAGCCAGAGAAGGGTCCAGTGTTGACCAAAAGGTTCAAGGCCGTGTTTCCGGTCAAAGAGAATCAGGTATCCTCCTGGGGGCCTGTCCCGAAGGTGGACATGGCGATCGCGAAATTATCCAGAAGGACCCTGATCCCTTCAGACGACGGGTCAAGTTTGTTGGACCCAATGGACCGGAAGGCGGACTGCGCCCTTAGGCACGCCTATTCCTCGGCCTCGGCCTCAGTCGCGATTGCGTCGTCCGAAGTGGCGAATTTTCTAAAAACAAGGTTCTCCCAAATTGAGTCTGACCTGGACCATGGGGTCTCTAGGGACGACATTCTGGCCTCATGCAAGACGGCCAGCCTTGCCATTGATTACTTGTGTGACGCAGCTCCACAACAACTGAAGCTGGCATCCAAGTCTATGGCCCTTTCAACCGCAGGCAGGCGTCCGCTTTGGTTGAAGCCCTGGAAGGCCGATACGACCTCAAAGCACAATCTTTGTGCCATGGCGTATGAACCCGGCAAACTTTTTGGTGCAGAGCTGGACCAGATAATGGAGGGGCTGTCGGACAAGAAGGGCAAGTCCCTTCCCCAGCAGTCCTTTCGTGGTCGGGGCAAGGGGTATGGTTCCAGAGCGGAACCGCAACCCAGACCCCAGAGGAATTGGGGTTCCCGTAGAGGAGGGAAATCCTCTCGGGGTTCTAGACCCCCCAAGAAGTCCTCGGCGCTCTGATTGCGGGCCTCCTCGAGGCTCTTGGTATTTAGCCGGTCTGACTGGAAATCTCGGGCTCCCTTCTCCCCACATTCCCGTAGGCGGTCGCCTAAGACACTTTCTACCTTGTTGGCAGGATCATATCCAGGACAGTTGGGTCCTGCGTGTAATTTCTCAGTGCTACCTTGTAGACTTGAGCAGTCGGCCTCTGGACAAATTTGTCCAGACAAGGCTTCTTCCCAGCAACAAGCAGAAGATTCTAGAAAGTTACGTACTAGAATACTTCCAGAAGGGGGCCTTAGAAGAGGTTCCTCTCCAAGAGAGGGGAACAGGTATCTACTCCCCAGTTTTCCTGGTACCCAAGAGTAACGGAGGGTGGAGAATGATTATAGATCTGAGGTTCTTCAACCGTTTCATAAGACAAAAGAAGTTCCGTATGGAAACTATCCAGTCAGTGACCAATCTTCTTATGCCGGGAGATTTCTTGGCAACCTTGGACCTCAAGGATGCTTATCTCCATATTCCCATCCATCCTGGGTCCAGAAGATTCTTAAGGATCGCGGTAAACATCAGGGGGGGGGTCCTAAAGCATTTTCAGTTTGTGGCCCTCCCGTTTGGGATTTCTTCAGCCCCACACACTTTCACCAAAGTGGTGGTCTCTGTGGTGGCCGCACTAAGACTTCAAGGCTTGAGCATAGTTCCATACCTGGACGACTGGCTCCTCAGAGCTCCCTTCCCAAGCGATCCTGTCCCAACACATCCAACAGGCTGTTACATTCCTACATCAGTTAGGATGGATAATCAATTGGGACAAATCCCAACTTCAACCAGCCACCTCAGTAAGGTTCCTGGGGTTCATGGTGGATTCAGTCAGGATGACGATTCATCTCACTCCCGAAAGAAAGCAATCCGTACAACAGACAGCCCATTCCCTCTCTGTACCAAAACAGGTAACGATTCGAACGTGGATGAGGATGTTGGGACTAATGTCTTCAACCGCAGAGGCGGTGCCTTGGGCATTATGGCATCTACGTCCGCTCCAGTCGGAAGTATTAGCCAAGTGGAATCACAGTCCAGTGGGACTCAATTCCGTGCTCTCCCTGCCTTACAAAGTCCGATCCTCTCTGAGGTGGTGGTCCCACCTCATGGACGGCAAGTCCCTGATCCAGCCCTCTTGGATCATACTTACTTCAGACGCATCCCTAGTAGGCTGGGGTGCGCATCTTCAGGACAAGACAGTCCAGGGAACTTGGACACCTCAGGATAGGTTATTGTCATCGAATCTCCTGGAGATCAGAGCAATCAGGCTAGCTCTTCTTCATTTTGCTCCCATCATTCGAGGGAAGGCAGTGAAGGTACAGTCAGACAGCATGACCGCTGTGTTGTATATCAACAAGCAGGGAGGCACGAGGTCACAAAGTCTCCTGAGAGAGATAGGGGTGATTTTGGATTGGGCAGAACTGAACCTCACCCACTTATCAGCCGTTCACATTCGCGGAGTTCACAATGTGATTGCGGATCGCCTGAGCCGAGGTCTTCCAACCGGAGAATGGTCACTTCATCCAGAGGTCTTCAAGGAGATAACGCTCAGGTGGGGCATGCCAGAGATCGATCTCATGGCAACGAGGTTCAACACCAAGGTGGAGAGGTATTGCTCCCTTTACAGGGAGGACAACCCGGTGGCAATAGATGCACTGTCAATCCCATGGAGGTTCAGGCTGGCCTACATCTTCCCTCCAATTTCCTTGATACCAAGGGTCTTGATGAAAATCAGGCAGGACCAAGCGTCAGTTATCGCCATTATCCCATACTGGCCGAAAAGAGCTTGGTTTACCCAACTCTTACAGATGAGTCGGGGTCAATTTCTGAGGCTTCCCCCAGAGAGAGTACTGGTGTCAGGGGGCACCCAGGTCTCCTCAAATCTTCAAATGTTCAACCTGACGGCCTGGAGGTTGATCAGCCCCTTCCAAGGATAGAAGGGCTATCGGGGTCTGTCTTGAGAACCCTGGAGCACTCCAGATCAGAAGCTACCAACAAGGCCTACTCCAGAATCTGGAAGATTTTTTCGTCCTGGTGTTCTAGGCATCAGCAAACATCCGCTGAAGCTTCCATCCCGATGATCCTACAGTTTCTACAGGACGGTCTGGACAAGGGGCTATCACCCGCTACCCTTAAAGTGCAGATTTCAGCAATCTCTGCTTGTCTCAACAGAGCTGTTTCTCAAGACCCCCTTATCAAGAGATTCCTGAAGGGAGCCTCAAGATTAAAGCCTACAGTAATCAGACCCATCCCTGTTTGGGATTTATCGGTCGTGCTCAGGGGGTTATCATCTCCCCCCTTTGAGCCCCTAGAGGAGGCGGGATTCAGGTTCCTGACCTGGAAGATCACCTTCTTGTTGGCTGTTACCTCTGCAAAGCGAGTTGGGGAACTCCAGGCTTTTTCTGCCTTTGAGCCTTATACAAAGTTCCTGCAGGATCGGGTACTCCTCAAATTTTTACCTACCTTCATCCCAAAGGTTCCCTCCTTTGACAATATTAACCAGGTGATCTCCCTACCAACATTGGCTCCATCCCCCTCCTCTGAGGAAAGAGTGCTCCATACCCTCGACATTGCGAGATGTCTTAGGATTTACCTGGAACGCTCCAAGGTATTTAGGAAGGATGAAAACCTCCTTATCCTTTTTTCCGGTACCCATAAGGGGAGGAAAGCATCTAAGCCCTCCATCAGCCGCTGGATTAAAGAGGCAATTCGGGAGTCTTATATGTCTCAGGGCTCGGAGCCCCCTGAATTTGTAAGGGCCCACTCTACTCGAGCAGTGGCCACTTCTTTTGCAGAGAGAAGCTCGATCCCATTGGATGTGATCTGTAAGTCAGCTTCTTGGAGTTCTCACTCCACTTTTATCTCACACTATAGAGTGGATACTAGAATACATAGTTATTCCTCATTTGGCCGGACAGTGTTATCTTCCGCCAGGCATGAGGACCCTCCCATGGGGGGTTTCTACTTGCTAAATCCCCATCTGTGCCACTGGTTAGGACGTAAGGGAATCGTTAATTTCTAACGATAATTTGTTTCCCCTTAGTCCTAACAGTGGCACACAAATTTCCCCCCCTTTTGTTTATTATTATTTTTTTTAGTCTACTTGTTACTACACAATAGCATGAGGGCTACGCCCCTCTTTATTGGGGGCAGGGAGGGCGTGTGCATGCCAGTGTTTTTTTTATTGTTCATTAAAACTTCCACCTGTCCTAACCAGTCCACAGGGGCAGAATACCCCATCTGTGCCACTGTTAGGACTAAGGGAAAACAAATTATCGTTAGAAATTAACGATTCTTCTACCTCAGACATAATTTGCTTTTATAGTTTTAGGAGGACTCAGGCTGTATGTCTTCCTTCCGTTTCTGGAACAGGAAGTAGCTGTCTGTCTTCCCCTGTCAGCCATTTTTTGCTCAGATGGGTCTAAGTTTTCTGTTAACCACTTACCCAAGGCTCCTCCTGGCAGTCATCCAGTCACAGTCAGATAACCTTCTCACTTCTTATCCCTCTCGTAGTCCATGGAGTACATCGAGACAGGAAGTAGCTGTCTGTCTTCCCCTGTCAGCTATTTTTGCTCTGATGGGTCTAAGTTTTCTGTTAACCAGTGACCCAAGGCTCCTCCTGGTAGTCAACCAGTCACAGTCAGATAACCTTCTCACTTCTTATCCCTCTCGTAGTCCGTGGAGTACATCGAGACAGGAAGTAGCTGTCTGTCTTCCCCTGTCATCCATTTTTGCTCTGATGGGTCTAAGTTTTCTGTCAACCACTTACCCAAGGCTCCTCCTGGCAGTCAACCAGTCACAGTCAGATAACCTTCTCACTTCTTATCCCTCTCGTAGTCCATGGAGTACATCAACGAGACAGGAAGTAGTTTACTTCTCCTCCTAATTTCCATAGAAATCAATGTAACTGGCATTCCAGGCCAGAGAACGTATATAGCAGTTTTATTGGACATTCTGGGACCCGGACCATTTACCTTACATAAAATCTTTGCCGTTCAGAAGACTAAAAGAGTTGGGGGTCAACCCCCTGGTAGCGGCAATGTTAGTAGGAAGACTTATATTAATGTCAAACAGATCATGACTACATGGCTCAACAGTGGGGATTAGTAGAGTACCATAAATTACTTTGTGGGACACATACACATATATAGAGAGAAGGAGAGTCTACAGCATACTCAAAAAGGGACACATGGATTTAACGGTTAGGAAGGTAGGTACCAAGAGGGACAAGGCTTCTGAATGCCACAAGGTTGTGAAATGCAGTACCTTTTTTCACCACAATAATTTTTCCCATAGACTTCAATGCAACAGCGCCAACAGTCACGGTGTTCGTCTTGAGAACAGAATAACTTTATAACATAACATTGCCCAGGAACCGCCGACGCATTGTCTTAAGCAGCAGGGAGAGCTCTACAACGTGACATGCCTAAGACAGTTAGTGCTAGTACTCCTTTAAGAATTCACATCCCGAAGGCTGACTAATCCATCAGAGATTTATGTCTTTGGCCTAGAAGTAGCCGAGTAAGCCATCCAAAAGAACTGATGATTCATAATGTTTTCTTATGGAGGACACAGTCAGCAGCCCACTTGTGGCCTGAGTCGGGTTAACCTCTGTTTGCCTACCACACAAGCTGATTTCCTTCTTTGAGAAGTGGAGCTGGAAACGAGACTACCGGGCCGCTCTGACACCAGACATATGGGGATATTTTTATCAGTGTGCCAAACACCTCTACAGCTAAGCTATAATCATCCAACCGCTGCCCCCGACCAACAATATTCGGGCGTACGTGTCTCATCCAGTCACTACTTGTCCTGAGAAAATAAGACGATTTCCGAATTGCCACTGAGAAGTGGGTAGTACTTACCAAAAATGGTGCAAGGAAGGATAAGCGGTGAACCGGTGACAAGATCAAGGCTGATTGGTGCACACTGGGCGAAAAGGCTAGCCCGTCTGATCCGATCCCACAATGAAAATTGCTGAAAAGTTGATAGAAGGTTGTCAGGGGACACAGGCTTGTGGTGTACCGGCAGAGTAGTCGGAGTGCCCATGATGACCCCATCAGAACTGGACCATGGAGCTGTGGAAGAAGGCGGCCTGGTCTGATGGGTCACATTTACATTACGTCGAACAGCCGTGTGCAGGGCCGTCTTTAATATTGATTGGACCCTGGGCAAAAGTTTACTTGGGCCCCCTGGATCCCGCCTTCCCACACCTTAGCAGCCAATGACGCCCTCCACCACAACACACACACAAAAAATCCACACATCTGGTAGAGTCCAGTGAATGACTGTAAATACTTCCAGTTCTGAAGACTCCAGCGGCTCAGGATCAGTGCTCTGGGCAGCTGGGCTCAGGCTGGAAGTGGGCACCGCTCTGCAGGAAGGAGACCGGGGCTCGGCTCACCCTAGTGTTACAGTGCACCCCAGCACCCCACACTATACAGTACCCCACAGTATATAGTAGAGCAGTATAGCAGCCCACAGTATACAGCAACCTACAGTATACAACACCTCACAGTATACAGTAGAGCAGTATAGCACCTCACTGTATACAGCACCCCAAACTATACACTATACAGCCCCCCACACTATACAGTACAGCAGTATAGCACTCCACAGTATACAGCCCCCCACAGTATACAGTACAGCAGTATAGCACTCCACAATATACAGCACCCACAGTATACAGGCCCCCCACACTATACAGGCCCCTCACACAGTATACAGGCCCCCCACACAGTATACAACACCCCCCACAGTATTCAGCCCCCCCCCCACAGTATTCAGCCCCCCCCCCCCCCACAGTATACAGCCTCCCCACAGTATACAGCCCCCCCCCACAGTATACAGGCCCCCCACAGTATACAGGCCCCCCACGGTATACAGTTCCACACAGTATACAGTCCCACACAGTATACAGCCCCCCACACAGTATACAGACCCCCACAGTATACAGCACCCCACTATACAGTAGTTTACAGTATATTAGCATAACAGCCCCTGTCACCTTTTTCTGATGTAATCTTCACACAAAAAGCTCCAAACTTCTCCTGCAACACTCCTGTTAGGACCTGTGATGACCTCATAGCCATGTGACTAGTAATACTGCTAGGTTACTGGTCACATGGTGATGATGTCATCTAAGGTCCTAGATCACATTCACAGCTCTAACAGTACGATCAGAAAAACAAACAAAATGTCTGGCATGGCAGCACCCCCTGTGTAGCTGACAGCCTGACACCCGGGGCAGTGGCTAGCAGGGCTCAAGAGGCAGCTGCCTTGGGCCCCCCAGGAGCAACTGGGCCCGGGGAAGCTGCCCCTTGGTAAAGATGGCCCTGGCCGTGTGCACCACTTACCTGGGCAACAGTCGGCGACAGGATGAACTATGGGAAGAAGACAAGGCTTGTCAAGCGAATGGGTGTGTGCCAGTACACCATGGGTGGGGCCTTCTGCCTCCAGCTCCCTCCACTGTTTGGCTGGGCGTCAGATACCCAAGGATCTGATATTGATGAACTGTCCTGAGGATGGGTGAGCAATACCTAGACTGGAAAACCCCTCCATCAGCGGAATGAAAGCCCCTATGGACATCGCATGTGGTGCACCATACTGCTGATCAGTGGGGGTCCCAGAGGTCAGACTAGTTTCTTATGTCTCTCCAGCTGTTGCAAAACTACTTATCAAGGCATGTTGAGAGTTGTAGTTTCACAACAGCCAAAAGGACACGGGTTGGAGAACATTAGTCTATGCTGAGGGTAGTCCTTTAAAGTATATGGATGTGGTCCCCTTTTGGCACTTCTCTGTAAAGGCTTTCTAATAGATTCCCAAACATGACTGTGGGGATCAGCGTCTGATCGGTTATAAGGATATTAATCTAGTCAGGAACCCAATGTGATCCATAAGGCCATCTAATAAATATCAGATCCATCAACGGCACCTTGCTGATGGTTTCTCGGTACCAATATGACATTTTCTTCTAATACAAATGTTCTTTTTTTCAGTTTTTAGTCCTTATGGCTAAAGTTGGTTTAAGGCCATCTTAAAAATATCAGATCCATCAACAGCACCTTGCTGATGGTTTCCCGGTACCAATATGACATTTTCTTCTAATAAAAATGTAGGTTTTTTTCAGTCCTTAAGTTGGTTTAAGGCCATCTGTGAAGGCTTTCTAATAGATTCCCAAACATGACTGTGGGGATCGCGGTCTGATTATACATAAGGATATTAATGTAGTCAGGAACCCAATGTGATCCATAAGGCCATCTTAAAAATATCAGACCCATCAACAGCACCTTGCTGATGGTTTCCCGGTACCAATATTACATTTTCTTCTAATAAAAATGTAGTTTTTTTTCAGTCCTTATGGTCAAGGTTGGTTTAAGGCCATCTAAAAAATATCAGACCCATCAACAGCACCTTGATGATGGTCTCCCGGTGCCAATATGACATTTTCTTCTAATAAAAATGTTTTTTTCTTCAGTCCTTATGGCCAAAGTTGGTTTCCCGCCTTGAGCGGTTGCTTGTACGGTAGGTCGGCCATGCTCATTTAAAGGCAGCAAAACCGTATCTTCAGTAACTGCGCGATTCTAGCTTTTCTTTTCTCTGCTCATTTTCGGGAGTTTTCCTCCCCCATGTGGTGGATGAATAACTTGCAGGCCGGGACATTATCCATAAAAAAAAAAAAAAAGCCTAATAGGAAGTGAGCCGGTGCCTCGTCTAGACCGCCGGCTATTTATAGCTCCGGGATATTTTTAGCCTTTATAGCACAGTAGGAGTTTTTGGAATGAAAAAAAAAAAAAAAAGTTTCTTTCGATCTGTGTCTTCAAGACCAAAGTCCCTTTATAGAGCGCAGCGCAGGAAGTGGCTACGCACGCAGCGGGGTTATCAATGGGGCTGCAGTTTCTGCCCTGGAAAAACAATGATGCTATTTTTGACTCATGAATAGGCAAAATGTGTGTGAGGGCGAGCGCCAGGATACCACCGACCAAACTCCACGCCAAGCTCACTGCGGCTAGCCAGACCGAGCAGGGATCATGCCGGTAATCCTCCTGTGGAATGTGGGCCTGGAGGAATTAGAGGTTTACTTCTCGCCTCCGTTTAAAATATATAATATAAAAAAAAACACATGAAAAATGAACATAAAAATGTACCATTTAAATAAAATAAAAAATGGTCAAAAAGTAACCTTAAAAATATTAGAAATTAATCATTAAACAAAAAACTAACCATTGAAAAAAATATATATATATAAAAAAAAAAAAAAAGAACCATTAGGAGTTACTGAAAAAAGGATTTTTTTTTAAAGTTCGGCTTCCGGTTAGCGGAGAATCCCGATATGGATTCCGAATTCCGTTGTGGTCCGTGGTAGCGGAATCAAGAATCGGCCTCACTGATCCCGTTAATCTTCCTGGGTCCCTCTCGGCAGGTCATCGGGTGCAGGGCAGACCTGCCTTGAGCCCCTCTAATAAGTGCAGCGGAGACTGACAGCTCCGGTCCAGCAGTATATATTAACCCCTGTATACGCTTGTCTATAACCATTACAGTACTGCATGCAAAATAACGCTTTCTGTTCACTGTCCCTTTAAGAAGTTCAACCTCATACAGCCCGATAAATTCTGTGTTTTCTCAGTTCTACATTTGCCATGTGGCGCCATCCTACCAGGCGGGCATCTGTGACCAGACGTTTCCTCAACAGCTGCCCGGCAAATATTACTGTACAGCCAAGAGGAGGAAAAGGACCGGCAGAACCAGGGTCTAAGATCTGATGGTTCCATTCTCTGTTCCCACTATATGGACACAGTGACTGCACCAGCAGAATAGTGAGTGCAGCTCTGGGGTATAATACAGGATGTAACTCAGGATCAGTACAGGATAAGTAATGTATGTACACAGTGACTGCACCAGCAGAATAGTGAGTGCAGCTCTGGAGTATAATACAGGATGTAACTCAGGATCAGTACAGGATAAGTAATGTATGTACACAGTGACTGCACCAGCAGAATAGTGAGTGCAGCTCTGGAGTATAATACAGGATGTAACTCAGGATCAGTACAGGATAAGTAATGTATGTACACAGTGACTCCACCAGCAGAATAGTGAGTACAGCTCTGGAGTATAATACAGGATGTAACTCAGGATCAGTACAGGATAAGTAATGTATGTACACAGTGACTGCACCAGCAGAATAGTGAGTGCAGCTCTGGAGTATAATACAGGATGTAACTCAGGATCAGTACAGGATAAGTAATGTATGTACACGGTGACTGCACCAGCAGAATAGTGAGTGCAGCTCTGGAGTATAATACAGGATGTAACTCAGGATCAGTACAGGATAAGTAATGTATGTACACAGTGACTGCACCAGCAGAATAGTGAGTGCAGCTCTGGAGTATAATACAGGATGTAACTCCGGATCAGTACAGTATAAGTAATGTATGTACACAGTGACTGCACCAGCAGAATAGTGAGTGCAGCTCTGGAGTATAATACAGGATGTAACTCAGGATCAGTACAGGATAAGTAATGTATGTACACAGTGACTGCACCAGCAGAATAGTGAGTGCAGCTCTGGAGTATAATACAGGATGTAACTCAGGATCAGTACAGGATAAGTAATGTATGTACACAGTGACTCCACCAGCAGAATAGTGAGTACAGCTCTGGAGTATAATACAGGATGTAACTCAGGATCAGTACAGGATAAGTAATGTATGTACACAGTGACTGCACCAGCAGAATAGTGAGTGCAGCTCTGGAGTATAATACAGGATGTAACTCAGGATCAGTACAGGATAAGTAATGTATGTACACAGTGACTGCACCAGCAGAATAGTGAGTGCCGCTCTGGAGTATAATACAGGATGTAACTCAGGATCAGTACAGGATAAGTAATGTATGTACACAGTGACTGCACCAGCAGAATAGTGAGTGCAGCTCTGGAGTATAATACAGGATGTAACTCAGGATCAGTACAGGATAAGTAATGTATGTACACAGTGACTGCACCAGCAGAATAGTGAGTGCAGCTCTGGAGTATAATACAGGATGTAACTCAGGATCAGTACAGGATAAGTAATGTATGTACACAGTGACTGCACCAGCAGAATAGTGAGTGCAGCTCTGGAGTATAATACAGGATGTAACTCAGGATCAGTACAGGATAAGTAATGTATGTACACAGTGACTCCACCAGCAGAATAGTGAGTGCAGCTCTGGAGTATAATACAGGATGTAACTCAGGATCAGTACAGGATAAGTAATGTATGTACACAGTGACTGCACCAGCAGAATAGTGAGTGCAGCTCTGGAGTATAATACAGGATGTAACTCAGGATCAGTACAGGATAAGTAATGTATGTACACAGTGACTGCACCAGCAGAATAGTGAGTGCAGCTCTGGAGTATAATACAGGATGTAACTCAGGATCAGTACAGGGTAAGTAATGTATGTACACAGTGACTCCACCAGCAGAATAGTGAGTGCAGCTCTGGAGTATAATACAGGATGTAACTCAGGATCAGTAATGTATGTACACAGTGACTGCACCAGCAGAATAGTGAGTGCAGCTCTGGAGTATAATACAGGATGTAACTCAGGATCAGTAGTGTATGTACACAGTGACTGCACCAGCAGAATAGTGAGTGCAGCTCTGGAGTATAATATAGGATGTAACTCAGGATCAGTACAGGATAAGTAATGTATGTACACAGTGACTGCACCAGCAGAATAGTGAGTGCAGCTCTGGAGTATAATACAGGATGTAACTCAGGATCAGTACAGGATAAGTAATGTATGTACACAGTGACTGCACCAGCAGAATAGTGAGTGCAGCTCTGGAGTATAATACAGGATGTAACTCAGGATCAGTACAGGATAAGTAATGTATGTACACAGTGACTGCACCAGCAGAATAGTGAGTGCCGCTCTGGAGTATAATACAGGATGTAACTCAGGATCAGTACAGGATAAGTAATGTATGTACACAGTGACTGCACTAGCAGAATAGTGAGTGCAGCTCTGGAGTATAATACAGGATGTAACTCAGGATCAGTACAGGATAAGTAATGTATGTACACAGTGATTGCACCAGCAGAATAGTGAGTGCAGCTCTGGAGTATAATACAGGATGTAACTCAGGATAAGTAATGTATGTACACAGTGACTGCACCAGCAGAATAGTGAGTGCAGCTCTGGAGTATAATACAGGATGTAACTCAGGATCAGTACAGGATAAGTAATGTACAGACGTGGACAAAATTGTTGGTACCCTTTGGTCAATGAAAGAAAAAGTCACAATGGTCACAGAAATAACTTTAATCTGACAAAAGTAATAATAAATTAAAATTCTATAAATGTTAACCAATGAAAGTCAGACATTGTTTTTCAACCATGCTTCAACAGAATTATGTAAAAAAATAAACTCATGAAACAGGCATGGACAAAAATGATGGTACCCCTAGAAAACACAGAACATAATGTGACCAAAGGGACATGTTAATTCAAGGTGTGTCCACTAATTAGCATCACAGGTGTCTACAACCTTGTAATCAGCCATTGGGCCTATATATATGGCTCCAGGTAATCACTGTGTTGTTTGGTGATATGGTGTGTACCACACTCGACATGGACCAGAGGAAGTAAAGGAAAGAGCTGTCTCAAGAGATCAGAAAGAAAATTATAGACAAGCATGTTAAAGGTAAAGGCTATAAGACCATCTCCAAGCAACTAGATGTTCCTGTGAGTACAGTTGCACATATTATTCATAAGTTTAAGATCCATGGGACTGTAGCCAACCTCCCTGGACGTGGCCGCAGGAGGAAAATTGATGACAAATCTAAGAGACGGATAATCCGAATGGTAACAAAAGAGCCTAGAAAGACTTCTAAAGAGATTCAAGGTGAACTTCATGCTCAAGGAACATCAGTGTCAGATCGCACCATCCGTCGTTGTTTGAGCCAAAGTGGACTACATGGGAGACGACCAAGGAGGACACCATTGTTGAAAACGAATCATAAAAAAGCAAGACTGGAATATGCCAAACTACATGTTGACAAGCCACAAAGCTTCTGGGAGAATGTCCTGTGGACAGATGAGACAAAAATCGAAGTTTTTGCCAAGGCACATCAGCTGTATGTTCACAGACGAAAAAATGAAGCATATCAAGAAAAGAACACTGTCCCTACTGTGAAACATGGAGGAGGCTCTGTTATGTTCTGGGGCTGCTTTGCTGCGTCTGGCACAGGGTGTCTTGAATCTGTGCAGGGTACAATGAAATCTCAAGACTATCAAGGAATTCTAGAGAGAAATGTACTAGCCAGTGTCAGAAAGCTTGGTCTCAGTCGCAGGTCATGGGTCTTGCAACAGGACAATGACCCAAAACACACCGCTAAAAACACCCAAGAATGGCTAAGAGGAAAAAATTGGACTATTCTAAAGTGGCCTTCTATGAGCCCTGACCTCAATCCTATTGAGCATCTTTGGAAGGAGCTGAAACATGCAGTCTGGAAAAGGCACCCTTCAAACCGGACACAACTGGAGCAGTTTGCTCATGAGGAGTGGGCCAAAATACCTGCTGAGAGGTGCAGATGTCTCATTGACAGTTACAGGAAGCGTTTGATTGCAGTGATTGCCTCAAAAGGTTGCGCAACAAAATATTAAGTTAGGGGTACCATCATTTTTGTCCATGCCTGTTTCATGAGTTTATTTTTTTACATAATTCTGTTGAAGCATGGTTGAAAAACAATGTCTGACTTTCATTGGTTAACATTTATAGAATTTTAATTTATTATTACTTTTGTCAGATTAAAGTTATTTCTGTGACCATTGTGACTTTTTCTTTCATTGACCAAAGGGTACCAACAATTTTGTCCACGTCTGTATGTACACAGTGACTGCACCAGCAGAATAGTGAGTGCAGCTCTGGAGTATAATACAGGATGTAACTCAGGATCAGTAGTGTATGTACACAGTGACTGCACCAGCAGAATAGTGAGTGCAGCTCTGGAGTATAATATAGGATGTAACTCAGGATCAGTACAGGATAAGTAATGTATGTACACAGTGACTGCACCAGCAGAATAGTGAGTGCAGCTCTGGAGTATAATACAGGATGTAACTCAGGATCAGTACAGGATAAGTAATGTATGTACACAGTGACTGCACCAGCAGAATAGTGAGTGCAGCTCTGGAGTATAATACAGGATGTAACTCAGGATCAGTACAGGATAAGTAATGTATGTACACAGTGACTGCACCAGCAGAATAGTGAGTGCAGCTCTGGAGTATAATACAGGATGTAACTCAGGATCAGTACAGGATAAGTAATGTATGTACACAGTGACTGCACCAGCAGAATAGTGAGTGCCGCTCTGGAGTATAATACAGGATGTAACTCAGGATCAGTACAGGATAAGTAATGTATGTACACAGTGACTGCACTAGCAGAATAGTGAGTGCAGCTCTGGAGTATAATACAGGATGTAACTCAGGATCAGTACAGGATAAGTAATGTATGTACACAGTGACTGCACCAGCAGAATAGTGAGTGCAGCTCTGGAGTATAATACAGGATGTAACTCAGGATAAGTAATGTATGTACACAGTGACTGCACCAGCAGAATAGTGAGTGCAGCTCTGGAGTATAATACAGGATGTAACTCAGGATCAGTACAGGATAAGTAATGTATGTACACAGTGATTGCACCAGCAGAATAGTGAGTGCAGCTCTGGAGTATAATACAGGATGTAACTCAGGATAAGTAATGTATGTACACAGTGACTGCACCAGCAGAATAGTGAGTGCAGCTCTGGAGTATAATACAGGATGTAACTCAGGATCAGTACAGGATAAGTAATGTATGTACACAGTGACTGCACCAGCAGAATAGTGAGTGCAGCTCTGGAGTATAATACAGGATGTAACTCAGGATCAGTAGTGTATGTACACAGTGACTGCACCAGCAGAATAGTGAGTGCAGCTCTGGAGTATAATATAGGATGTAACTCAGGATCAGTACAGGATAAGTAATGTATGTACACAGTGACTGCACCAGCAGAATAGTGAGTGCAGCTCTGGAGTATAATACAGGATGTAACTCAGGATCAGTACAGGATAAGTAATGTATGTACACAGTGACTGCACCAGCAGAATAGTGAGTGCAGCTCTGGAGTATAATACAGGATGTAACTCAGGATCAGTACAGGATAAGTAATGTATGTACACAGTGACTGCACCAGCAGAATAGTGAGTGCAGCTCTGGAGTATAATACAGGATGTAACTCAGGATCAGTAGTGTATGTACACAGTGACTGCACCAGCAGAATAGTGAGTGCAGCTCTGGAGTATAATATAGGATGTAACTCAGGATCAGTACAGGATAAGTAATGTATGTACACAGTGACTGCACCAGCAGAATAGTGAGTGCAGCTCTGGAGTATAATACAGGATGTAACTCAGGATCAGTACAGGATAAGTAATGTATGTACACAGTGACTGCACCAGCAGAATAGTGAGTGCAGCTCTGGAGTATAATACAGGATGTAACTCAGGATCAGTACAGGATAAGTAATGTATGTACACAGTGACTGCACTAGCAGAATAGTGAGTGCAGCTCTGGAGTATAATACAGGATGTAACTCAGGATCAGTACAGGATAAGTAATGTATGTACACAGTGACTGCACCAGCAGAATAGTGAGTGCAGCTCTGGAGTATAATACAGGATGTAACTCAGGATAAGTAATGTATGTACACAGTGACTGCACCAGCAGAATAGTGAGTGCAGCTCTGGAGTATAATACAGGATGTAACTCAGGATCAGTACAGGATAAGTAATGTATGTACACAGTGACTGCACCAGCAGAATAGTGAGTGCAGCTCTGGAGTATAATACAGGATGTAACTCAGGATCAGTACAGGATAAGTAATGTATGTACACAGTGACTCCACCAGCAGAATAGTGAGTGCAGCTCTGGAGTATAATACAGGATGTAACTCAGGATCAGTAATGTATGTACACAGTGACTGCACCAGCAGAATAGTGAGTGCAGCTCTGGAGTATAATACAGGATGTAACTCAGGATCAGTACAGGATAAGTAATGTATGTACACAGTGACTGCACCAGCAGAATAGTGAGTGCAGCTCTGGAGTATAATACAGGATGTAACTCAGGATCAGTACAGGATAAGTAATGTATATACACAGTGACGGTATCAGCAGAATAGTGAGTGCAGCTCTGGAGTATAATACAGGATGTAACTCAGGATCAGTACAGGATGAGTAATGTATGTACACAGTGACTGCACCAGCAGAATAGTGAGTGCAGCTCTGGAGTATAATACAGGATGTAACTCAGGATTAGTACAGGATAAGTAATGTATGTACACAGTGACTGCACCAGCAGAATAGTGAGTGCAGCTCTGGAGTATAATACAGGATGCAACTCAGGATCAGTACAGGATAAGTAATGTATGTACACAGTGACTGCACCAGCAGAATAGTGAGTGCCGCTCTGGAGTATAATACAGGATGTAACTCAGGATCAGTACAGGATAAGTAAAGACTGATTAACATAAAGTAACCACAATGAACAAGTCAGCACTTGCAGAATAATTCAGCTTTATTAAAATTCACGGAAAAAAAAACCAAGACGATGCCAGTGATTCAGAGGACACCAGTCAGCCGTACACAGAGCAGCGGCAGACATTGCGACTACAGATTTTGTCTAGGCAATAATTAGACAAGGGTTTGAGGTATAAATATATTGGGTGGGGGTGGGGTAGACAAATGACAAATACACGGAGACAGCACTATACATGTACAACGTGACAAAAGAAAAAAAAATGTCCCTTATGAGATCTATGGTTGTCAGATTTCCTAATTAGGTACTGTATTCTAATTAACTCTTATAGCAGGCACTTCTGCTGGGTATTAGCCAGGCACAGCGCCATGCTTCCCTTTGTGGCCGTGCCTGGTAATGCAGCACACTCCAAGGCATGGAGATTAGCTGCAGTACCAGGCACGGCCACTACAAGAAGTATGGCGCCGTGTCTGCTAACCAATAAAGATGCCCCTTCTGTAAGCTCATCAGCCGGGGAGGCATGAGCGAGACCCACAGTGATATTCTACAGACCGCCTACTTTAAGGCTAGACCATCAATTCGGGCATCCCAGGTAACCCTTTAAATGCCGCTCAGCTATGATTCTAGTGTTCTAGGTCACTCAAAGCAATTAACCATTAGTTCTCCTGCAGTCTTTGGAAAAAAGAAAGTGGTTGATAGATGAGGTTCCTTGTTAATAAGTGCAGACAACACACGTGTGACCTAAGGCGAGTGCAGAGGATGGTGACTCCATGTTACGGAGGACAAAGGGTTAATCAGCCCTGGCCCTTATGACCATAAATCAGTGCAGCCGTGTAGTAAAAGTCACAATATTGCACAAATCGCTGACGAGATGATTTGTTCTGTCCGACACTACCACAGGGCTGCGGTGCGGAGCTCAAAGTGCAGCCGGTTCCTTAACGTTTCCACGGAAACATAAAGCAGCGTTCAGGTTAATAATCTGCAGCATTGATATTAATTACGAAGCGAACATGATTCATGCATGGAAGTGCAATCGTTACAGCCGCAGTTCCCCTTTTGGCCACAAGAGGGCGGTTGTCACCCAGGTGAAACGCAGCGTGCGAGGACTTAGTGTTCAATGGAGGCAGAAAGACGAGGCCGGAGCTCAGGTCTTGCGGAAGAACTTCTTGTTCAGCAGGAAGATGAGCAGGTTGACGTTCACCTTGGCTTTATCGAACATCTTCATGACAGCGACTCCTTCGTACTGCAGCTGGAGGAGGTCCTGGATGACATAGGGTTAAACATTAGCTAGACCTAAAGGAGGCCTTCAAACTCAAGCTGGCCACAAAAGGATCATTTTGATGGTCTCTGCTTGCTGTCTATACAAAGCCAACATTATTCATAGCTGGAGCTCCTCACAGTTTTTGGTCCTCAAATACAAGGATCGTCACCATCTTCCACTGACCTGATAATGAAGCTGGAATTTTTCCATGTCAACACCCAAAAACTTGGTCTTCACTTGAAACTTCCCGGGCTCCTCACAGGGGGTTATGTCAAAAATGACGTTACGGAATCTAGAAGACAAAACATGGAGATACTCATTGAGCAGGAAGACGGTGATGACTCCTAGGTTTGGAGGAGAAGTACTGACTGGCTGAACGGAAGGTCTTCTATCTCCAGTAGGACGCCCTTCTCGTGCAGTCTGGTCGCCGTGTAGTTCAGAGAGTTCTGCTTCTTATTTTTCCCTGTCGGTCTTGGAAGGAAACACAATGCAGAAAAATTTGAGACTCTTAGGCAAGACTTAAATGCCTGGCATGAAGATGTGAAGACCAGCGGGCACCATACTTCTGGTTGGCAGTGAGGTTGTCCAGGCAGGTTTTGATGTATTGGTTGTAGAAGTCGATCTGTTCTTCATGGAAGGCAGTCTTGCATTGCAGCCTCTGCATGGTCTGACGTAGCTTCACCAACTCTGCCTTCCTGTGCTGACGATATCTCCTCTGGTTCCGAATATCCTGGAAGTGGAGATAAAATATGAAATTTCGGTACCCACGATATGGCTATAAAAAGGCTTTAACAAGAGATGGCCTTCATGGAGGCTTTGGCCTCCCTGATGCAAAAACTTACCACAGGGCGATATCGTTGAGAAGATGGCTCCAACTGTCTATCCCACAACATAAAATATTGGGCTCGGACTTAGAACTAGTCAACTTATCTGATTACCAGCTTGCTGGTCTATGGGGTATAGGTGGAACCTCGTATCTTCCGTTACATAGTCTAACCAGGTGTTCATGGTTAGCGGCAAGCCATTCTCTGATCCTCCAAGACATCTACCTTCTTCTCTAATCCCTTTCCTACTCCATCCTAATTTCACAGATACTCCAGGCAATGGGAGAAGGACCTAGAGAGATCCTTTTCTACAGTAGAAATAGACCAGATACATTTAGGATCCCATGGCTTTTCACGCTGCGTCAGAATCCAGGAACACTCATAAACCAATGACCAGGTGGTACAACCACCCTCACAAACTCCATAAAATGGGATTACGGGAGCGACTGCTGGAGATGTTCTCAGGAAGGGGACACATTAGGCCAGAGTTCCCCAACTCCAGTCCTCAGGACCCACCTTCCAGTCAGGATTTGAGAATAACCCACAGAATGAACACCTGTGGTAAGTCCTAAGGCATTGACACTAATTATATCACCTGCTCAATACTAAGGAAATCCTAAAAACATGACCGGTAGGTGGGCCCTGAGGACTGGAGTTGAGGAACCCTGCATTAGGCCACATATTCTGGTTTTGCCCTCAAATAAGGGGATTCTGGGAACAAGGAGAACACAAATTAAACCAAATACGTGGCACTTCCATTCATCTATCGTCCTCGTCGCTCTTATTGTGGATCCCGTCAGACAACTGGACCCCAAAAGACATCTGATTTGCCTACTTGGATGGTCCAAGCCGCTAGGTACCTAATCCCCAACTATTACTCAATGGGAGTAAAAATAAATAAAAAATAAACGAAAAAACGACCAGCTGTGCCTCATGGAGGAATTCGCAAGCTGGGCAAATAGAACTCACTCTAGAATCCTAAAAACTTGGGCTCCTTGGAGAGAATACAAAAGCAAAAACACGAGTTAAAAAATGTCCACTTTCGACGCTCAAAAGTGACCTCTCTCACAGACCCTCTGACTAGTCAAAAATATACAACACACACATGGTTAAATGGAAAATCTAAGAGGAATTTCTCCCTCCTCCCGTCTATAAACCACAAAACCTGTAGAGGACTTACTTTGTTTGCCTGACTGCCCGGGTGCGACCACAGACCTGCGCTCACTATTAGTTATATGAATAGTTCTCTGTTATGTTCTAGGGCGTCTACGACCGCAACAAATGACCACTGGCAAAATCCTACAAGGAGCTCCTGCAGAGGTCTATTGAAAAGTACTGAAAGATCTGGAGTTTGTTCATTCTGCTCCACTATTATTATATGATGCTCCGACACCTTTTATATGTTATGTACTCTATATAAAATATCAATAAAAAGATATCTGAGAGAAAAAAAAAGCTTTAAGACTTCATGGGATATTAGTTGAGTAATATACTCCAGAGCTGCACTCACTATTCTGCTGGTGCAGTCACTGTGTACATACATTACTTATCCTGTACTGATCCTGAGTTACATCCTGTATTATACTCCAGAGCTGCACTCACTGTTCAGCTAGCATTTTCCGCTTGTACTGTATAGTGATAGGTGTCCTACTTTATAGCAGCTCATCCAAGTTGTTTGAGGGTTGCCAGACTTGCCCACTGTTACAATCAGCAGAATTGTGAATACAGCTCTGGGCTACAATAAGCTGATTACACTCAGAGACGACTTCTCCTTGTGAACAGATACCTTAGCAATCATGTCGATTATTTCTTGGTAATGGTTATGAGAGGACACCAGTCCCAGGCTCTCCAGTTTGCGCAGGTTGCGGGTGACCTTGCGTTTCTTGTCCTCAATCGATAGTTTACTGTTGCCCAGCAGAGATCGATGGCGCTTCATCTTCTCGGGGGTCTGGGCATCTCTGACAGCTCTTTGGTGCATTAGGTGGTAGTGGGATGCCTCCTGCCCAGAAACAAACATTATATCTGCCATCTCCTGATCAGCCACACTTCAGACTTGAGTGGTACTTACCTGCTGCGCTGAGGCGGAGTTGTTCAGAACTTCCACCAGAGAATCTCCAGGCTGGGACTGGATGATGTCCACCAACATGTGCTTGGTACTAGATAGGAGAAGAGCAGGAATCAAGAGAGTGGAAACCCACCACACTTAAGGACAACTACCACCTATGAGGAGCTTCGGTCTGGTGAGGTGTCCAGTGGGGTAAGTATGGAGGCACTTCTGGGCTCTTCCCTCACCTGAGCAGTAGGCTGTGAGTGTCCATCTCTTCTGCATTGGTCCCAACCATATCAAACTTGTTAGTAAGAGTTAGCGACATCTCCAGCTTGCGGAGCTGGGCTAAAGCTTGTTCTGAGGCCGCTTCATGTAGGTTGGAGGTGCTTTCTCCTGTGGTCCAGAGAAGAGGAGATCTGTGAGGCTCACATTCATTTTAGGTTAGTAGACTGTATGTTCTGATCTAGGGTCTGGTCTAGTGTCTCAAACTGAGGGGTCTAGTCTGGGGTGTAAATTTAACTGAGGGGTCTGCCCTAATACATTTTGCAGTATGGGGTCTATGACCCTTCATCCTTTCTTCTCTTGATAGTTGGTAGTGGTTCCTCAAAATAATTTTTTCCAGTAGTTTCCCAATGCAAAAAGAGTTGGGAAACCCTGGTCTGCATTATATCTAGAGTGACTGGCAGCAGATAAGTCTTTAGAGCTGGACCCAAGAACCCAACATACCGATCAAGGACTGGACCGTAGGAAGCTCTCCCAGGTCTTCAAGGAGTTCATGAATTGGATCTTTATGGTCTGGAGCAATGGCATCTTGGTGCTCTAATAACAACTGGAAATAACATGAGAACAGATCAAATCACATTGTCCATCACAATTCACAGGTGGCTGCCAAGACACTATGACTCGAGGTCCAATCCCTCACCTTGTGTGTGTCTATCAGCTCCCCAACTGTTATGTATATGACTGGTTTAATGGTGTTGACCATTTCAGAGTACTCATCTATATTGAATCGCTCCTCTGGTTCCGGGACATTACAAGCTGTGAGGATGAACTTCCTATAGGTGAAGAACAGATTTCCATCAGAGCTTGAAGTCATCATACAAGATACCAAAAGGGCAGTGGACACATACCTAAACTTCCAGTGCATCTCAGCCAGATACTGGTTGACGAGTCCCAGGTGGGAATCCTCAAACAACTTATTGGCAGCCACATGCTGAAGAACCTTGGCGATGGAGCCCAATGTCCGTCTTTGATCTGGATGAATAGTCCCACCCGCCGACATGTCCACTATGTCAAAAGCATCAGGAGCCACCACGGCCGGGTTCATAAAGCGGTAGTAGAGCAAGTTGCCCACAATCTGCCCAACAGAGACAAAAAGGAGAAGACCAACTGCAGTCACAGGAGAGGAGATGGACTGTGCAGGCACAGCAGCATGCATGTCGCATGCAGTGAGAAAACTCTGAAAGTTTAAGGCTTACCTTATGGATATCCTCTTCTCTTGCTTTTGGGAACTTTTGGCTTAGAGAATTTTTCAGCACCTTACCGATATAACGCATGCCATAACTTAGGTAGATATAAAAAAATAAAATAAAACTTTTGTAAATCTGTACTCTATGGGCCTCCACTACTGCACTCCTTCGTATCACAAAACTTACGGTATCTGGTCAACATTGGCAAAGATGGTGGAGAAAAACTTGTCAGTCACAGAAATGAGGTTCCTGGTAGAGATATCAAGACGCCTCTGAACCTCGGAGTGGGTGAGCGCCTGCTCTGGAGTGACGTCATACGGGAGCGTGCTGCAAGACATCATAATAAATCACCCTCAAAAAGAGCTTCCAAAAAAAGGGAACTGTCGGTTGCCCACCACCAATGTCAGATAGATGTGGGTCCCACTCTCTACGGAAAGGCTGCCCTCCGTTCACTTTGGGGGTCCCGTTCTGGAGACAGGTTCCAGAGGTCCCATGGACATATTTAGGAGCCGTACCTCTTTTTTCCGGTCTGAGACTCCACTTGATTCACCCAACTCTTATAGATTTCGACTGGACTGATGCGAATATTGATGGTTTTGTCCTGTAAAACCTCCTTCACCATGTTCCCAAGGATCTGGCGTAAGGCGTTCTGGCCGCGGGCGCTCCGGTAGAAGCTGACCAGCAGGCGGATGACTGTAGGGTTCCCAGTTATGATGTCTTGGATTCTGTCTACTTTGGAGCTGTAAAGGGGAGGGGAGCAAATAAATCACATTATCAATTAATGCCAATGACATTCGGAGCTCCCCCCGTGTACTTAAAGGGGAACTCACGTGATCTCCTCCTGCAGAGCTGTATGGAAGAGCCTGAGGAGCAGGTAAGCTTCCCGGCGATCAGAAGCGTAGTTGTAGAGGGTGAAGGTTACAGATTCCATGAACTTGGTGGATTTGTTCTGAGGCATCTGGAAGATCAGCCTGGCCATGTACTCGGGGTTCGTCTGAGAACAAGATTAAGATTTTGTGGCCGTCAGTGAATGGAAACATTCCTGTTAATCCTGAGGCACTCAAAGCCCATCCGCGGCCGCAGGTTTGATACCCTGTGTGGTCTAAAAAAGGTTTTCCAGGCTATCGATATCAGGTTGGTGGGGGTCAGATACCTGGCCCCCCCGCCAAGTATAGGTCATCAATATTAAACGTCTGGAAAACCCCTTCAATGTCCCATTCCCAGAAAGCAAGCAGAGATCTTGTATATAATATGCAAGTTGCAAACCAGATTACCAGTCTGGCGAGGAACGTTGGCCGGGGCCTCACCTGTAACAGGTAGAAGAGGTGCTGATATGCCTCAAGCTTTTGCCGCTTCTCCTTGCTCAGAGACTTTAACCCTTTCTGCTTGTCGAGGGCCATCAGGTCCGACAGCTGCTCCTTGTTTTTCTTGGTGAGCTTCTTGCAATGGGACACGACTTCCTGCGTCACAGATTAAAGGGATGGGTCAACACTAGGAGCTAGGGGAGGTGTCACTGTACTGTAGTGCCCTATTGAGCGGCCGCTCAGCACCTGCAAGGTGATCCTGTTCTTCACCAACAGGCCGATCTTGATGTCCATCATATTGAGGTCGTTCTCCAGCCGTTGATTTGATCGGATTTTCTTCACCACCTCCTCCCGCAGCTTCATCACTTCCCTCTCCTCCCAAAAGTCACGTTCACTCTGCTCCAGTAAGTGGGCAAACTTCCGCAGGGTGCTGAGCGGGGGGTTTTTGGCGTGGACTGTGACAAGGAACAATAGAGTTCAGTCTTGCTCCATCCATGATTCAAGGGGTTGTCTCAATAAAGGCGAGGGTGGCATATAGCCATTAGAAGACATTAAAAGGGCCTGTCCGGCCAACAAACACTATGGTGAACCCCACAGGACCGGGCAGTGGCTTGGTTTGGCGACCACTGCAGCCAATCACAGGCCTCAGCGGTCACATCTGCTTGAACAGTACATGGCAGTAGTACCAAACCACTTCCCGATTCTGTGGGGATAGGAAGCGGCCGAGAATGGGACAACAACCCCTTTAATGCCTGGAAGGAGTCATCTTATAGCTCCAGAAAAGATGGATGGAGCCGTCAGATGCCGCAGACCGGATCATTCTAGCGATAGGCCTTCGACGGCCTGCTCACCCAGCATCCTGTAGTCCCCTCTGGCCTTGCTGGCTCGGAAGAAGGCCTGGATCTTTATAACGCTGGCAACCTGCAAGTACAATAGATTACAGTGTGAAGCTGACACACAAAGCGAGACAACACGGACCGGAACCGTCATGGCCGACAACTTTAGTATCAGCCCTCCTGCAGCTTTTACAACTCCATGTAGGTCTTTAAATCGCCCTGTATTACATAGGGCGGCCATAATGGTATGATTACTATTGGTTGCCCCCAACAATTTGGCTTTTAAGGGCATAACAATTAGAATACCAAATTTAGAGCAATACGTACGTTCCTCCGGAAATATCTAAGCCTCTCTCGATATTTCTTGCTGGCGAGCCACATCCTCACCAGTGACTGGATCTGATCAAGAGAGTAGAAAATGGGGAGGAAGGTTTTGAAAGTGAAGCTGGTTCATGACCATACGATGAGTTAACCAATATCTTACTGTTATAGCAGGAATTCAGAAAAACTGATTGTACGCCAGAGCTGCACTCACTATTCTGCTGGTGCAGTCACTGTGTACATACATTACTTATCCTGTACTGATCCTGAGATACATCCTGTATTATACTCCAGAGCTGCACTCACTATTCTGCTGGTGCAGTCACTGTGTACATACATTACTTATCCTGTACTGATCCTGAGTTACATCCTGTATTATACTCCAGAGCTGCACTCACTATTCTGCTGGTGCAGTCACTGTGTACATACATTACTTATCCTGTACTGATCCTGAGTTACATCCTGTATTATACTGCAGAGCTGCACTCACTATTCTGCTGGTGTAGTCTCTGTATACATACATTACTTATCCTGTACTGATCCTGAGTTACATCCTGTATTATACTCCAGAGCTGCACTCACTATTCTGCTGGTGCAGTCACTGTGTAGATACATTACTTATCCTGTACTGATCCTGAGTTACATCCTGTATTATACTGCAGAGCTGCGCTCACTATTCTGCTGCTGCAGTCACTGTGTACATACATTACTTATCCTGTACTGATCCTGAGTTACATCCTGTATTATACTGCAGAGCTGCACTCACTATTCTGCTGCTGCAGTCACTGTGTACATACATTACTCATCCATGCAGTAATTCATTTTCATCGTTTACCTTGATGACAGCCGCTACGTTCCTGTGTAGATATCGGAGCCTCTGTAGATACGCCTGTCGCTGCCTATACCCCCTCCACTGCGCCTGTGAACAGCCCACATCAATATCAAGGGTGGAGTAATAATCCTTATTACTAATTATAATACTCGGGTCTCATTAGGAATCCATCCCCAGGACCGGAGGGCGAGGTCTGTACCTGGATCGCGGTGGCGGCGGGCACTTGCTTGTGCAGGAGATTCTTCCTCTGGGTGAAGTTCCTGCGCACCAGGTAGCCTCTCATGCGCGCCTGCAGCCTCACCAGCATGTCCGCGCTGGCCTCCCACTGCTTCTCCCGCCGGAAGCCGCTCGTCACTTTATTAATTGTGGACTGGAAAATTGAAGAGTAGATTTATTATAGATAAATAAGACAACAGGAAATAATTTCCCCAAATTACTTAGGAGGCACCACGAGGTATCCTTTCTCCCTTACCTGGATTTCCTCCCGGGACAGGTGTGTCGTGCTGGGACTGAATCCTGGCGGTTGTTCCCACGAGCCCTCGAAGGAGCGCAGGTGGAAGTAATAGTCACCTCTGTCCTTTACCTTGTGCCTCACCCAACAATTTGCTGCATCGCCTGCAGTTAGCATGGACAGACACAAGAGGGCAGCAGAGTTTAGAGAAGAGACATACCATGATTCGTTGTGGTGGGCACAGCAATCCGCGGCATCGGTCGGCCGGTCTCACCTCTCTTGCGTTTGCTGTTCATGATTGCGGCAAGTTCAGATTGATATCCATCGGCGCAGTCTGACACCACCCCGCAGAGCAAAGCATCCGGGTTACGCAACACCCGCAGGGTTTGAGAGGGTCTTCCTTCCTTTATGGATTGGTTGATGGCCGCTATGCCCAGAGCCACTGAGAATCGGAGGTGAGGAATAGGAGAAAGTGACAAGGGTCCGACTGCTCTGCGCTGACCGCTGGGACCCCACCTGATACCCAAGCATGGTACGCGTCTCTCCGTATGATTGGAGTAGCAGTGACCACCGCTCCAGGGGAAACGAAACCCCCCTCCCATGTCTGAATCCTCTGCTTTGACCACTGGGACCCCAGCTGATTACATCTGAATCAAACTCCATGGGAGTGATGAAGATACCAGAGCACTGTGCTTGTCTATCCCTACCAGAGATGGAGTGGCAGTGACCACCGCCCCCACCCCACGACCACCGCCCCCCCCCCCCCCCCCCCCTATCATTCTCTTGGTCACCTATTCTGTAAACGGGACACTCACTTCTCCGGGCTCTTGTATTTTCCTGGTTTGCCTGAGACACTCCTCTCTGTATCTCCTCCAACCACAGAACCGCGGCGTCATCCCGGGTCACCTGTGCCAACAACCACAATATGGAATTATTTTTGTCAGCAGCAGCTTCTTCTTCAGAAACATCTAATTCAAAATGTGCCGCTGCCTGGCCTGCAGCCACCACTAGGGGGAGCTCATAATAAGTGGCTTTAGATTGGTTGGAACTGAAAGTGAGCTCCCTCTGGTGGCAGCTGCTGGTAACACAGCTAAGGCTACTTTCACACTTGCGTTGCTGGATTCCGGCAGGCAGTTCCGTCGCCAGAACTGCCTGCCGGACCCGGAAATCGGCGTGCAAATGGATAGCATTTGTTTCCCGGATCAGTCTGACAAATGCATCGAAATACCGGATCCGTCTTTCCGGTGTCATCCGGAAAATCGGATCCGGTAAAAAAAAATAAAAAAAAATATTCACATTTTTAAAGGTCCGCGCATGCGCAGACAGAAATACCGGATCCGGCATTAATACATGTCAATGTAAATTAATACTGGATCTGGTATTCCGGAATTTTGGCGGGTGAAAATACCACAGGATACTGTAAACGGATCGCTCTCCATTCAGAATGCATGGGGATAAAACTGATGCGGTTTTTTTCCGGTATTGATCCCCTAGGACGGAACTCAGTGCCGGAAAGGAGTAACGCTAGTGTGAAAGTACCCTAACATTGTTGCGCCTAGGAGAGGCCTGTTATTCACCTCCTTTTTGTGCCGCAGGTCGCTGGTGAGGATCTGGTGGTAGAGGCTGGCTATTGGGAGGGCGACGTCGGTGAGGGCAGCCGCTGGCAGGAGCAAGGCGGTGAAGGTTTTCTGGGGGTCATTCTGTTCAAGCGCTTCGTTAATGAGGCTGACCGCCAGGATTTCTAGGAAGAAATAAAATGTGAATGAGACCTTCATCGCCCAAAGCTGCCGCTAAGAGAGGGTCTGGAGCGCCCACCAGAGGGCGTATGGATGTCAGTGGGTCCCATCAGCAGGACCGCTACCATGGGCTAGCCTGCAAGGAATGTACCAACAGGAAAGGGGGGTTGTCCAAGGCAGAGGTGCTTCGGCTCTTCCACTTACGGTCATGCTCCTCTTGTGTGGAGTGGTTAGTGTTATTGACACAGGACTGCAGATCGTTCCAGCTGAGGAAGCCGCACCCACCCTGAGACCGCCGCTTCCGCTTACACAATTTATTGAAGTATCTGGGGGGGGAAAAAAACAAAAAATAAAATAAAATAAAAAAAATACCGTTGTGAGTATACAGCTTCTATGCATCTCCATGGAAAGAGACATGAAGCTGATCTCTGACTGCGGGATCAGACTACACAGAGGTTTGTTTGTAGTCTGTTACCATGGATACACACGCCCTTATGGGATCAGACTACACAGAGGTTTGTTTGTAGTCTGTTACCATGGAGACACATGCTCTTATGGGATCAGACTACACAGAGGTTTGTTTGTAGTCTGTTACCATGGAGACACACGCCCTTATGGGATCAGACTACACAGAGGTTTGTTTGTAGTCTGTTACCATGGAGACACACGCCCTTATGGGATCAGACTACACAGAGGTTTGTTTGTAGTCTGTTACCATGGAGACACACGCCCTTACAGATATGCTTAGTCCGAGGGTATGTGTGGTGCTCGTCTGCTGGTCCCCCTCCTCCTCACCTCTGAATGTTGTCCTCATCCACATCAGACAGGCCTAGTGCGGCGCTCTCCAGGGCCGCCCAGAACGTATTCAGGTCCCCGGCCTCTAGGGCCCGGTTCACGAGGGCTACGGCGGACAGCATCTCCACGGCCACAAACAGCTCCTCCTGCACCAGGGAACCCTGAGGGAGGAAAAACGATGGCTTATAGGAAAGTCTGCAGGGGGACTTGGCGGCCATATTGGTCGTCACCCAGCTTTGCCCAGGCGCATGGCGTCGGATGGCGCGTTATCCGAGGAGGAACTAAACTCACTCGCGGACTCTGCCCCTGGAGAGTGGAGAGTTCCTGCTGGTACAGATCTGCCGCGAAGGGGTAGACGTCCGGCAGCTGCGCGTCCGGGCTGGCCAGCTCTTTCACGGTCAGTGCGGCGTTTCCGTTCCGGATGGCGGCGTTAATACGGGAGACAGCCTGCTGCACTAAAGAAGGAGAATCTGGGTCACCCTGCAGCACCCCTCAGCTTCCGGAGGCAACAGCGCCCCGTAGAGGTGAGGGGCAACACCCCCCCCCCCCCCACGGGGTGCTCCATATAAATAAAACTTAAACGCCCTAATAGAGACTTTGTTTTACAATGGCGCACCGGTTTCAATAGCTCTGCTTGCTGTCAGTGAATGAATGCACTCGCTGTTTACAGACTAATCGTGTATGACTTACCCATATAACTTGCGGATGCAAATGGGAATGTTTCTGTTTACTGACAGCAAGCAGAGATCTTACCGATTCGCTGAAACTCAAAGTATGTAAGGCATCGACTAAGCAAGATTTGCAAAAATAAAAACTGGACAAGCCCTTTAAGGACAGGATGACTATCCCCAGCATGCACTGCGCTGTATGGAGGTGTAGCTATCCATGCAAACACAGGGTGGCCCCTAAAACTCTCAGCTTCAGAAGCCACCCGGCTCGGGGGTGGGGGAAGGGGGGCCCGCAGCATTACAAGACTTCACCTTTAAGACCCAACGCTTACTGGCATGCTCTCTAACTGCGTTCTGATTGGCTGCGTCCACTCCGGCCTGTAGCTCCTCCTTCTCCAGCAGATCCACGCAACCCAGCTCCTGGAACACAACACCCCGGTCAGTGTACAGAACCGGGCATCACACGACGTAACGAGGCCGGGCACTCACCAGGGCTTTCTGCTCGCGGTCAATGGTCAGCTGCTCCAAGTACCAGTCGGCGTTCTCCCGCTGCAGTCTGCGCAGTAAGAGGGCGGAGTCTTGCAACGCGGCGTACAGGCTCCTCGCATCCTTCCTCTCCAGCGCTTCATCCACGTACTCCAGAGCTGCGTGCACTGAGGAGGAACGGAGGAGAGTCAGCGTGATGCCCGCCATCAGCTACATGCGACATCAGGGACGTGTCAAAGGGGTTAGGCTACCGTTCACTTTGTTAACGCTCCCCTGGATTTCGGCTTGCGTCAAGCAGTGGTCGTAGATGTCCTGACTGTCCGACGGGTTCTGCAGAACCTGCACAGGGGAGAAGCCACCAAAAAGCTAAAATTCAGAGGCCGTGTTCAGCCTGGAGTGCCAGTTCTGCAGAGGGTTAATGGAACCAGTCAGCAAGCTTGCTGACTGTTTCCAGTAGAATTGTGAATGCAGCTCTGGAGGATAAGAAGATAAATAAAACACACGCCTCACCTTATGGCGGGCATTTGCCATCTTGGTTGCCTTGGCTTGGTGGAGGAGTTCTTGGTACACTGCCGCCAGCTTCTCCTGAAGGTTCGCCAGCATGGCGTTGGGGTTCCGCAGGGCGGCCATGGTGTCCTGCGCCGCTCCTCTCTCCACCGCTTCATTGATGGCAATGACCGCTGCATGCACTAGAACAGACGGACAGGTATGGGTTAGGAGAGCTGAGGGGAAAGAGATTGCTTGCTGTCGGTGAATAGAAACCTTCACATCAGCAGAGCCAGAGATCTTGAAATGTATACAGTTGGAGAGCGCAGAACGTTTTATCCTGTCCGAGTAAGGCAGAGCCCCGACCGCTGCCGCTCACCTGCCGCTTCGTCCACGGACAGCTCGTTGGCCAGGATCCCCCCGATTTTGCTGAAGGCCGGCATCTGTAACCCATACTTGTCCAGCTCACTTTTCATGTGGCTGATTTCCTCCTCTGGAGAGAGAGAACGCGAGACGTGATATCGTAAGGGGTGATAGCATGTGGCACTACCACTCCCAGCAGGCACCATTCACTTCAATTATCGCACACTGACCTGTAAAATTCACTTTCCCGTATAAATCCTGAATCTGAGGAGCCAGCCCCAGCTTAAAGAGATACAAACTGTAAAAAAAAACGGCGGACTTAAAGACATGGCGCAACTTAAAGGACGACTCCGCTTTTTCGCCATTTCACTCTACATAAAGGGTTAAATAACTCAGGTCTTCACTTGACGCTTTTGGACAGATTTGGAGTTATTTTGGCTCTACTCTAGTCACTTCCAAAGCTGCTTCCGATTGTTCTGAATTTGGCTCCACCCACGATCAGACATGTGACCTGACAGCTGAGCTCCCACAATGCACTGCTCTTTGCCAACAGGATACCAGCAGACCTCTGAACCTGGACCTCACCTGAGGGCGTGAATACAGTAGACCACGCGGGGCATATTCTTCTTGTCGTATATGTCCGTAGTCTCCGGCTGGAAAAGCTGCAATCGGAGAAAGAGGCGGATTATTGGTGGGTGGACTACAAGTCCCAGCATGGCAAACCCCCATATCCTCCTATCTAGTTGGCTGCAGTAGGGGGCGCTGTTCCTTAGCCATCTACGGCTGGAGGACGCACCGTAGGCAGACCGATGTGGCTCATCGCGTGGCGCCAGTGGTTGATGTTATCCGTGTGCCGAAAATGAAGGCCTGCTGCCTGCAACACAGCAAGACAAGGGTTAAAACGACGCAACGGCAGGCATCCGCTCACTTACTGCATCCATCCCAAGCGATCCGTTTCCCTGCAGCGCCACCACAGGAGAAACAAAGTATTACACAATGAAACCCATAGGCGGGTGTAATGCTCGGGTTCTCCAGAGAGTGGCGTCCTCAGAGTATGGGTGTCAGTTCCTCTGCTTGCTGTCAGTGAATGGGAACCGTGGGGGGTGTACCTTATAACGCAGCTGATCGCCGTCGTAGATTTTCTTCAGCGGCACGATCTCCGGCGCAAAGAAACTCCCCAGCTTGGCGAGGATGACGCCATTGCGCAAGCTCTCCTCCAGCTCAGTAGGGGGCGGCAGCTCCTCATTCAGACAGGACTCCATCCAGCTGCAAAGGAAACCAAGAGAGGCCGCGATTACTTAAGAGAAGCACTTCCGGCGGTCACTACTACTCCCATCTTCCTCACCGCTTTGCCTCCTCCAGGTGACACAGGTACTGATAAGCGACATTCTGCCGCCGCTGCTCGTCCATCTCATCCGCCGTGAGGCGCTCATCTGGCAGAGAAGAGAAAAATTATACGCACAGCCGCATGCTGGGAGTTGTAGTTGCTTAACATCCGCAGTCCATATATTTTTAGGATAATGAAATATTTCCATAATAAAAGGGGGGGGGGGGGGGTTAGAAAAACATGGCTGCTTTCTGCCCACAACAGCACCACCCCTCCACAGGTTGTGTCTGGTACTGCAGCTCAACTCCAGAGCAGTGAATGGGACCGAGCTGTAATACCGCACACAACCTGCGCACAGGGGTGGCGCTCTTCTAGGCTCTCACACAAATCTGGAATGTAGGGTAAATATCTGACGGAGGAGCCTTTATCGCCCAGTCCCGCCCGCGTTGTAGTTCTTCACTGACCATAAAGCAAGGTATAGGAAAGCACTATTAATAAAAAACTAAGGCTGTGAAACTACAACTCCCAGCATGCACAGCGCTTGGCTGTCCCACAGAAATGAATGGCGCACGCTGAGAGCCTGCTGACCCCTGACTTACGGACTACAAGGACAAAGTGGCGGGCACCCAAAAAAATAAAAATGTTCAAAAACCCCACATTTTTTTAAAAAGAAAATAAATAAGACAAAAACACAAATCACATTAATCCAATTAAACTAAAAGATTCCTATAAAAATTAAAAAAATTATAAAAATAGTAAAAAATAAATACAATATTTACGATATCTGACTGGCCGTCACGTGACTAAATGACAGACGGAGCATGCTGGGCCGTGTAGTCCGCCGCAGCTGGCTATCTACAGAGCGCCCCCTCCCTGCTGGCCTCGCACTCACAGCCGTTGGTGGCCGGCCCGGCTCTGGTCCCCATGTCCGCCAGGTTTGGTCTCCGTTCTTCCTCCGTGTTTACTCTGGATTCGAATGTCCCGCCGCCGCCAGCCTTTTCCGGACTAACTGTCCACTGGGTGGCGCACAGCGATGACGTCACCAGAGGCGGAGGCATGCCGGGAATTGTAGTCTCTAGTCGCTGCTGAGCATCATGATATATATATACTGCAGTATCAATGGGTATTACAGGAGGGAACATGCCAGGCAGACTGAAAACTGCTTTATTCCTGGTCCATGAATAGAATCCAGCAGTAAAGACTGACACGCATACAGCCTGGGTGATATAACTTTTCCTAATGCAGAAGTATAAGCCATTCAGGGTCTGTGAAAAGCAGGATGAAAGTCATTAGTGCCTGGGGGGGGTCCAAGTATGTGGAGATGTCACCCATTAGTACTGTATAGGGGGGTGACTTCAGGGATCTGTATGGTTGTAACGTATTGCTACATTCACCCTGAGCGTCCCGATCCAGGAATAGAATTCTAGAACTACAGTGTAGACTGACACGCAGCCCATACAAAGCGGATGGGTGGAATAGGAGACTCTCGCTGAAAACTGTCTGGATATGAATAGGTTAATGGCGGGGGGGGGGGGGCGGTTTCTGCATTGTTGATCCCGGTTGCCCTTGGAGACGTTGACAAAGCAAGATGATCTCCTCCAAGAAACTCAATAGGGCTCAGCCATAGAGTCTGCGGAGGCTGGGAGAGGGACACGGCTGCTCCTCCTGTCAGGGTCTAGGACTCACTGCCGGTATGTGTTACCCCGGGCACAGAATGCTATGTGCCAGGGGATCACCGCCTCATACTGGTGTATGCATCCAGGGTGGCTTGTAGGGAACCGACACCATGACACGGGCTGCGGTATTATTAGGGTAATATATAGAATACTGGTACTGTATGGCACTATAGTGCAGGCTCCTTGTGGCACTGTTATGTGGGTACTGTATGGGGGTATTATTAGGGTAATATATAGAATACTGTTACTGTATGGCACTATAGTGCAGGCTCCTTATGGCACTGTTATGTGGGTACTGTATGGGGGTATTATTAGGGTAATATATAGAATACTGTTACTGTATGGCACTATAGTGCAGGCTCCTTATGGCACTGTTATGTGGGTACTGTATGGGGTATTATTAGGGTAATATATAGAATACTGTTACTGTATGACACTATAGTGCAGGCTCCTTATGGCACTGTTATGTGGGTACTGTATGGTGGTATTGGGGTAATATATAGAACATTTCTGGGGTACTGTTACTGTATGGCACTATAGTGCAGGCTCCTTATGGCACTGTTATGTGGGTACTGTATGGGGGTATTAGGGTAATATATAGGACATTTTTGGGGTACTGTTACTGTATGGCACTATAGTGCAGGCTCCTTATGGCACTGTTATGTGGGTACTGTATGGGGGTATTAGGGTAATATATAGGACATTTTTGGGGTACTGTTACTGTATGGCACTATAGTGCAGGCTCCTTATGGCACTGTTATGTGGGTACTGTATGGGGTATTAGGGTAATATATAGAACATTTCTGGGGTACTGTTACTGTATGGCACTATAGTGCAGGTTTCTTATGGCACTGTTATGTAGGTACTGTATGGGGGTATTAGGGTAATATATAGAACATTTTTGGGGTACTGTTACTGTATGGCACTATAGTGCAGGCTCCTTATGGCACTGTTATGTAGGTACTGTATGGGGGTATTAGGGTAATATATAGAACATTTTTGGGGTACTGTTACTGTATGGCACTATAGTGCAGGCTCCTTATGGCACTGTTATGTGGGTACTGTATGGGGGTATTAGGGTAATATATAGGACATTTTTGGGGTACTGTTACTGTATGGCACTATAGTGCAGGCTCCTTATGGCACTGTTATGTGGGTACTGTATGGGGGTATTAGGGTAATATATAGAACATTTTTGGGGTACTGTTACTGTATGGCACTATAGTGCAGGCTCCTTATGGCACTGTTATGTAGGTACTGTATGGGGTATTAGGGTAATATATAGAACATTTCTGGGGTACTGTTACTGTATGGCACTATAGTGCAGGCTTCTTATGGCACTGTTATGTGGGTACTGTATGGGGGTATTAGGGTAATATATAGGACATTTCTGGGGTACTGTTACTGTATGGCACTATAGTGCAGGATTCTTATGGCACTGTTATGTGGGTACTGTGTGATGCTATAGATATAGGTAATGGAGAAGACTTACTAATGGATAGTATGCCCCGTGACCAAGTTTAATGTCTTAAAAGGTCGAGGACGAGGAGGCCTAGAGGAGTTGTCAAATGCAGCAAAGTATTGGGCGGTTTTATTTGTCACTGTTATTTTTGGTATTTGTATTCTTGACTATGGAGGGTCCTGTTGGGGGCGTTTTCAGTCCCACTAGCGTGAAATATACACATGTACCCTATTTTAGTGGTGGGGCTGAAATGACCTGAGTTTTGTGGTTAAACCATTGGGCCTTCTGGGCGTCATGGTTGACCTTCTTTCTCTTTGTACCAGTCAGATATCAGTCATGGCTTCCGGGGACTTGCAGACCGAACCACCAAACCCTGAAGGCTCTGGGCCACCACCGGAGCCTCGTCCCATCAAAAAGAAGAAGAAGGTAAAAGAGGAGATGAAACCGTCTGGAGATGAAGGCAAGAGGAGAGATGAGGACTCTTCCATCTCTCAAGCCGAGATAGAAGATTTAACCAAGGCAGGACACAAGGCCTTGACGTCTGGAGACCTCCAGGTGGCCATGTCCTGTTTCAAGAGGGCTTTCCTACTGTCACTTAGCTCGAAGCAGAAGGCCGTCCAAAGAGCCTGTGCTTTCAATCTGGGGGCTGTATACGTAGAGACTGGGAAACCAGAGAAGGGGCTTGAGTTCCTCCTGAAGTCCCAACCAAGAGAAGGAGAAGAACCTAGTGGAGACCTTTACTTCAACCTTGGCACGGCCTACGAATCCTTACAAGATTTTCCCAAAGCAATTGAACATTTTCGGAAAGCTGTTCTCCTCTACAAACCCTCACAGCTCGGGAACGAGGCGGACGCCCACATGAAGATGGGGTGCTGCTATGTGAGCATGAAGGACAAAGCAAGAGCAGCTCAATGCTTCCAGGAAGCTGCCGATTCCTACATGGAGGCTCAGAGGCTGGATATGGCAGCCGTGGCTCTCAACGATGCCGCCAACTACATGCTGCAAAGTCAACTCTATGACTCGGGACACGTCCTCCAGATACTTAATGAGGCCCGTATGGTGTGCGAGCACGTTACCAGAAGAGACCTACTGGGTATGATTACTATAAGTAGTAGGTAATAATACATGGTGGACAGCTGGTATAACCTGGGCATCTCCTGTATATAATTATATATGTACAGCTGGTATAACCTGGGTATCTCCTGTATATAATTATATATGTACAGCTGGTATAAGTTATACATCTTCTTCTATATAGTGATATGGACCACGCTGGTATAACCTGGGCATCTCCTGTATATAATTATATATGTACAGCTGGTATAAGTTATACATCTTCTTGTATACAGTGATATGGACCATGCTGGTATAACCTGGGTATATCCTGTATATAATTATATATGTACAGCTGGTATAAGTTATACATCTTCTTGTATATAGTGATATGGAGCATGCTGGTATAACCTGGGTATCTCCTGTATATAATTATATATGTACAGCTGGTATAAGTTATACATCTTCTTGTATATAGTGATATGGAGCATGCTGGTATAACCTGGGCATCTCCTGTATATAATTATATATGTACAGCTGGTATAACCTGGGTATCTCCTGTATATAATTATATATGTACAGCTGGTATAAGTTATACATCTTCTTGTATATAGTGATATGGAGCATGCTGGTATAACCTGGGTATCTCCTGTATATAATTATATATGTACAGCTGGTATAAGTTATACATCTTCTTGTATATAGTGATATGGACCATGCTGGTATAACCTGGGTATCTCCTGTATATAATTATATATGTACAGCTGGTATAAGTTATACATCTTCCTGTATATAGTGATATAGAGCATGCTGGTATAACCTAGGCATCTCCTGTATATAATTATATATGTACAGCTGGTATAAGTTATACATCTTCTTGTATATAGTGATATGGAGCATGCTGGTATAACCTGGGTATCTCCTGCATATAATTATATATGTACAGCTGGTATAAGTTATACATCTTCTTGTATATAGTGATATGGAGCATGCTGGTATAACCTGGGCATCTCCTGTATATAATTATATATGTACAGCTGGTATAAGTTATACATCTTCTTGTATATAGTGATATGGAGCATGCTGGTATAACCTGGGCATCTCCTGTATATAATTATATATGTACAGCTGGTATAACCTGGGTATCTCCTGTATATAATTATATATGTACAGCTGGTATAAGTTATACATCTTCTTCTATATAGTGATATGGACCACGCTGGTATAACCTGGGCATCTCCTGTATATAATTATATATGTACAGCTGGTATAAGTTATACATCTTCTTGTATATAGTGATATGGAGCATGCTGGTATAACCTGGGTATCTCCTGTATATAATTATATATGTACAGCTGGTATAAGTTATACATCTTCTTGTATATAGTGATATGGAGCATGCTGGTATAACCTGGGCATCTCCTGTATATAATTATATATGTACAGCTGGTATAAGTTATACATCTTCTTGTATATAGTGATATGGACCATGCTGGTATAACCTGGGTATCTCCTGTATATAATTATATATGTACAGCTGGTATAAGTTATACATATTCTTGTATATAGTGATATGGACCATACTGATATAACCTGGGCATCTCCTGTATATAGTTATATATGCACAGCTGGTATAAGTTATACATCTTCTTGTATACAGTGATATGGAGCATGCTGGTATAACCTGGGTATCTCCTGTATATAATTATATATGTACAGCTGGTATAACCTGGGCATCTCCTGTATATAATTATATATGTACAGCTGGTATAACCTGGGTATCTCCTGTATATAATCATATATGTACAGCTGGTGTAACCTGGGTATCTCCTGTATATAATTATATATGTACAGCTGGTGTAACCTGGGTATCTCCTGTATATAATTATATATGTACAGCTGGTATAAGTTATACATCTCCCTGTATACAGTGATATGGAGCATGCTGGTATAACCTGGGCATCTCCTGTATATAATTATATATGTACAGCTGGTATAAGTTATACATCTTCTTGTATATAGTGATATGGAGCATGCTGGTATAACCTGGGTATCTCCTGTATATAATTATATATGTGTACAGCTGGTATAACCTGGGCATCTCCTGTATATAATTATATATGTACAGCTGGTATAACCTGGGCATCTCCTGTATATAATTATATATGTACAGCTGGTATAACCTGGGTATCTCCTGTATATAATTATATATGTACAGCTGGTATAAGTTATACATCTTCTTGTATATAGTGATATGGACCATGCTGGTATAACCTGGGCATCTCCTGTATATAATCATATATGTACAGCTGGTGTAACCTGGGTATCTCCTGTATATAATCATATATGACATTCCTTTCATCACAGATCTCTCTTTCCGTCCCGCAGCTAAGCTATATAATGACATTGGCCTGAGCTATGCCCAGCTGAAGGTTTTCGCCCTGGCCGTAGACTGTTTCCAGATGGCGCTGCCGCTCTGTCAAGAGGATGAAGCAGACAGACACAAGGAGGCGGTGGTCCTCCAGAACCTGGGGGCTGCATACAACACGCTGGAGCAGTATGAGGAGGGTCTGGAGTATCACAGGAAGGCGGCATCGTTACACAGTATGAGACCAATGACGAGTGACTTTATACTAGGGATGTCATGATGTCATGTGAGCAGCAGAGGGCGCTGTCTGACCAGTGTACACTGTATGGATGGTAAATACATGTTACTTAGTGACGGTATGTAGTGCGGGGTGTAACCTTGTGGTGTGTATTGCAGGTTTGCTCAGTAACCGCAGGGCGCAGGGCCAGTGTTTTGGAAACTTGGCCTATGCAATGAGTCAGCTAGATGACCACGAGGCCGCAGGAGAATACTATCTGCATTCACTGCAAGCGTTTAAAGATTCAGGTACTTACCTCTTAACGTATGGACGGAGAGATATAAGTGATATGTGCACCCATGGCAACGCCACTGTGCAGTCGTATATACCATAGTGCCAACACCTGGTGTCTACATAACAGTGCCATACAGCGCTATATGCCAGATAGCGCCCAGATACCACTGCTATACAGCCAAAGCCTACATAATAGTCCTAGGGGGTGCAAGTAATGACCACTGCCCATGCCACCTAGCACCGTATAATTCTCAGTCTGCCCCCCTGTATACAGTCTTGGCCCTCCATGCTTCCTATTATCAGGCACCAGTAGTGTCTTCTCCGTAGCCCCAGGATATTGGAGATGATTAGATGGAACTTTCCACAATCCCTATCAATCTGATGTTTCCCTCTTGTCCACTAGATGATGTCCATGGTCAGTGGCAGGCGTGCGAAGGTCTCGGAGCTGCCAGATTCCGCCTGGGGGATCCAGGGAAGGCCGTCCTGTACTACAAGCAGGCGCTGGCCTTACTCTCCAAAGCCAAGGTCAGATCTCCAGCAAAACCCTGGACCTGCAGAGTCTTTATAAGCAAAATGAAGGAGTGAAACAGTCACCCGTGGGAGCCCCACCGATCCTGAGAATGAAGGGGATGCACTGCGTCATTGTTTTCTCAGCATGGCGACACCCCCATGAACAGGGGTGCATCTGTGCTGAAAAAACGTCCAAAAACGTCTAATGTATAGTATAGTAGGGTTTTCCAACACTCCCAAATGTCCGATCCTTTTGCTCTCAGAAGCCATCAGGCAGAAGTTTACTTCTCTTATTCTGTTCATGAGCCGAGCATGCATGTGTGGGAGGGGTTGATATATCTGCCGGTTGTGTACAGGCATCCTCAGACCATGGTCTAACATCTTCCAGGAGGACTCGCACAACGCTCAGGAACGTATCGTGAACAAGCTGACAGATGCCCTCCAGTACAAGCTGTCTGTAAACCGCCACCCCATCCACGAGGGAGGGCCGCCCCCGGCCCCACCGCTGGTGAGTGCGTCCCGATCCGCGCTGTGTGTGGTTGTCAGAAGAACCTTCCAGCTCCTCACATTCCTGCGGCCGTTCCTGATTAACACAACCTTGAAACCACAATCTGCGGCTGATTACGGTTTAATTACTGCAAATAACTGAGGGCGAAGTGTCTCCTGATAAAAACCACCGAATATTTCCAGTAATATTATTTTTGGTATAAAAATTCCATTTGTAGCTGGACCGTCTGAGCTGGTATTTAAAGGAGTTGTTGAGCTTTCCAGGGTGTTCCTCAAAAACTGTTCAAGATGGTGGAACGTCAACAGGAGGAGAAGTTACCTACTTCCTCCCTCTCTGACTTTTTTTATTCTGGTCACTATCCCAGTAGTGACAATATGAAATGTCACTGACCACGTAAAATTTGTGACCTAGGCATCGAATGAAGCATCACGCTTCTTGTGTCGTTTCAATGGGTGGTGGTGACCATGATGATAGATGATACAAGACACATCCAAATCTGCATACCCTAACAATGCAGATTGAATCCCGACCTGTGGAAGACGTTAGTGGTTGTCACCCAGAATCTGGTATCATGAATGAGACCAAGATAATGGAAACGGCCGAAGGGACATCGCAATGGCTCAATTCCTGGTCACTGACTGGATGGACTATAACTCCATTTCTGTTTGTTATTCATAACATTATCTAGAGGGGCTTCGCTGGGAAGATTCCTGGGGCAAAGCTCGCAAGATACCCTTCAAGTGTGAACCAAGGTTATGCCACCATGAGGCACATGTCTCCTCAAAATGCCCAACAGTGAGTACAAATCTGCAACCCTTCATTTTAAGACCAATAAGAGAGTCATCCTATACACCTTAGACACCGGACAGCTATCCTCCTCCACCCACCACATTTCATTCACCTTCAGATCTCGAAGACCGTCCAGAAGAATGAGCCACCCACCACAACCCGAAGAGATGTATGCCACAATTAAAACCAGGGTGACCACCACATCCAACGGGCAGCCAACCGTAGAAAACAGAGTTTCAGGTAAGTTTAGAAAAATCTGATTACTAATGCTGGCTGGCTGAGGATTAACAGTTCAACCTTGATTGGAAGTCCCAAGAGACATGGAATGGTCAGTCCTCAATGATCTGTCTGAGGTCTTTCCTCAAGGCAGAATCGTAACTGAACTCAGACAGAACATATCTGTCTCTTACTGCTTCAGTAATCAGATTTTTTTTTTCTAAATGGCCTAGCAATTTGTGTAAAATTATATTATTCCATATGTAGCATTTTGATAAGTTTGGTGGCTTCATTTTCATTGAATGAAGAGTAAGTAGGAGAGCAGGTAGGTGACTAAACACACATATAATTGTCCCTGAATGTAGAGACACACCGAAGGAGCGACAAATTACTTTGAGTGTCTTCGCCGTCACGTCTCCTGGTAGGACGTATCTCCTCCACCTGCGGCAGATTTGTCTTTGCACCTGCTCAGTGTGTTCTTACTGTCGCCTCGTTCCTTCCTGTGTTTTTCTGATGAGAACATCGATCTGTTCTCCAAACAAAGAGACCAGCTGTAGAAGACCTGCTGCTTTGTTTTTGCAGATGGAGCCGGGGAAGAGGAGGACGACTCCGACACCCTCACAGTGGTAACCAACGCATACTCTGAGGACTGCGAGGAGGACGACATCGCTGCCGCTGCTGTGTGCTCCAGAAATCATCCTCAGGCCAACAGGTAACGGAAGGGGTTAAACCACGAATGGCCTAGGGAACATCCAAGACATTACCCCATCAATATGAAGAAATCCTTGAAGACCACCTAATGCTGCACCTGATCATTGACTAGTTTGGAGATGGGGAAAAAAGAGCAACACATACTATGCCATGCGCCTCCACAGACCAGAGAGAGGAGTCATAGGGCCCCTTGGCAACACATTGTGGCCCCCTACCCTTGGAACTTTCCAGGGCCCCGTCAGGAGCCAAACTCACATCATGGCAGGGGCTGGATAATGAGAAGGGGCGATACTGGGTAGTAGAGACCTTTGGGCATTTGCCCTTTCTGCCCCATCAGTCCTCAACAAGTCATCCTGGCGCTGCCACCATGTATGCCAAGTATAGGTGGTGCATTTTGGGGGATGTTGTAGTGCATGAGGTCTTCAACTTCTTCCATTTTGGATATAATATATATAAGGCCTCATGCACACGACTGTATGTATTCTGCGGTCTTCAAAATATTGATGTGGTCCATGCACAGTCCACATTGAAATCAATGGGTCCGTGTTCGCCATTTTGCGGACATATTCCATCCTCGTGCGAAATGGACATAAGAATGCAGAAGGCACATGGACGATCCGTGTACTTTCCACATCCGTATGTCCATTCTGCAAAAAGAAAGAACATGTCCTATACTTGGCCGCTGAAGTCAAGGGGTCCGCAAAAAAATCTGAATGCAACACGGATGGTATCTCTATTTTGCGTATCCGCAATTTATGGACGGCATAATACATACGGTCGTGAGCGTGAGGCCATCAAGTCCAAGAACCTATGAAAAAGTCAGTCCTGTGGTCCAACTGCTGCTGGTTCCGGAGTAGTGTGGTAGGTAATTCACACTGGAGATGCAAATAATGAAAGTTTTGGAACCGCGCTGCTTGAGACTATGTTCCCCGGTCAACAGTGAGTAGCACAGGGCACCGGCCCCTCTCCTCTTCAACCAAAAAGATCCGATCTTCCACAGACCTTCTCCTCTACAGGGTTTAAGAAGATTGGCAGATCTTCTTAAACCCTGTAGAGGAGAAGGTCTGTGGAAGATCGGATCTTTTTGGGTGAAGAGGAGAGGGGCCGGTGCCCTGTGCTACTCACTGTTGACCGGGGAACATAGTCTCAAGCAGCGCAGTTCCAAAACTTTCATTAAGTCCAAGAACCTGCTCTCCCATGTGAAGCCGTTAAAGCACCAGGGCCCACTATGCCCATTATACCCAAACCACTGGAAACCAGATGCCGCCGACCTGCTGGATATCATCACTGACCTGTGACGCTTTCTTTTAGCAATCTGAATAATACGTACCTGCATCCAGAACCGCTCTACCAGAACTGCAACCTGGAGAATACCCAGAAAAGTACGTATCACCTGACATATTAAAGGGGCGCCTCTGACAGCGTTGTGCGCGAGGGCTGGGCTCCGCAAGACATGCCCCCCTATACTAATGGAGACATGCCCCCCGTACTAATGGAGACATGCCCCCCGCCCCCCTATACAAATGGAGACATGCCCCCCTATACTAATGGAGACATGCCCCCCGCCCCCCATACTGATGGAGACATGCCCCCCGCCCCCCTATACAAATGGAGACATGCCCCCCTATACTAATGGAGACATGCCCCCCGCCCCCCTATACTAATGGAGACATGCCCCCTGCCCCCCTATACTAATGGAGACATGCCATAGGTAGCTCACAGAGGATTACCCTAGGCTGGTGGTGTCCAACCTGTGACAAACTACAACTCCCAGCGTGCTTATGTGAATGGTGGTGTCAGTTTTATTGTCACCAAACCTAGATTTAGTTTAGTGAATTTGACCTTTTAAGAGAAAGTTTCTGACGTTCTTTTCTATATATCAGGTAATCATGATTATGAAACTCTGAAGCTGAAGACAATGGAGGCAGAGAGGTGAGGATATGAAGTCACTGTGTACATACATTACTTATCCTGTGTTATACTCCAGAGCTGCACTCACTATTCTGCTGGTGCAGTCACTGTGTACATACATTATTTATCCTGTACTGATCCTGAGTTACATCCTGTATTATACTCCAGAGCTGCACTCACTATTCTGCAGGTGCAGTCACTGTGTACATACATTACTTATCCTGTACTGATCCTGAGTTACATCCTGTATTATACTCCAGAGCTGCACTCATTATTCTGCTGGTGCAGTCACTGTGTACATACATTACTTATCCTGTACTGATCCTGAGTTACATCCTGTATTATACTCCAGAGCTGCACTCACTATTCTGCTGGTGCAGTCACTGTGTACATACATTACTTATCCTGTACTGATCCTGAGTTACATCCTGTATTATACTCCAGAGCTGCACTCACTATTCTGCTGGTGCAGTCACTGTGTACATACATTACTTATCCTGTACTGATCCCCAGTTACATCCTGTATTATACTCCAGAGCTGCACTCACTATTCTGCTGGTGCAGTCACTGTGTACATACATTACTTATCCTGTACTGATCCTGAGTTACATCCTGTATTATACTCCAGAGCTGCACTCACTATTCTGCTGGTGCAGTCACTGTGTACATACATTACTTATCCTGTACTGATCCCCAGTTACATCCTGTATTATACTCCAGAGCTGCACTCACTATTCTGCTGGTGCAGTCACTGTGTACATACATTACTTATCCTGTACTGATCCTGAGTTACATCCTGTATTATACTCCAGAGCTGCACTCACTATTCTGCTGGTGCAGTCACTGTGTACATACATTGCTTATCCTGTACTGATCCTGAGTTACATCCTGTATTATACTCCAGAGCTGTACTCACTATTCTGCTGGTGCAGTCACTGTGTACATACATTACTTGTCCTGTACTGATCCTAAATTACATCCTGTATTATACTCCAGAGCTGCACTCATTATTCTGCTGGTGCAGTCACTGTGTACATACATTACTTATCCTGTACTGATCCTGAGTTACATCCTGTATTATGCTCCAGAGCTGCACTCACTATTCTGCTGGTGCAGTCACTGTGTACATACATTACTTATCCTGTACTGATCCTGAGTTACATCCTGTATTATACTCCAGAGCTGCACTCACTATTCTGCTGGTGGAGTCACTGTGTACATACATTACTTATCCTGTACTGATCCTGAGTTACATCCTGTATTATACTCCAGAGCTGCACTCACTATTCTGCTGGTGGAGTCACTGTGTACATACATTACTTATCCTGTACTGATCCTGAGTTACATCCTGTATTATACTCCAGAGCTGCACTCACTATTCTGCTGGTGCAGTCACTGTGTACATACATTACTTATCCTGTACTGATCCTGAGTTACATCCTGTATTATACTCCAGAGCTGCACTCATTATTCTGCTGGTGCAGTCACTGTGTACATACATTACTTATCCTGTACTGATCCTGAGTTACATCCTGTATTATACTCCAGAGCTGTACTCACTATTCTGCTGGTGCAGTCACTGTGTACATACATTACTTATCCTGTACTGATCCTGAGTTACATCCTGTATTATACTCCAGAGCTGCACTCACTATTCTGCTGGTGCAGTCACTGTGTACATACATTACTTATCCTGTACTGATCCCGAGTTACATCCTGTGGTATACTCCAGAGCTGCACTCACTATTCTGCTGGTGCAGTCACTGTGTACATACATTACTTATCCTGTACTGATCCTGAGTTACATTCTGTATTATACTCCAGAGCTGCACTCATTATTCTGCTGGTGCAGTCACTGTGTACATACATTACTTATCCTGTACTGATCCTGAGTTACATCCTGTATTATACTCCAGAGCTGCACTCACTATTCTGCTGGTGCAGTCACTGTGTACATACATTACTTATCCTGTACTGATCCTGAGTTACATTCTGTATTATACTCCAGAGCTGCACTCACTATTCTGCTCTTGGCAGTTAGGCCTCTTTCACACGGGCGTTGCGGGAAAATGTGCGGGTGTGTTGTGGGAACATGCACGATTTTTCCGTGCGAGTGCAAAACATTGTAATGCGTTTTGCACTCGCGTGAGAAAAATCTGCATGTTTGGTACCCAAACCCGAACTTCTTCACAGAAATTCGTGCTTGGGATCGGTGTTCTGTAGATGGTATTATTTTCCCTTATAACATGGTTATAAGGGAAAATAATAGCATTCTGAATACAGACTGCATAGTACAATAGCGCTGGAGGGGTTAAAAAAAATTACAAATTTTTTAACTCACCTTAGTCCACTTGATCGCGCAGCCCGGCTTCTCTTCTGTCTTCTTTTTTTGCTGTGTGCAGGAAAAGGACCTGTGGTGACGTCACTCCGGTCATCACATGGTCCGTCACATGATCTTTTACCATGGTGATGGATCATGTGATGAGCGCAATGACGTCACCACAGGTCCTTTTCCTGCACACAGCACAGAAGACAGAAGAGAAGCCGGGCTGCGCGATCAAGTGGATTAAGGTGAGTTAAAAAAAAGTTATATATTTTTTAACCCCTCCAGCGCTATTGTACTATGCATTATGTATTCAGAATGCTATTATTTTCCCATGTTATAAGGGAAAATAATAATGATCGGGTTCCCATCCCGATCGTCTCCTAGCAACCGTGCGTGAAAATCGCACCGCATCCGCACTTGCTTGCGATTTTCACGCAACCCCATTCATTTCCATGGGGCCTGCGTTACGTAAAAAAAACGCACAAAGAGGAGCATGCTGCGATTTTCACGCAACGCACAAGTGATGCGTGAAAATCACAGCCCCATAGAAATGAATGGGTCGGGATTCAGTGCGGGTGCAATGCGTTCAACTCACGCATCGCACCCGCGCGGAAATCTCGCCCGTGTGAAAGGGGCCTTACTTTTTCTTATATCAGATGTCACTTTCTAGAATGCCGACACTGGAGCGGGATGTGCACAGACACCGGACAAGCAGGGTGTGCAGTGAGTGTGAACTCGGCAGTATAATACTCCAGAGCTGCACTCACTATTCTGCTGGTGCAGTCACTGTGTACATACATTACTAATCCTGTATTATACTCCAGAGCTGCACTCACTATTCTGCTCTTGGCAGTTACTTTTTCATATATCAGATGTCACTGTGCACAGACACCGGACAAGCAGGGTGTACAGTGAGTGTGAGCTCGGCAGTATAATACAATTGGTATAGTTTCATGGCTGCAGATCTTGTGACATCACCAAGAAGAAAGTCAGTGCAGTGTGTGACATCATCATGGGGCGGGTCACCGTCCTCTCCGATGGGGGACCTGTAGGCTCATGCCAGTAATATTTGTTTTTAGGGCTGAGTCCTCGGATGGTCTTCACATACCCAGACCAGAACATGTGGAGAAGACGAGAAGATCCAGGCTCCAGTCCAGGATGTGCGCAGTCATGTGACCCCTCCATTACCGCCGCTGTCAAGTCACACGTTTCACTTCTGCCGCCAAAAAAACCATCAGCACGTGAGAGGACTAGAAATAGCTGCCACGTCCATATCAACCATGGAAGATGGGGTCCAGCGGGCAAACGGTCTGTCACCAGTCAGTAATGGACTTCCTGCCGCTATCTGCCCCTCGCTGTATAGACACTTTATAAGTTGTCTGTTTTATATACTCTTATCTGTAGGACATTGGAGCTGTCACTGTTATGGGGGCACTGTGCCTAACACTCTTATGGGGGCACTGTGCCTGACACTGTGTGTGCGTGTGCCCGACTCTCTTATGGGGGCACTGTGGCTGAAACTCTTATGGGGGCACTGTGCCTGACACTGTGTGTGCGTGTGCCTGACACTCTTATGGGGGCACTGTGCCTGAAACTCTTATGGGGGCACTGTGCCTGACACTGTGTGTGTGTGTGCCTGACACTCTTATGGGGGCACTGTGCCTGACACTCTTATGGGGGCACTGTGCCCGACACTGTTATGGGGGCACTGTGCCTGACACTGTGTGTGTGTGTGCCTGACACTCTTATGGGGGCACTGTGCCTGACACTCTTATGGGGGGAACTGTGCCTGACACTCTTATGGGGGGAACTGTGCCTGACACTGTGTGTGTGTGCCTGACACTCTTATGGGGGCACTGTGCCTGACACTCTTATGGGGCACTGTGCCTGACACTGTGTGTGTGTGATCCAGGGGCTGTCAGTATTGTGGGCGCACTGTGGCTGACACTGTAGCTGTCTAGGGTCCAAGGGCTGTCAGTACTGTGGGGGCACTGTGCCTGACACTCTTATGGAAATACTGTGCCTGACACTCTTATGGGGGTACTGTACCTGACACTCTTATGGGGGTACTGTCAGTATTGTGGGGGCATTGTGGCTGACATTCTTATGGGGGCACTGCGCCAGTCACTGTGTGTGTGTGATCCAGGGGCTGTCAGTATTGTGGGGGCACTGTGGCTGACACTCTTATGGGGGTACTGTACCTGACACTCTTATGGGGGTACTGTCAGTATTGTGGGGGCATTGTGGCTGACATTCTTATGGGGGCACTGCGCCAGTCACTGTGTGTGTGTGATCCAGGGGCTGTCAGTATTGTGGGGGCACTGTGGCTGACACTCTTATGGGGGTACTGTACCTGACACTCTTATGGGGGTACTGTCAGTATTGTGGGGGCATTGTGGCTGACATTCTTATGGGGGCACTGCGCCAGTCACTGTGTGTGTGTGATCCAGGGGCTGTCAGTATTGTGGGGGCACTGTGGCTGACACTCTTATGGGGGCACTGCGCCAGTCACTGTGTGTGTGTGATCCAGGGGCTGTCAGTATTGTGGGGGCACTGTGGCTGACACTCTTATGGGGGTACTGTGGCTGTCAGTATTGTGGGGGCACTGTGGCTGACACTCTTATGGGGGCACTGTGGCTGTCAGTATTGTGGGGGCACTGTGGCTCACACTCTTATGGTGGTACTGTGGCTGTCAGTATTGTGGGGGCACTGTGGCTCACACTCTTATGGTGGTACTGTGGCTGTCAGTATTGTGGGGGCACTGTGGCTGTAGTGGTGGGGGCACTTTACAGGAATTATAGGGACGTGTTCAGACCATCCCTCCCTGAAGACATTTCTTATAGGCAGACAATACAGCACTAAAATGGCCGCCACTATATATCAGTCAGCCATGAGTAGATCAGCGCCGGGGGCTATCATCTCATCAGTGTCCTCCATCTCTGGGATGAGTACATCAGAAAGAGCTCTGGGGCGCTGTCAGCCATTTTAATAATGGAGGACGGGCGCCCCGGCTGATTGGTCAATTTAGAAAATGAGAGTGATTGCCAGACCGCGAGGAAAGAGCTTTAATTTGTGAAACAAGTAGAAGATTGCCCTGGTATCAATGCGGGCACAGGACAGGAAAGATGGCCGCCAGCTGGAGAGGCAATTTCCCTCAAGAGGATTCGCTGATATTGTTGATTACAGGTTTTTATTTCAATCAGCGAAAAGTTCTCCAGAAAATTACCAGACATGGCGGCGACAGAAGGAAAGCGCCTCTACATGTCCTTCACGGGTCTGACAGAGGCGGCCATCTTTTGTGCAGTTAGGATTAATACGAGCAACGGCGCACCTCATAGAGACTCCCTGCTCACGAACAAATCCTCAATATATTTTTTTTTTGCACTTAAAGGGGTTCTCCGGGAATCAAGAAAATGAAAATACTTAAATAAATATATTCTCAAATACCTTTCATTAGATATAATGGCTCGTTTTATCTGGGGAGCATTAATCAGGGGAAACAAAATGGCCGTCGTCTCATCACATCACACAAAACCTGTCCTGATCACAACACTGAGGTACAGAGCTGCCTCAGCCTCCTCTCTACTTGTCAGGAATTACGATCCTGAATACAGATAAGAACTTTAGCTGAATCTCTGGGGAATTTAGTTCATGAGGAGACATGAAGGACAGAGAGGACGGACAGGCTGTGGTAATGGAGACTGCATACAAGAGCTGCTGCTCATTACCACACCTCGCCCTCCTCTCATGTCTCCTCATCTCCATTCCCACAGAGATTCACCTGTATTCAGGATCATGATTCCTGACAAGCCGAGCAGAGAGGAGGATGAGGCAGCTCTTTACCTCAGTGCTGTGAAGTAACGTGTCCTCCTGTGTGATTAGGACAGGTTTTGTGTGCACTAAGAGGATGGCGGCCATTTTATTTCTCCTAATGTTTGCTCCCCAGACAAAACAAGCCGTTCTAAGTAATGAAAGGCATACCTCCCAACTTTGTAAACAAAAAAAGAGGGAAGCATTGTGCGGCGCGCATTCCCCCCCCACTTTTCCACACTAGGCCACGCCTCTAACTCCGCCCAAACATAACTATACACCTAATCCCACCCAGTACCTTTAATGCCCCATATAGTAAGTATCCGCCCCTTCATGTCACCGCACAGTATTTATGCCCACATTGTGCCTCCTTCACAGAATTATGCCCAGAAATGTGCCTACATTGTGCCCCCAGTAATATGCCCAGTTATGTGCCCCCAGTAATATTCCCGGCTGTGCACCCAGAAATGTGCCTACATTGTGCCCCCAGTAATATGCCCAGTTATGTGCCCCCAGTAATATTCCCGGCTGTGCACCCAGAAATGTGCCTACATTGTGCCCCCAGTAATATGCCCAGTTGTGCCCCCAGTAATATGCCCAGTTGTGCCCCCAGTAATATGCCCAGTTGTGCCCCCAGTAATATGCCCAGCTGTGCCCCATTAATATGCCCAGTTATGTGCCCCAGCAATATGCCAAGTTGTACCCCCAGTAATATGCCCACATTGTGCCCCCAGTAATATGCCCAGTTATGTGCTCCCGGTAATATTCCAAGCTGTGCTCCAATAATATGCCCAGATGTGCCCCCAGTAATATGCCCACATTGTGCCCCCAGTAATATGCCCAGCTGTGCCCCCAGTAATATGCCCAGTTATGTGCTCCCGGTAATATTCCAAGCTGTGCTCCAATAATATGCCCACATTGTGCCCCCCAGCAATATGCCCACATTGTGCCGCCCAGCAATATGCCCACATTGTGCCGCCCAGTAATATGCCCACATTGTGCCGCCCAGTAATATGCCCACATTGTGCCCCCCAGTAATATGCCCACATTGGGCCCCCCATTAATATGCCCACATTTGCCCCCCCAGTAATATGCCCACATTGTGCCCCCCAGTAATATGCCCACATTGTGCCCCCCAGTAATATGCCCACATTGTGCCCCCCGTAATATGCCCAGTTATGTGCCCCAGCAATATGACCAGTTGTGCCCCCAGTAATATGCCCACATGGTGCCCCCCATTAATATGCCCACATTGTGCCGCCTTTTTATGCCATCCCAAGCAGACCTACTCTAGCAGCGGCAGATCCTCTTACTTTGTAGATACCAAATCGTATGTGTTTACATTAAAATTTGTACTAAATGTTGTGATTTGCATTAAAAAAATTAGTTTTTGAACATATATTAAAATAAATTATATATTTTGCAATATTTTTTGTTGCTGCTTCTTTGTATTATGGGGATTACAGAGTCCATGCACCTCAGCCTGTCACCTCCTCCCGAAGTATACAGCAGGCTCCAGCAGGGGGCAGAAGCACTCGTGCCCGCAGCCGCCCATAATATAAAGCACTTCATGCGCCTGCGCACTGCACAAACCCGGAAGTAACTCGGATTCGAAGGGGCGTGGCCCGTGCCGTATGTACGGAATCCGGGCGCTGTTCGGCCTCGGCCTGCTGGTTGGGGGTGCTCGCCTCGCAGCGAGGGCGGATACCTGCCTGCGGACCGCGGGAGAACGTGGAGCTCAGTGCAGGAAATACCGAGCAGGGGCTGCCATGGAGGGGGGGCTCAGATACCTCAGGTGAGGGGGGAGGTCTTCTCTACGTGCTCTATGCTTCCCCCATCGGCGGCTTTCAGTGGTACAGCCTCAGTGAGGGAACCACCGGATAGGTTGGTCGTAGCAACCAATCGTATTCCAGCTTTCATCTCACTATGGCTGGATGGAAGATGATAGACGTGATCTGATTGGTTGCCATTGGAAACGCCTCTAGTTTCTCATCTGGTCAAGGGATTAAAATGGCGCCACAGTGATTTCCTGTAAATAGGCCAATTAAACTAATTTCTATAATTAACCTCTTGAGGACGGGAGCAAATTTCCATGTTTTGCGTTAGTTTTTTACTCCCTGGCGCTATAACTTTTTTTTTTTTTTTTTTATCTATTCACATAACCGTATAAGGGCTTTTTTTTTTACTTTTTAAATGTCACCTTTTACTATCCTATATAGCGTTAGTAAGAAGCTGGAAAAAAATCCAAATGGAGAGGAATTGGGAAAAAAAAAAAACGCAATTACGCTTTCCGTCACCTTTGTCGGTCACATGACCTAGGAGCAGCTCCCCAATAGAAGTGAATGGGGATGAGCTGCAATACCAAGCACTGCTACTATACAATGTACGGCGCTGTGCTTGGTGAGCTGCTAGAAGGCAGCTGTGCTCACAGAAGCGCTTGGGCTTTCTCAAAACAGCGGATCAGCGGGGGTCCCAGGGGTTGGAGCCCCACCAATCAGATACATCGTAAAAAAAATCTCGGAAAACTAAGTGTGCGGTGAAGGAATGTATTGCTGTAGTACAATACATAAAGAATGAACGGCTTCCCCGATCACCACGTGGAGGAGCCGTTTGGGAGCAAAGCTGCCTAAGATGCCATGGTTACCATTGACCACAAGGGTTTAAATGTCCAGCGATTGGCGTTCTCGCCGATCGTAGACGTTGCCTCCTGCGGTGTAGAACAGCAGAAACCCAGCAGCTATGGCGGCCCGTCCAGGGCAGGCACCGCCTTTAACGTGCAGACATGCTTGTATTGCAATAAGCTCCCCCTAGTGGTGACTGCAGGCAGCAGAGAATGTAACCAGGTAATGACTTGTGGTTTCTCAGTCAGGAGGAGGCGCAGGCGGTGGACGAGGAGCTGTTCAACGAGTATAAGTTCAGTGTGGATCAGCTGATGGAGCTGGCAGGACTGAGCTGTGCCACCGCCATCGCCAAGGTAAGTCGGCTGTGCCAGTGTACATAGGCTGACTGTCATTTAGAGGGGGCATCGAGAAAACGGGTTCTTTAATGCCGACATTAGCGGCTTCTGACCTGTGTAAATAGGGACGGGGGGGTGCCCTAGGTGCTCATGGGATATGTCGTTTGTGGTGAAAGATCTCTGCTTGCTGTCAGGTTGCTCTCTGTGATTACCTCCTGTGTACACCTCATGTTGCTTATGTTGCAGGCGTATCCAGTGAGCTCCTTCACGTCCGGTCTGCCCACCGTGCTGGTTATCTGTGGCCCCGGGAACAACGGCGGTGACGGACTGGTGTGTGCCAGGCACATGAAGCTCTTCGTAAGTCTTGGATTAGGACTTCCCCTTTAAGTGACACATAGCATGGCCGCGTATGACAGCCCTATGGGGGAAGGTGGTCAGATCTTGGACCTGATTGATGGTTCCTACTGATTGCGGGGGGGGACACATGCTTTAAGTCTTACAGGGCCACACAACCCCTTTGGGGAGCTGGATAATGACCTCTGCAGAGCAGTGCGCCTCCTGCCGGTGACTGCCGTCTATTATCCTCTGCAGAGCAGTGCGCCTCCTGCCGGTGACTGCCGTCTATTATCCTCTGCAGAGCAGTGCGCCTCCTGCCGGTGACTGCCGTCTATTATCCTCTGCAGAGCAGTGCGCCTCCTGCCGGTGACTGCCGTCTATTATCCTCTGCAGAGCAGTGCGCCTCCTGCCGGTGACTGCCGTCTATTATCCTCTGCAGAGCAGTGCGCCTCCTGCCGGTGACTGCCGTCTATTATCCTCTGCAGAGCAGTGCGCCTCCTGCCGGTGACTGCCGTCTATTATCCTCTGCAGAGCAGTGCGCCTCCTGCCGGTGACTGCCGTCTATTATCCTCTGCAGAGCAGTGCGCCTCCTGCCGGTGACTGCCGTCTATTATCCTCTGCAGAGCAGTGCGCCTCCTGCCGGTGACTGCCGTCTATTATCCTCTGCAGAGCAGTGCGCCTCCTGCCGGTGACTGCCGTCTATTATCCTCTGCAGAGCAGTGCGCCTCCTGCCGGTGACTGCCGTCTATTATCCTCTGCAGAGCAGTGCGCCTCCTGCCGGTGACTGCCGTCTATTATCCTCTGCAGAGCAGTGCGCCTCCTGCCGGTGACTGCCGTCTATTATCCTCTGCAGAGCAGTGCGCCTCCTGCCGGTGACTGCCGTCTATTATCCTCTGCAGAGCAGTGCGCCTCCTGCCGGTGACTGCCGTCTATTATCCTCTGCAGAGCAGTGCGCCTCCTGCCGGTGACTGCCGTCTATTATCCTCTGCAGAGCAGTGCGCCCCCTGCCGGTGACTGCCGTCTATTATCCTCTGCAGAGCAGTGCGCCTCCTGCCGGTGACTGCCGTCTATTATCCTCCGCAGAGCAGTGCGCCTCCTGCCGGTGACTGCCGTCTATTATCCTCCGCAGAGCAGTGCGCCTCCTGCCGGTGACTGACGTCTATTATCCTCTGCAGAGCAGTGCGCCTCCTGCCGGTGACTGCCGTCTATTATCCTCTGCAGAGCAGTGCGCCTCCTGCCGGTGACTGCCGTCTATTATCCTCTGCAGAGCAGTGCGCCTCCTGCCGGTGACTGCCGTCTATTATCCTCTGCAGAGCAGTGCGCCTCCTGCCGGTGACTGCCGTCTATTATCCTCTGCAGAGCAGTGCGCCTCCTGCTGGTGACTGCCGTCTATTATCCTTTGCAGAGCAGTGCGCCTCCTGCCGGTGACTGCCGTCTATTATCCTCTGCAGAGCAGTGCGCCTCCTGCCGGTGACTGCCGTCTATTATCCTCTGCAGAGCAGTGCGCCTCCTGCCGGTGACTGCCGTCTATTATCCTCTGCAGAGCAGTGCGCCTCCTGCTGGTGACTGCCGTCTATTATCCTTTGCAGAGCAGTGCGCCTCCTGCTGGTGACTGCCGTCTATTATCCTCTGCAGAGCAGTGCGCCTCCTGCCGGTGACTGCCGTCTATTATCCTCCGCAGAGCAGTGCGCCTCCTGCTGGTGACTGCCGTCTATTATCCTCCGCAGAGCAGTGCGCCTCCTGCTGGTGACTGCCGTCTATTATCCTTTGCAGAGCAGTGCGCCTCCTGCCGGTGACTGCCGTCTATTATCCTCCGCAGAGCAGTGCGCCTCCTGCCGGTGACTGCCGTCTATTATCCTCCGCAGAGCAGTGCGCCTCCTGCCGGTGACTGCCGTCTATTATCCTCCGCAGAGCAGTGCGCCTCCTGCCGGTGACTGCCGTCTATTATCCTCTGCAGAGCAGTGCGCCTCCTGCCGGTGACTGCCATCTATTATCCTCTGCAGAGCAGTGCGCCTCCTGCTGGTGACTGCCGTCTATTATCCTCCGCAGAGCAGTGCGCCTCCTGCTGGTGACTGCCGTCTATTATCCGACACGCCAGGTGTTGTGAAACTACATCTCCCATCATGCACACTTGCTTGGCTGTTCTCTAAACTGCCACACAAGTGGAAAGAGCCCGCTAGGAGTTGTAGTCTCACGACAGCTGGAGAGCCCAAGGTTGCTGATCCCTGTTGTAGTTGAAAATGAAAAGTACTGCAAACATCGTACCCTGTGTGTCTGATCGTTTTCAAGATCTCAGCTTGCTGTCTTGAATGGTCTTGTTTGCATCCAGGGGCTAAAACAACCTCTGCACTGATCTAATAGATCTCACATCTGAGGGTTTGTTCCAATGGTGTGGCGTCTGGACAACCCTCGGTGAGCTAAAGGCATGAGCAGAAGTCCTGACAGTTTGTTACAATGTATCAGTGCAGGTAAGAAGGTATCCGGATAGTCTGGGCTGGATACAATAGTAACGAAGTCCCAGCTGTGGGAACTGTTAGGTCTGTAGGGAGTTTCACCCTATGGCTATGAGCAAGGATGACGCTGTCAGCAAGCAGAGGTCTGGAAAATGGTAGTCCTTCTCTTTAGGGTCCATTCACACGTCCGCAATTCTGTTCTACATTTTGCAGAACGGAATCGCGGACCCATTCATTTCTATGGGGCGGCACGGATCCGGAATGCGGACCCGCACTTTCGGGTCCGCATTTCCGTTCCCGAAAAAAATAGAACATGTCCTATACCTGTCCGCAATTGCGACAAAAATAGGCTTATTTTATTAGTGCCGTCAATGTGCGGTCCGCAAAATGCCGGTGTCCGTGTTTTGCGTAATCCTGGAAGCTCCATCTTTATTACTTCGCCATCTTCAGCCACTACAACTCTCACACTCCGTTCTGCAGGGTTTGACTTAACCTCACCCTGTACCAGTGAGAATCACTGTGTGCACCATGAGGGGGCGCTCTTCCTGCTCAGCCCCCCTCCGTCCTTAGTGACCCCCTTATGCTGCAGAGAATTACCGTCACGCCCACCCTCCACTTTCACATGTAAATGGCTGAAGTTTTGGTAGAAGTTCTGCGTCGTGTCTGACTATTCCCTGCAGCTCGGCGGCTGTTCAAGGACACACTGCATTCATAGAGCAGCCGCCCCCGCGCAAATAACAGCGTGCGGAGGAGAACGTGTATACTAGAGAGATGTGCAGCGCTCCGTCTGCGAAACGCCACTAGACCACAATACAAGTCCTGGAGGTGGAAGAGCAGAGGATAGTGCCCGGAAGCCCTGCGGAATATCACCGTAAGGCCCTTAATGCACACTTTCCGAGTCCGTTCCGTTTTTATTTTTTTTGCGGATAGGATGCGGGCCCATTCATTTCAATGGGTCCGTAAAATATGCGGACAGCACACCGTGTACTATCCGTATGTCCGTTCCGTAGCCCCGCAAAAAAAATAGAACATGTCCTATTCTAGTCCGTTTTGCGGACAAGGATAGGCATTGTTACAATAGATCCGCAAAAAAAAACGGGTGACGTCCATATGGCAGACCGCAAAACACATCCAGGTTACTAACCCTGAGGTCACATCCATGTAATCCTGTACTACACTCCAGAGCTGCACTCACTATTCTGCTGGTGCAGTCACTGTGTCCATACATTACTTATCCTGTACTGATCCTGAGTTACATCCTGTATTATACTCCAGAGCTGCACTCACTATTCTGCTGGTGCAGTCACTGTGTACATACATTACATTACTTATCCTGTACTGATCCTGATCCTGAGTTACATCCTGTATTATACTCCAGAGCTGCACTCACTATTCTGCTGGTGCAATCACTGTGTACATACATTACTTATCCTGTACTGATCCTGAGTTACATCCTGTATTATACTCCAGAGCTGCACTCACTATTCTGCTGGTGCAGTCACTGTGTACATACATTACTTATCCTGTACTGATCCTGAGTTACATCCTGTATTATACTCCAGAGCTGCACTCACTATTCTGCTGGTGGAGTCACTGTGTACATACATTACTTATCCTGTACTGATCCTGAGTTACATCCTGTATTATACTCCAGAGCTGCACTCACTATTCTGCTGGTGCAGTCACTGTGTACATACATTACTTATCCTGTACTGATCCTGAGTTACATCCTGTATTATACTCCAGAGCTGCACTCACTATTCTGCTGGTGCAGTCACTGTGTACATACATTACTTATCCTGTACTGATCCTGAGTTACATCCTGTATTATACTCCAGAGCTGCACTCACTATTCTGCTGGTGCAGTCACAGTGTACATACATTACTTATCCTGTACTGATCCTGAGTTACATCCTGTATTATACTCCAGAGCTGCACTCACTATTCTGCTGGTGGAGTCGGTGTACAAAATATCTCAGGATCAGTACAGGATAAGTAATGTATGTACACAGTGACTGCACCAGCAGAATAGTGAGTGCAGCTCTGGAGTATAATACAGCATGTAACTCAGGATCAGTACAGGATAAGTAATGTATGTACACAGTGACTGCACCAGCAGAATAGTGAGTGCAGCTCTGGAGTATAACACAGGATGTAACTCAGGATCAGTACAGGATGAGTAATGTATGTACACAGTGACTGCACCAGCAGAATAGTGATTACAGCTCTGGAGTATAATACAGCATGTAACTCAGGATCAGTACAGGATAAGTAATGTATGTACACAGTGACTGCACCAGCAGAATAGTGAGTGCAGCTCTGGAGTATAACACAGGATGTATCTCAGGATCAGTACAGGATAAGTAATGTATGTACACAGTGACTGCACCAGCAGCATAGTGAGTGCAGCTCTGGAGTAATATACAGGATGTAACTACACAGGGACTCCACCAGCAGAATAGTGAGTGCAGCTCTGGAGTATAATACAGCATGTATCTCAGGATCAGTACAGGATAAGTAATGTATGTACACAGTGACTGCACCAGCAGCATAGTGAGTGCAGCTCTGGAGTAATATACAGGATGTAACTACACAGGGACTCCACCAGCAGAATAGTGAGTGCAGCTCTGGAGTAATATACAGGATGTAACTACACAGGGACTCCACCAGCAGAATAGTGAGTGCAGCTCTGGAGTATAATACAGGATGTAACTCAGGATCAGTACAGGATAAGTAATGTATGCACACAGTGACTCCACCAGCAGAATAGTGAGTGCAGCTCTGGAGTATAATACAGGATGTAACTCAGGATCAGTACAGGATAAGTAATGTATGTACACAGTGACTCCACCAGCAGAATAGTGAGTACAGCTCTGGAGTATAATACAGGATGTAACTCAGGATCAGTACAGGATAAGTAATGTATGTACACAGTGACTCCACCAGCAGAATAGTGAGTACAGCTCTGGAGTATAATACAGGATGTAACTCAGGATCAGTACAGGATAAGTAATGTATGTACACAGTGACTGCACCAGCAGAATAGTGAGTGCAGCTCTGGAGTATAATACAGGATGTAACTCAGGATCAGTACAGGATAAGTAATGTATGTACACAGTGACTCCACCAGCAGAATAGTGAGTGCAGCTCTGGGGTATAATACAGGATGTAACTCAGGATCAGTACAGGATAAGTAATGTATGTACACAGTGACTGCACCAGCAGAATAGTGAGTGCAGCTCTGGAGTATAATACAGGAACTGCCTTCCCAATCCAGAAATCCGTATGCAAACGAATAGCATTTGTTTCCGGATCCGGCATTTTATTTTCTTATTTTTAAAGGCTTGCGCATATGCAGATCGGCAAACCGGATCCGTTTTTCCGTAACACTTAGTACCGGGTCCGGCATTAATCAATTTCAATGGAAATTAATGCCGATTCCGGCGTTCCGGCAAGTGTTCTGGAATTTTGCCCGGAGATAAAACTGCAGCATGCTGCGGTATTTTCTCCGGCCAAATACTGTAAAATGACTGACTGGGGGGGGAGAGAGGACCACGGTCTGTTCCTTGTGCTTGGACCTGGCAGATTTGTGTATAGGACCACTGCCTGGAGATCCTTCATCTTTCTTCTTTCTTCACAGGGCTATGAACCCGCCATATTTTACCCCAAGCGTCCAAACAAGACCCTGTTTGAGAATTTAACCACACAGTGCCAGAAAATGGACATCCCCTTTCTCTCGGAGTTTCCACAAGAGGTACCAATTCCTTTCTGTTCAGTGTGACAGGACCGCCCACTGGGAGGAGCTTTCTCCCATGCTCTGTGTCGCCCCCTAGTGCACATCTGGTAGTACTGCAATGCTCAGACTGGTTTTGATCGTCCTCTCCTTACTGAAAAGCATCATGGTCCCACAGTAAGAATATCTTACAAAGATCTCCCTGTCTTCTCCCTCCAGGCAGAGGTCATCGATGGAGCCTACAACTTGGTCATTGATGCCATTTTTGGCTTCAGCTTCAAGGGCGCGGTGCGTGAACCCTTTGGCAGCATCCTGAATACTCTGAAACGTATTACTATACCCATTGCCAGCGTGGACATCCCATCAGGTACGGCTGCTGCCCCGGCTTTACCTCACCCCCTGAGTGGTAAACTAGCCTGTCTATCCAGGCATCCATCCATTTCATTGCATAGGGACATAGATTTGGGGGGTCCACGCCAACGTATCCTCCACTCAGAACCAAGAGGTTACTTAGTTGAAGATTGAGTGGAGATAGACCTGTCCTAGTGAGCATGCTCTTTCCACATCTATCATAGTGTCGGTCGCCCCAGAGCTGCATTCACAATTCTTCCAGTGATTCCTGCTTGTTCAGTGTCTGCACAGACCTAGTGGTGCCCAACTTTTTGGAGATCAGGAGCCACTTTCAAGTACGAGATGGATATTGGCTGACCAATCTGTATGGTGGCCTCCCAACTCCTCACCCTAATGGCAGATATTGGGGGAAGATAATGATGGAAATTAATATGCTCCTTCCTTATCTGACTGGTGAGGGGTCCGACTCCCGACACCCCTACCAGCACAAGATCTACACAGCTCCGCCCAATGGATCTACGGGGGCTTCAGATATTGATGGTCTATCTTGAGGATAGGTTATCAGTATTAAAGTCTTGGACAACCCCTTTAAACCCTTGCTTTGTATTCTTCCCCCCCCCCCCCCCTACCTACAGTCTCCTGTCTTGGCTTCTAACATCGTATGCATTTCATGTTTAGGATGGGACGTGGAGAAAGGAAATCCGGAGGGCCTGCAGCCAGACATGCTCATCTCCCTGACCGCCCCCAAGCAGTCAGCCGTTCACTTCTCCGGACGCTACCACTACCTGGGCGGCCGCTTTGTTCCCATGGCCTTACAGAAGAAGTACAACCTCAGCCTCCCGGACTACCCTGGTACAGAATGTGTCCACAGACTGCTCTGAAGACGGAAACGACACGGACAGCTGCATCGGAGTGCCCACACAGCTGCTGCGCCGTTTCAGTGTGTTTCATGACTTTGAAGAAAACCAATAAATGATTGTGTTCATCATGGCGGAATACTCCCCTAGTATGGCAGTACATTACACTCCAGATAGCAGAGAAGTGCAGTGCGGCCTCTTATCTCCCATGGGATTCCACCATATAACAAGGACATAACTTTTTTTTTTCTCCTGAAAACGCTCCCCTCACGTGTCTGGTATTACAACTCGGCTGAATTCACTTAAATGAGCAATACCAAACTCAGCCTGCTAGCCAAAGTGGCGCTGTTTGTATTTACTAGTGTGGGGAAGTTTCGGTAAAATCAGACATGTATCGCAGGTAACCGGTAAAGATGGGGCAGAGATATGACCGCACATACATGAACATAAGGTTCTCTGAGTGTAGGACACGGTCTACTGATGTCTGTGAAGATGAGTTTCTGCAGAGTGAGGATCTTCTCCTCACAGTCAGTCGCACTACCGCGGCGTACACCATGGAGGTCACTCTGGTTTTTACTACATAATTCATGTTTTATTACAACGACGTGATATTTTATATGTTACATATTAAAAAAAGATCCTTTAAGAGTCCACAACATTCCTTGGCAGGTTCCTCACGTCCCACATGGACTTATTTCTTGTAAGTCTCAAGTATCAAAACCATTTCAGAGGTTTAAAAGCCGCCAGAGATGTGTTTTTGGGGAAATGAGAATCGAGGAAATAAACCAAGATAAAATATTACCTTCCAATGCTGCCACAACAACATGACATTCACAGCGTCTTCTATCCCAGCTTCTCCTTGGCCTCTGCTCAGACTCCTCTGTCCTTGCCTTTCGATTTCTTTTTCTTCTTCTTGGCTTTGGTTTCTTCTTCCTCGGGCAGGTCTTCATTATCTATTAGTTTTTTCTTTTTCCTTCTCGACCTTCCTTCTCCATTTTCCTCATCCACCTTCTTCTCAGTTTTGGGTTTTCTTGAAAGCTCCTCTTCTGAATATGCTGTGTGGTCGTCAGCCTTGACCAACTCTTCGTGATCTTCTGTTCTCTTGCTTTTCTTTTTCTTCTTCTTGGACTTTCGTATCTCCTCTTCAGTATTTTCATATTCACTGTCCTCCACTTCACGTCTGGAGTCTCCATCTTCCATAGATTGAACACTGTCTTCTGCATGACCGCTCAACATGGACTCTTCCCGCTCTACCGTTTTCTTTTTCTTCTTTGGAGGTCTGGTATTTTTCTTTTCTACAGAAAGGTCATCACTGTGGTCTTCATCTATCTCTGGAACTTTGCTCCTTTTCTTCTTAAAGGTCATTGTATCCTTATGTTCTTGGTCATGACCATTGGCAACAACTTCCACCGATTCTTCACTGTCTCCCTTTTTTGGCTTCTTTTTCTTCTTCTTCAAGGCCATTGTATCTTCCTCCATAGAAGGAACCTGTTCTTGGTCATGACCATTGGCCACAACCTCTACCAATTCTTCACCATCTTTCTTTTTATGCTTCTTTTTCTTCTTTGGCACTTCTGTGTTGGAGAGATTGCTGTTTTGTTCTTCATCAACATTTCCTTCCCTCTGTTTTTTCTTTTTATTTCTCTTCTCGTCATCACCGTTGGTCTCATCTGTTGACTTGGTTGGTTGTGGCTTTATTTCCTTCTTGCCGTACTTTTCCATAAATGCTCTTTCCTGCTCTTCTATTCTAGAGAGTTTGGCGTTCATGGTCAGTCCATGCCTTGCTCCTCTGTGGAAACAAAAAGCAAAACTTTAATAAGATTTTTTTTTTTAAGTGGCTTCTCCGTCCATCATGCCCTCCTCAAATGGTGGCTGCCCTATGGACCAACCCTCTCAACATAAGACATGGTTGACAGTAGAAGCGACAAAGGACCATTAAAGGTGGCACTGAAACTTTATCCATCTGGTGAACCTACTTGTGAGCTGTGCGGCCACCGCAGATCTTCACCAGGTCCTCATCAGTCAACCTATAGGAAAGCAAAGACATTACAGCTTACTACAGAAAGAAGAGAGCAGCAGCGTCCTACTAGCAGTCACATAGTCCGGACTCCATCCATCTTCTCAATGCACCCCTCCCCTTAGACCTCATCTTGGGGGAAGGTGGTCTTAAGCCGGCCCCGATCTCATTACATTAAAAAAAATAAAAAATCATCCGTGTCACAACGTACTTAGTTGCGGAGGACAGATCAAGTTTTGAATCCTCATCTTCGCTGCTGTCGCTGGTATCTTGAGATGAGGACGCGTCTTCCACCGGCTGCTCCCCGCCCGACAGCAGTGTGGCCGACTGCAAATGCCATGCAGAACACAGGGACTAATTAAAGGGCAACTCCATCTTTGCACATTTAGATGCACATACGATATAGGCCTCCTGTGTAGATACCTGATCCTGAGTCATACTCCACTTACACCCAAAGCTGCATTTTAAACACCCCAAAGCTGCATTTTAAACACTGCTGGTTGCACAGAGGATGTAGCCTAAATTTGCTTTGTTTTACAGCTAGTGTGCCGAAAGGAGGAGGGACTAAAAGGGCTTGTCCAATGATAGGAAGAGAGTTGCTGTAGAAGGGACACGCTCCCTGAGCTGATAGGAAGAGAGTTGCTGTAGAAGGGACACGCTCCCTGAGCTGATAGGAAGAGAGTTGCTGTATAAGGGACACGCTCCCTGAGCTGCCAGCTTGAAATTAATCTAGCAGAACATTTAGAGCAAGGAATGGGGAGATCTCTGGATCCATGTGAGGTAGAGGGCTGGTTCTAGCGTTGTTAGAAAGACTGACATGTACCATAGATCAGAATTTCTTTTTTTTACGTTAATCATGTCATAACCCTTTAAGTGGGTGGGGCCTAACCTGTACTTAGTTTTGATTACTCCATATACAAAATGCATCTTCCCAGGAGACGAACCTTAATGAAGCGTCCGTACAGCATGTTTTGGGACAACATGGCCTTCCGGGGCTTCCTGCTGGACACCGTGCCGTCATCTCCCGAGACCTTCTTCACCTGAACACCGTCCTGAAGGCGAAACGATAACGTTACCCTCGCTTCATTTATTTACCCGGCCAAATAGGTCACCACGTCTTCTGCTCACCTGATCAGGCTCCACGGAGATGCTGGAAGCGGTTTTATTGAACACGTGATCCCACCAATGGAAAGTGAACTGCTCTGCGGCGTTATGTCCCACCTACAGGGCGACATCATCAGCAAGTGTTACAGGGGCGGCCATACTGATGGTTCTCAAGAAAGGAAAAGGATGGTCCATAGGTGACTGCAGAAATCTAACACTCCACGGGACCCCTAAAGCATCAGGGTACAAGTCGTATGGGGACCTCCAAACAACAGGGTGCAATTATTAGGGGGACCCCCCTCCCCAAGGATCAGAGGGCAATTCTTATGAAGACCTCTTCAATGAGGAGCCTCCAAGCCTGAGGGTCCAGCTATTAGGTACCCCCTAGAATGAAGGTACAATTCTTACGGAGAATCCCATAGTATCAGGGTCCAATTTGTATGGGGACCCCCTAAACATCAGGATCTAACTCTTCTGGGGACCTCTGAGCTTCAGGGTCTAATTCATATGGAGACCTCCAAACAACAGGGTGCAATTATTATGGGTACCACCCCAAGGATCAGGTTGCAGTTTTTATGGAGACCTCTCTTATGGGGACCCTCCAAGCCTCAAACTGCAGCTTTTATGGGACCCCCTAGCATGAAGGTCCAATTCTTATGGAGAACCCCTAGCATCAGGGTCCACTTCTTTTGGGGACCCCCCCTAAGCATCAGGGTCTAGCTCTTATGAGGACCCCCAAGCATGAGGGTCCAACTCTTATGGATAACCCATAACATCAGGGTCTAGTTTTTATGAGGACCCCCAAGCATCAGGGATCAACTGTTCTGGGGACCACCAAGCATCAGGGTCCAACTGTTATGGGACCCCCTAAGTATCATTGTGTAATTCTCATCAGAACCCTCGACCATCGTGACCTCCTTTTATGGGAGCCTCTGTGTATCAAGGTGCAAATCTTATGTGGACCCCCCCCCCTCCAGTATCAGGGGGTCTTGGCCCTTTGATCCTATAGAAGGTGGACTTATAATAGCGCCCCCTTACCCCGGCCTTGTCACACTTCACTTTGACTTTAATGGCCTCCGATATCCCATCTTCTCGTTTTCCAAGACCTTTTCCTGTAGAGAACAGAACACGGCTGGTAACATGCACCAACAGCTGCCCGAAGCAATCTGCTGCCCCCTACTGGCCACAATCCACATATGTCATCTGCTGTGAGAAACCAGAGGAATTGTTCTGATTGGGTCTCCCAGCTACACATTTTGGGACATTCTGGGCTACTGTACACAGATGCACACACACAATTACAAACTCTGCTCTGCTACATCGTTTAGCTTTAGACTACCTTCCGTCCAGCCCTGCCGCTGCATCTGCCGCTCTGCAAACTTCAAGCCCGAGCTCTTGCCATTAGATGGGGAGTCCATTTTGTCCGCTGCTTGTAGGTGACCGGCTCTGGAGGGTGACTGCAAGTAGGAGCAGTAATAATCTGAATATGGACAGTGTCAGCAGGTAGGAGCAGTAATATAGTGTGTATATGGAGGGTGTCAGCAGGTAGGAGAAGTAATATAGTGTGTATATGGAGGGTGTCAGCAGGTAGGAGCAGTAATATAATGTGTATATGGAGGGTGTCAGCAGGTAGGAGCAGTAATATAGTGTGTATATGGAGGGTGTCAGCAGGTAGGAGCAGTAATATAATGTGTATATGGAGGGTGTCAGCAGGTAGGAGCAGTAATATAGTGTGTATATTGAGGGTGTCAGCAGGTAGGTGCAGTAATATAGTGTGTATATGGAGGGTGTCAGCAGGTAGGAGCAGTAATATAATGTGAATATGGAGGGTGTCAGCAGGTAGGAGCAGTAATATAATGTGTATATGGAGGGTGTCAGCAGGTAGGAGCAGTAATATAATGTGTATATGGAGGGTGTCAGCAGGTAGGAGCAGTAATATAGTGTGTATATTGAGGGTGTCAGCAGGTAGGAGCAGTAATATAATGTGTATATGGAGGGTGTCAGCAGGTAGGAGCAGTAATATAATGTGAATATGGAGGGTGTCAGCAGGTAGGAGCAGTAATATAATGTGTATATGGAGGGTGTCAGCAGGTAGGAGCAGTAATATAATGTGTATATGGAGGGTGTCAGCAGGTAGGAGCAGTAATATAGTGTGTATATGGAGGGTGTCAGCAGGTAGGAGCAGTAATATAATGTGTATATGGAGGGTGTCAGCAGGTAGGAGCAGTAATATAGTGTGTATATGGAGGGTGTCAGCAGGTAGGAGCAGTAATATAATGTGTATATGGAGGGTTGTCAGCAGGTAGGAGCAGTAATATAATGTGTATATGGAGGGTGTCAGCAGGTAGGAGCAGTAATATAGTGTGTATATGGAGGGTGTCAGCAGGTAGGAGCAGTAATATAGTGTGTATATGGAGGGTGTCAGCAGGTAGGAGCAGTAATATAGTGTGTATATGGAGGGTGTCAGCAGGTAGGAGCAGTAATATAGTGTGTATATGGAGGGTGTCAGCAGGTAGGAGCAGTAATATAATGTGTATATGGAGGGTGTCAGCAGGTAGGAGCAGTAATATAGTGTGTATATGGAGGGTGTCAGCAGGTAGGAGCAGTAATATAGTGTGTATATGGAGGGTGTCAGCAGGTAGGAGCAGTAATATAATGTGTATATGGAGGGTGTCAGCAGGTAGGAGCAGTAATATAGTGTGTATATGGAGGGTGTCAGCAGGTAGGAGCAGTAATATAGTGTGTATATGGAGGGTGTCAGCAGGTAGGAGCAGTAATATAGTGTGTATATGGAGGGTGTCAGCAGGTAGGAGCAGTAATATAGTGTGTATATGGAGGGTGTCAGCAGGTAGGAGCAGTATATAATGTGTATATGGAGGGTGTCAGCAGGTAGGAGCAGTAATATAGTGTGTATATGGAGGGTGTCAGCAGGTAGGAGCAGTAATATAGTGTGTATATGGAGGGTGTCAGCAGGTAGGAGCAGTAATATAATGTGTATATAGAGGGTGTCAGCAGGTAGGAGCAGTAATATAATGTGTATCTGGAGGGTGTCAGCAGGTAGGAGCAGTGATATAGTGTGTATATGGAGGGTGTCAGCAGGTAGGAGCAGTAATATAGTGTGTATATGGAGGGTGTCAGCAGGTAGGAGCAGTAATATAGTGTGTATATGGAGGGTGTCAGCAGGTAGGAGCAGTAATATAGTGTGTATATGGAGGGTGTCAGCAGGTAGGAGCAGTAATATAGTGTGTATATGGAGGGTGTCAGCAGGTAGGAGCAGTAATATAGTGTGTATATGGAGGGTGTCAGCAGGTAGGAGCAGTAATATAGTGTGTATATGGAGGGTGTCAGCAGGTAGGAGCAGTAATATAGTGTGTATATGGAGGGTGTCAGCAGGTAGGAGCAGTAATATAGTGTGTATATGGAGGGTGTCAGCAGGTTAGGAGCAGTAATATAATGTGTATATGGAGGGTGTCAGCAGGTAGGAGCAGTAATATAGTGTGTATATGGAGGGTGTCAGCAGGTAGGAGCAGTAATATAGTGTGTATATGGAGGGTGTCAGCAGGTAGGAGCAGTAATATAATGTGTATATGGAGGGTGTCAGCAGGTAGGAGCAGTAATATAGTGTGTATATGGAGGGTGTCAGCAGGTAGGAGCAGTAATATAGTGTGTATATGGAGGGTGTCAGCAGGTAGGAGCAGTAATATAGTGTGTATATGGAGGGTGTCAGCAGGTAGGAGCAGTAATATAGTGTGTATATGGAGGGTGTCAGCAGGTAGGAGCAGTAATATAATGTGTATATGGAGGGTGTCAGCAGGTAGGAGCAGTAATATAGTGTGTATATGGAGGGTGTCAGCAGGTAGGAGCAGTAATATAGTGTGTATATGGAGGGTGTCAGCAGGTAGGAGCAGTAATATAATGTGTATATAGAGGGTGTCAGCAGGTAGGAGCAGTAATATAATGTGTATCTGGAGGGTGTCAGCAGGTAGGAGCAGTGATATAGTGTGTATATGGAGGGTGTCAGCAGGTAGGAGCAGTAATATAGTGTGTATATGGAGGGTGTCAGCAGGTAGGAGCAGTAATATAGTGTGTATATGGAGGGTGTCAGCAGGTAGGAGCAGTAATATAATGTGTATATGGAGGGTGTCAGCAGGTAGGAGCAGTAATATAATGTGTATATGGAGGGTGTCAGCAGGTAGGAGCAGTAATATAGTGTGTATATAGAGGGTGTCAGCAGGTAGGAGCAGTAATATAATGTGTATCTGGAGGGTGTCAGCAGGTAGGAGCAGTGATATAGTGTGTATATGGAGGGTGTCAGCAGGTAGGAGCAGTAATATAGTGTGTATATGGAGGGTGTCAGCAGGTAGGAGCAGTAATATAGTGTGTATATGGAGGGTGTCAGCAGGTAGGAGCAGTAATATAGTGTGTATATGGAGGGTGTCAGCAGGTAGGTTCAGTAATATTATAATGTGTATACGGAGGGTGTTAGAGGCCAGGCAGGGGCACTTACCTCACCCGCAGTCCTGCAGGAGGCGGAGCAGAAACAATGACAGCAATTAAAAATCCCAAAATAACAATCACTGGACAGAAGTGGCCATCAGAGCCGGCGTGCAGCGCTCCATGGGCGCCGCCATGTTCCCGGAAGTGACGTCACTCAGACACCTCCTACTGTCCATACACGTTCTGTGCTCCCAGTGCCCAGCTGTCACTAGGCACAGCCTGCCCCCAGGCTAGAGGGCGCCATCGCCTCCTGCCTGTGTGTAATACACCTTCCATAGGACATGTCTAATACCTGTGGATGAAGCAGACCTCTGATATTACCCATATAGCGCCCACATATTCTGCAGAGCTGTACAGGGGTGGTCATGGCTGACCCCACAGCCCCCTATAGACATTTATGGATTTCCTTCTCTCCCATAGACTGTAATGGTGTGTGCCCACCTCTCTGCCAGGAGTGGCACAGGGTCGGGGGGTTCCGGCACCATATTGGTTCCTGGGCTCCCGGTGTCTCATGAGGAAGTGGCTGGGTCAGCGCCGGCCATGTGTCTGGTTAATGGGGTAATTAGGTTCTGCGAGGACGCTGACCTCCCCGACTGTCACATGGAGATGGCGGAAGCTGCTTTATCTATCAACCAGTTCCATTGTTACTGGGATTACTGGTGGAGACTGGGCAAGTGTGCGTCACGGGATCTGTGGAGGACACACTGTTATGGGGGATCTGTGGAGGACACACTGTTATGGGGGATCTGTGGAGGACACACTGTTATGGGGGATCTGTGGAGGACACACTGTTATGGGGGATCTGTGGAGGACACACTGTTATGGGGATCTGTGGAGGACACACTTATGGGGGATCTGTGGAGGACACACTGTTATGGGGGATCTGTGGAGGACACACTGTTATGGGGGATCTGTGGAGGACACACTGTTATGGGGGATCTGTGGAGGACACACTGTTATGGGGGATCTGGGGAGGACACACTGTTATGGGGGATCTGGGGAGGATACACTGTTATGGGGGATCTGTGGAGGACACACTGTTATGGGGGATCTGTGGAGGACACACTGTTATGGGGGATCTGTGGAGGACACACTGTTATGGGGGATCTGTGGAGGACACACTGTTATGGGGGATCTGTGGAGGACACACTGTTATGGGGGATCTGTGGAGGACACACTGTTATGGGGGATCTGTGGAGGACGCACTGTTATGGGGATCTGTGGAGGACACACTGTTATGGGGGATCTGTGGAGGACACACTGTTATGGGGGATCTGTGGAGGACACACTGTTATGGGGGATCTGTGGATGACACTGTTATGGGGGATCTGTGGAGGACACACTATTGTGGGGGATCTGTGGAGGACACACTGTTATGGGGGGGATCTGTGGAGGACACACTGCTATGGGGGGATCTGTGGAGGACACACTGTTATGGGGGATCTGTGGATGACACACTGTTATGGGGGATCTGTGGAGGACACACTGTTATGGGGGGATCTGTGGAGGACACACTGTTATGGGGAGGATCTGTGGAGGATACACTGTTATGGGGAGGATCTGTGGAGGATACACTGTTATGGGGGGATCTGTGGATGACACACTGTTATGGGGGCATCTGTGGAGGACACACTGTTATGGGGATCTGTGGAGGACACACTGTTATGGGGGATCTGTGGAGGACACACTGTTATGGGGGATCTGTGGAGGACACACTGTTATGGGGGATCTGTGGAGGACACACTGTTATGGGGGATCTGTAGAGGGCACTGTTATGGGGGGATCTGTGGAGGACGCACTGTTATGGGGGATCTGTGGAGGACGCACTGTTATGGGGGATCTGTAGGGGACACACTGTTATGGGGGGATCTGTGGAGGATACACTGTTATGGGGATCTGTGGAGGATACACTGTTATGGGGGATCTGTGGAGGACACACTGTTATGGGGGATCTGTGGAGGACACACTGTTATGGGGGATCTGTTGGAGGACACACTGTTATGGGGGATCTGTGGGTGGCACTGTTATGGGGGGATCTGTGGAGGACGCACTGTTATGGGGGATCTGTGGAGACACACTGTTATGGGGGATCTGTGGAGGACACACTGTTATGGAGGATCTGTGGAGGACACACTGTTATGGGGGATCTGTGGAGGACACTGTTATGGGGCATCTGTGGAGGACACACTGTTATGGGGAATCTGTGGAGGACACACTGTTATGAGGAATCTATAGAGGACACTGTTATGGGGGATCTGTGGAGGACACACTGTTATGGGGGATCTGTGGAGGACACACTGTTATGGGGGATCTTGGAGGACACACTGTTATGGGGGATCTGTGGAGGACACACTGTTATGGGGAATCTGTGGAGGACACACTGTTATGGGGGATCTGTGGAGGACACACTGTTTATGGGGGATCTGTGGAGGACACACTGTTATGGGGGATCTGTGGAGGACACACTGTTATGGGGGATCTGTAGAGGACACACTGTTATGGGGGATCTGTGGAGGACACACTGTTATGGGGGATCTGTGGAGGACACACTGTTATGGGGGATCTGTGGATGACACACTGTTATGGGGGATCTGTGGAGGACACACTGTTATGGGGGATCTGTGGAGGACACACTGTTATGGGGGATCTGTGGAGGACACACTGTTATGGGGGATCTGTGGAGGACACACTGGTTATGGGGGATCTGTGGAGGACACACTGTTATGGGGGATCTGTGGAGGACACACTGTTATGGGGGATCTGTGGAGGACACACTGTTATGGGGGATCTGTGGAGGACACACTGTTATGGGGGATCTGTGGAGGACACACTGTTATGGGGGATCTGTGGATGACACTGTTATGGGGGATCTGTGGAGGACACACTGTTGTGGGGGATCTGTGGAGGACACACTGTTATGGGGGGGATCTGTGGAGGACACACTGTTATGGGGGATCTGTGGAGGACACACTGTTATGGGGGATCTGTGGAGGACACACTGTTATGGGGGATCTGTGGAGGACACACTGGTTTGGGGGATCTGTGGAGGACACACTGTTATAGGGGATCTGTGGAGGACACACTGTTATAGGGGATCTGTGGAGGACACACTGTTATAGGGGATCTGTGGAGGACACACGGTTATGGGGGGATCTGTGGAGGACACACTGTTATGGGGGGATCTGTGGAGGACACACTGTTATGGGGAGGATCTGTGGAGGATACACTGTTATGGGGAGGATCTGTGGAGGATACACTGTTATGGGGGGGATCTGTGGATGACACACTGTTATGGGGGCATCTGTGGAGGACACACTGTTATGGGGGATCTGTGGAGGACACACTGTTATGGGGGATCTGTGGAGGACACACTGTTATGGGGGATCTGTAGAGGGCACTGTTATGGGGGGATCTGTGGAGGACGCACTGTTATGGGGGATCTGTGGAGGACACACTGTTATGGGGGGATCTGTGGAGGACACACTGTTATGGGGGATCTGTAGAGGACACACTGTTATGGGGGATCTGTGGAGGACACACTGTTATGGAGGATCTGTGGAGGACACACTGTTATGGGGGATCTGTGGAGGATACACTGTTATGGGGGATCTGTGGAGGACACACTTATGGGGGATCTGTGGAGGACACACTGTTATGGGGGATCTGTGGAGGACACACTGTTATGGGGGGATCTGTGGAGGACACACTGTTATGGGGGATCTGTGGAGGACACACTGTTATGGGGGATCTGTGGAGGACACACTGTTATGGGGGATCTGTGGAGGACACACTGTTATGGGGGATCTGTGGAGGACACACTGTTATGGGGGATCTGTGGAGGACACACTGTTATGGGGGATCTGTGGAGGACACACTGTTATGGGGGATCTGTGGAGGACACACTGTTAGGCTACTTTCACACTTGCGCTTGATCGGATCCGTTCTGAACGGATCCGATCATATTAATGCAGACGGAGGCTCCGTTCAGTACGGATCCGTCTGCATTAATAACTTTAAAAAAATTCGCAAGTGCGCAAGTAGCCTGCGCGGATCCGTTCAGACTTTCAATGTAAAGTCAATGGGGGACGGATCCGCTTGAAGATTGAGCCATATGGTGACATCTTCAAGCGGATCTGTTCCCATTGACTTACATTGTAAGTCTGAACGGATCCGCACGCCTCCCCACGGCCAGGCGGACACCCGAACGCTGCAAGCAGCGTTCAGCTGTCCGCCTGTCCGTGCGGAGGCGAGCGGAGCGGAGGCTGAACGCCGCCAGACTGATGCAGTCTGAGCGGATCCGCTCCATTCAGACTGCATCAGGGCTGGACGGAGGCGTTCGGGTCCGCTCGTGAGCCCCTTCAAACGGAGCTCACGAACGGACCTATGAACGCTAGTGTGAAAGTAGCCTAATAGGGACACTTTAGGGTACTTTCACACTAGCGTCGCTGGATTCCAGCAATCTTTATGCAAACGGATACCATTTGTAGACGGATCCGTCTCTCTGGTTGTTGTCCGTAAAAACGGATCCAGTATTTATCTTTCTCACAATTTTAAAGGTATGCGTAGACCGCAAAACCAGATCCTTTTTTTTCCCGGAACACTTAGGCATTAATGCATTTCAATGTAAAATAATGCCGGATCCGGCATTCCGGCAAGTGTTCTGGAATTGTGGCCGGAGATAAAACCGTGGCATGCTGCGGTTTTCTCTTTTGCCTGATCAGTCAAAAAGACTGATCTGAAGACGTCCTGATGCATCTATTCACAATGCATGGGGATTAAACTGATCAGTTCTTTTCCGGTATTGAGCCCCGAGGACGGAACTTGGGCCCCTCTGGATGATAAGGGTCTGTAGGCCCCGGCACCTCCTGTACTCGGCTCCTGTCTATGACGGGTGAGCACTGGCGCTCGGTGCGGGTGTAATCACCGCCTCCCCGTCTGATGTTCGCAGCTTTCATGTCGTGTAGAAGTGAAGATGTCTAATGAGTTGTCATTTCTCCTTTGATGTTGGGTGAATGAGACAAGTGCAGAAATCTATTACATGATGAAATGTACAGCCAAGGGGACGGGCACACCAGGTCAAATTTGCGATTTATTAGCACAGATTAACCCATATTTGCCCCAAAAATATCACCTGCCTGTAAAGGCAAAAAGACGGTAATCAGGATATTATAGGGTGAGCGTGACAAGAACAGATCATTTGTATGAACGCTTATTTGCGATGAACTGGCGGTGTAATACTGCCGTCCATTACCCGATGAACGAGCATCGGGCAATCCCAAGCTTTCAACAGGTTTGGAAATCATTGTTTGCCGGAGGCCGGTCAGGCTGTCACAGTCTGCTGCCGGCGAACAAGGATTCTGTATAGGGAAGAGCGATGGCATAAGCTATGGCTTTCCCCATACTGAGGAGGAGATCGCTGCATGTAATATCAGCAGTCTCCTCTGCTAGCGAACAGGCGATTGCAGGAAGGAAATCTCCCCTCCCGACAATCACCTGCATTATCTGCCTGTCTAATAGAGGCTTATGTAAGCTCCACCCTGATGTCAACTTAAAGGGGTTGTTCCATAATGAAGACTTATGTATTAAGTGTGTGAGCACCTGAGTAACATGCTGCATTATACTCCAGAGCTGCACTCACTATTCTGCTGGTGCAGTCACTGTGTACATGCATTACTTATCCTGTACTGATCCTGAGTTACATCCTATATTATACTCCAGAGCTGCACTCACTATTCTGCTGGTGCAGTCACTGTGTACATACATTACTTATCCTGTACTGATCCTGAGTTACATCCTGTATTATACTCCAGAGCTGCACTCACTATTCTGCTGGTGCAGTCACTGTGTAAATGCATTACTTATCCTGTACTGACCCTGAGTTACATCCTGTATTATACTCCAGAGCTGCACTCACTATTCTGCTGGTGCAGTCACTGTGTACATACATTACTTATCCTGTACTGATCCTGAGTTACATCCTGTATTATACTCCAGAGCTGCACTCACTATTCTGCTGGTGCAGTCACTGTGTACATACATTACTTATCCTGTACTGATCCTGAGTTACATCCTGTATTATACTCCAGAGCTGTACTCACTATTCTGCTGGTGCAGTCACTGTGTACATGCATTACTTATCCTGTACTGACCCTGAGTTACATCCTGTATTATACTCCAGAGCTGCACTCACTATTCTGCTGGTGCAGTCACTGTGTACATACATTACTTATCCTGTACTGATCCTGAGTTATATCCTGTATTATACTCCAGAGCTGCACTCACTATTCTGCTGGTGCAGTCACTGTGTATATACATTACTTATCCTGTACTGTTCCTGAGTTACATCCTGTATTATACTCCAGAGCTGCACTCACTATTCTGCTGGTGCAGTCACTGTGTACATACATTACTTATCCTGTACTGATCCTGAGTTACATCCTGTATTATACTCCAGAGCTGCACTCACTATTCTGCTGGTGCAGTCACTGTGTACATACATTACTTATCCTGTACTGATCCTGAGTTACATCCTGTATTATACTCCAGAGCTGCACTCACTATTCTGCTGGTGCAGTCACTGTGTACATACATTACTTATCCTGTACTGATCTGGAGTTAGAGAACTTACAATTCTTCAGGCTTCAGAACTTCAATCTCCGAGCATTCACTGCTTTCTTAATGGGATTGCTATGGAACCCAGGGCTTGACGCTACCATTCACACTTACAGAGAGTCCAGGGGCTCCATTGACAGCTGCAATACCAGTCACAGCCCATGGATAATGGTGGCGCTGTTACTGGGGGGAAACCCTATTTTTGATCCCAGACAACCCCTTTGCAGGTCATCAGTATATGATACGTGGGCTCTGACTCCCATCACCCCACCAATCAGCTGCGGTCTCTTCCTAGGCCAGTAACGTCACTTTCATCGGTCACATGGCCTAAGCACTGCTCAGTCCCCTTTAAGTGACAATACTTTAATACCAGGCACGGGCACTTTCCAATGGAGGGCGCAGTGCCTGCTGAGCTGTGAGGAGGCGCTGATCGGCAGGAATATCAGTGTGTCCTAAGGATAGGTCATCAATATTAAACATCTGCAGCTGGGGACAGAGGGGACAAAATTGGGGAAACGGGGGAGGAGGAGTCACAGTGGTCGCACCCTCAATAAGGAGACCAATGGATAATTTCTGAAAAAAAAATAAAAGGCTAAAAATAATAATAAAGTCATATTAAAAATCCCAAATATTTTGTCATTTTTTGATAAAAGATGGTGCCCTTTATTTTTTTGTATTTTTAGTTATTTGTATGTATTTATTATTATCTTTATTATAAATTTTTTTATTCAGTAATTTTTCTTATCTTCATTTAGTTATTTATTTTGTTTTTTATTTCTTTTTTATTATTTTATTTATTTATTTATTGTTCCTTTCCCTTTTCTTTTCTTTTTCCCTTTAGTTATTTAAAAAAATATATATTTATTTATTCATTTATGTTTTTTATGTTTCTCTTTTTTACATTTTGAATTAATTAATATTTTTGGTATTTTTTATTCATTTATTTACTTTTCTTTTTTTTTGTACATTTTTTTTTATGTTTTAGATTCAATAAATCCAGTATAAAAAAATAAAATAAAATATGTTTTGGAAAGAACAAAAGGCAGGCCGCCTACCAATTAAACAGGGGGGAAAAACTGTCCTTTTGTACATCCAGTCGAGCGCTCTCTGTTATCACAACAGAAAAAAACATGATGTTTTTATGTATATGATTACACTGAGTACATCTCCCGGCGAGGGGAGCGAAAGCTTTCTGTTTCCATGGCAACAGGTGCCCTGCTGTATACCGATCCTGTTTGCTTCATGTCAGGCAATATCAACATAATTAAACGTATATTTTAACCCTTTTAATGTCAACTTAGCCCTCGGCCCTGCCATGTATTTTAACTTCAGCTGCATTATTATTATTTTTTTCACTTTTAATATTTTTTATTTTATTTTAGATTTTTTTTCTACTCACTGAGGAAATATTTGAATATGTTTTTTTTTTCTTCTAGAAAATTCACAGAACACTTATGTTTCGATTGGTTACGTGGTACTAAAACCTTGATGGCCCAGCTGGAGCATTGGGGTCCTAAAACCTTGATGGCCCAGCTGGAGCATTGGGGTCCTAAAACCTTGATGGCCCAGCTGGAGCATTGGGGTCACATATGGTTCCTCAAAGAAACTAAAGCTGAGAGCCACATCCGCAGCAGACCCCAAGAGTAGTTGAAGGTTTGCGTTCCAATTTATACTTTTATTTTTGAAGAAGCATCTACCTAGGCAGCTATATTGGAGGGGTTTAGTGCTCCTAGTGGAAGACATATCGGGGGCAGGCCCACGGCCCAAAAAGGGATTCATTAAATCTGACCTTAGTATCTGTGGAAGACAAGAAATCGTTTGAGTAGTGGCTGCTGGTCCACAGATACACTTTCCATCCCATGCCTATGTTGGGATCCATCAATAGACACCTATCCAAAGCTGAAGCTAGAACCATCTCACAAAGTTTTGGTGATGGTACCGCCCTTCTGAATTCTACTGTAACTTCTTGCCCTCTTTACCTTTATGAATTAACTCTTCTATGGAACCCCAAGAAAGAGCCTTTAGACTGAACTGAACTAGAAAGCGCAAGTGCACCCCTTTCAGGAAGCCCTCAGTGAGCATTGCTGACTATAAACCATGATTGACCTTCAGGTGACCGAATTGAGTTGGGTTCTACAATAGTATGTGGTCTACTGTAGTCCACTGATGTGTGATGCTCCACCACCAGATGGTGGATGACTGGCTCACATTCCCCTTATGGGTTGAAGCTACAGAATCAGGGCCAGAAGCTCTGCTTCCCCCAAGGATCTCAACCTCCTCAGTCTTGTTTTTAATTTTTCCTTGTTTAGGACATTGCTTCAAACTCCTCCATGTCTGAGACCGTCTGCTTTCGTTTGTCCAAAAATTGATGTTTTCTCTATAGGGACTGCTGCTTCTTCCACAGGTTGGTGTAACCACTGCTCTTGTGTATTTTTCCAGGTAGACCACACACTATAGAGTAAATGTCCTGGTAGACTCTACCATTCACAGTCTAGTTGTTGGCAGGTCCTGTTGATTTGATCCAGTCCTCTATTGGAGAAATGATGGTTGGATGTCTTGGATTTCAAATTAATGCAATGTCTACTAGCCGCTGATCCCACATCCTCATTAAAGAATCTGGTATGATTGGCCAAGACCAAGGTTCAAATTTAAGGGTCAATCAATGGTAGCTTGCTGTTGGCCAAATGATCTGTCTTATGGATCCAGCTGGTCCTGGTTTCCCTTTAATTTGTCTTCTAGGGATAACTTAACTTAGCTGTTTTTCTGGGCACAGGCTTGGAGCAACGTGTTGTCTCTATAGGTGACCTACTCCACCGAGCAACGTGTTGTCTCTATAGGTGACCTACTCCACCGAGCAATGTGTTGTCTCTATAGGTGACCTACTCCACCGAGCAACGTGTTGTCTCTATAGGTGACCTACTCCACCGAGCAACGTGTTGTCTCTGTAGGTGACCTGCTCCACCGAGCAACGTGTTGTCTCTGTAGGTGACCTGCTCCACCGAGCAACGTGTTGTCTCTGTAGGTGACCTGCTCCACCGAGCAACGTGTTGTCTCTGTAGGTGACCTGCTCCACCGAGCAACGGGTTGTCTCTATAGGTGACCTGCTCCACCGAGCAACGTGTTGTCTCTATAGGTGACCTGCTCCACCGTTCTGCATGGATTAGCATCACTGGCCTTGCAATCCTCTTCTCTGCTGGAATGTTATCAATGAGAATTATGTTTCATTCATCCGTCTTGTAGAGGACAGACTCGGACAGTGACAGAATTTTCTAATTGCAAACACAACTGTGTGGGTGATACTCCCCCGCCTCATGTTATGTCTGCCATTCTCACAATCCACTTGTTATTTTTTTTTCATATCTGCTAATATCTCAAGGGTATACTGAGCTCTGAAGTCTACAAGCAGCTCAAGTGAGAGGAAGACGATCATAAGAAATCTACTCAGTGGAAGGGAAAGACTTGTACAACTCCGGGCATCACGTAAGCTCTTCCTGAGGACAGCCCCAATGATAAGAGCCCGGGGGGAACAAACTGTATATCCCATCTCCTGCATATCATCATGTATGTACAGATGGTATGTTACATGGAGCATGCTGGTATAACCTGGGCATCTCCTGTATATAATTATATATGTACAGCTGGTATAAGTTATACATCTTCTTGTATATAGTGATATGGAGCATGCTGGTATAACCTGGGCATCTCCTGTATATAATTATATATGTACAGCTGGTATAAGTTATACATCTTCTTGTATATAGTGATATGGACCATGCTGGTATAACCTGGGTATCTCCTGTATATAATTATATATGTACAGCTGGTATAAGTTATACATCTTCTTGTATATAGTGATATGGACCATGCTGGTATAACCTGGGTATCTCCTGTATATAATTATATATGTACAGCTGGTATAACCTGGGCATCTCCTGTATATAATTATATATGTACAGCTGGTATAAGTTATACATCTTCCTGTATATAGTGATATGGAGCATGCTGGTATAACCTGGGTATCTCCTGTATATAGTTATATATGTACAGCTGGTATAAGTTATACATCTTCTTGTATATAGTGATATGGAGCATGCTGGTATAACCTGGGTATCTCCTGTATATAATTATATATGTACAGCTGGTATAAGTTATACATCTTCTTGTATATAGTGATATGGAGCATGCTGGTATAACCTGGGTATCTCCTGTATATAATTATATATGTACAGCTGGTATAAGTTATACATCTTCTTGTATACAGTGATATGGAGCATGCTGGTATAACCTGGGCATCTCCTGTATATAATTATATATGTACAGCTGGTATAAGTTATACATCTTCTTGTATACAGTGATATGGAGCATGCTGGTATAACCTGGGTATCTCCTGTATATAATTATACATGTACAGCTGGTATAAGTTATACATCTTCTTGTATATAGTGATATGGAGCATGCTGGTATAACCTGGGCATCTCCTGTATATAATTATATATGTACAGCTGGTATAACCTGGGCATCTCCTGTATATAATTATATATGTACAGCTGGTATAAGTTATACATCTTCTTGTATATAGTGATATGGAGCATGCTGGTATAACCTGGGCATCTCCTGTATATAATTATATATGTACAGCTGGTATAAGTTATACATCTTCTTGTATATAGTGATATGGACCATGCTGGTATAACCTGGGCATCTCCTGTATATAATTATATATGTACAGCTGGTATAAGTTATACATCTTCTTGTATATAGTGATATGGACCATGCTGGTATAACCTGGGTATCTCCTGTATATAATTATATATGTACAGCTGGTATAAGTTATACATCTTCTTGTATATAGTGATATGGAGCATGCTGGTATAACCTGGGCATCTCCTGTATATAATTATATATGTACAGCTGGTATAACCTGGGTATCTCCTGTATATAATTATATATGTACAGCTGGTATAACCTGGGCATCTCCTGTATATAATGATATATGTACAGCTGGTATAACCTGGGCATCTCCTGTATATAATATATATGTACAGCAGATCTTTCATGGCTGTTTTCAGGCTACACGTTGTAGTAGTCCGCTGCATGTGAAATGCTCCGTCAGTAAGAGCCGGATTCATTGATTGCTGTTAATGAGGTTGCTAATTAGTCTTGCTGGTTACAACAAATGACAGGAGCCGCAGTGAAGCGCTTCTGAGCGTCAGAGAAGTGAAACGCGGCAGCGCTGATTTGATTATAAAGTTAAATAGCTTAAAGACAATGCGCCACATGAATTATGGAAACAGATCTGAGCTAAAATTGAACTATTTGAATAAGAAGACGAGGATAATTGTAAAGCCTGTGGTGAGAGGGCCGCTATATTACGGGGAGGCTTCAGTCCCAGTATGGCCACCCTCCTCAAAATGTATCCACAACGCGGCTCTGGCTCTGTCACTTTCTAGGGCAGCCTGTCCTGTCAGACGTAGTGACTAATCTAGTAGTTACAGATCAGGGACATAATTAGAAAAGTCTGGGCCCCATAGCAAACTTTACCAGTTCCGTGTGAAAGTTAAAGGGAAAAACTACTTTTCACTAAAAATATGTTTTTCATTTATTACTCTAACTCCCTTTTCTTCCTTGGGTATTTTTTTTCTTCTTCTTCTTCAGTTTTCTCTTATCCCCCCCATGCCGGATTCCTACTTCCTGGCTTGTCAATTGTCTGCTGTCCCATCATGCCTAAGGACAGTGACATGGTCCTTGTGTCAGCAGATCACGTGACACTAGCCACGCCCCTTATTTCTACCAATGAGACCAATGCAGGACGTAACCAACGGCAACTGAAGAGCAAAACAGATTTGGCACAGGAAAATGGGAGACTAAAAATGTTGTTATAAATGGTGGTATTTGGGAAACACTATCTGTTGGGTGACATACATTTATATTAGTGGCACAACCCCTTTAAAAGGGGTTGTCCTGTGATGAATGTGAAAAAAGGATATTTTTCATGGGACAACCCCTTTAAAACAAGGACACACTTTCCTACTGAGTTCTGTAAAATAAAAAAACTGAAGTGGTCATACGTGAAGTGGTCATACGTGAAGTGGTCATACGTGAAGTGGTCATACGTGAAGTGGTCATACGTGCTCTTACCTTTACAAGTAACAAACACAGAAACGCACTGTAATTTTACCCCAGACCGGATGCCTAACTTAATCCAACCCCCAGACCAAAACCCTAAATTATCAGACCTCAAACCAGATCCCTAAATAAATTCAGACTCCAGCCCAAACTCCTAAATTATCATACTCCAGACCAAAACCCTAAATTATCAGACCCCTAAGTTATAAGACCCCAGACCAGACCCCTATATTATAAGACCCCAGACCAGACCCCTATATTATAAGACCCCAGACCAGACCCCTACATTATAGGATCCCAGACCAGACCCCTACATTATGGGACCCCAGACCAGACCCCTATAGTATAGGACCCCAGACCAGACCCCTATAGTATAGGACCCCAGACCAGACTCCTACATTATAGGATCCCAGACCAGACCCCTATATTATAAGACCCCAGACCAGACCCCTACATTATAGGACCCCAGACCAGACCCCTACATTATAGGATCCCAGACCAGACCCCTATAGTATAGGACCCCAGACCAGACCCCTACATTATAGGATCCCAGACCAGACCCCTACAGTATAGGATCCCAGACCAGACCCCTATATTATAGGACCCCAGACCCCTACATTATAGGACCCCAGACCAGACCCCTACATTATAGGACCCCAGACCAGATCCCTATATTATAGGACCCCAGACCAGACCCCTATATTATAGGACCCCAGACCAGACCCCTATATTATAGGATCCCAGACCAGACCCCTACATTATAGGATCCCAGACCAGACCCCTATATTATAGGACCCCAGACCAGACCCCTACATTATAGGATCCCAGACCAGACCCCTATATTATAGGATCCCAGACCAGATTCCTACATTTATTAAGACCCCAGTTGAGTCTTCAAAACTATTTTATAACCCAAATCAGACTCCTGTATTAATCAACCCACTCTTAAATTCATCAGACCACAGACCAGACCCCTAAATGATCAAACCCCAAACCAAATGCCTAAGTTATCAGACCTGGAGACCAGAATGATAAATTATCAGGCCTCAAATCCCTATATAAATGCAGACTCCAGAGCAGATCCCTAAATTATAAGACCCCAGACCACATCCCTAAATTCCTTTAAACCACAGTTGATGCTTCAAAATTCATTTATAACGCAGATCAAACCCCAGACCCCTAAATTAATCAGACCCCAGATCAGAATCCTAAATTTGTCAAATCCCAGACATCTTTAATTATCTGAGCCCACATCAGACTCCTGATTTCATCAGACCACAGACCAGACCCCTAAATTATCAGATTCCAAACCTCCAAATTATCAGACCCCAGGCAGCCAAGTTATTAGACTGGAGACCAGACCGATAAATTGTGAGACCTCAAAGCAGATCCCTAAATAAATTCGGACTCTAGCCCAAATTCCTTACATTATCATACCCCGGAGCAAAACCCTAAATTATCAGACTTCAGAGCAGATCCCTCAATTATAAAACCCCAGACCAGATCCCTAAATTCATTTAGATCACAGTTGAGGCTTCAAAATTAACTTATAACCCAGATCAAACCCCTAAATTAATCAGACCCCAGACCATACCCCTAAATTATCAGCTCCATGACCTCCAAATTATCAGACGGTTGTTGCGGGAAAATGTGCGGGTGCGTTCCGGGAACACCCGCGATTTCTCCGTGCGAGTGCAAAACATTGTAATGCGTTTTGCACTCGTGTGAGAAAAATTGCGCATGTTTGGTACCCAAACCCGAACTTCTTCACAAAAATTCGGGCTTGGGATCGGTGTTCTGTAGATTGTATTATTTTCCCTTATAACATGGTTATAAGGGAAAATAATAGCATTCTGAATACAGAATGCATAGTACAATAGCGCTGGAGGGGTTAAAAAAAATAATAATAATAATTTAACTCACCTTAGTCCACTTGATCGCGTAGCCCGGCATCTCTTCTGTCTCCTTTGCTGAACAGGACCTGTGGTGAGCATTCATTGCAGTAACAGGACCTGTGGTGACGTCACTCCGGTCATCACATGATCCATCACCATGGTAAAAGATCATGTGACTGACCATGTGATGACCGGAGTGACGTCACCACAGGTCCTGTTCAGCAAAGGAGACAGATGAGATGTCGGGCAGCGCGATCAAGTGGACTAAGGTGAGTTAAATTATTATTATTTTTTTAACCCCTCCAGCGCTATTGTACTATGTATTCTGTATTCAGAATGCTATTATTTTCCCTTATAACCATGTTATAAGGGGAAATAATAATGATCGGGTTCCCATCCCGATCGTCTCCTAGCAACCGCGCGTGAAAATCGCACCGTATCCGCACTTGCTTGCGATTTTCACGCAACCGCATTCACTTCTATGGGGCCTGCGTTGCGTGAAAAACGCACGGAGAGGAGCATGCTGCGATTTTCACGCAACGCACGAGTGATGCGTGAAAATCACCACTCATGTGAACAGCCCCATAGAAATGAATGGGTCGGGATTCAGTGCGGATGCAATGCGTTCACCTCACGCATCGCATCCGCGCGGAAATCTCGCCTGTGTGAAAGGGGCCTAAATGATCAGACCTCAAACCAAATGCCTAATTTATGAGATCCCCGGCAGCCAAGTCATCAGTCCCCCAGACCAGACCCATAAATTATCAGACCATAGGCCCGCCACCAGTCCTGGGTCCTCTCTGACCCCTTCACTTCTAGGTTCTAAACGAATTAAACAGTAAATAAAACAATTGCTATTGGATCAAACACATTAAAGTGTGATTTCCTATAGAAGTGATGGTTCAGGTGATACATTACCTATGGACAGCAGTGGAGTTATGACTTGTCTGAGTTGCGTTAAATTGTATGCACATTTTATTGTTTTTTGGGATATTTTTTAAGACGGTTATGACAAACTTATTTTCACATGTAATGTCGCCTGGCAACGTAATAATTTGCATCTGCATAATCTGTATAATTGCACTCTTTTGTTATTTTAAGCAAAAAAATACAGAAATTAGACAGCGGGAAGCAACTATTTTGTGCGAGTATGAAATTTAACTGAGATAAAGGGAAAGCATCGACATTACTGAGTATGGACGGCATACAATAGTCTCATTGTCTTTTCACCATCTTAGTCATCTTCGCCCCCCAACCAGCCAGACGTGTACATACTGAGGGGGATGAGCCCCTACCAGACTTCTCTGGCAGCTGCTTACCTCCTGCAGGTACAAGGATTGGGCATCTTGGAATCAAACAAGCTTGAACCTTCTTTCCCCCCAGATCTGCCATCCATACACATCAGATAGTATTAAGATTAGAAGGTTCATTACTGTGCGCATTATTCATATAGTGTGACATCACTGTGTGCATTATTCCTGCACTGTGACATCACTGTGTGTATTATCCCTGCACTGTGACATCACTGTGCATGTTATGTGTGCTGTGACATCACTGTGTGTATTATCCCTGTACTGTGACATCACTGTGTTTATTATCCCTGTACTGTGACATCACTGTGTGTATTATCTCTGTACTGTGACATCACTGTGTGTATTATCCCTGTACTGTGACATCACTGTGTGTATTATCTCTGTACTGTGACATCACTGTGTTTATTATCCCTGTACTGTGACATCACTGTGTGTATTATCTCTGTACTGTGACATCACTGTGTGTATTATCTCTGTACTGTGACATCACTGTGTACATTATCTCTGTACTGTGACATCACTGTGTTATTATCCTGTACTGTGACATCACTGTGTGTATTATCCCTGTACGGTGACATCACTGTGTGTATTATCCTGTACTGTGACATCACTGTGTGTATTATCTCTGTACTGTGACATCACTGTGTACATTATCTCTGTACTGTGACATCACTGTGTTTATTATCCTGTACTGTGACATCACTGTGTGTATTATCCCTGTACTGTGACATCACTGTGTTTATTATCCCTGTGCTGTGACATCACTGTGTGTATTATCCCTGTACTGTGACATCACTGTGTTTATTATCTCTGTACTGTGACATCATTGTGTTTATTATCCCTGTACTGTGACATCACTGTGTTTATTATTCCTGTACTGTGACATCACTGTGTGTATTATCCCTGCACTGTCTGTGACATCACTGTGTGCATTATCTCTGTACTGTGACATCACTGTGTTTATTATCCTGTACTGTGACATCACTGTGTGTATTATCCCTGTACTGTGACATCACTGTGTATATTATCCCTGTGCTGTGACATCACTGTGTATATTATCCCTGTACTGTGACATCACTGTGTTTATTATCCCTGTACTGTGACATCGCTGTGTTTATATCCTGTACTGTGACATCACTGTGTGTATTATCCCTGTACTGTGACATCCAGCTGTGTGTATTATCCCTGTACTGTGACATCAGCTGTGTGTATTATCCCTGTACTGTGACATCACTGTGTTTATTATCCCTGTACTGTGACATCACTGTGTGTATTATCCTCTGTACTGTGACATCACTGTGTTATTATCCCTGTACTGTGACATCACTGTGTTTATTATCTCTGTACTGTGACATCACTGTGTTTATTATCCCTGTACTGTGACATCACTGTGTTTATTATCTCTGTACTGTGACATCACTGTGTGTATTATCCCTGTACTGTGACATCACTGTGTTTATTATCCCTGTACTGTGACATCACTGTGTTTATTATCCCTGTGCTGTGACATCACTGTGTATATTATCTCTGTACTGTGACATCACTGTGTGTATTATCCCTGTACTGTGACATCACTGTGTGTATTATCCCTGTACTGTGACATCACTGTGTGTATTATCCCTGTACTGTGACATCACTGTGTGTATTATCTCTGTACTGTGACATCACTGTGTGTATTATCCTGTACTGTGACATCACTGTGTGTATTATCCCTGTACTGTGACATCACTGTGTGTATTATCCCTGTACTGTGACATCACTGTGTGTATTATCCCTGTGCTGTGACATCACTGTGTGTATTATCCCTGTGCTGTGACATCACTGTGTGTATTATCTCTGTACTGTGACATCACTGTGTGTATTATCTCTGTACTGTGACATCACTGTGTGTATTATCCCTGTGCTGTGACATCACTGTGTGTATTATCCCTGTGCTGTGACATCACTGTGTGTATTATCCCTGTGCTGTGACATCACTGTGTGTATTATCCCTGTACTGTGACATCACTGTGTGTATTATCCCTGTGCTGTGACATCACTGTGTGTATTATCCCTGTGCTGTGACATCACTGTGTGTATTATCCCTGTGCTGTGACATCACTGTGTTTATTATCTCTGTACTGTGACATCACTGTGTGTATTATCCCTGTGCTGTGACATCACTGCGTTTATTATCTCTGTACTGTGACATCACTGCGTGTATTATCTCTGTACTGTGACATCACTGTGTGTATTATCCCTGTACTGTGACATCACTGTGTTTATTATCCCTGTACTGTGACATCACTGTGTGTATTATCCCTGTACTGTGACATCACTGTGTGTATTATCCCTGGCTGTGTAAGTCACATCTGTAGTAACCTACCTTCTTTGAGAAGGCTTAAAGGCACAGGCGTAAAAACTGCAGCTTCTCGTATGGACAAGTCAAGAGACGGTGGACGGGGATGAAAGGAGAAGTGAGAAACAGCAGGAATCGAGACAAGAAGAAATCAATATGGGGGCTGCAGAAAGAGACCCTGCATGCTGAAATAATACACCTCTGTCACTGTGTCACACTTGGCAGGCTTAGATACATCAACTCAGCGACAGTATCCCACATAAGAGGCTTGGATAGATCAGTTCAGCAGACAGTATCACACATGTTAGGCTTAGATACATCAACTTGGTAGACAGTATTATAAATGGCAGGCTTAGATACATTAGCTCAGCAGACAGTACCACACAGGATAGGATTAGATACACAGCTCAGCAGACAGTATCACACAGGATAGGATTAGATACACAGCTCAGCAGACAGTATCACACAGGATAGGATTAGATACAGAGCTCAGCAGACAGTATCACACAGGATAGGATTAGATACACAGCTCAGCAGACAGTATCACACAGGATAGGATTAGATACACAGCTCAGCAGGCAGTACCACACAGGATAGGATTAGATACACAGCTCAGCAGACTGTATCACACAGGACAGGATTAGATACAGAGCTCAGCAGACAGTACCACACAGGATAGGATTAGATACACAGCTCAGCAGACAGTATCACACAGGATAGGATTAGATACACAGCTAAGCAGACAGTATCACACAGGATAGGATTAGATACACAGCTCAGCAGACAGTATCACACAGGATAGGATTAGATACACAGCTCAGCAGGCAGTATCACACAGGATAGGATTAGATACACAGCTCAGCAGACAGTACCACACAGGATAGGATTAGATACACAGCTCAGCAGGCAGTATCACAGAGGATAGGATTAGATACACAGCTCAGCAGAAAGTATCATACAGGATAGACTTAGATACACAGCTCAGCAGACAATATAACACAGGATAGGATTAGATACACAGGTCAGCAGACAGTATCACACAGGATAGGATTAGATACACGGCTCAGCAGACAGTATCACACAGGATAGGATTAGATACACAGCTCAGCAGACAGTATCACACAGGATAGGATTAGATACACAGCTCAGCAGACAGTATCACACAGGATAGGATTAGATACACAGCTCAGCAGACAGTATCACACAGGATAGGATTAGATACACAGCTCAGCAGACAGTATCACACAGGATAGGATTAGATACACAGCTCAGCAGACAGTATCACACAGGATAGGATTAGATACACAGCTCAGCAGACAGTATCATACAGGATAGACTTAGATACACAGCTCAGCAGGCAGTATCACACAGGACAGGATTAGATACACAGCTCAGCAGACAGTATCACACAGGATAGGATTAGATACACGGCTCAGCAGACAATATCACACAGGATAGGATTAGATACACAGCTCAGCAGACAGTATCAGACAGGATAGGATTAGATACACGGCTCAGCAGACAGTATCACACAGGATAGGATTAGATACACAGCTCAGCAGACAGTATCACACAGGATAGGATTAGATACACGGCTCAGCAGACAATATCACACAGGATAGGATTAGATACACAGCTCAGCAGACAGTATCAGACAGGATAGGATTAGATACACGGCTCAGCAGACAGTATCACACAGGATAGGATTAGATACACAGCTCAGCAGACAGTATCATACAGGATAGACTTAGATACACAGCTCAGCAGACAATATCACACAGGATAGGATTAGATACACAGCTCAGCAGACAATATCACACAGGATAGGATTAGATACACAGCTCAGCAGACAGTATCACACAGGATAGGATTAGATACACAGCTCAGCAGACAGTATCATACAGGATAGACTTAGATACACAGCTCAGCAGACAATATCACACAGGATAGGATTAGATACACAGCTCAGCAGACAGTATCACACAGGATAGGATTAGATACACAGCTCAGCAGAGAGTATCACACAGGATAGGATTAGATACACAGGTCAGCAGACAGTATCACACAGGATAGGATTAGATACACGGCTCAGCAGACAGTATCACACAGGATAGGATTAGATACACAGCTCAGCAGACAGTATTACACAGGATAGGATTAGATACACAGCTCAGCAGACAGTATCACACAGGATAGGATTAGATACACAGCTCAACAGACAGTATCACACAGGATAGAATTAGATACACAGCTGAGCAGACAGTATCACACATGGCAGTCTTAGATACATCAGCTCGGCATACTGTATCAGACAGGATAGGTTTAGGTACAGCAAGTTGGAAGACGGTCTCTCACAGGATAGGCTTAGATACACCACACAGTGTCACATATAATCAGCCCAGCTCCGCTATCTCAGGAGACAGTATCACACATGATAGCATTAGATACACCGTCCAAGCAGACAGCATCGCACACAATAGGCTTAGATACACAGTGGATTTCTGATGCACAAGTCCCCTTAGTCTGTGTAGCTGGTGGATGTCGTGATGCCGTTGTCTTACGGCCGGCGCTACTATATGGGCTGCGGTTGCTGTGGAGCCCGGACAGGGCATGTCCTGTACTGAATCCAATACTAATGATGTGTCCTCTTGTGTTTCCTTACCTGCTCCTCAGACCATTATCTCAGCCCACATGAAGCCATCATTACGGGCAGGAAATGAGGCCTCTTAGCTGTAATCAGCAGGCAGAGATACGCCGCTCATTAATCTAATTATTACTATTATTTTTTACTGGGGGGAGGATGTCGCTTATACACCAAGCATTGTAACCCTTCTGGGTGATCTGGAAGCAGATGCTGCGGACGAGAATGAGTTAAAGTTATAATGAGATTATACACAGGACGTCAAGTGGTTAGGGGGGAGGGGGGGGGGGATATATCTACAGGACCCCCTTTTTTTTGGCAGAACAATCACTTTTAGTTTGGATTGGATAATCTGCAGAAAGCGGCGACCTGTCTGTTTGTACGCGTTCAGATCTAGAATGCGGTGTGTGATAAAGCGCCAAGGTCGCCCATGAATAACCGGATTTTCTGTGTTCCGTCGGTGTTAAAGGAGCGTCCCCCTCCTAGAAAAATGTAAGATATCGCTTATCTGAGGTCAGCCATTTGTGAAATGCGGGGGACAAACCGCGATTACACCGCACCTAGGGGTGGCCGCTGAATGCCAGGGTGTCCATTCCACTGCCATATACTTTACGCATACTGTATGTCATCCCAACCCACCTACCTACAGGAACGGTCTACCATCTAATGCATTTGAGGGTCTGCTGACTTTTTCCTGGAAGAAGGAAAGATCGGGCTGTTGGATTTCAACATGGCCAATCCTTTACTTGTCTGTCAGCAGCATAGGCCCCTTTATCCATTCCTGAGCAGAAGGAGGGGGCCACCAGTACCCAAATTAAAGGGGTATTCCAGTAGCAACAGGTTATCCCCTACCCACTGAAGAAGTGATAACTGTTAGATTGGTAGGGGGTTGACTGCTGAGACTCCTGCCCTCCCATGTCCCCCACTTTGTACAGAGTGGTGGTCGAGCATGTGCATTTCCTCTCCAATCAGATTCTGCGGGACTGCTGTGCTCAGTAGTCCTATCAGCATTAACTGCTCCAGTCATTTCTGATGGGACTACTGAGCACAGCAGTCTCGCCGAATTTGATTGGAGAGAAAATGCACATGCTCGACCACCACTCTGTACAAAATGGGGGACATGTTACACACGTTCCAACAGGGGATACAGGACTCCCCATTCTTGTGATCGATGGGGGTCCCACCAGTCCGCTTTCTGGTCTCAACAGCAATGCTTTAGGGCTCACGCACACGACCTCAAAACACGGATCCGCAAAAGAGGACATCCGTGTGATCCGTTATGGTATTGCATCCGTTTTTTTGCAGATCCGGACAAGAATAGGACATTTTCAGTATTTTTGTGAACATACTGAAACGGAATGCACACGGAGTCACTTCTGGATTTTTTTTAGACAGAACTATAAAAAAAATGGAATGGAAAAAATAAATGTTTGTGTGCACGAGTGATGCCACAGAAGAGAGAGGAGGAGGGGGGGGGGGGGCAGTTCTAGAAGCCAAAATCTATGGGTCACGAGCATGAAACGGTCTACAGGAAAAACTGTCTTTGTTGCCCATAGCAACCAATCACAGAGCAGCTTTCATTTTTTCAAGAGCCCTATCAGACAAGTAAGCCGCACCGCGATTGGTTGCCGTGTACAACAAAGACCATTTCTTTATTTTTTGCTTTTTTTATGTGGTTTTTGTTGTTGTTTTTTTTTTAAACAGGTTGTGGAGACGAGCGCTCCGCTCCACCCTTGTACCCCAAGGACTATTTGTTTTATTACTCCTCTTTTTTTGTAGTCACGTTCTTTTTTTTTTTTTATAAACAGTAAACCCAGCAACGTTAGGGTTAATCGTCCTTTTTTTCTTCTTCTTTTTTTTCTTTACAACTCCCCCCCCCCCCCCCCCCTCCTCGAAGCTGGAGACCTCTATTGTGTCATTTCTGTGCCTATGAAAAGATGACATCAGTTGTGCGCACACACGCACTCTCCTACACACACACACCAGCTCTCACACACGCACCATAGGGGCTTGTATGTCAGGCAGATTAAGACCTCTCTCTCTCTCCTAGCAAGCTGCCAATCAAAGGGAGCAAGGCCAATGTAGAAAAGCCACAGCCTTGAGAAGCACTGCCCCGTGTATGTGTGTGAGTGTGTGCATGTGTGTGCGCGTGTGTCTCGCCCACCCACACTTCTGTGTGTGCCTTCGCCGGAGAAGGGTGTTGGCGTCAAGGGAAGATGAGAGATTTGCATTGACAATGTGATATCTCAGTTCTCTCGAAGCCGGCAGGAGCGCAGGGTAAGTCATTCACGTTTTTTCTCCTCTGGGTCTTAACGATGAGGAAGAATTTCAAGAAAAATGTAATTTTTTTTTTTTTTTTAAACATATAAAGGGTTAGAATTCCACAGGTGTCCTAATCCATGCGCTGAATGGCATCTTTATTTCACCTTTTTTATTTGATTTTACAGTTCGATTTTTAATTTTTTTATATTATGTTTCATTTATTTTATTTTTTAATAGAATACTACACAAATTTACCTTTTGTCTATTAAAAAAAAAAAATAGAAGGCACAGGGTAATGGATTGGGGAGAAATGAAGAAAATTGTAGATTTCTTTTGATCTTTTATGTTCTTTTTTTAATTGTGTTCAGTGATGATATATAATGTTCATTTTTAGGGTGACATGAGTTTATTAAAGTGGGTGAAACTTGGGATGGGTTTTGGGGTATCAACAGGTGTGTGGAAGCTCGATGAGGGCATCAGTTTATTAACTATATTATTCTACTTTTTACTGATTATTATGAATTTATAACATTTTATTCTTTTATATAAAGGCTCGTCTAATTTCTTCACCCTACGACTCTAATATAAGACAGACATATGGGTGCCGAGCTAAACGGTGCTGCGTAAATTGTGATTATTATTCATACAGTATTTATGAACGTAAACTTTTGAAATTTTTGGGCCATGCTACAAAATAAAAATCTAAATTCTATTCTATTACCCTTCCGATGGGCCCCAGTGGATTTAACCTCATAGTCCCCAATGGAACGACTTGTCGTCATTTTTGTGATGGTAGCGTAAGTCGGTTTAACCCCTTCCTTCCCTGTGACAATACAGAGTTTGAGAAGGGTTAAATCATAGCGCCCAGACTGTGAGATTCTGCGGTTTGATAGCTCGGATTTGATGTCCAGTCAAAAGACGATTTATACCCCCCTCCTTTAGAAATCTCACGCTGAGTTAGTTTAACGTACGCCTCAGCGTGTCGCCTGACATGAAAGTTGGGCAGGATCAATGAAGAGGCTTCTGTAGGTTTTACCTGCTCTGTTCCTTATATATTATCTTCTACGGCATAACTTCACATGCACCGGCATGGGGCCCAGCAACCGAGGGGGGTCTGTCAAGTTCAATGGTCAAGTCTTACTTGCTTGGCATCTACAGGTAGGTCCATATAGTGTGGTTCCCATCTGGACCCAGAGGTGGGTTCCACACCTATCTTGCTCCACCGTGAATGTAGCGGTAACTGCGCATGCGCATCTCTGTGTACATTCAGCTTTGTTAGATGTGCATGAGCAGCAACAGGCCCAAGTTCTCAAGATAGGTGTGGTTCTTAGATATGGAACCCAGACCTACAGGACATTTATGGTATTTCCTGTGGAAATGTCCAGATAGGACAACCCCTTTAAAGGGGGGTGTCTGATAGGAACAAGCCTTTTCTATATACCCTATTATGGGAATATGGTGGTAATTGGGGTTTGAGGGTGTCCCCTGAACAGGCTGCAGTTATTGGCTAGTGCTCTGTAGGACCTCATGGGTCCATGTGTCATCACCTGCTCTCCTTGAAACCCTGTGAATCCAAATGAAAGGACCTCAGTCAATGTAGAAGTATTCTCTAAAGGTTCAATGGTGGAGGTAAATACTTCACACGCGTCCTATGGGCTAGACAGACCTACCCCAAGGCGGAGGCCGCACTAACCATGAGCATACTGGGTAAGCCTTTTCATGGCATAATGCACTTCTTATGTCCTACAGGATCCAACTTTTTGTCCCAAGCACAACAAGTTCTGGTTTCAAAAGTGAGGATAGAGCAACCACCACTTGTGGTCATGCCTAGAAGTTTGGGTAGAGTGAGTGGGAGCTTCTCTGTTGGTTTGGGATAGTACGTTGTAGGAACCTATAGACATCTGTACAGATCTGAGGTCAGTGATTAAATTTTTATGTTAAAATAAAAAACTCACACAGGATCCACCATAGGTCATAGCTCACTTCCCGTCTCCCGGCACAGAGCATGCCCACAATACTCTCCCATAGAGGCCGATGAGTCATTTCCAGTATGCAGCATCCTACAGTCCATGCCGCTGCTGTAAAGCCTAACAACATCTCAGGCGAGATGGCCGTCCTCATAGTCATGTACAGAAAGCAGAGTAAAAATATTCCACGGTTCCGAAAATAAAAAGGACGTACTTTCTCTTTAAGAAAGTTCTACCCTTGAATACGTGTTTAAAAAAAAATCTGATTAATAAGACCGTAAGAAGTGAAGGAAACCTGTTTTTGAATAGTGTTTTTTTTCACACTGTGTCTGGACAGAAATCTCATGCGCCTGCGTTTAACGGACACCCATAGACACCCATATAAAAAATTTTTTTTACTGGATGCCGCTAAAAGGAGGACGAAAATACCCGTTAGGTCTGCAGTAAATCGTACCGTAACGGTCCAGTGCAGAGACAGAATGAAGACACCCTGTATCCAGTGCACAGAGCCATAAGTGTTCTGCAGTCCGCAAATCGCGTATCCGGAAAACACTAATACTGTCGGCGTGAATGCCGCCAATTTATTTATTTATTTTAGTCCTGCGGAAATGTCCGATACTTGGCCGCAAAATGGACAAGAGTAGGACATGTTCTTGCGGGCAGCAGAACTGACTTAAACATTTGCAGCTCCATTGAGATGAATGTGTCCGCAGCTGATCCGCAGGAAGCGCAGATGTAAAATTGCGGATCTGCAAAACGCGAATACCAGCTGTGCGCGTTCCGCATTTTGTGGAACGCAACGTCCTGCCATCTTTAGAACAGTCCTATCCTTGTCCGTAAAAAGGATAGGAACGGACTTACGGGTGCGGACAGCACATGATGTGCTGAAGTGAATGGGTCCGCATCCAACCCGCAAAAAATGCGGAATGGGTGGGGACAAAAAACACGGAAGTGTGCATGAGCCGTAACTAAACGCTGGCAGCAGAGAAATAGTCGCATCATGCTTCTTCCCATCTTAACCTGCATTATTAATCAGATTTTTTTTTTTAAAGAAAGGAAAGTAAGGGCTCGCTTACACGATCCGCAATACACGGATGCGGACCCATTCACTTCAATGGGTCCGCAAATCTGGTGGTCCGGAACGGAAGCTGCTTTCTGGGGTTCCGTTCCGTGCCTCCGCACCGCAAATAGATAGAACATGCTGTATCTTTTTGCGGAACGGAGGGATCGCGGACCCATTCCAGTGAATGGGTCCACGATCCCCATGCGTCTGCCCCGCGGACGGTGCCCGTGCATTGCGGACCGCAATCTGCGATCCACAGCACGGGCTTCACGCGGTCGTGTGAACGAGCCCTAATTGTCCAAGCGGTCAGAGTGACTTCCGTTTTTGTCAAGTTAATTATGTGCGCCTCCATATAGTGTGTATGGCTACCTTAAGACATGAGAGATGATGGTGTCTCCGGAGCTGCGCTCCGTAACTGATCGTAGACCTTTTGTGCTGTGGGTATAGACAGGATAAACCCTGCACAGGTGTCGCCTGTTACTGTGATAAAATATGGAAATCAGTCTTCTGCTAATTGGGCCAAATTATTTCTCGCTGGTAATTGAGAAATAAATGATGAGACGGTAATTTGATGTAAATATTTATCAGTGAAACTGAACTCAATATAAACATTTTGCTTAGAATTAATTATATATGAAGACTGATGTTCCAGATCGAGTCAATAACCTTAACGGGGTTGTCCTGTAATGAAATGTACGTTCATAGCGCCACCTGCTGTTTGCACCTCGGTAACACCACTCACTGCACACGCTCAGTTCCATCCTTCATCTACCCTCAGCCCTATTGTTAGAAGCTGTGGTAAAGAGAGAGCTGCAGCAGAAGGAGCACAACCCCTGAGCTGTGATAGGGATGGAGTCGCAAGGACACGCCCCCTGTGAAAGGGCAAGGTATACAATCAGGGAATGGAGCCCTGCTGCCCTTCGATGCACGTCCTGGACTGGTTAAAATGCCAACTCTCCTCCTATTCCTGGTAAGCACCATGTAACCATACCTCCATATAATTGCCATAGCTCCATGTACACTCACACTATACCACGTTACCATACCTCCGCATACACTGCACCATCCTGCCATACCTCCGCATACACTGCACCATCCTGCCATACCTCCGCATACACTGCACCATCCTGCCATACCTCCACGTACACTGCACCATCCTGCCATACCTCCATATACACTGCACCATCCTGCCATACCTCCACGTACACTGCACCATCCTGCCATACCTCCATATACACTGCACCATCCTGCCATACCTCCACGTACACTGCACCATCCTGCCATACCTCCATATACACTGCACCATCCTGCCATACCTCCACGTACACTCACACTATACCACGTTACCATACCTCCGCATACACTGCACCATCCTGCCATACCTCCGCATACACTGCACCATCCTGCCATACCTCCGCATACACTGCACCATCCTGCCATACCTCCACGTACACTGCACCATCCTGCCATACCTCCACGTACACTGCACCATCCTGCCATACCTCCATATACACTGCACCATCCTGCCATACTTCCACGTACACTGCACCATCCTGCCATACCTCCACGTACACTGCATCATCCTGCCATACCTCCGCATACACTGCACCATCCTGCCATACCTCCGCATACACTGCACCATCCTGCCATACCTCCACGTACACTGCACCATCCTGCCATACCTCCGCATACACTGCACCATCCTGCCATACCTCCACATACACTGCACCATCCTGCCATACCTCCATATACACTGCACCATCCTGCCATACCTCCACGTACACTGCACCATCCTGCCATACCTCCATATACACTGCACCATCCTGCCATACCTCCACGTACACTGCACCATCCTGCCATACCTCCATATACACTGCACCATCCTGCCATACCTCCACGTACACTCACACTATACCACGTTACCATACCTCCGCATACACTGCACCATCCTGCCATACCTCCGCATACACTGCACCATCCTGCCATACCTCCGCATACACTGCACCATCCTGCCATACCTCCACGTACACTGCACCATCCTGCCATACCTCCACGTACACTGCACCATCCTGCCATACCTCCACATACACTGCACCATCCTGCCATACCTCCACGTACACTGCACCATCCTGCCATACCTCCACATACACTGCACCATCCTGCCATACCTCCACATACACTGCACCATCCTGCTATACCTCCATATACACTGCACCATCCTGCCATACCTCCATATACACTGCACCATCCTGCCATACCTCCATATACACTGCACCATCCTGCCATACCTCCACATACACTGCACCATCCTGCCATACCTCCACGTACACTGCACCATCCTGCCATACCTCCACGTACACTGCACCATCCTGCCATACCTCCACGTACACTGCACCATCCTGCCATACCTCCACGTACACTGCACCATCCTGCCATACCTCCACGTACACTGCACCATCCTGCCATACCTCCGCATACACTGCACCATCCTGCCATACCTCCACGTACACTGCACCATCCTGCCATACCTCCACATACACTGCACCATCCTGCCATACCTCCGCGTACACTGCACCATCCTACTATACCTCCACGTACACTACCATACCTCCACGCACACCGCACCATCCTGCCATACCTCCACGTACACTGCACCATCCTGCCATACCTCAGCGTACACTGCACCATCCTGCCATACCTCCACATACACTGCACCATCCTGCCATACCTCCACATACACTGCACCATCCTGCCATACCTCCACATACACCGCACCTTCCTGCCATACCTCCATATACACTGCACCATCCTGCCATACCTCCACATACACCGCACCATCCTGCCATACCTCCACGTGTGGCCTGATAATATCATACCCTTTGTGTATCCCACCCTTCCATGTTGTTACTGCAGCCTTCACATTATAAAGGAGTTATTTTTCGGTTTTGGGGCTCACACTAATCCATGTAACACACGTAGATAACTGTGCCGCCTCCTCCTCGTCTACATGACATGTAACTGCAAATGAATCCGGACTGGAGGGATGGTATTGCCAAGTATTTATCTGGAAGTCCATCTTGCTGCTAATGATTTTGATATAAATATAGCTAACTGCTAATTAGTAACACATTCTCCAATTGCTAATGAATACTCTTCTAACGGAGACATGACTCAACCATCGCCACAAGTGACTTCGTATATTACACAGCTTTCCTTTGTCTCCGGAGTCTATGAAATGATGACATATCGGGTAATGCAAACAACACATGTTTTTTAAGAATAGATAGGGAAAAAATATTTGTGGAATAATTAGTCATGATAACATCTATTAATATACATGATAATAAGCATCATGGCGTGGAGTCCATTGATTTCTATGGTATCACATATCAGCTTGCGCTACTATACCATATCCCATTGCTACTCATAGCCAACGCATCTTACCGAGCTCTGACCATGTGTGATGTAACGTGTGGCGCTGTTTCTGGAAAAAAAAAAAAGCAGCCATGTTTTTCTAATAGAGATTTTCTGGGCTACTGACATTGATCACCTATCTACAAGATAGATCATCAATGTCAGATGTGGTGGGGGTCCGAAACACAGCGCACCCCCCCCCCCCCCATCAATGCCTGTAGCCTGAAGAACCCCTTTATGGATAGTATTTCATACCACTGACTATTTTTTGGAAGTCCTACAGCAGCATAGATTTTTTGACTGTGCTGCCTGTGGACTACAGGAAATGAAAATTGCAGGTAAACACATTTTCATTTTCCTGGACATCCTATGACAGCACAGTCACAAAAGCTATGCTGCCATAGGACTACAGGAAATGCAAATTGCAGGTAAATACATTTTAACTTTCCTGGACGTCCTATGTCAGCACAGTCACAAATGCTATGCTGCCATAGGACTACAGGATATGAAAATTGCAGGTAAACAAATTTTCGTTTTCCTGGACATCCTATGTCAGCACAGTCACAAAAGCTATGCTGCTGTAGGACTACAGGAAATGAAAATTGCAGCTAAATACATTTTCATTTTCCTGGACATCCTATGTCAGCACAGTCACAAATGCTATGCTGCCATAGGACTACAGAAAATGAAAATTGCAGGTACATACATTTTCATTTTCCTAGACATCCTCTGGATCAACTTGCAGGATGACAGGCCGAACTGGATGGATGTCTTTTTTCGGCCTTATGTACTATGTTACTATGTTACTATCCTATGTCAGCACAGTCACAAATGCTATGCTGCCATATGACTACAGGAAATGAAAATTGCAGGTAAATAAATTTACATTTTCCTGGACATCCTATGGCAGCAGTCACAAAAGCTATGCTGCCTACGGACTACAGGAAATGAAAATTGCAGGTACATAAATTTTCATTTTACTGGACATCCTAAGTCAGCACAGTCACAAAAGCTATGCTGCTGTAGGACTACAGGAAATGAAAATTGCAGGTAAATACATTTTTATTTTCCTGGACATCCTATGTCAGCACAGTCACAAAAGCTATACTGCCTACGGACTACAGGAAATGAAAATTGCAGGTACATACATTTTCATTTTCCTGGACATCATATGTCAGCACAGTCACAGCAGCTATGCTGCCTGTGGACTACAGGAAATGAAAATTGCAGCTAAATACATTTTTATTTTCCTGGACATCCTATGTCAGCACCGTCACAACAGCTATGCTGCCTGTGGACTACAGGAAATGAAAATTGCAGGTAAACTAATTTTCATTTTCCTGGATATCCTATGTCAGCACAGTCACAAAAGCTATGCTGCTGTAGGACTACGGAAAATGAAAATTGCAGCTAAATACATTTTCATTTTCCTGGACATCCTATGTCAGCACAGTCACAAAAGCTATGCTGCCTTTGGACTACAGAAAATGAAAATTGCAGGTAAATACATTTTAACTTTCCTGGACGTCCTATGTCAGCACAGTCACAAATGCTATGCTGCCATAGGACTACAGGATATAAAAATTGCAGGTACATACATTTTCATTTTCCTAGACATCCTCTGGATCAACTTGCAGGATGACAGGCCGAACTGGATGGACAAATGTCTTTTTTCGGCCTTATGTACTATGTTACTATCCTATGTCAGCACAGTCACAAATGCTATGCTGCCATAGGACTACAGGAAATAAAAATCGCAGGTAAATAAATTTACATTTTCCTGGACATCCTATGTCAGCACAGTCACAAAAGCTATACTGCCTACGGACTACATGAAATGAAAATTGCAGATACATAAATTTTCATTTTCCTGGACATCCTATGTCAGCACAGTCACAACAGCTATGCTGCCTGTGGACAACAGGAAATGAAAATGGCAGCTAAATAAATTTTCATTTTCCTGGACATCCTATGTCAGCACAGTCACAAAAGCTATGCTGCTGTAGGACTACAGGAAATGAAAATTGCAGCTAAATAAAATTTTTATTTTCCTGGACATCCTATGTCAGCACAGACACAAAAGCTTTGCTGCCTTAAGGACTACAGGAAATTAAAATTACAGGTAAATACGTTTTCATTTTCCTGGAGCGCAGTCACAAAAGCTGTGAAAAATGAACATTTCAGGTAAATACATTTTCATTTATATTTGCCTATATTCATATGTATGACATAGAAGGGTTGCCATTTCTTCATTCTTTAGCCCTATATGCATTACAACAAGCCAACTGCTTAAACTACAACCCACATGTTGCAAGAAATCCAGTAAGATTGGATTTTTTGCAACTTTTGTGTTTTTGTAGTCCTTCCCTAAGAGTAGACTTTTTTTTTCGTTAATTGGCATCGGTAATACTATGGGCACATATACATACATCATTATGGGCAATGGAACACAGTTTTGAGTCCAAGCCTGAGTTGTCAATTACAAGTGGCAAATACAAACTCCGCTATCTGGTCCAAGACACACCGGGCTATCTGGTCGATACGATTAAAATGGGGTTGTCCCGTCAGGATCCCTTGTGGGCGTCATAGGCCCTACCTAGAGAACAGCTCCCCCCCCCTCTGGTTACTCACCACGGCCATGTTTTACATGGTCACCCATTGGAACAGTGCTAGGATCATTTTGTTAAAAGTGAACTTCTCCTTTAAAAAGGTATAAATACGCTATCATAGAAAATTTTCAGCTCGCAGCAATTTTACTCCTCCCTTCCCCGAGACTCATCATCTTTCCCAGCATATCCTCCTTTCATGAGAGCTCCATGGAAGTGACTGACAATGACTTAAGATGAAGTGGCGCCTACACTGTGGCCTTCTCTGCCCGCTATTCTTTTTAATTAGAGGGTCATTATGGACGCTTTTTTTTAAGCTTTAAGGGTTAAAACGGACATGGTGATGTATTATCTCAAAGATCAAGGTAACTGGTGCAATTAAAAGAATGGAGGGTGGCATCGACTGGGCACAGAAAAATCCATCTGTGCCGGGCAGCTTCAGACAAGGCTTTTGAAAATTGGCCACGATTCAGCTCCCCGCCACCCCCCTCCCAAATTTACTAGCAGGGACAATACTGAAAAGGATAAAATGCATATATTCCGTAAGAGGGCCGCACATTAGAGGCCGCCTGGAACAAAAGGATGCAGTATCATTTGGGAACCTTTGTGTGCGGTACAACAAAGGCTTTGGGATGGCAGTCGCCTGCCTCTCATGTCTCCTGGCACCGCTCTTCCAATCTGTCCTTTTAGGCAGGAGTCGGGGAAATTTCCTGCGTGGCTTTAAAATAAATAAAAATGTCAGACATGAAAAAGTGACGGTCCCTCGGTCCCTGCCTGATTATCCTGTCATTTGAAGGCCCTCTTGGAGTTCGATCGGGCAACTGATGGAGTCGGAGAATAAAAAAAAATGTAAAAGAAAAAAGAAGGGTATTTGAGCACAAAGGTTCAAATTTCTAAATGACAAGGCAGTGGCTCCCCCTTATGGCCATTCCTGGAAGTAGGCCCGAAAGAGCACTGGCAGACTCCATGTATACAAGAATCTAGGCCATACTTGCCAACATTTCAAAGTCGATGAGTGGTAGAATGTATGCATGAAAAATGTGGTGCCGGAAATTTTCCGAGCCTTTGCGCCACCATTTTGTGTATGCACTTTGGGCACGGGGGTTACATCTAATGCAGAATTCTGGTGCCATATACATTTTCTGCCCTTCCACAACTCCGTTCTTCTAGGAGGTCTCTCCCGGGATCTAGGCCTGTACTGACAGCGATCAGGACCTCTGTCGATAATCGTCTTTAGGCCTTCACCATAAGCAAACATATAAGATTGCATATTAGAATGTCAGCTCTGCAGGATAGAGAAGACAAAGTGCTGTGATGGATCCTTTTCGAATCTTGGGTGCTGTCTGATTTCGGCTCCCGAAGTCCCTCATCAGTTATGTCCTCGTTATACAGATGTACCGCCATCTCTTAGGCAGGCGACATGGATTTGTGTAGCGTTCTATGCTCAGCAGAGACAGTTCACGCCGCATCCACATGGGGGCACTATTGTGTTAGGTTTTAACCATTCATAGAAATCGGCGCCAAAGATTTATGATTACAGTGAAATTTGATTGTGTGGTGAATGTATCGGGCAGAAATGCCCGACGCCCCAAGAAGTACAGGAGCTTCTTTGGGTTCGTCTTGTCGCGCGTTCTCGTACATAGATTTCAGCGGGAACGCGCGACAAGGGGCGTTCGCTTGTCTCTGTATGCGCGATTGCAAACGCCCGTACAATCGCGCATACAGCGCGTACGTTCAAGTACGCTCAGGTCTGAACCCAGCGTTAAGACTATAGCACGACCAAAACCAAATCTAGAGTAACTCAGAATTGGAAAATGCTAAATTTTTGGCAAATTTTCTTCAGAAATGATAACTAAGTAATATTACCGTAATACTATATAATGTATATTTATAATATGGTATATGTTTAGGGTTTTAGTCACCTAGGCTACTCTATCCCTATAGAGGTACTTACCATGGAGGCAGACCACGCAGGGGGAGGGAGGCTGAACCACAGCATTTTCCTGGAGCCACTGCTAGGGAGAGCTCAGCATAAAGAGATTTTTACACCTTGGATGGAGTTCAATGGTCACTATATAACTTGAGATGATTAGAGCTCCCTCTAGTGGGGGCTTCAGATATCCAGTTTTACAGTATACTACGCAATTCAAAAATTCTTCTACACCGTTAAAAAAAATTAGTTGCAAATCTCTCTGGAAGAGGCATACTAAGTAAATGATATCTTTGTACACACGCCGTCTGACGGAGAACGATCGAAGGCAAGAACAATCACTCATTGATCCATTGCCTATATCATCGATTAGCGCTAATTCAGGCAATTCATCAACCCACGAAAGACACTGCGGTACACGTGTCAGACTGAACTACCTGTTTTAATCAGAAGACATTTATTGTGCTAATTTATCCTTAACCACGTGGGTCACCCCCCCCCCCCCATCCCTAATAATTCTTGTGACTAAAAGCTCTTTATCATCAGCAGGATAACAAAGGCCTCAATTTTCCTGTCCTTATGATGGCAGCATCATTTGCGTAAATGAAAAGAAAAAAAATTAGAAAAAAAAAGAAGGACTAAATGGGGAGCTAAGCAGAGGTTGCAAAATCCGGAAAACAAAAAGATCATGATGTGTTCTCAGCGTTTACGCCCGTTTTTTTTCTCATTAGAAACAAAAGCCGGCGCCTAATTAATGTCATTTTGAGCCCCGTTCAATAAGATTTTTTTTACATTTTTTTTTGTATTATTGTCATTTAACTCTTTTTTTTTCTCTCCCGCTCCCTTTACTATTGTGAGGTATAAGTGTCTCTGGTCCATTATCCGAACAAAAGGAGCTGTTTTTTGGGCTGATAGGAGAAGGATCGGTCATTTTGAAATGGAACGAGGGATGCCATATTGAAAGCTGCGGGCTCTTAGCAACGTGAAAGGTGACGACCTCACCCAGCGCCGCATCCCTGGGCAATTATGGCGCATTGGTAGACACGAATTAAAGGGGGGGGGGGGGGGGGGAGGCAATCATCTTGCTGAATTAATCTGCATGTTATTCGTGGAGCTTCTTTTCTCTGGTCACAAGACAATATCTACAATTACGTGACTGAAAACATATTTCACATTACACCTGAGAAAAAATAGATTTAATTTTTTTTAAGTTTTTTTTATTCAAAATGGGTTAGGGATTTTTTTCTCATATTATCCCTTTTTTTATTATTGTACTTTACATCTTTTAGATTCAGTTTTTTCAAGATAGACCATCAATATCTGATCGGCGGGAGTCTAATACCCCGCCATCAGCTGTTCGGCAGTAGTTCCCTCGACGGAAGACAGCTCCGGAACAATACAGCTCCACCTACTTTGTAGTGGACAGAGCTGGTAACTGCAGCGCGCCCACTGTATAGTCTCCGCCTCATCACACGGCCATTTTTTTTAGAACCAATTAACCAATTGAAGTCAATGGGGCTATTTTTAATGACCGTTTTTTTTTTAACGACCGTTTTTTTTTTGAATAGAGACCGTCAAAAAATAGGACATGTCCTATTTGTGGCTGTTTTCTTGGCCAGACTTACACCACTGAAATTAAAAGGAGTGCACTCATCTAACGGCTGTTAAAACGGGTGCACAAGGTAAAAATAGGGGTTAAAAAAATACTCACATCAACCACTTGCTGCTGTGGGACACTTGCTCCACTAATGGGGGCATTCATAATACTCGGGGCCACTAGTGTGGGAATTAATAATACTGGGGGGCACTAATGGGGGAATTAATAATACTGGGGACCACTAGTGTGGAAATTAATAATACTGGGGGGGGCACTAATGGGGGAATTAATAATACTGGGGACCACTAGTGTGGAAATTAATAATACTGGGGGGGGCACTAATGGGGGAATTAATAATACTGGGGACCACTAGTGTGGGAATTAATAATACTGGGGGGGGCACTAATGGGGGAATTAATAATACTGGGGACCACTAGTGTGGAAATTAATAATACTGGGGGGGGGCACTAATGGGGGAATTAATAATACTGGGGACCACTAGTGTGGGAATTAATAATACTGGGGACCACTAGTGTGGAAATTAATAATACTGGGGGGGGGCACTAATGGGGGAATTAATACTGGGGACCACTAGTGTGGAAATTAATAATACTGGGGGGGGGCACTAATGGGGGAATTAATAATACTGTGGACCACTAGTGTAGAAATTAATAATACTGGGGGGCACTAATGGGGGAATTAATAATACTGGGGACCACTAGTGTGGGAATTAATAATACTGGGGGCACTAATGGGGGAATTAATAATACTGGGGACCACTAGTGTAGGAATTAATAATACTGGGGGGCACTAATGGGGGAATTAATAATACTGGGGACCACTAGTGTAGGAATTAATAATAATGGGGGCACTAATGGGGGAATTAATAATACTGGGGACCACTAGTGTGGGAATTAATAATACTGGGGGCACTAATGGGGGAATTAATAATACTGGGGACCACTAGTGTAGGAATTAATAATACTGGGGGCACTAATGGGGGAATTAATAATACTGGGGACCACTAGTGTAGGAATTAATAATACTGGGGGCACTAATGGGGGAATTAATAATACTGGGGACCACTAGTGTAGGAATTAATACTGGGGACCACTAGTGTGGAAATTAATACTGGGGGGCACTAATGGGGGAATACTGGGGGCACTAATGGGGGAATTCATAATACTGGGGACTACTAGTGTGGGAATTAATAATACTGGGGGGGCACTAAAGGGAGCATTAAATACAGAGGCGGACGGAAAATGGATGCAAAAATAGTTGAAAAACGGCCAGGAAAAACTGACAGTGTAGTGAATTGGGCCATAGGATAAACTGGTGACGCATAAGGCACAGTCGTTTACTACAGAAGAAACACATTAAGTCGTTAGCTCTGGATCCACAATAAAAAAAAAAATAATTTAAAATAAAAATGATTGTCTGTGACCACCTAACATGATGTTAGAAAGAAGTTTGGGTACAAAACCTTAAAGGGGGAGCACACAGAATCTTACTTACTTGCCTGGAGCAACATGACAATGATCAGAGGCACTGCCTGAGGCTGACAGCCCCGTGGCGGCATTATTCCTGGAGATGTCAGCATAAGATAGTTATCGAGGCTGGATAGGAATATATTGCTAGATTAACTATTTACTGCTCGGTCATCGCATGATATACAAACACCCCAGACAGCGCTGGCAGCACTAGAACAATGGAAGCCGGAATCACATCGGTGATCGGGTGTCAGTCCAAAAGACATTGTATATGGCGGCAGAAGCACTCCGACAGATCCATTAAAACTCCCCCTCAGCATGGTGGGGCAGGGAGGAGAGACATAGAGGCCCTTCATTCTAGTAAGGGTCTCAGCAGGGGTATGTGACCGCTGCCGCCAATTACTCTGGCATCAGAGTGCAGAGGGGGATCTGTGAGGAGAGTATGGCTTTTTAAACATTTTTTGCAGTATTCTTAGCCGTTTTAAAGATGTATACATAGGATGAAAATGGATTTACCTGAAATTTTTTTTTCCTGAAAGCTGTTCTGCCATAAGACGTCCAGACGCATTTCCTTATTAACTATGCGGATTTCAGAAATTTTCAGGAATGGGGAAGCAGCCATCGACTGTCAGCTTCTCGGTCGGTCTGGAAGACTAGTGATTTTGTTGTTTTTAGTGTAAGAGACAAACAGCAAATCTTAGTCTCCAAACTGCCTTGGAGGTTCTCCTTACAAAATGGCGGAAATACCCAACATGAAGCTTCCGCTGCAGGCGGGATAATGATACTTCTGAAGCAGGACTCAACTTTTATAGTGTTTTTTTTTCTCCCTAATTTATATCCTTCATGTGGTCTAATTATGTCATTAGTGGACCCCTCCTAATCAATTACTGGCCCGCCCCAGCGTTGTGACTACCTATCTCTCACACAGCTATGGCGGCCTCCTCTTGAGTAGCAGCTCCTTGTGTGAAGGAGGCAAATGACATAACACAGACGTGTGGGCCCCCCCGCACTTCATAACACTATTAGGCCTCAGAGAAGATTATGCGGCCCTGTTGCCCACAGCAGCCTATCAGAGTTCAGCTTTCATTTTGTAACCTGCAGTGAAGAAATGAAAACTCAACTCTGATTGGTCGCTATGGGCAACGAGGCCTAGTCATTTCACTCAATGAGTGGAGGCTGAAAATGGGGGGAGATTCAGGGTTTGTTCACATTGTGGTTTTACTCTGTTTGCTAACATTTTCATTTTCCCCCCACAGACGAGCCGCTGGAAGGATATATAGCGCACACCATGCTGAAAATTCAGCACCTTAGTCAATGCCATTTCTTAAAGTGACAGTACACTTGATAATACCCACTTACCTGGAAACAGAACTGTACTATGTGGTGAATACTAGATTGTTGTGTGCACACTGTTTAAATAAAGCTTTGTTGCTGTTCTATATTATTCTTTCATTATATATATATATATCTCTATATCTTTTTTATACCAGACTAAAGGCCCCGCATACAAGACCGAATGTATTTTGCAGTGTGGAAAATATAGAGGACGTCCATGCGGTATCTTTTTGTTGTTTGAAGACCCACTGATTTCCGTGGGGCACTGGTCGTGGGCAAGAACAGGTGATGTTCTTTCCATTGCATGGCCACCATATGTAGACCACAGACCCATTGAAGTCAATGGGTGCTCCAAAAATGCGGATGCAACACATTAGTTATTTTGCACACCACAAAATACCTCCACAGTCATGTCCATGAGGCCTTAGCCAAACCGGTCAATTTTGCCATGTTCTCTGGACTCTAGCACAATTAGTGTTGTCATAAGGGAAGGACAAGCTGAAATTTCAAAGCCCAATCCTTTGGTTCTGACAGGAGATAAGCCGCCGCCGCAGAAACGGTGAGGGTCCCCCTACAAGAAGGGCACAGCTCCCATTCCATACATTGTCATAGTTGACCTTGGGACCTCCATTTTTGTGAGAACTGGAGGTCTGACTGCTGTGGACCCCCTTTACTGGACCCCCCATCCCTTTCAGTTTTGGGTGCAGAGCTGCCATGTAAACACAAATACAACATGTAATTAATACCGAAGCCAAGTATAACTCCCAGTGGATTGCGTCGTGCAGCTGTCGGCGCGTGAAAGGAACACCCCACCCCCGTGTCGGCTGACTCTTCTCCGTCAGGAACTTTTCCTCTTCCAACAAGGAGGAAACAAAACCGTTCCCCGAACCATTGATTCTCATCTACAGATTGCATTAATGCTCCAGTCACCTCCAAAGCTGCATGTACAACTCTGCTGACGCCCAAAAAAAAAGGTTCATACAGCCCTTCTAAAAAGGGACCTGTCCATCTATCATGCTGTGTGTTTCAAGATCTCTGCTTGCTGTCAATGATCTTTTTTAATATCAATAGTGCTCATGGCAGATATTCCCCTCTATAAGCTAAACAAATGAGCAGCGCTCTGTCCAGAGTCTGTTACAATGTATCAGTGCAGGTAAAAATGGTCGGCCTCACGTCATTAAGCATGTAGAGGGAAAATGATTCCAACATATATGCCAATCATGCCCAGAGGTTTCCACTGACTGGCAAGGAAGGGGTAATGGTAACCTGTACATCAAATGGAGGCCAATAACGTGATGTGAACAGGGCCTTAAAGGGGTTGTCCAATAATTAAATTTTTTTAATAGGCTTCCCACGGTGCCATCGCTGTTTCCAGGTTCCTCTCGAGATGCAGGAAAGGTCCGCTTAGCCAAAAGCAGGCTCAGGTAGGTAACCGCTGCCGGATTGAGAAAGACCAGCGGAGCACTGTAAAGTATTGACTTATTTTACACCAACCTTTAAAAAATATAATATATATATATATATATATATATATATACACACACACAACCTAACAACCCCTTAAAGTCCAAAAAGGATTATTTAGACAGGATACAACTGTAGCAAACTCTCAGCTGTGAGACGTATCGTGTCTAACACTGACAGGAAGCAGAGCTCTTGAAAAAGTCAAAAACTGAAGGGTAAATTAATAAACCCATTAAAGGGGTTATCCCATCTTAGACAATGGGGGGCATATCGCTAGGATATGCCCCCATTGTCTGATAAGTGCGGGTCCCACCTCTGGGACCCGCATCTACAAGGAGAACGGAGCCAGGGAGAGCTGTGGCTGGAGGACCCCGGGATCCGTTCACCACCAGGCGCAGCTCCCCACCCCCATTCATTTCTATGGGTCCAGCACTCGGCTATTTTCGGCGGCTCCATAGAAATAGATGGAGGGAGGCTGCACATGCGCCCTCAACTTTCTCAGCTCCGTTCTCCTTGTAGATGCGGGTCCCAGAGATGGGACCCGCACCTATCAGACAATGGGGGCATATCCTAGCGATATGCCCCCATTATCTAAGATTGGATGACCCCTTTAACCCTTGCCTGCAAGAATCCCCCATCTTACCTTCCCTCCCCCAAACCCACAGATAGACGCGCACACACTCCATTTTGCCAAGATGCTTTTAGTAGCCAGGACCTTACGCGCAAAGTCGGGAGAATACAGACGCAAACCGTTCCAGTTAATGTAACCAGAGGACGCGATCTCGAAATTTTCAGTTACCCATCACCCCTGCCAGGATAGGATCCAGGCAGGAGCGGGCATCACCATCACAAGTCTGGGCATAAAGTCAGGAAAAATAAAACATTTGGTTTATTGTTAAAATCAAATCTAATGAAAATAAGACTCCACATCGTTAGGAGGATGGGGGTTATCTTTAAAATATAGGGAAATGGGGGAAGGGGGAAAAAAAACAAAAAAACATCCTAGGTCGTCGGTCGTCACTTCACGATATCCGCTGAGCAAAGTCATGAAGATTAGTGAGTTAAATAATTAGGAGCAATCAGCTAGGAGCAGGCCTGTGCGAACAGCGCCAAAGAGCTGACATTTGGGAAAAATATACGGCTCGCCCCCCCCTCCCCATGAAGGAGGGGGGAGGTGAGAGAGATGAGACATGTGCAGCACCGCAGAGCGCCTCCTAGGAACTGTCCAGTGTCAATAGCATGTAGGGTGCGGCCACTTCCCATGATGCTCAGCGGTCAGGACTAAGTACTAAGGGCCAGGATGGTTCTTGTCGGGGTTTGCGCATTGCTGTGGGTTTCCGCTTTGGCAGACGGCTCGCTCTTAAGAGGGCTGAGAGCCCAACAGTCTTTCGATGGCCGCGTTGATGTCTCCACCCGTTGCTATGAGGGCTTGTAGGTTAGCTTCGCGGTTGATGAAGCCCATGGCGTTTAACTGGTCCAGTTGGGACTGGAAGCGCACCTCTGGGGTCTGTCCCTGTAATGGGAAAGACAGGAGAGCATTACAAGTCATGAATACACACAAAAAAAGGGATATACCCATCTCAGAAAGGTGCAGCCCCAGGAAGCTAAGGAGCACACACCGAGATTGCGCAGCGTGTTCCGAAAATAGCTGAGAGAGCGCACTCTGCTATTTACTGAAGTCTCATAGCAGTGAATGGAGAGCACACCAGGCATGCACAGCCACCTTTTCCATTCACCGCTATGGGACTGCCAGAAATAGCAGTGAAAGAAGGGAGTGGGCGCATGCGTAGTGCACCCTCCGTTCAGGGTCACAGAGGTGGCATCTGAATTTATCAGCCAAGTCTCTGGTCCCTCTTGACACGGGAATGGGGCCTCATACCGGGGCGCTTCCTCCTGCTAGAAGTTGGATCATCTGCTGCATCATTTGTTGCTGAGGGTTGCTGGTGCCCCCTGCTGGAGAGGCACTGGTCGGCGTGGAGGGATTGTCAGGAGCTGTGCTTCCACTAGATGTAGGGGGCATCCAGGGGACACCAGAGGAACCAAGACTGGAAAACAAAAAAGATAGGTGGAATGAATGATAGACGACTAAAGACAACCAGAAACCGGCACCCACAGTATAGGGTCCAGGGGTCACTGGAACGGTTACTCTGGGGTGAGGTCTTTAAGGAGAAAGGTCCTGGCAGGACTAGACCTAGATGGTGTCTTACCCTGAGATCAGGCCGGGGGCCTCCGTCTGGAGCGTCTGAAGCCCCTGCTGAATTTGGAGGAGGGCTTGCATGGCTCGGGGGTTGGTCATTATAGAGAGAGATTCAGGATTCTGCATCTGTGGGCGACAACAAGCAGATCAGTGCTGGCAACAGACATCCATTGGAGTGCAGCGGGTGAATCGACTCGTCATGCCTGAGGGACTGGGAAATCATCATCTTACCTGCTGTAGGAAGACCGGCAGCTGGAGCCTGAGCTGTTCCTGGAGCTGGGGGTTACCAGCGAAGATTGGAATGTTTCCCATCATCTGGATTCGGAGAAGGGAGATTATCACATCAGACATTACAGCGCTTGTGGCCGGGGGGGTATAAGAATCTGATCTGCGAGGGTCCGACCAGGGGTCTTGAGCCCCACAGGATAAACTAACAAATGTGCTGCTGCTTCAGAGACTATTGAACCTGCAGCACATTCATATGGGGGAGACCCAGGGCCCCCCATTCTGAGCTTTAGGCTAGGTCTACACAGCGATTTTATGGCGCGACAGATAGGGCCCAACTACACTGCAATAGTTGTCGCGCGACAATTTTTATAATGATAGTCTACGGTGTCGCAATGACACATGCGACGCGACAATCGCAGAAAAATCCATCTCAAATGGATTTTTTGCGACTGTCACGTTGCAGTGCGACACCATAGACTGCCATTATAAGAATTGTCGCGCGACAAAATGTCGTTGTGCCGATATAGCCTAAAACTTGCCATGACCCCTAACCATCAACCACCGCGCTCAGCATGTAGTAAACCCTTCCTGACCTACCGCCATCCTCACGTTCCTACCTGAGCAGCGAAGTCTGGATTCTGGGAGAGCGTCTGCATCATGGTGCGCATGTAGGGGGCGGACATCATGCTCTGTATTAGCTGGGGGTTCTCGGAAATCTGCTGGAACAAACCCTGCATTTCGGGGCTGTTAAACATTCCTAAAACAAAACAAAAAACCGCAATAAAAATTTACACTGACGCGCTGTGGGAATTTTCTAACCCGCATGGATAGAGCACGAAGGCCTGTTTCTTCCACTCCGCTCACTAGACGAGCTCGGTGAGGCTGTAAGGCCCCATATTCACACGGGTTCCCTCCCCAATGCTGATGTCTTCCTCCAACTGCTTCTGATCAGAGGCCGCGCTGATGTCACGACCGCATCATGGGGGAGGGGGGGGCATCTGCTTGCCATTTAACACAGACATGTAACCCCTGCAGCCAATCACTTGCTGTATCAGCGCCGACAGGCCACTGAATGGCTGCCGTGGTCACACATCTGAGGTGGGATGTCATCACTGGTGGAAACCATAAGAATGGCAGAGGCAGGAGACCAATAATCATGATCTTACTTGCTTTTAAAACTTCATTTTTTACAAAGTGTGAGCTGTCTGGACACCGATTTTTACGATTGCATTTTACTCATTTTGGGCTAAAAAGATTTTTTCCAATTGGTCTTTATTAAAAATGTTCAGCCGTTTCTGAGATACAAGGGTTTAAATCTGTCCGTCTGTTTTCCTTGAATCCTGTCATCTGACAGCTCATGTGTAGCTCTTACCGCTGATCTCATAAACACTTAGCACTTATAAACACTCATTAAAGCTAAGTGTTTATGAGATCAGAGGTAAGAGCTACACATGAGCTGTCAGATGACGGGATTCAAGGAAAACAGACTGACTGCCTGCAAACGGACAGATTTAAACCCTTGTATCTCAGAAACGGCAGAACATTTTTACTAAAAACCAATTGAAAAAAATGTATTTTTAGCCCAAAATGAGTAAAATGCAATCATAAAAAAGTCCCCCGAAGGTGTCCATAGCCTTTAATTAAGCAATATCGCTAATAAGCATTTGAGGAGAATGCTGAGGATGTTACTCCGCTCGTACCCGTCCCCAGGCTGGCAGCGTTGATGCCGAATGGGTTGGACACGGTAGGGGCTGTCTGGCTGGTCGTGGAGCTGATGTTGCCCTCGGTGGTGGGGGGCTGACTCTGAGGGGAAGAAGGATTCCAGGGGTTTGGAAGAGGGTCACGGTTCTCTGTGCGTAAAGGCTGAGAGGCTGAACCCTCCGAGCCTCCAGTGGCGGAAAATGGGTTGTTTCCAAACTAGGGAAGAAGAGAGAAACAACGTCCGGATGAGTACAAAAGATCACATATACCACGCCGATCATCGCTCCTGCTGTAGTGGTCACCTACCACCTGACCCACCTCCACTGGAGGAAATGATTCTGCTGTTTTAGACAGAAGACTGCCCCCTGGTTACCTGTTCTCTGGCTGCGCTGAACATCGGCTCCTGGATATCTGTGTACATGCGTCGTAAAGCGTTATATCCTCCGGGGATGCTCTCCAGGTTACTCAGGGCACGGTCCTGATTCCTCATCATCTCCTGCATCATGGCGGGGTTGCGGGCCAGTTCCATGGTCTGAAAGAACAGATTAAACTCAAATGGCGGCACCAGGGGCAGTGTCTAACAGGAGACGTCGACCATGCCCGACATCCCGTACCTGTCTCATGAGCTCGGGGTTGTTCAGCATGTGACTTATCTCTGGGTTCCTCTCCATCAGCTGCTGCATTTGAGGATTCGCTATGATCATCTGCCTCATGAGGTCCGGGTTGGACATCATGTTCTGCACTAGCGGGTTCTCCATGATCTGAGACAACATCTCCGGGTTGGACATGAGCTGGCGTTGCATCTGTTGCTGAAGCTCCATGAAGTTGGGGGAGCCCATGCCCAAGTTGCCCAAACCGGTCAGCCCTCCAAACCCGGCTGGAAGACAGAGGAGAAACTTAATACAACAGGAACCAGAAGCCACCAGCGGTGAAGTAGGGCGCGTACTTACTGAGGATGCCCGGAGATGAAGCCCTATCAGGGGGGCTTGTGCCACTCGCTCTGGTGGTACCACCAGCGCTGTCAGGAGCAGGGGTGGCGGTGGGGTCAGACGGTGAGGGCGAGGTGGCGTCTTCTTCAGGTGTGGTGGATGCAATAGAGGCAGCAACGGTGGCAGCAGCAGAAGGAGAGGCGGCGGATGGATCCTGTAACCTAAACACATATCTCATGAGGTCATGGATCGGCAACACCCCAGCTTCGGTGAAACTACGACTCCCAGCATGCACACTTGCTTGGCCGTCCTCACAACTCCCACAGAAGTGAACTGAGCATGCTAGGAGTTGTAGATTTCAGGTTAAAGAACGTCACTACTCACTTCTGTGCCGTCTTGATGACTAGATGTACGGTGAGGCCATCTTTGATGCCATGTTGGTTCAGAGTGTCTCCATCTTTCAAGATCTTCCCAGCGAATATCAGAACCAGCTGATCCTTCTTGGCTTTAAACCGCCTGGAAATCTCCTCCTTGAACTGCAGGGTAACCAAAAAAAAAAAAATCACAGTGATATATTCCAGCAGAATTTTGAACGCAGCTCTGAAGTGTTACACATGACATAAGCCAAACGCCAGGAAAGCATGGGACTACGAAGGGCTAACCGGTAAGATTGAACGCAGACCAGGATGGGAAGACTTTCGGCAACTATCAAGGGGTTAATTCGCAAGCAAATTCCCAACGGGTCCAAGTCAAGAGCTCTGAAAGCAAACCGCTCCAGAGGGAGGGCAGGATTACGACACGGCCTCGGCTGTGTCACAGGACGCTGCTCTGACTACAGACAACCGCGCCATTATAATAACCCGCACCCTAATGCACACAGCCGTACGTTCCCTGGAAAGTAGGAGTACCCAGATCTCATTAAAGGCGACCCTTGGGTTCTCCAGGACCCCCACGTCTTATCCAGAAGGCAGTGGCGAAGAGCGTCTCTTGACTGGGAGGACCTGTCCATTGAAGTGAACAGGCATGGTGTAATACTGCACTTCCCCCTGTGGTGGCGCTGCAGGGAAATCGAACACTCAGTTCCAGGTGTCCCCTCAGATTCCAGCTGATTGCTGGGGGTCTCACACAGAGGCTATCCTCCCCAAGAAGTAAGCAGCATCCCGTCTCCCAGGCACCACTGATCTTACAATTTTCACCTTGCAGTCAGTGAATGGAAACTTTCTCATTTACACCGAGGCGCTAAAATCCTTCACAGACCTATTACGTCTCACAGCAGAGGGATCGTCACAGTCACATCCAGTAAAACGAATCCTCTCCAAGCCACTCTGGACTCAGTGGGTTAATGTCAGCAATACGGTGGTGACGAATAGCGACGAGCGAAGTCGCTCCATTCAAAGCTTCGGAATAATCCTGTACGGAGATCAGTCTCTGTACAGTATTAGAACGTATGGGCTCCGGTGAGCCGAAGTTAGTTATTCACGAAGTCGCACGTAACTTCGGTAGTTTATTTTAAAGGTGGAAAATTAACTACCGAAGTTACGCGCGACTTCGTGAATAACTAACCTGGGCTCATGGGAGCCCATACGTTCTAATACTGTACAGAGACTGATCTCCGTACAGGATTATTCTGAAGGTTTGGATGGAGCGACTTCGGATGAAGCATCCGATGCTCGCTTCACTCAACACTAGTGACGAACCCTCAGCTGTGAGAAGAACTTTGGAGCAGGACAAGTTTTCCGTCTCAATACAAACAAGAATTTCCCATTCACTGAAAGAAAGAGGAGATCTTTAAATCAGTTCAGAATGAAAACACAAAGCACGAAAGACTGCTTAGGACAGCACAACTAGCAGCAGCGCCTCAGATATAGCCTGTATTATACTCCAGAGCTGCACTCACTATTCTGCTGGTGCAGTCACTGTGTACATACATTGCATTACTTATCCTGTACTGATCCTGAGTTACATCATGTATTATACTCCAGAGCTGCACTCACTATTCTGCTGGTGGAGTCACTGTGTACATACATTACTTATCCTGTACTGATCCTGAGTTACATCCTGTATTATACTCCAGAGCTGCACTCACTATTCTGCTGGTGCAGTCTCTGTGTACATACATTACTTATCCTGTACTGATCCTGAGCTACATCCTGTATTATACTCCAGAGCTGCACTCACTATTCTGCTGGTGCAGTCACTGTGTACATACATTACTTATCCTGTACTGATCCTGAGTTACATCCTGTATTATACTCCAGAGCTGCACTCACTATTCTGCTGGTGCAGTCACTGTGTACATACATTACTTATCCTGTGCTGATCCTGAGTTACATCCTGTATTATACTCCAGAGCTGCACTCACTATTCTGCTGGTGCAGTCACTGTGTACATACATTACTTATCCTGTACTGATCCTGAGTTACATCCTGTATTATACTCCAGAGCTGCACTCACTATTCTGCTGGTGCAGTCACTGTGTACATACATTACTTATCCTGTACTGATCCTGAGTTACATCCTGTATTATACTCCAGAGCTGCACTCACTATTCTGCTGGTGCAGTCACTGTGTACATACATTACTTATCCTGTACTGATCCTGAGTTACATCCTGTATTATACTCCAGAGCTGCACTCACTATTCTGCTGGTGCAGTCACTGTGTACATACATTACTTATCCTGTACTGATCCTGAGTTACATCCTGTATTATACTCCAGAGCTGCACTCACTATTCTGCTGGTGCAGTCACTGTGTACATACATTACTTATCCTGTACTGATCCTGAGTTACATCCTGTATTATACTCCAGAGCTGCACTCACTATCCTGCTGGTGGAGTCACTGTGTACATACATTTATGTAGCAGAAGAGCGAGTGCAGCTCTGAGGTACAGGATAAAAAGAGGGGTGCCCTTCCAGAATGGGTAAAACTGGAGACCACCAGGCACAGCTCGCCCACTATACAGATGTCGTATCCATAGAAACCGTAGGCAAGCATGGGCATGGCAGGCGGTACAGACGGCAGCACACACCGCACATGTGCCCGTCCAGCGGCTACCAGTCACTGCCCCCCTCACCCACAAAGCAGCCCCCGGCCGGCGCTCACCTCCCGCACACACGCCGTCTCTCCGATCACGATCTCTTCCTTGTCCTTGGGCGTCTTCACTGTGACCCGGATAAGGCCTTTACCCGGCGCCTGTCCGGGGTTACCGGAGGCCGCACCGTCAGCGCCGCTCTCCGCCATCTTGTTTACACCCGCCCACCCCGAGGAGGAGCAGCAGCAGCAGAAAAAAGGGGGCAGTGTGTTTGCCGGCTATAGCGAAACACACAAACCCGCGCTTTGTTTCGGTGGCTAGACTCTTTGGCGACCTCAAGCGGCGCGGAGGACCCAGCGCAGGAGATGCTGCTGCGTCATGCCCCACAACCACATGACCCGATCCCACCAACCACAGCGCTTCTCCTTGGAACGCAACAAGTAAACGAACCAATCAGAACCTGTGTAAAAGCAGCGGCACGCAGTGTGCGTTCCAGGGCCTACGCTGTTGCCAGGGCAACGTAATCCTCAGTCAATTGCCTTTATTCTTTATCTTACTATTGCAACGCACTTCTCGTTATTTCTAACCTTCGTATCTAACAGACTGTCGCATGAGTCAATTTGGTGGACGTAACAATTTCTTGGGTTTCCCATAGCTCTGGGTTTGGACTGCATTTCCCGTCGTGCACTGCGCGGGTGGGGTTCTTCTGGTCGCATGACAGCAGCCCCGGCGACTGCTTTTCGTGTGGAGTTGCTGCAGGAGGATTATTATGTTGCGACCCAAAGCTCTGACCCAGGTGCTGAGCCAAGCCAACACTGGGGGCGTGCAGAGCACTCTGTGAGTATGCAGACCCCCTCAGCCCACCCTGCACTGCAGCCACAGGCTACCCCTAATTCTGGTTCAGGCCTCTCTCTTTTACCATCATCTTTATTAAAATATAGCTTTTAACACTAGTGTTTTTCTATTTAAAACAAAGAACAGAGCCCCCCGACACGTTTCGCCACTTATGTGGTGTCTTCAGGGGGTTAGGAGGTTGCAACCTCCTGTTGTCGTGTGATACCCCCCGAAAACATCACAGAGGCCGCATAGAAGAGCAGGACCACAATATCGGACACGAGGATCCGTGGCATTCTAAAAGCAACCAGCGCCGCACCGCAGACACGTGGGACGCCAAGCGGAGAGGGCGCATCCACTGCGATACGGGGAAGCAGGAGGTTCGGTCTGTGAGTATAATACTTAGGCTACTTTCACACTTGTGGCAGAGTGATTCGGCACCGGATCCGGCAATCTGAATGCAAACGGACAGCATTTGTAGACGGATCCGTTTATATTTTATAATTTTTTTCACCTTTTTACCAGTCTGCGCGTCGGATCCGGTCTTCTGCCAAATCTCAATACCTTGCGAAAAGTCTATACCGGAAGTGACGTGGGCGCACAGGAATCCGCTGGAGGAGGGTGTGCGCGGCGATGCGCAAGCGCACATGCAATGGCTAATCCAATCATAGAAGTACTTTGTGCACCACGCAGGCCTCTTTCACACAAGCGTGTCCGGATGCGTTGCGGCAAACCCGTGCGAGTAGGTACCCAATTGCAGTCAGTTTTGACTGCGATTGCGCACCGTTGGTCAGTTTTTATCGCGCGGGTGCAATGCGTTTTGCACGCGCGTGATAAAAAACTGAATGTGGTACCCAGACCCGAACTTCTTCACAGAAGTTTGGGTTAGGTGTTGTGTAGATTGTATTATTTTTCCCTTATAACATGGTTAGTGAATAACGCGCGAAAAACACACAATATAGAACATGCTGCGATTTTCACGCAACGCACAAGTGATGCGTGAAAATCACCGCTCATGGGCACAGCCCCATAGAAATGAATGGGTCCGGATTCAGTGCGGGTGCAAAGCGTTCACTTCATGCATTGCACCTGCGCGGAAAACTCGCCCGTGTGAAAGGGGCCTTAGGGGTATAGAGATTTTGCAGCGCAAAATGTTGCATCAGATCGCCCTACCCCTGAGTGCGCAGGCGACTGGTGACTTCGGTATCCAGCACTCAGCTCTGTGGTGTACCCCAATGTCCAGCACTCAGCTCTGCTATGTGGTGTACCCCAATGTCCAGCACTCAGCTCTGCTATGTGGTGACCCCAATGTCCCGCACTCAGCTCTGTGGTGTACCCCAATGTCCCGCACTCAGCTCTGTGGTGTACCCCAATGTCCAGCACTCAGCTCTGCTATGTGGTGACCCCAATGTCCCGCACTCAGCTCTGTGGTGTACCCCAATGTCCCACACTCAGCTCTGTGGTGTACCCCAATGTCCCGCACTCAGCTCAGCTATGTGGTGACCCCAATGTCCCGCACTCAGCTCAGCTATGTGGTGACCCCAATGTCCCGCACTCAGCTCTGCTATGTGGTGACCCCAATGTCCCGCACTCAGCTCTGTGGTGTACCCCAATGTCCCGCACTCAGCTCTGTGGTGTACCCCAATGTCCCGCACTCAGCTCTATGTGGTGACCCCAATGTCCCGCACTCAGCTCTGTGGTGTACCCCAATGTCCCGCACTCAGCTCTGCTATGTTGTGACCCCAATATCCAGCACTCAGCTCTGTGGTGTACCCCAATGTCCCGCACTCAGCTCAGCTATGTGGTGACCCCAATGTCCCGCACTCAGCTCTGTGGTGTACCCCAATGTCCCGCACTCAGCTCTGCTCTGTGGTGTACCCCAATGTCCCGCACTCAGCTCTGCTATGTGGTGACCCCAATGTCCCGCACTCAGCTCTGTGGTGTACCCCAATGTCCCGCACTCAGCTCTGCTATGTGGTGACCCCAATGTCCCGCACTCAGCTCTGCTATGTGGTGACCCCAATGTCCTGCACTCAGCTCTGCTATGTGGTGCCCCCAATATCCAGCACTCAGCTCTATGTGGTGACCCCAATGTCCCGCACTCAGCTCTACTATGTGGTGACCTCGGTATCCAGCACACTCAGCTCTGCGGTAACGATGAACTGCGACTGATGATTTGTGGTCGCCTGCGCACTCAGGGGGAGGGAGATCTGATGCAATATTTTGCACTGCAAAATCTCTATACCACTAAGTGCGCATGCGCGGTGCACAAAGTACTTATATCGCGGCGCTGCAATGATTCTTTGGTAAGCCGGTGGATGTGCACTTGCCACCCGCCTTCAGCTGATTCCTGTGCGGCCGCGTCACTTCCGGTATAGACTTTTCGCAAGGTATAGAGATCTGGCAGAACACCGGCACTAATGCATTCCTACGGCAAGTGTTCCGTTTTATTTTGCCGGAGATAAAACCGTAGCATGCTGCGGTATTCTCTCCGTCCTGAACAGTCAAAAAGACTGAACGGATTGCTCTCCATTCAGAATGCATTAGGATAAAACTGATCACTTCTTTTCCGGTATTGAGCCCCTAGGACGGAACTCTATGCCGGAAAAGAAAACCGCTAGTGTGACAGTACCCTAACGCTCCAACAGAAGACCTACTCCAGGTAAAGTTTAATTCTTACTAACAAAGAAGTATGTGAAGAACACGCGGTACAACAAACCGTATATTACATACAGTCCTGAATGGGATTGAACAAGTCAGTATCCGTAACACTGTTTTAAAGAACGGAGAGCAAACAGTTAATGATTTTTGAATCCAATCAAGGACAGTTTGTGCAATGTACGTCTAAGGCTACTTTCACACTCGCGTTTTCATTTTCCGGTATTGAGTTCCGTCCTAGGGGCTCAATACCGGAAAAGAACTGATCCGTTTTATCTTAATGCGTTCTGAAATGGAGAGCGATCTGTTCAGGATGCATCAGTTCAGTCCGTCTTAGGTCTTTTGGGCCGCAGAAAATACCGCAGCATGCTGCATGCCAAAAATCCTGAACACTTGCCGGAATGCCTGATCTGGCCCCAAGTGTTGCGGCAAAACGGATCCGTTCTTTCCGTTCCGCGCATGCGCAGACCATTAAATCTGTGGGGAAAAAAAATAAATACCTCATCCGTTTTTCCAGATGACAACCGGAAAGACTGATCCGGTATTGCAATGCATTTGTGAGACATCTGTTTGCGTCCAGGTTGCCAGTTCTGGCGACGGAATCCTCTGCCGCTAGTGTGAAAGTATCCTAATAGCCAAAGCGAATGGAATGCATTGTACATATGAATATTTTCTAATCAGATTTCCTGTGGTCTCATTGATGAGACAGAGATATATATATATATAGATATATATATATATATATATATATATATATATATATATATATATATATATATATATATATATATATATATATATATATATAGATATACGAATATTGTTGCTAGGCATCTGACCAACACACTGGGTACATCTGCCCAAGTCTTGATGCCAATCCAATGTTATCACATCCACATCCATTGATCTTCCTACCATTTATTGATTTATTTTATTCATTCATTTATTGCTTAACATTTGGTAAATAATTTATTATTATTATTTTTTTAAATCCAGTTCCATATGTGCGAGTGCCTGTTAATATTCTATAGCGGGGATGCCCAACCTGCGGCCCTCCAGCTGTTGCAAAACTACAATTCCCAGCACGCCTGGGCAGCCTACAGCAGGGCCCTGTGGGAGTTGTAGTTTTACAACAGCAGGTGGAGCATGCCTGCTATAGAACAAGGATGCTCAACTTGCGGCCCTCCAGCTGTTGCAAAACTACAATTCCCAGCACGCCTGGGCAGCCTTCAGCAGGGCCCTGTGGGAGTTGTAGTTTTACAACAGCAGGTTGAGCATGCCTGCTATAGAACAAGGATGCTCAACCTGCGGCTCTCCAGCTGTTGCAAAACTACAACTCCCACAGGGCCCTGCTGCAGGCTGCCCAGCCGTGCTGGGAATTGTAGTTTTGCAACAGCTGGGGGGCCGCAGGTTGAGCATCTCCACCTGCCCCCCCCCCCCCAGCTGTTGAAAAACTACAACTCCCAGCATGCCCTAATAGCTGTAGGCTGCCCAGGCACGCTGGGAGTTGTAGTTTTGCAACAGCTGGAGGGCCGCAGATTGAGCATCCTTGTTCTATAGCAGGCATGCTCAACCTGCAGCCCCCCAGCTGTTGCAAAACTACAATTCCCAGCATGCCCTAATAGCTGTAGGCTGCCCAGGCGTGCTGGGAATTCTAGTTTTGCAACAGCTGGAGGGCCGCAAGTTGAGAATCCTTGTTCTATAGCAGGCATGCTCCACCTGCGGCCCCCCAGCTGTTGTAAAACTACAACTCCCACAATGCTCTGCTGTAGGCTGCCCAGGCATGCTGGGAATTGTAGTTTTGCAACAGCTGGAGGGCCGCAGGTTTAGCAGGGAAAGTGCGGGCTCTTCAGTACATCTGATATCACCATAGCGGCGTTGTGCGAGACCGAACACGACCACCGCAAATGAGACCCATGGGAAGAAAATGACATAAAACACTAGCGTTTATTTTTTATTTTTAGGCTTAATATAAACTAACTTTATTCCATTCTGTGTTTATTTTTAATGAATGCAATAAAAGCTATATTTTAATATAGAGAGAGGCCTAAAACAGAATTTCGAATAAAGATATTCTGTTTGATGCCAGTCAGGTTATAGCCCCGGATTTTGTGCCCCCCGCAGGCTGCTGAACAATGAAGGCTCTTTACTTGCATATTCTGGCTATGGTGACACAGATGCCCGAGTTACAGCTGCTATTGCTAGCAACATTTGGGCTGCCTATGATAAAAACGGATATCAGGCATTCAACGAGGACCATCTTAAATTCATCCTTATGGACTGTATGGTAGGTGTTATTAAAGGGGGCACCCCGATGTGGAGATGCATGGTCTCTAACGCCCAGCGAGTGTTGCCCCATTAATTAGAATGGGTACTATTCTTGCTGGGTATCAGATGGTTGCCTTGGTAACTGCCCGCTTCAGCGTGGCCTGTATCAGAGAGGACACCCACCTCATAGAGATTCAGGGTCTTCCTAATTATCCCTCCCAGAGCAGTTGAATTGGATGCCATGTAATTCTTCATATTTTTTTCCCCACACCTAGGGCGGCCCTAAACAGACAATCCCTTTAAATGGGCTGCTCAGGAATTAGAAAAACATGGCTGCTTTCTTGCCGAAAACAGCGCCACAAGCATAATCACCTGGGGGGGGGGGGTGTAATGCCAAAGCCTCCCAAAAGGTGGCCAACCCCTTTTACGGCATATGTGGTCATCCGCTAGAAGAGGGGCTGCACATCCGTGACTGTGAGAGCCAAGAGGAGGAGATGTCCCTTGTATTACTCCATTTAGTGATGGGCTTGTGCTTCTACACAGCAGCCAATCTGAACAAGAAGAGCTGCAGTGTAAAGCATGAGGGACTTGTGACAATTCCGCTAAATGGGAGTCATTGGTTGTAGTCTGGGGATGATAAAAAAAAATGGTCTCCGTCCTCGACTATACCCCATATCTTGTTGATTCCTCCCACAGGAAGGTCGCGTTGCGATTACAAGAGTGTCAAACCTGCTGCTGTGCATGTATGCCAAAGAGACTGTCGGATTTGGCATGTTGAAAGCAAAGGTGAGTGACCATCCTTAACTCCTAAGGGGGCGCGGACCTGCCCGCCCGCATTGTTCAAAGAATCGAGAAGGTTTCCATTCATTGACAGGAAGCATAGATCTTACAAAATGGTTAGAATCTGTAAATAAAAAATTATAATCCGGATAGAATTGTGAAGGTTTCTATTCGCTTACAGGAAGCAGAGCTCTTGCAAAATGGATAGAATCTGGAAATAAAAAAATTCTAATCCGGATAGAATTGGGAAGGTTTCTATTCGCTTACAGGAAGCAGAGCTCTTGCAAAATGGTTAGCATATGGAAATAAAAAGTTATTTTTTTTTTCTTTTTAAAATACATTGTATCCGTTTTCAAGATCTCTGCCTGCTTTTAGTGAATGAAAACATTCCTATGGCACGCAAAGACTGAAACACCAGTATACCCCACATCTGAGGGTTTGTTACAGTTGTATCTAGCTGGAAAGAAAGATCCTCTGGGAGGTCATCAGCCCCAATTAAAAAGAATGTATATAGAAAAGTTCCCACCCTCATGCTTTACACTGCTGCTTACTCACATTGACTCTTCTTTGTCGTTCCCTAGGCCCAGGCCTTAGTGCAGTACCTCGAGGAGCCCCTGAACCAGGTCTCTGCGTCTTGAGGGCTTCAGGACCGACGCTGGACTGTTTTCGTCAGGCGCCTCTTGTGGACACCCGTCCGTTGCTGATGCCGTGTTGTGATAGACGCTTCCGCAGGCCTCTGCCCGATCCTCCTGCGTTTCCGCGTTACATAAGCTGATACGTTTCCTGTGTTTCCCGTGTGTCCTGCCCAATTAAAGGATGTGGACGGAGGAACCCCGGCTATCGCTAGTGACCCTTCTTATTTCACCGTTATGAGGGCTCCAGGGACTAAATATGGAGTCCCTGGGGCGAGAGAGGCCACCGATGGGCATCTTTGCTTAGTGCTGCCCCCTGCTGCCCGTCACGGGAGCCTACCATGGTAAATGGGGTGACCTGTCATGGCCAAAGAGGGTCTCAACACCCGTCATAGAACTACCCTTCTTCAACACAAGGCGGCAGCACACCTTTTAGACAACCTGCGCCATTCTACAAAGTTCTCGTAAAAAGCTGGGGGCGCTAAGAGCAGCTTCTATAGTCCATTTTTCCCCTCCCCCTCTTCTTAACTTTATAGGCATTTTTGGGAAAATTTTCCCCCATGACCAATCCCAATATCCCTACATCGGTGCTTTTAGCGAGGTTGGTTCCTAGTGAGTGGGCTCACCACAAAGGGGGGGGGGGGTCCTCAGGAATCGGGACTAAAGTATGGGACCGGACTGTAAGAAATGCGTCCGTTCAGTGCTCCAGTTTAACGTACATGAAAAAAACGTATACTATAACGGGCGCCTCAGACTGATGCCATACTGTGGCTTCCCTCAAGTTCCACAAAATTTACAAATGTATGTATTTTTTTTTCTGGACTTTGCAGGATGGGAAGACATGTACAATGGAACTCTATGGTGACGGATGCCACAGTATGACGTCTGTCTGAGGCGTCCGTTAACATACAGGATTTTTCTGTATATGTTAAACGGATGACAAAAATCCAGCACTTCTATTATATTCGTTCTGCTCATCTAACGGGGCAGAACAACAGAAATAAACAGTGGTGTGAACGGGGCCTAAGAGGTGGGAATGCAGGGAACCATTACTGGTCTAATTACCATCAAGCAATTATGGCGAAGTGATAAAGTTTAGTCCAATATGGCGGATCTTCCCTGTACTTTACCACTTGGCGCGCGCGTGTGTGTGTAGTGCAGCGCGTGTGTGTGTAGTGCAGCGCGTGTGTGTAGAGCAGCGCGCGTGTGGGGGTGTGTGTAGAGCAGCGCGTGTGGGGGTGTGTGTAGTACAGCGCGCGCGTGTGGGGGTGTGTGTAGTGCAGCGCGCGCGTGTGGGGGTGTGTGTAGTGCAGCGCGCGCGTGTGGGGGTGTGTGTAGTGCAGCGCGCGCGTGTGGGGGTGTGTGTGTAGTGCAGCGCGCGCGTGTGGGGGTGTGTGTAGTGCAGCGCGCGCGTGTGGGGGTGTGCGTAGTGCAGCGCGCGTGTGGGGTGTGCGTAGTGCAGCGCGCGCGTGTGGGGGTGTGTGTAGTGCAGCGCGCGCGTGTGGGGGTGTGTGTAGTGCAGCGCGCGCGTGTGGGGGTGTGTGTAGTGCAGCGCGCGCGTGTGGGGGTGTGTGTAGTGCAGCGCGCGCGTGTGGGGGTGTGTGTAGTGCAGCGCGCGCGTGTGTAGTGCAGCGCGCGCGTGTGTGTAGTGCAGCGGTGGGGGGTGTGTAGTGCAGCACGTGCGTGTGGGGGGTGTGTGTAGTGCAGCGCGCGCGTGTGGGGGTGTGTGTAGTGTAGCGTGCGTGTGGGGTAGCGCGTGTGGGGTGCGTGTAGTGCAGCGCGCGTGTAGTGTAGTGCAGCGCGCGTGTGGGGCGCGTGTAGTGCAGCGCGCGTGTGGGGTGCGTGTAGTGTAGTGTAGTGCAGCGCGCGTGTGTGTGTGGGGTGTGTAGATTACACATATTGATACATTGCTGGTGCAGGTCAGACTGGATGTACTTTCACCTTGTGGTGCAGGTCAGACTGGATGTACGGGCTCCCCTGCAAGTAGTCCCGCACTCCATTCCTCTTCAGCTCCCGCCAGCTTCCCCTGCTGCAGGGCGCTGTGTGGCTCCGGCCCCCGTCCAAACTAACAAATGGCAAATAGGGTCGTCTCGATTTAACAAAATTTTGATTGGGTTTCAATACCATAAAAAAGTTTTGTGATACCATTCGATAACACGCGAAAAAAAATAAAACAAAAAAAGCGTGCATTCTGCATTTTAAAAAATGGAGAATCATGCAGTTTTTTTTTTTTTCTGTTTCGCCGTTCACCGCATAGTAGATTTTTAAAAAATATTTTAATAGTTTGGACATTTCGGACGCGGTGATATCTATATTTATTTGTTTTTATAAATTTTAGAAGTAAAATTGAGAAAGGGGGTGATTTATACGTAATATTTTGGTGTTTTTTTGTTTGTTTTTTCACGAACTACTAGCCTCCTTTAGGGGCTAGAACCTGGGATCTTTTCATCCCTTGTCCGATTCACCCTGATAGATCTCTATTAGGGTGAATAGGACTTCACACTCTCCCTGCTGTCCTGTGCACACAGCAGAGGGGAGATTACCATGGAGGGCTTCAGTAGTGTTGTAGCTGGCCAGCTAAGACCTGTCCTAGGTTGCTAGTATAGCTTATATGTGTACACAGCTAGACCTGCCAATAACCTTAATACAGTTCCTATGTTTGTGTGTTAAAGACAAAAGCAGAGTTATTTACAGTGACTTCATGTTTGGATGTCATATAACTGTTATATATATTGTGTTCACAGAAGCAGAAAAAAATAATATGCCTTTAAGGTTCATTATATAATGTAAGGTAAGCTCAATGACACAGCAGAAACAACATAAAGCATAGAGTTAAACTGTTGTTGCTAACCAGGAGTCTTGACCAATCCTAGCCAGCCTCACACAGCCCAGGAGTTTTGACCAATCACAGCCAGCCTCACACACAGCCTGTGTGGGAAATTCCCCTAGCAGGAGCTGATGGGATCATTATTCACCGGAGAAAGAAGCTGAACAGACACTCACTCCACTAAGAGCAGTGTTTTATGGAAGCAGAGAGGCCAAAATAGGTATTTAGAACAGTTATATGATGTTCCTACTGTTAATATAGTGATTAGAACTGTATACTGAACCAGTTATATAGGTGTTTACTTACAGTTCCACCAATTGCAAACTACAAAGTTCACAATTCAAATTTCATATTGCAATCCAAATTGCATACAACCATACCAGATCATACTCAACCAATCTGCAAATAGTTACTGCTAACTGCAAATTGCGACTAAATTCATCAAGTAGAACTATTAGACGTCAGATATACCTCTCAGAGAGATCATAAAGTGCTTAAATAACTTAAAGTGAGAGTACAGATACTGAAGAGAGAAATATATCCACCATTTTATGTTGAATGACAAGATTAAACAGTTGAACCACCATTTTATGCATACCGCCATTTTGTGATATCTTTTCAACACTGTTTTGTACGTGGACTATCTGCTGCGGAGGCGGCAGTGTTAGATATGAAGAAAAGTTGATGTTAATAAAGAAGTTATTTCAAGCATTTGGTGTGCGCTATAAACCTACTGTTTCCATAGAACGGCATTGAAGTATTACAGAGTAATAGACAGTCTGGTTAGACTAAAAGTCAGAGATACCAAAATTCTTCTAATGCCACAGCGCAAAAGGCTGCGCCTGCCACAAGTGTCCTGGCTGCCATGGTGGCGCAGTGCGCCCAGCCCCTCCTCCCGCCCCTCTCTCTCCTCATTGGTGGCAGCGGCACAGGGGGGAGGGAGAGAGTGACTCCTCCTCCCCTGTGCTGCTGAGGGAACAAGGTGCGCGCTGAGTAGTGCGCTCCATGGTATCTGTTACTATGCTGCGCTATATGTCAAATCCCAGTACCGTATCGAAACCGGTCCGAAAGTATTGATATTTCGATACCCGAAACAACCCTAATAGCAAAGCTCCTTACTGTATGGAGCTTTGCTATTGGTTATTTCAGGCACCGGCAGCATCGCTTGCGCTGCCTGTGCCTAGCGTGGGCCGTCCTTTTTTTTTCTTAAAGCTGCAGCGCGGCGGTGGGGACAATCTCAAAAGGCTATAAGACTTAAATGTCTTATCGCCATTTGCAAATTCCTGGCGCATTGGCGACCATTTTGGTCGCCATCTGGACCACTGAAGTTAATTCCACGGAATGGTCATAGGAAAAGGAGAAGGCGCTGCAGGTTACTTGGATTCAGGTATCGAACCAAGTTCTAATGGTGTATAGCGACGCGCTTCGGTAAGCGGCCAGGTTGGACTACCTCTATGGGGCCAGACCGTCCTTTGAGGGTATGTCCACATGTAAGCCCCACTCTGTAGTATATAAATGGCTATAAATCTACATAACAAATGGAGAATTTTTCATTCTGCTGGTTGTCACTGCCCCTAACCGGTAATGGGGAGGAGGTACTTTTCTTACATCGGATGGCTGTCTGGAGATGCCCCCTGACTTAAATAAAGTTCACGCTCTCATAGAAACATAGAATGTGTCGGCAGATGAGAACCGTTTGGCCCATCTAGTCTGCCCAATATACTGAATACTATGGATAGCCCTTGGCCCTATCTTATACAGTCCTGATCAAAAGTTTAAGACCACTTGAAAAATGGCAAAAAATCCTATTTAGCATGGCTGGATCTCAACAAGGTTCCAAGTAGAGCTTTAACCTGCAACAAGAAGAAATGGGAGGGAGACAGAACATTTTTTGAGTATTCAATTTAATGAAAACAATGAATAAACTGAAACAGGCTGTTTTTCAGCTGATCAAAAGTTTAGGCCCACACCTCCAAAAAAAAACTAAAACCCCCCCAAACAGAAATCCAACTTCCAAACATAAACTCAGTAATGAGTAGCTCCGCCGTTATTGTTTCGGCATGCTTGATGCAAGCGTTTCCATGAGGTGAGTGGGAACATTTCTCCAAGTGGTGAAGACAGCCGCACGAAGGCCATCTACTGTCTGGAATTGTTGTCCATTTTTGTAAACTTCCCTTGCCATCCATCCCCAAAGGTTCTCAATTGGATTTAGATCAGGAGAACATCCAGGATGGGCCAATAGAGTGATGTTCTTCTCCTGGAAGAAGTCCCTTGTCCTGCGGGCATTGTGTACTGTAGCGTTGTCCTGTTGAAAAACCCAGTCGTTACCACACAGACGAGGGCCCTCAGTCATGAGGGATGCTCTCTGCAACATCTGGACATAGCCAGCGGCCGTTTGACGCCCCTGCACTTCCTGAAGCTTCATTGTTCCTGTTGAGGGAAGTGTTATATTTAAATACATACATATTGGCCCTTTTCTATGAGCCCATCCAGGTGGGACATGTGTGTGTATACATGGAGATGTATGTATGCCCCCTTGGCAGCATACATCTCTATGTATAGGGTATAGTATGTGAGTGGCTTATTAGTCATATCTATATATATATGTGTGTGTGTATATATATATATATATATATATATATATATATGGATGTGCCCCAAGCATCCATGAAAATATATATGAATCCCACCATAGATCGATGTGTGTGTGTGTGTATATATATATATATATATATATATATATATAATATGTGTATGGATGTGCCTCAAGCATCTATACACATATAGTATACAGATGAGATGCCCCCCCCCCCTCCTCCTGCATCCCTGCAGGAGATGAGAAGGTCACCAGATGGCTGGACAATTATGTCCAGCCTCTGGTGACCTCAAAAGGCATAGGATCAATAGAGATCTGATGCTTTTTGGTGTTCACTATTCCCAGCTGCTGGGGATAGTTAACATAACAGAGAGAGGGAAACAAACGTCCCTCCCTCTGTTATCTGCATACCTCCGGCGCGGTAATTATAGCACCGCAAGGTATGCAGATGCGCCACAGGCGGAGGATCAAAGGAACCCTCCGCCTGGAAGCACGGGCCGGGCGGTGACATATCACCACGCCGGCCCACGTGTTCTGGCCGGCGGTGCGCATGCGCGCCACAGGACGGGCTGCCTCGGGAGCGAGCGCCGCCGAACTTAAATAGTCCGGCGGCGCTACGCTGGGGCACTTCGGATCGAGCCCCCAGCCGGAGAGGATCATCCCCTGGACATACGAGCCCCCCTGGACAACGAGCATAATACCCTAAGTATCAATATATTATTATTACCCTCCCTATACCACCAACGATAACCCTATTATTAACCCTATTATTACCCTCCCTATACCACCAACGATCTCCCTATACCACCAACGATTAACCCATACTTTTCCCCCATACAACCAACCCTTACACCCCCTATACCCCGATTAACCCTTACCTTCCCCTACAGCTTATATACCCTTACCCCCTGGACTCTCGGTAACCCGTACCTTCCCCTGCCCTGTGTCCCCCGATATTCCTAATTCCCCTGCGTTCCCCCAGGCCCTTATATCTCCTGCAACCCTGGTATTGCCCCTACCCCTGATACCCCCCTTCACGGCTGCCCTGCTCTCCACAGCAGCAGCAGTAGTGTTCGTATTAATCCCTTGTTATTCCCCTTAGGGACAGTATATTGACAGGAGTGGGTGGGCTGCTGGTAAAGTGTATGTATGTGTATTATTATTATAATTGTAGGTAGATTCTGGGGAGGAATTGGGACTGTGTTAGTGTAGTTAGTACCGTATTAGTGTGTTGTAATAGTGTGTGTACTTATATTACTGTGTGCTGCTATAAATATATATATCTATTCCCTTGATATAGATATAGTTATAAGTAAATATATTATACTGTGACGTATAGTGTGTGAATAAATACCTTTTATTTAAACACAGTGTGTAGTCTTTTGTAGTAGTAGTAAGGCGCCGCAGCAATAGCCGCAGGTAGTACAGTGTAGAGTAAGGCAATCAGTAGTGATTTGTTGTTAATTTAGGCATAAATAGGCGGAGTCATCAGTAGACAATTGACGCCTATTTATGAATATTAATTATTGAGATTTACACACATATCAATAATTAATAGCCCCTTTAACAGTTCCACTGAAGGAAAAAGCACCCCAGACCATCATGGCGCCCCCTCCACTGTGGCGCGTAGAAAACATCTCAGGTGGGATCTGCTTGTCATGCCAGTAACGTTGGAAACCATCAGGACCATCAAGGTTAAATTTTTTCTCATGAGAGAATAAAACTTTCTTCCAACTTTCTTTGAATGTCCCATGTTTGGTGCTCTCTTGCAAAGTCCAAACGAGCAGTTCTGTGGGGTTCAAGGAGACGAGGTCTTTGAAGAAGTTTTTTGTTTTTGAAGCCCTTCAGTCTCAGATGCCATCTGATGGTTATGGGGCTGCAGTCAGCACCGGTAAGGGCCTTAATTTGGGTCGAGGATCGTCCAGTGTCTGTCACCACTCTGACAGACGTCCTTCAGAACCTCCTTCTTGAGCTTCCTTGTGTTTTGCTTTCATTTTCTCATCTCGTTAGCCTCTCTCAGCTGTCATGTAGTTGCACTGATTGCATCCCTTTAAATTCCTTCCCAGACTGCTTCACTTTGCGGTTTATATTCCTTCCTGGAGTGTGTGCATGCTGATCCTACTTCTGAGTCTTCTACAGATAAGTTTTGTTCATTCATTTGTGTTTTTCTGTTTGCTGGATCCCAGGTCACCCTGACTCGTTCCGTATCAAGTGTAGGGAGCCGGTGGTCGTGTCCCCTCACTATTATAGGGTGTTCAGGTGTTATACAGTCGAGGTACGAGGATATGCGATCATCTACCATTGGGATTTTCGCATAGGCTGAGCAGTCAGGGAGAGAGACAGGTCTGATGCAGGGCTCTCCCTTTTTGTTCCTTAGTTTTGGATCCAGTGAGTTGTATATTCATTTTGTGTTGTCTTGTTCCCTGTACACCTTCCGTGACATGCCGTTACCGTGAATTGTGGACAGTACAAGGACATCCCTCTTGTCCTTATATCTGACCAGCAACAGGTTTCCACTGGTAAGGGCACGGGTAGCACCCCTGGGGATAGGTACCTGGAGGGGGTGGGTAGGGAGGCAGCGTTGATTTTTCCGCACGGTCCCACAAGCGGACGTGGATCAGAGAAAGGTCTCAAAAAAGGTTGGACTCCAAACCTTTCATTCACAAGACCCTGTAAGCAAAACTAGTGACAAGTGCTTCATAAATATGGTGCTCATTCTAACCTCTCTATTTCTCATTATCTTCACACCAGGCAACTGGCAAAAAATTATTTGATAAATCCTTTTTTTTGTTTTTTTTTCTATTACAATGTTGGCTGCCTGCAGTCACCACCAGGGGGAGCTCAGTGCACAGGAATGTATACAGTTACCATTCACTGGAACCTGAAATCTTCTCTTTGCATTGAGCTCCCCCTAGTGGCAGCTGCATTAAAAGTAGATTTAAAGGAAATTTAAAAAACAAAATTTTTGCTTTAAAATGTCCTGTGTAGAGATGAGGGACTCAAAGTTGACAAAGTGGAATTTGATCTGAATTACAAGAAAAATTCCATTTGCATCAAATCTGCGAATGGGGTTGTTTTGGCTGGAAGCACATGGGTTTCTCCAAGCCTCATTCAGATGAATGGACTGATTCTCAGTCGCAGTGAAGGCGCCTCAGGCTTTAAGTTCATTCACGTCACTATTTCGTACGAATCCTAAAACAACTATTATTTGATGGATGGTATTTTGTAGGCAAAGATGGCCGCTCTGCATGTCACCCAGCACCATGCTTGTGCATTGTGATGTCACCCAGCAGCAATCTCTATTGTGATGTCATCGGGGTATATAAGGAGGCGCTGGGCACAGAGCGGTCACTCGTCAGTTGGATGTGACACGTGAGTACTCCATCATTACCATGTCCGTACCTGTAGCTGAGAAATAAGTGCCCCCTTCCCAAATCCATACCCTCCTTTCTTCAGGCTTTGGAGATTCCAGACCCAATACAGATCTCAAATCTCCATCTCTATAGCAAAGCCTCTAGACTTCAGGGCATGCTGTGACTTGTAGTTCTACACCAATAAATAATTCAGCTAGACCCATTGGGGGAGATTTATCAAACTGGTATAAAGTAGAACTGGCTTAAATGTCTACAGCAACCAATCAGATTCCTCCTTTCATTTTTCACAGGTGGAATCTGATTGGTTGCTATGGGAAACTAAGCCAGTTCTACTTGACACCAGTTTGATAAATGACCCCACTTACACTCCCGTCTCTCCGATTTCTCAGGTTCGCAGGCTGAAGGGATTTGTGACAGAACGTCATGCGATTCTTTACTTCCTATTATCTGCTGCTGCAGATCATAGTATTTCTATGTGGAGCTCAGGTAGCGACATCTTGCCTGAAATGCTTCACCACCCCAGCGGACAGAGCCAGCATTTGTTACCATGCGGTCTCGCTGGACAAAATGGGGGCCGAAGAATGTCTCCAGAGGCTACACTGGGGCTTTGACCCCCTGAATAACATCTCGATAGGTAACGGCTTCATCTTCTATCTAGTACATGTGTCCTCTCAGGATTGAGCCATTTCCCTGCCGACTAAAGCTTTACTTGTAGCTCATTAACAGTTGTCCGAGCAGGAAATGTCTTCTACATTCTATCCATCCAGATAGCCCCATCTCCATCATAGAGCGCTGTAGGCAATGTCCTAAATCTCATGTGTCTTCTCCTTACAGCCTTCAACCAGATACAGAACATCAGAAAGTATCTCAAGACCTTTGAAAAAGAGGTCAAGAAAATTGAAAAACTAGGTAAGTTCCTGAAATCTCAAGAATTTCTCCCAATTTCTTTTGAGTCATAAATAGTAAATGTAAGTTTTCCCCCAATTTTTTTTCACCAGCTTGGGTCGAACAGTTTGACAAAAAGATGGCTGAATTTGTGAAAGGCGTGAAAGACCGTGCCGCAAGTAAGTGACTATAGATCCTCATAAAGAGCCAGGAGACACGTTCTATATATATCGCATCATCCATCCCTAACCATATTTCATTCCTTCCATTAGGTCATCCACCGGTGGAATGCAGACCTCCATGTGGTGAGTAATGTCCACTCCATTACATACATGGGTGGGGTCATCATTTACCTCAGACATTAGACCCCTCTCTCTATTTCTTTCCCTAGGGCTTCAAAAAGCTGCCCGAATCTTCTCATGCAGCCGATGTGCTGAGGAGGACTGCAACATCCCGGTGACCTGTCCCCGTAAGATCATTTCTACCATTAGTTTGGGAACCTCTTATGAACCTGTTAGCTCATTGCTGCATGTCATTGACCGTGGTTTCCCATTTCAGTTAAGGACATCAAGGTGGAAGAGCTGGAAGAGACCAGAATCTGGTGCACGGCGTCCTTTATCCTTCCCGATCATCCGAAGGTTGTTTGGAAGTACGCCAAAAACGTAAGTCGCATATACCATTCTATTACAGTGCAAATTTATACTGCCATTTATACTCCACATAGGACACATGTCTCATACAATGTCATCAATGTTTTCACTTTCAGATAAAAAAAAACGGATTTGAGTAATTTTAAAGACTTCTACATTGGGGATGACCTGGATGTACACATCAAGCCAACCAGAGTCAGCCATAAAGGAACTTATGCCTGTGAGATAATGGATGAGGATGATGACATCATACTCCGAAGATTCTTTTATCTCGATGGTAAGACTTAGTTTTCTCTCTCGAATGTTCTCTTTTCTGGACCATTCGGATAAATATATATATATATATATATATATATATATATATATATATATATATATATACGATAAGAAGCCCCTCCTGCCTCTGCTCTTACAGTAAAGAACTATTTCTGATAACTTCTCAGTCTTTCATTCAGCACTGCAGAAGACAACGTTCTCCTCATCGCCTTATTTATTGTATTCTCTTCTGTTTTTCAGTGACGCAGACTAAATCCAAGGCAGTCGAGGAAATAGAAGCTGAATTCCATCGAGCTCTGGCAGAAAAACTACCTACCCAGGAGGAAGAGGAGGAGAGGATCGAACATGGTCCCTCCACAAAAGACATCATCCTCACCTTCCTCCAGAGCCATGTCAGCTATGCCATCTACGCTGCTGTCTGCTGTCTAATTGTCACCGTATTGGTCGGGTTCCTTTGGCGTCATGCCCTGAGTGTAGACTGGTCGGAAAAAACATCAGCACCAAGAACCAGCTTCCCACCAGAACACCTACCATAGAACAAATCAGCCATCTGGAGTCAACAACAACAGACTCCCAAGGGGTATCACCAACTACCCCTCATCTGCAGCCAACCATCTCTGCAGAAAAAAAACTATTCCTTACACCCCCCCCCCCCCCCAAAAAAAAAATATATATATTCCTTACCCCCAAACCTTTCCTATCCCTACCTTACCTAAAAAAGAAAAAAAAAAAAAACTATCCCTTACCCCCCACCTCCTCCCCCCCAAAAAAGAAAACAATAAAAAAAACTATCCCTTACCCAAAACCTATCCCTTATCCCCCCTCCTCCCCCCCCCCCCCCCCAAAAAAAAAAAAAAAAACAATCCTGCAGAAGCACAGTGAGAACCCCTCAAGCCTGGAGCAGACCGTTATCACTTGTCAATATGATACACCCTGAAAGGACCAGGAACGTGTCCAGGAGGCAGAGGAGGAGGCCACCAACCCATCTATTGTAACCTGCAGCAAAACCAACACTGCAGAGGCACAGTGGGAACCCCTCAACCCTGGATGTGACTTTCATCACTGGTCAATGTGGTGCACCCTGAAAAGACATCGAGACATTCAGGATAAAGAGGACCACCATCAAATCATCTGTAGCTTGTGCTAGAAGATCTTGCTGGATTGTTACCAAAAAAATAATAAAAACCTAAAAAAAATATTTTCTTGAGTAACAGTTTTATTATCTAAAAGGTACAAATCAGAGGTGGAAAATGGGGCAAAGATAGAGGAGGACATCAGGGGGAGGAAAACATTAGGACCACACATTTCATGGCTTTATTTCTGGCTGTCCTCTCTCTCTCTCTCTCTCTCTCTCTGTCTGTCCTTTCTTTCTCTATGGCTTTCCTCTCTTTCTCTCTGGCTTTCCCCTCTCTCTCTCTCTCTCTCTCTCTCTCGCTCTCGCTCTCGCTCTCTCTCTCGCTCTCTCCATTTCTGGCTGTCCTCTCGCTCTCTCCATTTCTGGCTGTCCTCTCGCTCTCTCCATTTCTGGCTGTCCTCTCTCTCTCTCTCTCTTTCTCTTTCTGGCTGTCTCTCTCTTTCTGGCTGTCTCTCTCTCTTTCTGGCTGTCTCTCTCTCTCTTTCTGGCTGTCCTCTCTCTCTTTCTCTGTCTGTCCTTTCTTTCTCTATAGCTTTCCGCTCTTTCTCTCTGGCTTTTTCTCTCTCTCTCTCTCTATCTCTCTCTCTATCTCTCTCTCTATCTCTCTCTCTATCTCTCTCTCTATCTCTCTCTCTATCTCTCTCTCTATCTCTCTCTCTATCTCTCTCTCTCTCTCTCTCTCTCTCTCTCTCTCTCTCTATCTCTTGGATCCAGTCAGTCGGATATTCATTTTGTGTCTTCTAGTTTCCTGTACACCTTCCGTGACAGTGTCTTGACGGACAGCCAATTGGATCCTCCGGCTCAGTGCTGGTGAAATTATTTTGGGTCTTCCACTTGACTTTTTTGTTCCATAACCCTCAGGATCATTTATGGATGGCGCGCTGTGAGAGACTCTGCTTATGCCGTTCAACAACCCGACCATGTTCAAAAAGGGAGAGTTTTTTTGCCTTTGCCATCACAACATGTGACTACCTGACAGAAAATGACAATGAATCCACATCTTTGCACAGATAGATTTGGCTTTTAAAGGCATGTGGTCCTAAACTTTTGATCAGCTGAAAAACAGCCTGTTTCAGTTTATTCGTTGTTTTCATTAAATTGAATGCTCAAAAATTGTTTTGTCTCCCTCCCATTTCTTCTTGTTGCATGTTGAAGCTCTACTTGGAACCTTGTTAAGATCCAGCCGTGCTAAATATGATTTTTTGCCATTTTTCAAGTGGTCTTAAACTTTTGATCAGGACTGTATGAAGGATGGCCTTATGCCTATCCCATGCATGCTTAATCTCCTCCACTGCATTTGCAGCTACCACTTCTGCAGGAAGGCTATTCCATGCATCCACTACTCTCTCAGTAAAGTAATACTTCCTGATATTACTTTTAAACCTTTGCCCGTCTAATTTAAAACCATGTCCTCTTGTAGCAGTTTTTCTTCTTTTAAATCTTCTCTCCTCTTTTACCTTGTTGATTCCCTTTATGTATTTAGCAGTTCCTCTCATCTCCCCTCTGTCTCGTCTTTCTTCCAAGCTCTACATGTTAAGGTCCTTTAATCTTTCCTGGTAAGTTTTATCCTGCAATCCATGTACCAGTTTAGTAGCTCTTCTCTGAACTCTCTCCAAAGTATCAGTATCCTTCTGGAGATATGGTCTCCAGTACTGAGCACAATACTCCAAATGAGGTCTCACTAGTGCTCTGTAGAGCGGCATGAGCGCCTCCCTCTGTCTACTGGTAATGCCTCTCCCTATACACCCAAGCATTCTGCTAGCATTTCCTGCTGCTCTATGACATTGTCTGCCTACCTTTTAAGTCTTCTGAAATAATGACCCCTAAATCCCGTTCCTCAGATACTAAGGTTAGGACTGTATCACTGATTGTATATTCTGCTCTTGGGTTTTTACGCCCCAGGTGCATTATCTTGCACTTATCAACATTACATTTTAGTTGCCAGATTTTTCACCATTCCTCTAGTTTTCCTAAATCCTTTTCCATTTGGTGTATCCCTCCAGGAACATCAACCCTGTTACAAGTCTTTGTGTCATCAGCAAAGAGACACACCTTAACATCGAGGCCTTCTGCAATTTCGCTGATAAAGATATCAAACAATATGGGTCCCAGAACAGATCCCTGAGGTTACCCCACTGGTAACAGGACCCTGGTCTGAATATACTCCATTGACTACAACCCTCTGTTGTCTGTCCCTCAGCCACTGCCTAATCCATTCAACAATATGGGAGTCCATGCCCAAAGACTGCACTTTATTGATAAGCCTTCTATGTGGGACAGTATCAAAAGCCTTACTAAGGTCCAGATAAGCGATGTCTACTGCACCTCCGCCATCTATTATTGTAGTCACCCAATCAATAAGATTAGTTTGACATGGTCTCCTTGAAGTAAACCCATGCTGTTTTTCATCTTTAAATCCATGGGATTTTAGATGTTCCACAATCCTCTCCTTAAGTATGGTTTCCATTAATTTCCCCACTATTGATGTCAGGCTTACTGGCCTATAGTTGCCAGATTCCTCCTTATTACCTTTCTTGTGAATGGGCACAACATTTGCTAATTTCCAATCTTCTGGGGCGACTCCTGTTACCAGTGATTGGTTAAATAAATCTGTTAATGGTTTTGCTAGTTCACCGCTGAGCTCTTTTAATAGCTTTGGGTGTATCCCATCAGGCCCCTGTGACTTATTTGTATTAATTTCAGACAGCTGACTTAGAACCACTTCCTCTGTAAAGACACATGCATCAAAAGATTTCTTAGTCTTCCTCTCTAACTGAGGTCCTTTTCCTTCATTTTCCTTTGTAAAAACTGAACAGAAGTATTCATTGAGGCAGTCAGCTCGTTCTTTATCTTCTTCCATATACTTACCTTCCTTTTGTTTTTAATTTGGTAATTCCTTATTTCAGTTTCCTTTTTTCATTTATGTATCTGAAGAATGCCTTATCGCCTTTTTTCACTGACTGAGCTAATTTCTCTTCTGCCTGCGCTTTAGAAGCTCTTATAACTTCCTTGGCCTCTCTCTGCCTAATTTTATAATCTCATTCTCCTTTTTGTTTTGTTTTTATTATAATTTTTTTATAATTACTAAATGTTGTCTTTTTGTTTTTAATGATTTTGGCCACTTCTGCTGAGTACCACAGTGGTCCCTTCATTTTTTTGCTTTTATTGACAAGCCTAATGCAATTATCTGTTGCCTTTAATAGTGCCACTTTGAGGTAGTCCCATTTCATCCTGGACTCCATTAAAACTGTTCCAATCTGATAGGGAATCGTATACGGTACCTCTAATCTAATTTTAGAAAAGTTTGTTTTTCTAAAATCTAAAATTTTTGTTTTTGTGTAGTGTGACTCAGTCACTGTACTTATAGTAAACCATACTGACTGGTGATCACTAGATCCCAAGCTTTCCCCTACAGTAATATCGGATACCAAATTCCCATCTTTCTTGTACAGTTCTTTTCCATTCCAACTAGAGCTAACAATGAGGCACAAGCCATACATTGAATTCGTCTTTTCTATCTTGTGTGCTTCATTTTGGCAACGAGCGGCTGTGACTATACAATGCCATTAGATCAGCGTTGTCTTTAAGTCCTGCTGGGTGTGGCCTTGTTCATTGGTTTCAAACTCCATTTTCACCTGGAGTCACTTGATGCTCTGCCAATAAACCATATGAGAGTTGTCATTGGTTGTACCACTATACCACCAGGGACATGTCTTTATGTATTATTAGTATTTAGGAATAGGCACTGTATGGAAAAAGTGGTGGGGTAGGCGCTGTATAGAACCCTAGAGGAGGGGATAATTACTTATAATTAGTGCCACTTGCCCACCAGGGCACGTTTATACCTTCAGTACTGGGCGAGTACCTGTGGAAGTAGATATATTGGCGTGTCACCAGGAGCTGGGTAGAGTTTGACTGCTGGTTTACTATTGACTGAAGACACCATATACCGGTGCAGCTTATATATACACTACGGGGTTACCTGTATGCTGGTCACACTATATAACAGCGCACAAAATGGAAGAGGCTAAAGGCGACTGTCAGTCTCCCTCGGACTGGGGCTCCATGCAAGATCTTACCTCGTGGGGTATCACTGATGATAAGAAAGGTGAGGAATCAGCCCAGAACTACAAGGGAGGAGCTGGTCAATGACATGAAGAGAGCTGGGGAACACAGTTTCAAAGGTCACTGTCTAACCCTAATCATGCATTGCACGGAAGGTTCCCCTGCTCAAGTCATCACATGTCCAGGCAATGACCATCTGGATGATCCAGAGGAGGCATAGGAGAAAGTCATGTGGTCAGATGAGACCAAAGTAGAACTGTCTGGTCTAAACTTCACTTGTCATGTTTGGAGGAAAAAGAAGGATGAGTTGCATCCCAAGAACACCATCCCTACTGTGAAGAATGGGGGGGGGGGTGTGTAACATCAGGCTTTGGGGGTGCTTTTTTGCGAAGGGGACAGGGCGACTGCGCTGTATTATGGAAAGGATGAATGGGGCCATTTATTGTGAGATTTTGAGCAACACCCTCCTTCCCTCAGTCAGAGCATTGAAGATGGGTCGTGGCTGGGTCTTCCAACATGACAACGACCCGAAGCACACAGCCAGGATAACCAAGGAGTGGCTCCGTAAGAAGCATATCAAGGTTCTGGAGTGGCCTAGCCCGTCTCCAGACCTAAATCCAATAGAACATCTTTGGAGGAAACTGTGTTGCTCAGCGACAGCCCCGAAACCTGACAGATCTAGAGGAGATCTGTGTGGAGGAGTGGGCCAAAATCCCTGCTGCAGTGTGTGCAAACCTGGTCAAGAACTACAGGAAACGTCTGACCTCTGTAACTGCAAACAACGGCTTCTGGACCAAATATTAACACTGATTTTCTCAGGTGTTTAAATACTTACTGTAATGCTGCAGAACCCCAAGCAACCAGGCAAAGATCTGAACAAACGTGGATTTATTGAAAACACAGCAGTAAAGTCCAAGCTGAGCAAAAGGCTTGCTTTAGCGTCTCAAAGGCTTCGCCAGCCTCTTTCGTCCACTCAGAAGGGTTCATCCCCTTCTTAGTGAGAGGCAGCACTACTGCAGAAAATTTGCGATAGAAATTGGCGAAACCGAGGAAACGCTGTAATCCCTTTAGATCTCTAGGCTGAGGCTAGTCCAGGACAGCTGAGAGTTTGGAGGGGGTCCATCGCCAATCCTCGTTCAGAGACTATATACCCTAGAAAAGGGCATTTCTTTCACTTCAAACAAGCATTTCTCGAGCTTGGCGTACAAGTGATTCTCTCTCAGCCTCTGGAAAACCTGACAAACATGATCCCGGTGAGTCTGCAAGTCTTTAGTATGATTAGTAGATTAGTATGTCATCTAAATAGACAACCACGAGTCTACCCAAGAAATCCCGAAGGACATCATTGATGAACTCCTGGAAGACTGCAGGAGCATTACAGAGACCGAAAGGCATCACTAGATACTCATAATGCCCCTCTCTAGTATTAAATGCGGTCTTCCATTCGTCACCCTTACGAATACGTACTAAGTTGTACGCACCCCTCAAATCGAGTTTGGTAAAAATCCGGGCCCCTGCCACCTGAGCAAACAAATCTTCAATAAGTGGAAGGGGGTACCGATTCTTCACCGTAATTCGATTGAGGGTGTGAAAATCAATGCAGGGTCTCAATCCGCCGTCTTTCTTCTCAACGAAAAAGAATCCTGCCCCTGCGGGCGAAGTAAACGGTCGGATGAAACCCTTTATCAAGATTCTCCTTTATATATTCTCGCTGGGCCTGAATTTCAGGCCCAGTAAGATTATACAGATGCCCTCTGGGTGGCATGGTACCTGGCAACAAATCAATAGGACAATCATATGGCCTATAAGGAGATAACACATCAGACCCTTGTGGGATAAACACGTCTTGGAAGTGATGATAGCGTTTGGGTAACGCACTCAGCACTACCGTGGATGCAAGTGGCAACACCGGGCAAATGCACCTGTCAGAACTCCACTTGCAAATTTGGCCGGAACGCCAGTCCACAACTGGATTATGAAGTCTCAACCAGGGAAGGCCCAAAATCACAGGAGTGGATGGCATGTCCAGGGTTAAAAGGTTTAAGACTTCCCGGTGACCAGCCCCTACCTTTACCTGCAACCCAGGTGTCATCCACAACGACCGGCCTTTTTGAAGGGGAGACACATCCACAGCGGTGACGGAAATGGCTTCTCCCGGTTTGAAGACTGGGATCTGTAGTCGTTGGACCAGGGAAGAGTCAATGAAGTTACCGGCAGCTCCCGAGTCAAGTAAGGCAGAGATAGGATGGTTATTCCCTTGCCACTCAATAGTAATAGGTATGAGAAGACGACTTCTTTTAAGAGGAGGCAGCAGAGTACCTAGTGGATTCTCCTCAATCTCCACTAGGCTTTGTCGTTTCCTGACAATAGTAAAGGACATTTCTTTAGTCGGTGCCCAACTCCTCCACAATATAAGCAAAGACCCTCATTCTGGCGACGAGCCCTCTCCGTAGGGGTAAGACGCGAAGACCCCAGTTCCATGGGTTCCTCAGCAGGTTTACTGGGTCGTGGAGATGGGGTGGAAGAAACTGAATGAGAAGCCCGCTCCAGACGACGTTCTCGAATGCGACGATCAGCGTTGATTGCTTGTTGGATTGCCACATCTAGAGATGATGGAGATGGTAGAGATAATAGTAGATCTCTGACAGGGTCGAAGAGTCCCAACCGGAATCGGTGGCGAAGAGCAGCATCCCCCCAGTTGGTAAAGGTGGCCCAGCGACGGAACTCTGCAGCAAATTCTTCCGCTGTGCGTCGTCCTTGTTGGAGTTGTTCCAGTTGAGTCTCAGCAGTTTGAGTGTGATCTGGGTCGTCATACAAAACCCCCATAGCATGAAAGAAGGCCTCTACTGAGTCAAATGCGGGATCCCGTGTCTGGAGGTTAAAGGCCCAGCGTTGCGGGTCCTTCCTCAATAGAGACATCACTATGCCGATCCTTTGGTATTACCCGATGATACATGGTGCAGTTCAAAGTATAAGCGGCAGGAGTCACAGAAGTTGAGAAACTCCTGCCTATTACCTGAAAAAACCTCAAGTAGGGGTATCTTGGGTTCCACTGGGCGTTCTGCTGAAGTCGGGTCGGGCAAACCCTGGCATCCCTGGAGGAGGATTTTAAGCTCGTCCCTGACTTTTGCCAGTTGTGCATGGATCTTATTAATATTCACAGCAGAGATGTTTATCCTGTGTTGGACCAAGAGGTTCGCTGCTCCGGTCAATTCCACAAGCTGCTGTTGGATACGATCCATAATAACTGGAAGTTGGGGCTCACTGTTCTGTAATGCTGCAGAACCCCAAGCAACCAGGCAAAGATCTGAACAAACGTGGATTTATTGAAAACACAGCAGTAAAGTCGAAGCCAGAAATCATACAGAAATAAAGTAGTCCAAATAATAACCTCTGTGGGAAAACGTCAGAGAAAAGCCAGACCAGGCTAAAGTTCATACAGAATAGTCCGTGAAACCAAATACCTAAGGATGAGACGGTGAAGTATCCAAGGTCCGATCTGAGGCCACACACGGTGCAACTGTAGAGCAGAGACGAGGTTTCCAGAGGCATTCACTACATGGAGACATGCATGGAACAACCTTAGTGACTCTGAACCAGCATACTCCCAGGTTGTAGAGACAACAGTGAGCACTGATCAGCAAGGGAGATCACTTTTAAACACCTGCTGGCCAATCACAGAGTGCTGCTTGTCAGAACCTCATAGGTCATGCGATGATCCTACTCATTAGCACCTGTGCAGCAAATCCCTAATCAACGTTGAATTTGTGCACAGATGCTTTACCTGCCAGTGGCCGACGTAGCGCATAAGATGCACGCACACTCGGCCGCGCATTCCTTTGCGAATAACCCCCCCGGGCGTGCACGCGGACGCCCAACAGACTCGGCACGGGATTGTGCCAGCATGGATGCCGGAACGGAACCCGCAGGAGACACCGGATGCAGGACCGGCCGTAAATTATTGCCATCAGCCCGGCAATTCTGCCTCAGAGATCCCCGCGGCCCTCTCCTCTGGCGCCCATGCGGACGCCCCACCGTATATACAGTAACTGGCCAAACATGTCTCCAGACCTAGACCCTATCCTGCATCTGTGGGGCATCCTCAAGGTGGAGGAGAGCAAGGTCACCAGTTCTGTGATGTCATCATAGAGGAGTGGAAGAGAATTCCAGTGGCAACCTGGGAAACTCGAGTGAACTCCAAGCCCATGAGAATTAAGGCATTGCTGGAAAATAATGGTGGCCACACAAAATATTGACAATTTGGCCACTTTCACTCAGGGGTGTACTCACTTATGTTCCCAGTGGTTTAGACATTAATGGCTGTGTGTTGAATTATTTTGAGGGCACCAAATTTACACTGTTATACAAGCCGTACACTGACTACTTTACATAGTATCATAGTGTCAGGTCTTCAGTGCTGTCCCATGAAAAGATAGAATAAAATATTCACAAAAATGTGAGGGTGTACTGACTTTTGTGAGATACTGTGTATCTGAACACTCTGTATATACCAGTAGATCACCAGGGAAGGCACACAGTATATATCTCTGGGAGCTCTGTATATACCACTAGATCACCAGGGACTGGGCACAGTATATATCTCTGGGCACTCTGTATATACCACTAGATCACCAGGGACTAGGCACAGGATATATCTCTGGACCCTCTATATATGCCACTAGATCACAGGACTGGGCACAGTATATATCTCTGGTCGCTCTGTAAATACCACTAGATCGCCAGGGACTGGGCACAGTATATATCTCTGGTCACTCTGTAAATACCACTAGATCGCCAGGGACTGGGCTCAGTATATATCTGTGGGCACTCTGTATATACCACTAGATCACCAGGGACTGGGCACAGTATATATCTCTGGTCGCTCTGTAAATACCACTAGATCACCAGGGCCTGGGCACAGTATATATCTCTGGTCGCTCTGTAAATACCACTAGATCACCAGGGACTGGGCACAGTATATATCTCTGGTCACTCTGTAAATACCACTAGGTCACCAGGGACTGGGCACAGTATATATCTCTGGGCACTCTGTATATGCCACTAGATCACCAGGGACTGGGCACAGTATATATCTCTGGTCACTCTGTAAATACCACTAGATCACCAGGGACTGGGCACAGTATATATCTCTGGGCACTCTATATATACCACTAGATCACCAGGGACTGGGCACAGTATATATCTCTGGTCGCTCTGTAAATACCACTAGATCACCAGGGACTGGGCACAGTATATATCTCTGGGCACTCTGTATATACCACTAGATCACCAGGGACTGGGCACAGTATATATCTCTGGTCGCTCTGTAAATACCACTAGATCACCAGGGACTGGGCACAGTATATATCTCTGGTCACTCTGTAAAAAACCACTAGATCACCAGGGACTGGGCACAGTATATATCTCTGGTCACTCTGCAAATGCCACTAGATCACCAGGGACTGGGCACAGTATATATCTCTGGACCCTCTATATATGCCACTAGATCACAGGACTGGGCACAGTATATATCTCTGGACACTCTATATATGCCACTAGATCACAGGACTGGGCACAGTATATATCTCTGGTCGCTCTTTAAATACCACTAGATCACCAGGGACTGGGCACAGTATATATCTCTGGGCACTCTGTATATACCACTAGATCACCAGGGACTGGGCACAGTATATATCTGTGGGCATCTCGGCTCATGCCTTGTCATATGTGTCTGATCACTTAATGTATCTCATCATATCATGTGCGATACTGTCTGAGAGAACCACACGGCACTACACTCCCCATCGTTGTTTGGTTCTTTACTGTTGCGGGTCCCAGCAGGGATGTAGTTAACACTAGGTTGGCCGATTGCTCCACGGCAGTAATTACGTGCCCACTGAGGTCTGCGTTACCTGTTAGTCCTGAAATCTGACACCTAATCAAACATTGAGAAGAAGAAGGCAGCAGAACGCCCACTGAGTCACTGCACTACACCTCACTCCACCTGTCTTCCGGAAGTGGTGCAGGTATGTGAGGAATCCCCTCCGCCACCTGCAGATCACCGAGGGGCGCAGGGTACTGGGGCTGTGCTGGTATCGAGAGGACGCAGCGGAGGTCAATGCCCAGGATCAGCCATGAAATCTGAAGAGGACGAATACAACTTTGTGTTCAAAGGTGAGTCCGTCACTGCACGTAACGCCTGCCACCACCCACTGCCATCAGTACCCATCCCTGGAGCCCGGGCAAAGTCCCACCTGGTGCATGATCATTACAGAGCGTTTCCCCTTTTTAAAAAACAATATCATCTTTAAATTCTGAGTTAAAGGAATCATAGACGCAGCCTATGAACAGCTGTGGGGCCCATAACCAAGCTATGATGGAATGGGTCCTCAGGCGAAGGATAGTTGCATTGGCACCCCTTAAACAGGTCCCTGGCGACTGGCCAAGGCATAGGATAGGACATAGGGGCCAACCTTCAAACGATGCTCCGCCCTGAGCACAATGTGGGCATGGATAGGGCACGGGGTGGCACTGTTACTTATACGCTTATTAAGGCTCTGTATGGTGCCGTAGGGCAGCATTATGTGTGCATTATATGGCACTGTGGTTTGGTTATTTTATGTTTCTGTGGGCACCGTATGGGGATATTATTTAGGAATGGAATGGCATTCTTTGCATGGCACTGTGTGGTGGTATTTGTAAAGCACTGCATGGCACTACTATTTGATCATTGTATTTGAGCCCTGTATATAGTTATAAATGAGACACTGAGGCGATGATAGGTAGGTACTGAATGGCACTCTTCACTGGTCGTTGCCCAGCACTATATGGTGGTATTACCTAGGTAACTGTATGGTAGTATATTTCAAGCTGTCCATGGCACTATTATTTGGCCATTATATATGGCTCCCCTAGATTTAGGTAATGTGAGGTGGTGATCTTTAGATGCTGAATGCCATTGTATGGTGGTATTATTTATACACTATATGGCAATATTATTTCACCATTCTGTGATGGTGGAGGCCCTGTATATTAGTATTATTCAGGAACTGTGGATAGATAATTAGATACTGTAATATTAGTTTTGTACAGTATAGCACAATTATTTGGCCATGGGGTCCCTATATATAGGTATTATTTAGTCACTAAATGGCAATCTTTTCCAGCCATTGCTTGGCACTGTATGGCACTATTATTAAACCAGTATATATTCCTACAGGCCCTATGTTTGTATAATGTGGACATTGTGAGGTGATGATATTAAAGCACTGTATGGCACTATTATTTGACCGTTATACGGTGCTGAAAACACTGTGTATTTCTATTATTTAGGCACTGTGGGGTCATAATACTTTGGGAAGATACTGTATGGCACTCATATTTGGTCACTGTATGGTAGCATTATTTTAAAGGCAATCTGTCACATTGAACATATTATCTGAGCAGAAGGAGCTGAGCAAAGAGATATATAGTTTTATGGGAAAAGAGTCAGTAAAACTTGACAGCCTTCCCTCTATGAGGAGGAGGTGGTCCTATCAGTGACTGACAGCCTTCCCTCTATGAGGAGGAGGTCCTATCAGTGACTGACAGCCTTCCCTCTATGAGGAGGTCCTATCAGTGACTGACAGCCTTCCCTCTATGAGGAGGAGGTCCTATCAGTGACTGACAGCCTTCCCTCTATGAGGAGGTCCTATCAGTGACTGACAGCCTTCCCTCTATGAGGAGGAGGTCCTATCAGTGACTGACAGCCTTCCCTCTATGAGGAGGAGGTCCTATCAGTGACTGACAGCCTTCCCTCTATGAGGAGGAGGTCCTATCAGTGACTGGCAGCCTTCCCTCTATGAGGAGGAGGTCCTATCAGTGACTGGCAGCCTTCCCTCTATGAGGAGGAGGTCCTATTAGTGACTGACAGCCTTCCCTCTATGAGGAGGAGGTCCTATCAGTGACTGACAGCCTTCCCTCTATGAGGAGGTCCTATCAGTGACTGACAGCCTTCCCTCTATGAGGAGGAGGTCCTATCAGTGACTGACAGCCTTCCCTCTATGAGGAGGTCCTATCAGTGACTGACAGCCTTCCCTCTATGAGGAGGAGGTCCTATCAGTGACTGACAGCCTTCCCTCTATGAGGAGGTCCTATCAGTGACTGACAGCCTTCCCTCTATGAGGAGGAGGTCCTATCAGTGACTGACAGCCTTCCCTCTATGAGGAGGAGGTCCTATCAGTGACTGACAGCCTTCCCTCTATGAGGAGGAGGTCCTATCAGTGACTGGCAGCCTTCCCTCTATGAGGAGGAGGTCCTATCAGTGACTGGCAGCCTTCCCTCTATGAGGAGGAGGTCCTATTAGTGACTGACAGCCTTCCCTCTATGAGGAGGAGGTCCTATCAGTGACTGACAGCCTTCCCTCTATGAGGAGGAGGTCCTATCAGTGACTGACAGCCTTCCCTCTATGAGGAGGAGGTCCTATCAGGGACTGACAGCCTTCCCTCTATGAGGAGGAGGTCCCATCAGTGATTGACAGCCTTCCCTCTATGAGAAGGAGGAGGTCCTGTCAGTGACTGACAGCCTTCCCTCTATGAGAAGGAGGAGGTCCTGTCAGTGACTGACAGCCTTCCCTCTATGAGGAGGAGGAGGTCCTATCAGTGATTGACAGCCTTCCCTCTATGAGGAGGAGGTCCTATCAGTGACTGACAGCCTTCCCTCTATGAGGAGGTCCTATCAGTGACTGACAGCCTTCCCTCTATGAGGAGGAGGTCCCATCAGTGATTGACAGCCTTCCCTCTATGAGGAGGAGGAGGTCCTATTAGTGACTGACAGCCTTCCCTCTATGAGGAGGAGGTCCCATCAGTGATTGACAGCCTTCCCTCTATGAGGAGGAGGTCCTATCAGTGACTGACAGCCTTCCCTCTATGAGGAGGCGGTCCTATCAGTGACTGACAGCATTCCCTCTATGAGGTGAAGGTCCTATCAGTGACTGACAGCCTTCCCTCTATGATGAGGCGGTCCTATCAGTGACTGACAGCCTTCCCTCTATGAGGAGGAGGAGGAGGTCCTATCAGTGACTGACAGCCGTCCCTCTATGAGGAGGAGGTCATATCCATGACTGTCAGCCTTCCCTCTATGAGGAGGAGGTCCTATCAGTGACTGACAGCCTTCCCTCTATGAGGAGGAGGTCCTATCAGTGACTGACAGCCTTCCCTCTATGAGGAGGCGGTCCTATCAGTGACTGACAGCCTTCCCTCTATGAAGAGGAGGTCCTATCAGGGACTGACAGTCTTCCCTCTATGAGGTGGAGGTCCTATCAGTGACTGACATCCTTCCATCTATGAGGAGGCGGTCCTATCAGTGACTGACAGCCTTCCCTCTATGAGGAGGAGGTCCTATCAGTGACTGACAGCCTTCCCTCTATGAGGAGGAGGAGGAGGAGGTCCTATCAGTGACTGACAGCCTTCCCTCTATCAGGAGGAGGAGGAGGTCCTATCAGTGACTGACAGCCTTCCCTCTATGAGGAGGAGGTTCTATCATAGGACCTCCTCCTCATAGAGGGAATGCTATCAGTCACTGATAGTCAGGGGCACAAGCCTCAATGAATATGGCCCAATATTCAAAGTCCACCCCCCACCCCCGCACATTGCATTTTGCTGTACTTGCTATACAGCAGAACATACCTCTAACCTCCAGGTGACATCTCCTCTGATATAGATCTTCTCTGTCATCATCTTCTCCAGCCGCCTCGTCTCTGCAGAGTGTAACACACAAACATCTTAGCTTCCTCAAATTTCTATCATCCTCCAACCTGGAGCCCCCACAGTGTTATCCTGCTGCTTACTATGCCCCCCCCCCCCCAATACCCTCAAATACTATCCTGAAGAAAAATAAGTGCCATACAGATAATCTTCCCCATAGTAATAGCGCTCCTCATAGTCCCACCAATAGTAATTCCCTTCTAGAATGCCCCCATTAGTAATACTGCCCCCATTAAGTAATTTGCCCCCACACTGCCCCACATTAAGTAATTTGCCCCCAGTCTCATACCAGCTATACATATATAATAATATACAAGAGAATATACCAGTAGTACCTACTACCTGGGCTTAGGTCCTTGCGCCTAGGCTGGCTCATGCTGAATCGACTAGTGCTGCCTGCTGAACACTGGAGGCTGGACCTGGCTAGCTCAGTTGACGCTGACTGACTATGCCTGGGCCTGGCTGGCAGTCAGAGAACGACCGACCGTTTCAACAATATGGCTGGGCAAGACGCCAGTGAGTACAGTGGAGTAGTGATTGCAGTGGCACCGTCACCGCGCTTGTCTGTTCCTGCAGAAACAAGAATTGGCCAGCGGTGCAGCAGCGCTGATGACGTTGTGATGTCACAGTGCGCTGTGTGATCTGGACGTGCTGCGCGGCCCTGTCTCCTGCCATGGGGTTGGAATCGGATCGGATACTAGTTGTTGGGGCTGCTGCTGGCGCGAGGTGCGGGGCAGTGGTAGATTGATTAGGGGCCCTGGCCCTGAATAAAAGGCCCTAGCGGTGCCCCTGCAGATAGGACCTCCTCCTCATAGAGGGAAGGCAGTCAGTCACTGATAGGACCGTCTCCTCATAGAGGGAAGGCTGTCAGTCACTGAGAGGACCGTCTCCTCATAGAGGGAAGGCAGTCAGTCACTGATAGGACCGTCTCCTCATAGAGGGAAGGCTGTCAGTCACTGATAGGACCGTCTCCTCATAGAGGGAAGGCTGTCAGTCACTGATAGGACCGTCTCCTCATAGAGAGAAGGCTGTCAGTCACTGATAGAACCGTCTTCTCATAGAGGGAAGGCTGTCAGTCACTGATAGGACCTCCTCCTCCTCATAGAGGGAAGGCTGTCAGTCACTGATAGGACCTCCTCCTCATAGAGGGAAGGCTGTCAGTCACTGATAGGACCTCCTCCTCATAGAGGGAAGGCTGTCAGTCACTGATAGGACCTCCTCCTCATAGAGGGAAGGCTGTCAGTCACTGATAGGACCTCCTCCTCATAGAGGGAAGGCTGTCAGTCACTGATAGGACCTCCTTCTCATAGAGGGAAGGATGTCAGTCACTGATAGGACCTCCTCCTCATAGAGGGAAGGATGTCAGTCACTGATAGGACCTCCTCCTCATAGAGGGAAGGCTGTCAGTCACAGATAGGACCGCCTCCTCATAGAGGGAAGGCTGTCAGTCACTGATAGGACCGCCTCCTCATAGAGGGAAGGCTGTCAGTCACTGATAGGACCTCCTCCTCATAGAGGGAAGGCTGTCAGTCACTGATAGGACCTCCTCCTCATAGAGGGAAGGCTGTCAGTCACTGATAGGACCTCCTCCTCATAGAGGGAAGGATGTCAGTCACTGATAGGACCTCCTCCTCATAGAGGGAAGGCTGTCAGTCACAGATAGGACCGCCTCCTCATAGAGGGAAGGCTGTCAGTCACTGATAGGACCTCCTCCTCATAGAGGGAAGGCTGTCAGTCACTGATAGGACCTCCTCCTCGTAGAGGGAAGGCTGTCAGTCACTGATAGGACCTCCTCCTCATAGAGGGAAGGCTGTCAGTCACTGATAAGACCTCCTCCTCATAGAGGGAAGGCTGTCAGTCACTGATAGGACCTCCTCCTTATAGAGGGAAGGCTGTCAGTCACTGATAGGACCTCCTCCTAAATAAAGGGAAGGCTGTCAGTCACTGATAGGACCTCCTCCTAAATAAAGGGATGGCTTTCAATCACTGATAGGATCTCCTCCTAAATAAAAAGAAGGCTGTCAGTCACTGATAGGACCTCCTCCTCATAGAGGGAAGGCTGTCAATCACTGATAGGACCTCCTCCTCATAGAGGGAAGGCTGTCAGTCACTGATAGGACCTCCTCCTCATAGAGGGATGGCTGTGAGTCACTGATAGGACCTTCGCCTCATAGAGGGATGGCTGTCAATCACTGATAGGACCTCCTACTCATAGAGGGAAGGCTGTCAGTCACTGATAGGACCTCCTCCTCATAGAGGGAAGGCTGCCAGTCACTGATAGGACCTCCTCCTCATAGAGGGAAGGCTGCCAGTCACTGATAGGACCTCCTCCTCATAGAGGGAAGGCTGTCAGTCACTGATAGGACCTCCTCCTCATAGAGGGAAGGCTGCCAGTCACTGATAGGACCTCCTCCTCATAGAGGGAAGGCTGTCAGTCACTGATAGGAACTCCTCCTCATAGAGGGAAGGCTGCCAGTCACTGATAGGACCTCCTCCTCATAGAGGGAAGGCTGTCAGTCACTGATAGGACCTCCTCCTCATAGAGGGGAGGCTGCCAGTCACTGATAGGACCTCCTCCTCATAGAGGGAAGGCTGTCAGTCACTGATAGGACCTCCTCCTCATAGAGGGGAGGCTGCGAGTCACTGATAGGACCTCCTCCTCATAGAGGGAAGGCTGTCAGTCACTGATAGGACCTCCTCCTCATAGAGGGAAGGCTGTCAGTCACTGATAGGACCTTCTCCTCATAGAGGGAAGGATGTCAGTCACTGATAGGACCTCCTCCTCATAGAGGGAAGGCTGTCAATCACTGATAGGACCTCCTCCTGGACATCAAAGCCCAGAATGAGCAGGAATATAAAAATGAATGAAATACAAGTTTTACTGAATATTTTTTTTCAACTGATATATTAATCTGCAGTATTATTATTGCAGTATTATTGAAGTACTGCACTACTCTATATGGTGGTATTATTTAAACACTGCACAGCTCTATATGGTGGTATTTAAGCACTGTATGGCTCTATATGGCGATCTTATTTAAGCACTGTATGGCTCTATATGGCGATCTTATTTAAGCACTGTATGGCTCTATATGGCGATCTTATTTAAGCACTGTATGGCTCTATATGGCGATCTTATTTAAGCACTGTATGGCTCTATATGGCAATCTTATTTAAGCACTGTATGGCACTATTATTTGACTATGAAGATTTATATATATTTATTCCAGTGCATTGTGGGAGATTATCCAGAATAATAACTTATAGCATTTTATTTCCTTTTGCTTTGGATGTGTCTAGAGCAGAGGCAGCACTGTTACTCTGACATCCACATTTTTGTAGATTTTTTTTACGCTGATAGCTCAGATTTAGGCCTCTTTCACACAGCCGTGCGCTGGCCGGGCCCATGCTGGTCGGCGATCCGTCCGTTCCGTAAAAAGATAGAGGAAGTTCTGTATTTTTGCGGAACGGAAGCAAGTGCTTCCGTGGGTTTTCGTGCTTCCGTGGGGTTTCGTGCTTCTGTTCTGCACCCATTTGCAAGTGAATGGGTCCGCATCCGTGATGCAGAATGCACGCGGCTGGTGACCCGTGTATTGCGGAACTGCCGTATGCTGCCCGCAATATGGCCATGGAACGAATACGTTCGTGGGAAAGAAGCCTTAACATTTAGTCCGGTTTACTTTTCACCAATTGAAAATGGCACCACACCTTCTTCTCTATTCACATCCAAAGCTAAATACAGTTACCAGGATGGAGTACATTGTGGGAGGTACGAGGCATAACCTTTCCTCCCCACAGTGGTTAACAAACAAGCTTATCACACACAGTATTTACCTACAAACTCCACCTGACCCGTAAACTGTGTCCTGACAATAAAACTCTTAAGTGAAGTTTGTGTCTCCTAGTGACCTACTGCAGGAGATCACTTATCCTGAGCTTCCTGCTGCACGAATACAATGATAGAGTTACAGTGAATACTGACACACACCTCTACAGACCTTAATTATAGGTTTCTCAGATATGCTGAGACTTGTAGTTCCAGGATGGTCTAATCATTATCAGTGATCGGTATACAATATTTTTAGAGTCTCCAGGAGCGATGGACTCAGGAGGGGTTGTCTGCACATGATCCGTGCACAGAGATATAAAAGATGACTGCGCCTCACTGGCAAATAGTCCTGCTGCATCCAAGCCACAGCTGAGCTGTGTATCTAAGCTTATTGTGTGTGATACTGGCTGCTAAGGTGCTGTATCTAAGCCTCTGTTGTGCGATACTGTGTGCTGTGGTGGTGTATCTAATCTTATCATGTGGGATACTGTGTATGAGGACGCCATGACTCGCTGTACATTAGCGGGGCGGTGGTAGCTTGCTGAAGCCCATTTGCAAGCAGTCTCTTTTATGTCACATATGAGAAGTGACGGGTGTGTGAGCTCTAACATGTCACAACATAGGCTGCGGCGATGTGTGGGAGAGATGGAGGTGAAGCTTCTATCACACCGCCACACCCTGCCGCACTGTATAGTTACTGTATAATCTGGGAGCAAACATTCCCACAGTCTGCTGAGCTGTGTATCTAATCCTATCCTGTGTGATACTGTCTGCTGAGCTGTGTATCTAATCCTGTCCTGTGTGATACTGTCTGCTGAGCCGTGTATCTAATCCTATCCTGTGTGATACTGACTGCTGAGCTGTGTATCTAATCCCATCCTGTGTGATACTGTCTGCTGAGCTGTGTATCTAATCCTATCCTGTGTGATACTGTCTGCTGAGCTGTGTATCTAATCCTATCCTGTGTGATACTGTCTGCTGAGCTGTGTATCTAATCCTATCCTGTGTGATACTGTCTGATGAGCTGTGTATCTAATCCTATCCTGTGTGATACTGTCTGCTGAGCTGTGTATCTAATCCTATCCTGTGTGATACTGTCTGCTGAGCTGTGTATCTAATCCTATCCTGTGTGATACTGTCTGCTGAGCTGTGTATCTAATCCTATCCTGTGTGATACTGTCTGCTGAGCTGTGTATCTAATCCTATCCTGTGTGATACTGTCTGCTGAGCTGTGTATCTAATCCTATCATGTGTGATACTCTCTGCTGAGCTGTGTATCTAATCCTATCCTGTGTGATACTGACTGCTGAGCTGTGTATCTAATCCTATCCTGTGTGATACTGTCTGCTGAACTGTGTATCTAATCCTCTCCTGTGTGATACTGTCTGCTGAGCTGTGTATCTAATCCTATCATGTGTGATACTCTCTGCTGAGCTGTGTATCTAATCCTGCCATGTGTGATACATAATACAAAACAGCGCCACGCTTGTTGCAGCTCAGCCCTGTTCACTTCAGTGATGTTTAGCTGCAGTACGAGACTCATCCTGTGGAGAGATGTGGCGCTGTTTCTGGAGCACAGCAGCCATGTCTTTCTGGATTCTATATTATACATCAGTGGCGCCATCTGCAGGCCTCATATAGAACTACCTGCCGGTTTCTTCAGTTTTTCATCCGTTTTTCTCTTCCCCGCAGTGGTTTTGATTGGAGAGTCCGGGGTGGGTAAAACCAACCTGTTGTCCAGGTTCACCCGGAATGAGTTTAACCATGACAGCCGTACCACCATAGGCGTGGAGTTCTCTACCCGGACCCTGACCCTGGACGGTCACTTGGTGAAGGCTCAGATCTGGGACACGGCCGGACTGGAGCGTTATAGAGCGATTACGTCCGCGTAAGTTTCTGGGGTGGGCGGGGCTAAAATGAAAAGTTAGTTTTTTGGGACATATGTATTCCTGCGACAAATTACATTGTGACTCCCAGTAAAACCTCCCTAAAATTTCTCTTTGTCCTCCTTTAGGTATTACAGGGGGGCTGTTGGCGCTCTGCTAGTGTATGACATCACCAAGCACCAGTCATACGAAAGTGTGGACCGGTGGCTGAAGGAGCTGTATGACCACGCGGAGGCCAGTATCATCGTCATGATGGTGGGAAACAAGTCTGACCTGAAAGACGAGGCTCGGGAGGTGCCCACAGAGGAAGCCAAGATGTATGCAGGTGAGTTACACCACTGGGGGGCGCCATGTGTATTCTTAGTGGCAACAGGACAAAGGTGCCCATACACATTAGGTGTGTCCCGATTCTCCTTCAGCAGAAGATGTTGGGGGAATAAAAGCCTCTTGTGGTCACGGCTCCTCCACTCGGCAATCAGCGTAGCCATTCATTTATTGTGGTAGCCTCAGCCCCTCTCAAGGGTCCGAGGCTACCGCAGCAATAGTTCCTATGGATTATTATTTTTTTGTATTAAAACACAAGAAAAACGGTATAAATGTGGTATCACTGTAATCGTACTGACCTGGAGAATGAAGAGAACAGGTCAGTTTATTTCATAGAGAACTCCGTAATAAACAAAACCCATAAACTATATAAATGTGGTATCTCTGTAATCGTACTGACCCGGAGAATGAAGAGAACAGGTCAGTTTTATTTCGTAGGGAACGTTGTAAAAACAAAACCCAAAAACTATATAAATGTGGTATCTCTGTAATCGTACTGACCCGGAGAATAAAGAGAACAGTCAGTTTTATCTCATAGAGAACTCCGTAATAAACAAAACCCATAAACTATATAAATGTGGTATCTCTGTAATTGTACTGACCCGGAGAATGAAGAGAACAGGTCAGTTTTATCTCATAGAGAACTCCATAATAAACAAAACCCATAAACTATATAAATGTGGTATTACTGTAATCGTACTGACCTGGAGAATGAAGAGAACCGATCAGTTTTATCTCATAGGGAACGACGTAAAAACAAAACCCATAAAACTATATAAATGTGGTATCTCTGTAATCGTACTGACCCGGAGAATGAAGAGAACAGATCAGTTTTATCTCATAGGGAACGACGTAAAAACAAAACCCATAAAACTATATAAATGTGGTATCGCTGTAATCGTACTGACCTGGAGAATGAAGAGAACAGGTCAGTTTTATCCCATCAGGAATGCAGTAAAAATTAAATCCACAAAACTACTGCATAATTATATATTTTTTCCCAATTTTCACCCCATTTGGATTTTTTTTTCCAGCTTTCAACTACATCGTATTCAATATTAACCCTTGCGCAAACAGCAGAGACCTGCGGCTAATTACCGCGACCGGCAACAATGCCGATCGTGGTAATTAAAGGCTTTAGATCAGTGGCGTAGCTAGAAATGACTGGGCCCTACAGCAAATTTTTAAATGGGGCCCCCCTCCCCCAGTAATTTTTCGCAACCCCTTTCTTTCACGCCACCCCCATTCCTGTGGCTAGTAAAGATCACTCTCTCAGACCAGGTCCCGCAGCTGTTCCATCAGTCTATACTGCCACTGTATATAATTTTATTGTGTAATACTGTTGAGGGGGCCCTGACAAAATCTTTTAGTCCTCCTCCTCCTGGATGGGCCCCTTCTGGGTCAGGGCCCCAAAGCAGCCGCTTCCCCTATAGCTACGCCCTTGCTTTAGATGCTTTGATCAAGTGAGATCACAGCATCTAAATGGTCAAAAACCTGCGGCCAATGGGGATGCCGGTAATTGGTTTGAATGCGCTCAGCCTCGCTGAAGAGGCTGAGAACATTCAAACTGCAATTCTTATTTTGGCCACCAGGTGGCAGGCCAACATAAGAAGTGAGCAATTCTCAGTAAGGCTAGTTTCACACTTGCGGGAGGACGGATCCGACAGGCTGTTCACCATGTCGGATCCGTCCTGCGGCTATTTCGCCGTGCCCGTGGACCGCCGCTCCGTCCCCATTGACTATAATGGGGACGGGGGCGGAGCTCCGGCGAAGCACGGCGGTGCACGGAGAAAACCGCCGGACTAAAAAGCCTGACATGCAGTAATTTTAGTCCGGCGGCCTTTCTCCGTGCACCGCCGTGCTGCGCCGGAGCTCCGCCCCCGTCCCCATTATAGTCAATGGGGACGGAGCGGCGGTCCGCCGGCACGGCGAAATAGCCGCAGGACGGATCCGACATGGTGAACAGCCTGTCGGATCCGTCCTGCCGCAAGTGTGAAAGTACCCTAATAAGTCCAGTTTAAAAATACATGATTGCTCAAAATTAAAAGATTAATTTTGTAGGCTCAAATACGAGTTTCAAAATCATTACAAAGAAACTCTTAAAAATATATATAAAGAATTAAAAAAATATAAAGGATTATATCACCGCCTTTCCGTATAATAAAAAACAAAATGCCTAAATAACAAAAAATATAAATATCATGGGTATCACAGTGACCAAAACAGCCTGTACTATTAAAATCAAAAAATATTTTTCCAATACGGTGAATGGCGTAATGGAAAAAAGGGTCAAAACTGTGAATTTGCCATTTTTTTCATTGCTTCTCTCACACAATTTTTTTTTCCAATACGGTAAATGGCGTAACGGAAAAAAAGGGTTAAAATGGTCAATTTGCCATTTTTTTCATTGCTTCTTTTTCGCAATTTTTTTTTCCAATACGGTAAATGGCGTAATGGAAAAAAGGCTCAAAATGGTCAATTTGCCATTTTTTTCATTGCTTCTCTTACACAAAAAATGTAATAAAATGTGATCAAAAAGTCACACACACTTCAAAATGAAACTACAGTAAAAACTACAGATTGTCCCGCAAAAAATGAGCCCCGAAACAGCTCAGTTGATATTACTATAAAAAAAAGTTCTGGGAGTCAGAACATGGTGATGCAAAAAAAAAAAAAAAATAATTGAGAAAAAAAAAAGTTGAAAATTATTTTTACACTATTTAGACATAAAAAGCCTATACTTATGTAATCATACTGACCTAGAGAATGGATGGCAAACGGAACACCGTGCACACAAAACCCGTAGAACGGTGGAGGAATCTTTTTTTTTTTTTTTTTTTTTATTCCACCCCATTTGGATTTTTTTTACCGCTTTCCACTATATTGTATGCCATAATTAAAAGGTAGCGTTGGAAAGTACAACTTTTCCCGCAAAACCCTCATGCAGCTATGTGAACGGAAATATAAAAATGTTCTGGCTCAAGGAAGATAGGGAAGAAAAATGAAAACTTAAAAATGAAAAAAAAAACTCCGGTATCCTAAGAGTTAAACCCTTGAGTCTCAGATAATTTTTTGTTTTTCTCTCTGCCTTCCTGGAGCCATAACTTTTTTATTTTTCCTTTCATATCGCTGTATGAGGGCTTGTCTTTTGTTGGACAAGTTGTACTTTCTAGTGGCACCACTTAATATTGCATAGGATGTAGTGAGAAGCTGAATTTTTTTTTTTCCAAACAAGGTGGAATTGGAAAAAAATGCAATTCTGACATCTTTTTAGGGGTTTTGTCTCTATGGCGTTCCCTATGTGGTAAAACTGACCTAGTTACCTTCGTTCTCCGGGTCAGTACGATGACAGCGATATCACATTTATATAGTTTTTTTTGTGTTTTAATAACGAAAAAAAAATTGGGGGAAAAAATGATTTTTTTTCAGTTCATTGCCATCTTCTGATCCCCATAACCTTTTTATAGTTATGTCTACGGAACTGTGTTGGGGCTCATTTTTTGTGGGATGATCTGTGTTTTTTATTTATACCACATGGACCCACTTTTTGATGACATTTTATTTAATATTTTTTAAGTGAAGCAATAAAAAAAAGGCGAATTAGGCTTTAGATATTTTTTTCGATTATGCCATTCACTGTAAGGGATAAATATTTTTATATTTTAATAGTTCAGGCAATAGCTGCAATGCCTATGATCTTTGTTTTTTATTGTTTAATTCTAGGGAAAGGAGGTGATTAGAATTTTTAAAAATTTTACTTTTTTTTTTTTTGCCCCCCCCCCCCTAGGAGACTAGAATATGTGATTTCCAGATTGCTTTTAGCTTGCATGGTAGTTAATTGGTTTGCTGTTATCTTAGGCTACTTTCACACTAGCGTTCGGGCGGATCCGTTCTGAACGGATCCGCTCATAATAATGCAGACGGAGGCTCCGTTCAGAACGGATCCGTCTGCATTATATTAGCAAAAAAAAGCTAAGTGTGAAAATAGCCTGGGACGGATCCGTCCAGACTTTCAATGTAAAGTCAATGGGGGACGGATCCGCTTGAAGATTGAGCCACATTGTGGCATCTTCAAACGGATCCGTCCCCATTGACTTACATTGAAAGTCTGGACGGATCCGCACGCCTCCGAACGGCCAGGCGGACACCCGAACGCTGCAAGCAGCGTTCAGCTGTCCGCCTGTCCGTGCGGAGGCGAGCGGAGCGGAGGCTGAACGCCGCCAGACTGATGCAGTCTGAGCGGATCCGCCTCCATTCAGACTGCATCAGGGCTGGACGGCTGCGTTCGGGTCCGCTCGTGAGCTCCTTCAAACGGAGCTCACGAACGGAAACCCGAACGCTAGTGTGAAAGTAGCCTTATAGAGCCCTGCCACCTGCAGGCCTCCATCGGAACTACCGCTCTGATATGCTGGGTCTCTTCAGAGAGATCCAATGCATCAGAGCGAAGGAACGGCTCCCCCGATCACAGTACAAAAAAAAAAGAAAAATAGCAAAAAACTGAAAATTGTCCATTTCTTAAGGGGTCAAAGGAGTATTCCCATGTGGACATTTAGGACTTATCAATAGGGTCTCCACATGGGTTGTCCCATTACAATTAACATATATGACACTGCATCCATGAGGTCCATTCATGAGGATGACGCTCCACCTCTAAGGCGCCCACTTCCATCATGTTTTTTGCATTTAACTAAACTATGGGACCTTATAATCCCAACAGCATCATGTACCAAGTTTCCTTAGAGAAATCCCTCATGCAGTCTTTGGTTCTTCTTCCCAACAGACAGTAATGGATTGTTATTTATGGAGACTTCAGCTCTCGACTCCACCAACGTTGAACTGGCCTTCGAAACCATTCTTAGGGGTGAGTGTCTTGTCCTGTCGTGAGGTCTACTTCTGCAGCTTAGGTGAAGATGTTGAGCTCATCTGCAGATTCTAGATATCACACATGTAGAAAGACCAACTGAATCACCCTTCACTAGGGGGTCTGAAGACATATAGGTATTCATGTATGCCTACTAATGGCCTACTCTGACCTTCTTATCTCCTAGACATCTACACAAGGGTTCTGAAGAGCAAAGGAGGTGAACCAAAAGAAAACACTGTGGTCTTATCTAATGATACTTCTGCTACTCAAGCTCAAGACACTGAAGCCAAAAAGTCTTGTTGCAGAAACATCTAGCTTTGACTGGTCCATCACAGAAGGTGGTAGAAGCTTGAGAGACATCTGAAGACATCTGGGTTACCTGAAAGGATTACTGAGGTGTATGATGGAGAACTCATGATGTAGATCATGATCTGAATCATGGTGGGTTCAACCTCGCCCTAATGGGTTCTGTCCAGATTTGGTACCCACCACAAAAATGCGTTAAAGCTTAATCTATGGATCATGGGTTTGGTTCTCCTATATGACATCCAAAATGACCCAGAACTCTGTGTTCATTGTAGTATTCTAGGGTAATTGAAGGTATGTGGAAGGTCCCAATCTGTACTACCCCCCCCCACCCCCATTATTACATGTAGGTCCAGAGGAACCTCAGGCCCAGGTGTAATCGTAACCTATACAGCTACGCCACTGACTATACATAAGTATATATTTTCCTCACTAATCTTCAAGCAAGCACATTTAATCTGGTTTTTATCTACAAGCCACTTTTAAGAATATGAATAATGTTTTATAAATAAAAAGCCGGTCACATATTGCTTACAACTTTGTAAAAAAAATACAGTTTTGTATTTTTGTGATCCATAATGTAAGAAAACCTGTACATTTTCCCTCATCCTGTCCATAAAGGGCTTGTGCCCCAAACTAGAACACATATTGAGGTGCTTTCAAGAGTTTTCTTTTATTTCAATGCTATTTCACTCTATGGACTGTAGGTGTCACTGTTTCCATTGGTTTCTACTGAGACCTAGGAGAAGTTCCTACAGGAAGTTAATGTAAATGGTGACATCTGCAGGTGGGATGTAGGTATTGCATGCAGCCAAATACTAAAAACCATAAAACACAACAAAAATCACTAAAAATGTTTAAAATATATTAAATACAGTCCTATCAGCTCTGCCAAACCGCACCCTCTGCTTTGCCTATTGCAATGTTCCGAACTATCTGGCTGTGCCCCACGAAAAATGCTGTCAGGAGGTTTTATTATGTGATTTCCAGATTATCAAAAAGTCTGGATTAGTGAAATTTTAATCAGATTAATAATTCAAGTCATATGACCAAGAGGCACGTACCCCAATTCTCAAGAATATGCCCGACAGACAATCTGATCACACCTCTAAATAGGTAGACTATGCCTCAGATTAAGGGCTTGTTCACACGACCATATGGCTTTTTCTGTGTTTTGTGGGTCGTTTTTAACGGATTAGTTTTTCAAGTAGTGTTTCCGGTTCCGTTTTTTCCGTATGGCATATAAAGTATACAGTAATTACATAGAAAAAAATTGGGCTGGGCATAAGATTTATAATAGATGGTTCCGCAAAAACGGAACGGATACGGAAGACATGCGGAGTACATTCCGTATGTGTTCGTTTTTTTTTTATTGCGGACCCATTGACTTGAATGGAGCCACGGAATGTGATTTGCGGGCAATAATAGGACATGTTCTATCTTTCAACAAAACGGAATACAGTCGTTTTTTTTTTTTGCGGAACCATTGAAATGAATGGTTCTGTATATGGAATGCAAAAAACGGGTCGTATACGGAACGCAAAAAACGTTTGTGTGAACGAGCCCTAAGGCAGGGTTCACATGCAGGATGTGGTTTGGTTTGGCACAGTTATTTGGATGGTTCCAAAAAATAAAACACTGACAACAAGCAGAGATTTTGAACATGGTGAGGAGTTGAAACAAAAAGTATTTGAAAGTTGAGGAGCTTTTCATAAACTATAATTTCATAGGTAAGGCATTTGTGATAGAGGATAGGATTGGCCACTGGGGGCAGGGGATTGGCCACTAGGGGGCAGTAATCTGGTTCTTTTCAGAAAGGGGTACTAATATAAAATTGGTCTCTTCTGATTACTCAGATATTAGTTTTCAGCATGGCTCCTTATTTTATTTTTGGTCCCCACCTGGCTCCCCCTCTCATTCTTGGCCACCATAGCTCCACCTCTAATTAATGGTCTCCAGTATGATCCCCATTCTGGTCCTAAGCTAGGCTTTTTCTCTCATTCCTGATCCCCAACATGGCCCCCCCCCCCATTCTGATCCAAAGCTTGTCTCTCTCTCTCATTCCTAGTCCCCAGCATGCCCCCCCCCCCCCAATCCTGGTCCCCTTGCATAGCTCCACCTCTTATTTTTTGGTGCCCATTATGCCCCCCCCCCCCCTCATTCTTGATTCACAACTTGATTCTCTCTCTCAATCCTGGTCTTAAGATTGGCTCTCTTCCCCTTATTCCTGGTCCTCCACCTGGCTCCCTATCTCATTCTTGGCCCCCATCATAGCTCCACCTCTCATTTGTGGTGCCATTATGGTTCCCCCTCTCATTCCTGGTCCCGAACATGATTCTCCCTCTCAATCCTGGTCCTAAGAATAGCTCTTCTTATTCCTGGCTCCCTATCTCATTCTTGGGCCCCCAGCATAGCTCCACCTCTCATTTGTGGTCCCCCCTCTCATTCCTGGTACCCACCTGGCTCCCTATCTCATTCTTGGCCCCCAGCATAGCTCCACCTCTCATTTGTGGTCCCCCCCTCTCATTCCTGGTACCCACCTGGCTCCCTATCTCATTCTTGGCCCCCAGCATAGCTCCACCTCTCATTTGTGCCCCCCCCCCCCTCTCATTCCTGGTTACCCACCTGGCTCCCTATCTCATTCTTGGCCCCCAGCATAGCTCCACCTCTCATTTGTGCCCCCCCTCTCATTCCTGGTCCCCCATCTCATTCTTGGCTACCAGCATAGCCCCATCTCTCATTTGTATCCCCACTCTCATTCCTGGTCCCCAGCATAGCTCCACCTCTCATTTGTGGTCCCCCCTCTCATTCCTGGTCCCCCACCTTGCTCTCCCTCTCATTCTTGGTCCCCCAGCATAGCTCCACCTCTCATTTGTGGTACCATTATGGTCCCCCCTCTCATTTCTGGCCCCCAGCATAGCCCCATCTCTCAATTGTATCCCCACTCATATTCCTGGTCCCCGGCATAGCTCCACCTCTCATTCCTGGTCCCCCACCTTGCTCTCCCTCTCATTCTTGGCCCCCCAGCATAGCTCCACCTCTCATTTGTGGTGCCATTATGGTCCCCCCTCTCATTCCTGGTCCCCACCTGGCTCCATATCTCATTCTTGGCCCCCAGCATAGCCCCATCTCTTATTTGTATCCCCACTCTCATTCCTGGTCCTCGGCATAGCTCCACCTCTCATTTGTGATCCCCCCTCTCATTCCTGGTCCCCACCTTGCTCACCCTCTCATTCCTGGTCCCCGGCATAGCTCCACCTCTCATTCCTGGTCCCCCACCTTGCTCTCCCTCTCATTCTTGGCCCCCCAGCATAGCTCCACCTCTCATTTGTGGTGCCATTATGGTTCCTCCTCTCATTCCTGGTCCCCGGCATAGCTCCCCTCTCCATTTTCCCCCTAACTGCTGCCAGTGACAGTCTGCAGGTAAGTCACTTTAGGGTAGAGCCCATAGCAGCCAGCCCTGCATGATCATGGCGCTGGATTACGAAACCTTCTGGATTATCTGACTGTAATATTTATGAAGAAAGCGGAAACGTCATGTACAGTTTTCCCATATGTCTGTGTTCAGCAGCCGCTCCCCCGCTGTTATGTCACCATTAGGCATGGATGCCCTGGGGTTAACAGTGTTCTTCTCGTCTCACATGGAACAGGAAAGTACTGTAGAGCCATCAGCCACGCCTGTTGTACCTTCAGTCGTTACATTATGTTCTGACTCCGCACGTGGCTGTCCTACAGGCTGTGCCAACCTGCACTGTAAAAAAAAAAAAAAAACTTGGCACCCAGCACCCGTGTACGAGAGGACACCGGTCTATTGGGCACATCACCCAACTCCAAGGTTCAGGGAGGACAGCCATACACAAAACACTTTTCTAATCCGCCATACGGAAAGACCAGAACCGACGGATCTGCATTCTTCTACTACACAGTGCTGCTGTTTCTCACTATTTTAAAGATCTCTGCTTGCGGTCAGTGAACAGAACCATTCTTGCGTAGGCTGGAAACTGGTACAAACCAATACTTTTCACAGCTGAGGCTTTGATAACACGCTGCAGGGCGAACGCCCCTTTAATAATCTCCCCCCCCCCCCCATACCACACATAGACAAGAGATTTCACGTGGATTTGAATACAAAATTTATTTTCATTTTTACAAAATAATGGTAAAACAAAAAAAGACCTCGCTGAGAAACAAGCGGAGAACTTGCTGTTATTCCGCGGCTTTCCCTCCCCCAAGTCCAGCAATACTCTGTGCTGCTGTGAGACCCACGCCCACAGCTCCTTCCATTGTCTCTGTGACCTCCCACTCCTCGTATCCGGCAGCCTTGTCCCAAGTAACAGCATGCAATCAGTTGGATGGGCACCCGCCTCTCCTGAAAGACTCTGTGCTGCTGTGGTTATTCCTAAACTCTTGCACAAAGCGCCTGAACCATCTGGCAAGCAGGAGAAGACACCGATATACAGTCTTCCTGGCATAGTCACAGGTTTTTATTTCTGTCCGCCTCCTATGTATAAACTGCATAGACCTTCTTAGTGCATAGAGGTACTTGCCCCAATTTTAAGAAAAAAAAAAAAAAAGACCTGAACCCGACCAGAAATGAATAGTCGTGCAAGAACGCAACTCCGCATCAGCAGCAAAATGCCACAAGCCTGTCCGATTTCTTCAAACGCCATACATCAGGAGGCAGTATAAAGCTGCTGCTAGGCAAATCTCATTCAGACTGGTTGCTAGGGCTGAAAAATCCAATCCAAAGACTGGTTGCCTAGCAACCAGACTGTCAGACAGGGCTGACAGCCTTGGATTGGTGCTGTGCTGACTGTGGGGGGCAGCTGCTTTGGCTGCATTCATATCATGCCATCTCAGGCGGCAGTAGTAATCAGATTTTTTTAAAATTAAACTGAAAGAAAAAACTGAAAGCTGCGCTATGATTGGTTGCTATAGACAGTTTGGGCAAATCTTCCCCCCCCGTTTAGTGCATCATCCCTTTTAAGTTATGGATTCCTCTTCATATTGTTTGGGTTTGCAGTCTCCCAAGTAATCAGAAATATTAGTGTATATACACAATAAAACTATTAAATTTAGGGGCAGTTTTATGAAAACTGTAATTGCAACCAATCACAGCACAGCTTTCATTTTTCCAGAGCACAAAAGCTGCGCTCTGATTGGTTGCTGTGGGCAGCAAAGGCAAACTGAGCTCAGGTAAAACAAAAGCTCTGCTCTGATTGGTTGTTACTGGCAGCAATCAGAGAGCAGCTTTTGTGTCTTAACCTGCTCTGGTAAAATGAAAGCTGTGCTCTGATTGGTTGCTCTGGTCAGTAATAGCAAACTGAGCTGAGGTAAAACGAAAGCTCTGCTCTGATTGGTTGTTATTGGCAGCAATCAGAGAGCAGCTTTCACTTTACCTGAGCTTGTATGGCCAATAACAACCAATCAGCGCACACCTTTAGTTTCTTAACCTGATGTGGTAAAATGAAAGCTGCGCTCTGACTGGTTGCTATGGGCAGCAAAGACGTTTTTTTCTTTTAGACAGTTCCCATATTTGCACATGAGGCCTCCGCCTTTCAATCCCCTATTATGCCTACAGTGGAGTAGAGACAATACCCATAGTGGCTGCATTTTTATCTGGTTGCTATGGTCAACTACTCCACGTCCTATTTGGACTTCAGTTTACACGTAATCTTCTGAAGACCGCATAAATACCAACATTTTTGTTGGCAACTTAGGGGCATTTAAGCCCTGCCCAGATTCCACTGGGAACACCCATAAAAGAGAGGGTGCCAAGTTTTAACATGTAACCCAACACTGATCGTGAGGCTTGTAAGGAGAAAGCAGTAGGTGGAGATCCCAAATTTCCCAGGATTTTCATAGACAATCCTGGCCTGAAAATGTCTGGGGCTTATGTGAACCCTGCCCAGAAGTGGGTGACCCTATGTGGGTTTGGGAAATGTCCATAGGGGGGTTGACCTGTAAGTATTGAGATGTAGGAGACCCAACCCTTGGCATCTCAGTCCAGGAGGTGCAGTCCGACATTTTGTGAAAGCTTCAGACCCTCAAAAGGTTCTGAAATATTGCCGTTTATGTGAAATAAGACACCATATTTTTATCAGCATGCCCAGTTCCCCACCCCAATGTCTCAGGAAAACAGGGAAAACTTCATGGAGTGAGTTCCTCGAAAACAAGAAAAAGACAACCACGACACATCCAACTTTTTGTTTTCTTGTAATGTTCCCCTTCGCCTTGAAGCGTAGGGGGTCATTTGTCGGATCCAAAACGGGGTGGTTTGGATCATATTTGGGTGAAGAGTGTTCTTCTAGACTGGGAGACCCCGTAAGGTCGAGTTTAAGTATTGTCTCCTTCAGGTCTATGAGTACATGTTGGTATCAGGGGCAGGGAATGTGAATGGGCCTTGCAGGCCTTCAGACTTTGTGTGTTGGCAGGTGGGGCGATGGCCGGAGCACTTTGGCTGCGGAGAGGAAGTTCCTCTCGGTTCTCCCGTCTGAAGCTTGTAGGTGCGATGGGCTTTTCGGCCTCCGACACGGTAACGGGATGAGACAGTGATGATGGCTGATTGTTCTGCACAACGAAGATGATGCCACAACTGGGGGCATTGGGTCCAAACAACTCCTGGCCTATGCTTCGCTTCAGGTGATGCATGTCGACCTGGCTGAGGGGTGGATTACAAATGGGAGCTGTGTGCATCCATGTCAGGTTCATATTGGGCCACTGGACCAAAACCGGAGCCCTTTCTTTGCAACAGGCACAATCAGAGTGCAGCGGGGCCTGGGGTGGATGGTCAGGTGGACTATTCATGGAGCAGCTGCTTGGTGATGGCACTGTTTGGCAATTTTTCTTCTCTGTGTATGAGATGTCTGGATGCTGCATGGGGAAAGAGGAAAATCAGCGACTACTTCAAGCAAGGACAGAAGAAACAAAGAGCGGCAAGTACTAGTGAGTGTCGTTACCTTGGCCATTTTATATCGGGGTTCATCCATATCGTAGTCTGAGGATGAAGATGAAAAGGAGGACTGGGAGCTGGTGACCTTAGGGAACCAAATCTTCAACATCATTTCCACCTGTAGAAGTGTGCCCAGGTACCGCTCTCTGGAAAGCAACAACATGGGAGTTACAACCTGAGTTTGATAGAGAGTAGGAAAGGGCTGAGTGAAGGAGGAGGTGGTGCATATATAATGGTGGGTAGTGAGGAGGTGGCGTGTATATAATGGTGGGTAGTGAGGAGGTGGTGTGTATATAATGGTGGGTAGTAAGGAGGTGGTGTGTATATAATGGTGGGTAGTGAGGAGGTGGTGTGTATATAATGGTGGGTAGTAAGGAGGTGGTGTGTATATAATGGTGGGTAGTGAGGAGGTGGTGTGTATATAATGGTGGGTAGTGAGGAGGTGGTGTGTATATGGTGGGTAGTGAGGAGGTGTGTGTATATTGGTGGGTAGTAGGAGGTGGTGTGTATATAATGGTGGGTAGTGAGGAGGTGGTGTGTATATGGTGGGTAGTAAGGAGGTGGTGTATATAATGGTGGGTCGTAGGAGGTGGTGTGTCTATAATGGTGGGTAGTAAGGAGGTGGTGTGTCTATATGGTGGGTTAGGAGGTGGTGTGTATCTAATGGTGGGTCGTGAGTGTGTGGTATATGGTGGGTAGTGAGGAGGTGGTGTGTATATAATGGTGGGTAGTAGGAGGTGGTGTGTATATAATGGTGGGTAGTGAGGGTGGTGTGTATATAATGGTGGGTAGTGAGGAGGTGGTGTGTATCTAATGGTGGGTATGGAGGTGGTGTGTATATAATGGTGGGTAGTAAGGAGGTGGTGTGTATATTGGTGGGTAGTAAGGAGGTGTGTGTTCTAATGGTGGGTTAAGGGGTGTGTGTGTATGGTGGGTAGTAAGGAGGTGGTGTGTATATAATGGTGGGTAGTAAGGAGGTGTGTGTATATGGTGGGTAGTAAGGAGGTGGTGTGTATATAATGGACGGTAGTAAGGAGGTAGTGTGTATATAATGGTGGGTGTGAGGAGGTGGTGTGTATAATGGTGGGTAGTGAGGAGGTGGTGTGTATAATGGACGGTAGTGAGGAGGTGGTGTGTATATAATGGTGGGTAGTAAGGAGGTGGTGTGTATATAATGGTGGGTAGTGAGGAGGTGGTGTGTATATTGGTGGGTAGTAAGGAGGTGGTGTGTATATAATGGTGGGTAGTAAGGAGGTGGTGTGTTATAATGGTGGGTAGTAAGGAGTGGGTGTATATAATGGTGGGTAGTAAGGAGGTGGTGCGTATATAATGGTGGGTAGTAAGGAGGTGGTGTGTATATAATGGGGGATAGTAAGGAGGTGGTGCTATATAATGGTGTAGTTAGGAGGTGGTGCATATATAATGGTGGGTAGTAAGGAGGTGGTGTGTATATAATGGTGGGTAGTAAGGAGGTGGTGTGTATATAATGGTGGGTAGTAAGGAGGTGGTGCATATATAATGGTGGGTAGTAAGGAGGTGGTGTGTATATAATGGTGGGTAGTAAGGAGGTGGTGTGTATATAATGGTGGGTAGTAAGGAGGTGGTGCATATATAATGGTGGGTAGTGAGGAGGTGGTGTGTATATAATGGTGGGTAGTAAGGAGGTGGTGTGTATATAATGGTGGGTAGTAAGGAGGTGGTGTGTATATAATGGTGGGTAGTAAGGAGGTGGTGTGTATATAATGGTGGGTAGTAAGGAGGTGGTGTGTATATAATGGTGGGTAGTGAGGAGGTGGTGTGTATATAATGGTGGGTAGTGAGGAGGTGGTGTGTATATAATGGTGGGTAGTAAGGAGGTGGTGCATATATAATGGTGGGTAGTAAGGAGGTGGTGTGTATATAATGGTGGGTAGTGAGGAGGTGGTGTGTATATAATGGTGGGTAGTGAGGAGGTGGTGTGTATATAATGGACGGTAGTAAGGAGGTAGTGTGTATATAATGGTGGGTAGTGAGGAGGTGGTGTGTATATAATGGTGGGTAGTAAGGAGGTAGTGTGTATATAATGGTGGGTAGTGAGGAGGTGGTGTGTATATAATGGTGGGTAGTGAGGAGGTGGTGTGTATATAATGGTGGGTAGTAAGGAGGTGGTGTGTATATAATGGTGGGTAGTAAGGAGGTGGTGCGTATATAATGGTGGGTAGTAAGGAGGTGGTGCGTATATAATGGTGGGTAGTAAGGAGGTGGTGAGTATATAATGGGGGATAGTTAGGAGGTGGTGAGACTATAATGGGGACCCCATAACCCGCTTACCCCATCTCCGGCTTTTGAAGAACTCCAACGATCCGCTGTATGCGATCCATGGCGACGCTCTGCTGGAAACTGCTCAGTCCTGGCAGAAGAAGGAAAACTGATTACTATCAAATCTTGTACGGCATGTCCACACATACACCAACACACAGCCAGCGATGGACCCTGGGACGGACAACTGGGAGGCTAGGTTTATCTGCCTTTCCGTGTTGCGCTGTATAATTCCTATTCTGGTAGTACAGCTTTATCCTGCGTTAATTTTGAGATCACCTATTATACTCCATTTGCATTCAAAGCTGCATTCAAACTGCAGACTGTCCATGGAAAAAGAATTGTATCTTCATCCTGCCATCTGACAAGGGAAATGCCAAACTTGGCGCCAAGCCTAACGCCGTGCTGCTGCCAACAGGAATCATGCAAATTTCTGGGTGCGGCTCTGGATGCAACCGGAGGAGTAGAAATGGGTCACCAAGATCAGGACAAGAAGAACTAGGTCAGATATCATTAGCACTCTCTGAAGGCTGTCATAACAGTAATGAATTCTGATTAGTAGTCCTGTTTGTGTCCTCTATGCCCGTACTAGACCTGCAAGGGGCTGGACATGCCAAGGTGGGATCAGACCCCCACACCACCCACTTTCAGTCTGTAAGCTACCTTGACACGCCCTTTTACATCCATCCAGCCCCCACTATGTTCATTACAAGATCAGCGCACTTCTCTCCGGATATACTCTGTGCTGCTGTGAGATCTGCCACTAGTCTCCACTCCCCTTCCTCACATCACGACACTGCCCCCATCACTTGCAGGTCCTGTCCTCCCCAATAATACATGGGTGGACAGGTCACTGCTCCTTACAAGATCAGTACACTCCTCTCCTGAAATACTCTGTGCTGCTGAAACCTCTCACTTCCACTTCCTAGAAGCCTAGAATTTCGCCGGCCCTGACTCACTATTTACATACAGACACCATCAACCACCCACGGGGCTCGCTGAGTAAATCATTGTCTAACTATTAGGATTATTACCTCGATCGTATCGTCCCCGTTTCAGTCCATTCAGAAGTTCCGTCAACGGCTTGATAAAACCTTGAAGTTCACGGCACTGAAAAAAGTTAAAATAAAAAGTTAGGCTTCAGATACAAGGACATTTGCCTGTCAGTGCCCTGGGAAAGCTGTAATGGTGGCCATATCGCTAGTCATCCTACTCTCCCGCAAGTTGGTTTGTACCCCAGGTGTCAATGTTATTGCTCTGTACCTCAAGGACATTGACTAAGACACTGATGGTGGCACTATTAAAGGGGTTATCCAATGTTTAAAACATGCCCCCCAATGCCCAGGCCCCTCATACAGATTATACACCCTGCTATCTGCGTTGCGCGGAGCAGGCTGAGACAGGGATGAGTCTCCCTAGCATGCGTGCGGGGATCAGGAGTGAAGCGGGTGCCAGGGTAAGTATAATCTATATGAGGGGCCCGGTCATTGGGGGGGCATGTTCTAAACATTGGATAACCCCTTTAACATCTTCAGAATTGTCATCACAATGGTCATTGTAGATTGAGGTCCAAGGATTTATGGGTCAAATACAAGATTTATGACAAGTACCTTCTGAGCAAATATCCGGTCTCCTTCAGATACTTTCAGGTTCAACTTCTCATCGTTCCACCAACTTGGGGGCGTGGACATCTCTGCTTTCCTTTGCCTTTTGAGTCCATGAGGAGCTTCCAACTTTTTGTCCTCTTGCAACACAAAGTTCTTCGATTGCTTGTTCTGTTTCAGGGATGACTCACCATTAGTCAGATGGCTCTGTTCGGTACATGATGTCCTTCCTTCTATGTCTCCATGGTAAAGGTGATGCTGCCTTGAACGTCGGTGCCAGAAGGTCCTCCTGGCTTGATACTCGTTCTCCAGGCGGATCAAGACCGGGTGGTCCGCACTGGTCAGCCGCGAGTTTGGGATCACGTTAGAGTTCTCATAGTCATCTTCCGTTTTGCTGCTGCTTTCCTCCATGGGATCGGCGAGGAACACGTCGAAGTCCACATACTTGCGTCCTTCTTGCTCGGTGGTGGTGGTGGAATGTCTTCCTGAACCAACTGAGTCTCCAGAAGACAAGAAGTCGGAGGAATCTGTGTCTTCCATGTATGAATCTGCAGTCTAGAGAGGGACACAAGGGAAACTGTTAGATCTACAATTGATTCACGAGACCCTCCCCAATGGAAAGAAGTATAGTCATCTTGAATTTCAACATGTCCAAATCCTTTTTCTCTCAGATTAGCCACCGCCAAAAGGAGTCTCCTTTTGAGAACACATGTACATTTGGCCATGGGTTGGAGGGGAGGAATATCTGCTGGCCAAAGCTATCTAAGGTGCACACGCATCTTAAACGGGTTCCCATTACCAACTTAAAAGGGGTTGTGTCACCTCAAGACATTGGTGGCATATCACTAGGACATTCCACCAGGTACAGGAGGTGGGACCTGCACTTATCTCTAGAATGGGCCCCCTAAAGTGAACAAGAGCACATTGCGGTTCCGCAAATGGCCAAGTAGAGCATTTTTGTTTACTTCAGGGGTCCCAATTTGAGGATCAGAGAGGTCCTAGAGGTGGGGCCTGCATCTATTAGACATTGGTGGCGTATTCTAACGATATGCCACCAATATCTGAGGTGAGCCAACAGTTTTTAAAATTGCTGTGGGACCCTCACCAATCACAACAATGGGGGACACCCGCTGTGTTGATGCGCGGAGACAGCTATGCGTCCTCGGCAGTCCCAGACGAGTTCGTGGATCGGTGGTCATGCATGCACACCACCGCTCTATTTAAGACTGTCTCACTGCTCTGAGTAGACGACCAAAAGAAATGATGTTATGTTAGGTCATCCCTGGGTGAAGTAATACCAAGTGGGGTTCCTCTGTAAGTGGAAGTTACATTTTTGTAATCTCCAATTCCTTGATCACATGAAATGTCTGATTCATTCTGCAAGGTCTGAACCGAAGGGCACTGCTTGGTGCTGGAACATTTGTCACTCCTGGCGAGGTGACACCATGCTGAAGCAATGTACAGAGCGCCAACACGTGTCGGGTGTTACTCAACAGCAATTACATTACTGGAGCAGAAAGTGAGATTGATGTTAGATCTGTCGGTATGTTCCACATCCCAACAGGAGGGGGCAGTGAGGAGCACAAGGACCAATCAGCAAAGCACGGGATTTTGCAACCGCCCTGGCTGCGCAACGTGTGCACAAAGGACAACAAATATGTAATCAAACTAGAACATGCTGTTCCCTGAGCGTATGCCAAGACAAGCGGAGGGAAGACAAAAAGTGGCAACGCCAACCTGCCTGCACAAAAACAATGGCTCATGTACACGAATGGCACAGCGGATACAAAGAACAGGCACCTACTGCTTAATTAAAGGGGGAACTCCACTTCAGTACACAAAGGGGTGACTGCACTAAGAATGTAGGAGTCCCGAAAGGCTGTGGCATTTTCTCATGTTTAAACTGCAACGCCTAAAGCCACAACCGTTCCCAAAAAAAAAAAAAAAAAAAAAAAAAAAAGTTGTCATAGCTCCGCCCCCAATGACAAATAGCTTAAGAATAGAAATGTTCTCTAGTGTACAGAACATATTTAATTATCACCTAGTCATCCTCACCATCCTGTTACAAGTTTCTTAATTGTATGTGTCCTGGCAAAATCTGGGTGACTACTAAGACGTCCGTTATTACATGGATGCTGGGGGTGGTCACCCGCCATATTTAGGCTCCTGAGTGGTCCAAAACACCAGGGGAGATACCAGATGGCACAACGGCTATTAGGGAATGTATTTTAAAGGGAAAGACACCTTAAATTGTTCCATATTACGGACATTTATCTAGGCCGAACTCAAACCGGCTGTTCCTATGATTAGGGGGTCCCCCACTGATCAAACATTTCCCAAGTCAGAACTTCACTTCAGCAAACGGACCTGAAGTGGTCACCCAAAGGCCACACCTTCTGTTGCTAAGCAACTTCTTGACAAGCCTGTGCAATCGATAACTACAGGAGGCAACTTGTGATTTTTAGTGGACTTCCCCTTTAAGAAACTCAAACCTAGAGGTGCACAGAAGATTACTAGAGTGAATTTTTCCTCTGTCCGCCCTTCGGGGCAGTGGAAGGTCCTGGGTTCAAATCCATACAGAGAGGGTTTATGACTAGACTACCACTACAGCTCCACTGAGGTGAAACGCGTCAGCTGAACCACAATTTGTCAGGTGCGATGTAACACGCAGACCCGTGGATCAGCTGCCACGTGGTCACTAGACGGCTCGTTATAACAGGTGTGGAAATCTCTGCTGTAGCTCGAAGGCTGATCCCAAATCCCCTTAGAGGCGGCCGCGCGACCTCCCTCCGCAGCCAACGAGGCTGAACGTGGAAAAGTCGGATGGAGCAGAAACTATTGTAGCGACAACGGGTTCGTGGCAGGCTCCACTGACATGGACGCCATTTTAGGAAAACCCCTTTAAGGGGTATCAAGGATTAAAAAGTCATGGCTATGTTCTTCCAGAATCAGCACCGTCACTGTCCATGGCTGATCTTCATGTGGACAGCTGTGGCACCATTTTTTGAAAGACATAACTACTATTTGGGGGCATTACTGTAGAGGGAGCACAGACGGGGGCAGTATGACTGCTTGAGGCACTAGGAGGAGCACTATTACTGTGTGAGGCACTACGGATGGCGAGTTTACGTAGAGGTGGGGAGGGGGCTAGAAAAGGGGCAAAAGAGGTTTGGCATGGCACAAGGAGCTGTCATGGTGGTCCGGATGGCGAGGGGGAAATTAGACAATCAAGAGGTTACTGGAATTAACTGCACTGCAATAACTGACATGTCTGTGTGGTATTGGGTAGGCACTGCCAGGGGTAATATGGGCACGGCAAGGTAGCATTTACTCACTGGTGAAGCCAAGTAGAAACAGCCCGAGAACCCATTTAATGATGAGGTCTAGTACTCAGTTTTAGTCTAGAGATAGCCACCCCACTCGTTACTGGAACTAATGACCTCTACCAAACACCCACTTCTGCCAAAATCTACCAGACGCCCACCTCTCTGCCAGAATCAATGGGATCGACCAGATGCCAAATTCTCTGCCTGAATCTATCAGATGCCCAACCTAATGCCAGAATCTACAGGATGACCATCTCCTTGCCAAAATCCATGTGGGCTACCAGACGCCCACATATCTGCTGGAATCAATGGGATTGAACACCCACCTATCTGCTGGAAATCTACCAGATGCCCATCTCACTCCCAAAAATCTAACAGATGCCCACCTCTCGCAGGATTCAATGGGATCTACGCCCACCTATCTGCTGGAATCAATGGGATTGAACACCCACCGCCCATCTCTCTCCCAAATGCCCACCTCTCACAGGAATCAATGGGATCTACCAGATGCCCACATCTCAGCTAGTATCAACAGGATCTACTGGATGTCCACCTCTCAGCTAGAAATCTACCAGATGCCCATCAATCTGCTGGAATCAATGGGAACTACCCGACTCCCACCTCCCTGCCAAAATCTACCAGGCGCCCACTTCTTGCAGGAATCAATGGGATCTACCAGACGACCACCTCTTGCAGGAACCCTACCAGATGTCCACCTCTCAGCTGAAAATCTACCAGACGCCCATCTCTCTGCTAGTTTCAACATGATCTACTGGATGCCCATCAATCAGCTGAAAATCCACCAGACGCCCATCTCTCTGCTGGAATCAACGGGATTTACTGGATGCCCACCTCTCAGCTGGAAATCTGCCAGATGCCCACCACTCAGCTAGAAGTCTACCAGATGCCCATCAATCTGCTGGAAATCTACCAGATGCCCACCTCTCTGCTGGAAATCTACCAGAGCCCACCTCTCTGCTAGAATCAACGGGATTTACTAGACGCCCACCTCTCGCAAGAATCAATGGGCTCTACCAGATGCCCACCTCTCAGCTAGAAATCTACCAGAAGCCCACCACTCAGCTAGAAGTCTACCAGAAGCCCACCTCTCTGCTGGAATCAATGGGTACTACCTGACTCCCACCTCCCAGCCAAAATCTACCAGATGCCCACCTCTCAGCTGGAAGTCTACCAGATGCCCATCAATCTGCTGGACTCAACGGGATCTAGCGGACGTCCACCTCTCTGCTGGGATACACCGCTCTTCTTTAGTAATGCACAATCCTGGAGAATCTTTTATTTCAACGTGTACTGTGCCACTCCTCGGCGCCTCCCCGCGTCCAATCAGTGCCAGGCCGGGCCAGGCCACGCCCCCTCCGACAAGGGGTACCACTCACATGTGAATTCATTTCATACATTATCAGGAGGAACAACAGAGGAACCACCGCACAACTCTAAGAGAAGACACCTGAGGACGGTCTATCCGCTTCTACAAATCTGTAAAGCGCGAATCGTGCAATGTACTTTAAAGGGGCACTCCGGCAGCTGCTGCAGAACCTCTTTGCGGAGAGATGTAGGAGCATTATGCCAGTCATCAGGCGGACAACCCCCCCAAATCAGAGACTGTCTCGGATGTCCCCGCAGGTAGGAGATCACAACCAAGATGGTCTACTATAAGCCCCACACAGAGCGGTCAACTCCATGAAACAGACATAATCAAGAACACAATAAAACCACAACAAGATCCGTCAACAGCAGCCGCTTGTTGGTGGTTTCCATTAACCGTTTGATGGCTCCTGACCCTAGCTGCAGTATTAACCCTCGAGCTCCCGCTTGCAGCACAACAGGACGAGACCACATGGGGGGGGGTCACATGAATACGATGGAATGTTCCTGCTCACCTCTGCGGCCGCTCTCTCCCGCGGACCGTCTCGTGCGCTCTTTGTTCTGTCCGTCAGGGCTTTGGGTGGTGCCCTCCTGGGTGACGGTCTCCTTCCCAGCAGTCTCCGGCTGTCTTGGCCGTCTCCGATCAGAAACTGCAGCATGAACCTCAATCAAAGGTCTCTCTATAGACGGAAGAGCGATCGTCTGCAGCAGGATGTCTCTGAAGAGTCAGTGTTAGAAGGGCAGATGTCTCTCGCTCTCTCAGTCTATAGAGATATCTGTCTCGGTCTATAGTAGATGTCTCTGGCTTCCAGGCGCTCTCTCGAAGTCTTAGCACTTTGCAGGCAGCAATACCTTTAGCTCCTATTCCAAGATGCAGCTGTCTCGCTCTCTCTCCCCTCACTGGATGTCTCTGGAGACAGCGGATTGTCTCTCCAGGCGAACACTTGCATACAAACACGTGTATGCCGTCACGTGTATCCCCCTGTGCGCCCGTGTCTGCCTCCCCATTGGCCAACGCTAACCTCCCTCCTCTGCAGGAACACTCGCATCCCAGCCCTTGGATTGGCTACAGTCGAAGGGGGCGGGTAAAAGAGTCGACAACGTGTCCCGATTGGTCTAAAGCTAGCGCACCACACCCCGCCCCTACATGTGGACCAGGAGAGGAGTAGTGGTGCTGCCTGGATGCAATGTGATGGGCGGGGCGATGGGGCGGGGAGGAAGAAGGCGATTGGATGGGCTTATCTAATGGGCGGAGAACGCGGTTGGCGGTGGTTTACAACGTGCACACAGCAGATGTGTGAGAGGCGCTCATTGATAAAGCCGTGCGTATAATGGGGGGATGGACTTTACCACGTGAAAAAAAAGGGGGGGGGGACAATATGGAAGTTGCTAGAATTTTAGGGTTTCGTGTGGTAAATTATTAATAATCCCATTTTCTGGATTATTACAGAGAGATGTATAAAGGCAAGAGGGGGTGTTCACATGGGGCGCATATGCTGTCAATCTGCAAAGTGGACGGGGTCCGTTTAGGTCGGATTTTCCACAGCAAAACGCCATCTATTTCCCTTCCTCTTATTGGTGCGTTTATTTTTGTGTGTGCAAATGGGGTTTTTAAAGCGGCAAATCCACCACGGAAAGCGCCTCGGCTTTCTGACAGAAATTGCGCAGCAAATTTAACACTTTCCGCGACGCGAACGTTTCCTCACGTCTCGTCCATGCGCTGCGTCTAAAATCTGCAGCAAAATTGACCCCTGGTGGCGGATTTTAGGTCGGCGAATGTCAATTTGTAGAGACCGGAGGGTGGTGGGCTCCGATTAACCCCTTCATGTCTATACATGATCACTTGAGGGGGCATATAACAGGATACCCGAACGGCAGCCATTTTAGTTCCGCTTGACGCCCTGGCCGAAACAGGCCTTTTACCATCGGAACGGAGCTGTTGGGTCACATAGGGGGGTTTGCGGGGGGCTCTGGATGGGAATGGAGGAGACGACGTAGAATGACAGGTGCAAAATGAGAGAATGATAAAAATTCTAATTTCTAATCTGATTATTATTTCTTGTCCGTGTTCCCATCAGGACGTAATCTCGGCCGCAGGAGGGTGGAACCCTGACCAGACGTGGGGAATGATCCAATATGCTGGATTATCGGGCATAGGACAGTTATCCGATTCATAGGTCATCGGTATCTGATTGGTGGGGCTCCGACATCCAGGACCCCTCCTGTGAGCGCCGCCGCCTATTCACAGCTCAGCCCCATTCACGTGACTGATCAGATGCTGATGACCGAGCCATCATTTACAAGGAGTCAGATAACCCCGAAAATCCATATTATACAACGTTAACCTTATTATGCGGGTGAGCTCACTTACACCATTAGCGTATCTTTATAGATTTAATTTTTTTTTATTTTTTTTTAACGGGGAACTAAGCCCATACCATATTTTTTGGACTATAAAACGCACCTAGGATTTGTAGAAAGAAAATAAGAAAAAAATATTTTTCATCCAAGCTCCATCAGGCTCGGATCAGCCCCCCATCAGGCTCGGATCAGCCCCCCTCATCAGGCTCGGATCAGCCCCCCTCATCAGGCTCGGATCAGCCCCCCTCATCAGGCTCGGATCAGCCCCCCCATTAGGCTTGGATTAGCCCCCCCATCAGGCTTGGATTAGCCCCCCCATCAGGCTCGGATTAGCCCCATCATCAGGCTCGGATTAGCCTCCCCATCAGGCTCGGATCAGCCCCCCTCATCAGGCTCGGATAGCCCCCCCCCCATCAGGCTGGATCAGCCCCCCATCAGGCTCGGATCAGCCCCCCCATCAGGCTCGGATCAGCCCCCCTCATCAGGCTCGGATCAGCCCCCCCATCAGGCTCGGATCAGCCCCCCCATCAGGCTCGGATTAGCCCCCCCATCAGGCTCGGATTAGCCCCCCCATCAGGCTCGGATCAGCCCCCCCCCATCAGGCTCGGATCAGCCCCCCCATTAGGCTCGGATCAGCCCCCCCATCAGGCTCGGATCAGCCCCCCCATTAGGCTCGGATTAGCCCCCCCCATTAGGCTCGGATTAGCCCCCCCATCAGGCTCGGATTAGCCCCCCCCATTAGGCTCGGATTAGCCCCCCCATCAGGCTCGGATTAGCCCCCCCATCAGGCTCGGATTAGCCCCCCCATCAGGCTCAGATCAGATGTTAAAAAAACAAAAACCCTGGTCTACTTCCAGCCCGCGCTGCACTACAACTCAGCCAGTTTTCCTTTACACCACTTTTAATAAATCCCCTCCTTCGTCTGTCCCTATTTTGCGGTCCGCTAAAAACAGATCCGCAAAAAATACAGATGAGGTCCGTGTGCCTTCCGTATTTTGCGGAACAGAACAGCTGGCCCCTAATAGAACGGTACTATCCTTGTCCGTAATGCGGACAATAATAGGACATGTTCTATTTTTTGGCGGAACGGACATACAGAAACAATGCACACAGAGTAACTTCCGTTTTTTTTGCGGACCGATTGAAATGAATGGCTCTGTATACGGTGCGCAAAAAACCCTGGAACGGACACGGAAAGAATATACGTTCGTGTGCATGAGGCCTTAGTTGCAGTGTGGACATGCTGGGAGTAATGGCCTATGGTGCCCCATAATAACGCTCTGGACATGCTGGGAGTTTTAGTTCTCTCCTATTATACCCCTCTCCATGTAACGGCCTATGGTGCCCCATAATAACGCTCTGGACATGCTGGGAGTTTTAGTTCTCTCCTATTATACCCCTCTCCATGTAATGGCCTATGGTGCCCCATAATAACGCTCTGGACATGCTGGGAGTTTTAGTTCTCTCCTATTATACCCCTCTCCATGTAACGGCCTATGGTGCCCCATAATAACGCTCTGGACATGCTGGGAGTTTTAGTTCTCTCCTATTATACCCCTCTCCATGTAACGGCCTATGGTGCCCCATAATAACGCTCTGGACATGCTGGGAGTTTTAGTTCTCTCCTATTATACCCCTCTCCATGTAACGGCCTATGGTGCCCCATAATAACGCTCTGGAAATGCTGGGAGTTTACATTTTTTATACCACTCTCCTTGTAATGTCCATTAATGCCCCATACTAAGTCTGGACATGCTGGGAGGTTTAGTTCTCTCCTCTTATACACCTCTCCCTGTAATGTCTACTCGAGCCCCATAATAACAGTCTGGATAGGCTGGGAGTTGTGGTTCTTTCCTATTATATCTCTCTCCCTGTAATGGCCACTGATGCCCCAATAAAAAAAAATAGTATTTTTTTTTTTTTTTTTTTTTTTTTTGTTGTGCAGGTCTTTATAGACATAGCAATACCAATTATGTATATTTATTATATATATTTTTTTAAATAAATGCCTTTTTAATTTTGTTAATTTTGTTTTTTCAAACCCTTTTTTTAATCTTTTTTTTTTTTTTTTTTAGGTCCCACAAAGGGGACCTGGAACCTGTGAACTGCTGAGTGCCCATATAATAATAGACTGCAATACTGTAATCCTACAGGCAGGCCTGGGGGGCCATTGTTAGGGTCCTGGCTACCATAGAAACCCCTCAGCTCACCAAGATCGCATTGTGGGAGGGGCTGATGGGGTAGGAGGGGGAGCCGCCTCTCTCTCTAACCCCTAAAATGCCATGGTAAATATCTAAGGGGTTAAACTGCCAAGCTCAGCAGTGAGAGCACTACCGCACAAGGCAGGAAAGGGTTAACCTGGCCATTTTCCGTTTTTGCATTTCGCTTTTTTTTAACTCCCAGCCTTCTCAAAGCCATAACGTTTTTATTTTTCCACTCACATAGCCGTAGGAGGGCTTGTGTTTTGTAGGACAAGTTGTACTTTCTATTGGCATCATTTACTATTGCATAGGATGTAGTGAGAAGCTGGAAAAAAAATCCAAATGGGATGAAATTGGGAAAAAAAACTAAATTCCACCACAGTTTAAAGGGATTTTGTGGTGGAATTTGCGCTGCTAGATCGCCGCTAGCGCGTCCGCAATATCCATTCCCCATAGCTGTGAGTGCTTTATATATATATATATATGTAATTTATAGTTCTGTGTACCGAGCTGTATGAGGGCTCCTTTTTTCAGGGCGTTCTTTACTTTTTTATTTATACCATCTTGGGGTATGTATGACTTTTTAATCAATTTTTCTTCTATTTTTTTTAATGTTTTTTTATTTTTTAGGGTACTTTAACACTAGCGTTAAAGTTTTGCGGTATAGAGTTCCGTCATAGGGACTCAATACCGGAAAAAAAAACGCTTCAGTTTTGTCCTAAAGCATGGAGAGCGATCCGTTCAGGATGCATCAGGATGTCTTCAGTTCAGTCCCTTTTATGGTATTTGGCTGGAGAAAATACCACAGCATACTGCGGTATTTTCTCCGGCCAAAATTCCGGAACACTTACCGGATTGCCGGATCTGGCATTAATTTCCATTTGAAATGTATTAATGCCGGATCTGGTACCAAGTGTTCCGGAAAAACGGACCCGGTTTCCCGGGCTGCGCATACGCAGACCTTTAAATCTGTGAAAAAGATAAATACCGGATCCGTTTTTCCGGATGACACCGGAGAGACAGATCCGGTATTGCAATGCATTTGTCAGACGCATCCGGATCCGGAAACAAAGGCTATCCGTTTGCATACGGATTTCCGGATCCGGCAGGCAGTTACGGCAACGGAACCGCCTGCCGGAATTCAACAACGCTACTGTGAAAGGGGCCTTACAAGCCCAAAAGCCACCTCAGATGCCATGGTCAGAATTGATCATGGCATCTGTGGGGTGAAATGTTCTTGATCGGCGTTATCACCAATCGCAGACATTAGCTCCGGGTGTCTGTTCCACTTCCAAGTGGGCGCCATTTTTAAACTCCAGACGTCCAGCAGTTCTGCCATTTTTTGGGGGGGCAAGGGGTCAACACGCAATGTAAAAAAACAGAACACCTTTATTTTTTACAGTTTTATCATATTTTTTTTTACTTTTTTTGCTAAATAATTTCTTTTTGCCGCCCCACATTTTAAAGGGCATCTGTCAGATTTGTACCTATGACACTGGCTGACCTAATGCCGGCAGCTGAAGACATCTGTGTTGGTCCCATGTTCATATGTGGTTTTTTTTGTTAGGCGGAATAAGCAAGGAGTAGCAATTTAGTTTCCCCTTTTTTTTTTACGATCTTCCCGGCACGAGGTCGGTAACGAGTTCTTTTTATTATATGGTTTGTTATCAAAATGAAGTCAGGAGCCGGCAGAGATGGGGGACGCTCCTTTGTGCCGTCTTGTCATTTCATTCTTTTTAATTGGGTCAAAGACCTCAATTTATTCGACTGCGAGCAAATGGAAGAAAAAAAATTGTTTATGACGCACGACACACATCGGTGCCAGAAATTGGCGGAACAACTTTCCTGCTTGCTGAATTTTATGTGGAGGGGCAGCTCCTTTTACTGAGAAGGCCTGGCTCACAATCTACGTTCTAGTTCAATCCAAATGTGTTGGATGGGGGTTGAGGTCAGGGCCAGTCAAGTTCTTCCACACCAAACTCCCCCAACCATGCCTCTCCCAGTCACGCTGGACCAAAAAAGGGCCTTCTCTAAACTGTTCCCACAAAGTTGGAAGCATGCGATTGTTCTCAATGTCCTGATGAAGAACACCACCATAGCATTATCTCTCCTCCACCGAATAAGTCAGGCAACGTTCTTCTGGCTTTCGACAATCCTAGACTCGTCCATCAGACCACCAGATAGAGAAGAAGACATTTCCTCCACTCCATCTAATGCTTGGTGATACAAGGCTTGCATGGTAACCCATTTTTGTGCTGATGTTAATGCCGGAGGAGGTTTGGATTCTGCAGTTAGCCGACCATTGGCGGCTCTGATTCAATGTGCATCTCAGCACCCTACGACCCCGCGGTACGCGGTGTCACGTTCATGGTGGAGTTGCTGTGGTTCCTTCCAATTTGCAATATTCCACCATCAACTGTGAGTGGTATTATCTAGGAGAGAAGAAATTTCAGCAACTCTCTATACCATATACCCTCAGGATAGGCCATCAATATCTGATCAGTGGGGGTCTGACGCTCTGCACCACCGCTGATCAGTTTTGGCTTCGACATGACGCTCTGCACCACCGCTGATCAGTCGTGGCTTCGACATGACGCTCTGCACCACCGCTGATCAGTCGTGGCTTCGACATGACGCTCTGCACCACCGCTGATCAGTCATGGCTTCGACATGACGCTCTGCACCACCGCTGATCAGTCATGGCTTCGACATGACGCTCTGCACCACCGCTGATCAGTCATGGCTTCGACATGACGCTCTGCACCACCGCTGATCAGTCATGGCTTCAACATGACGCTCTGCACCACCGCTGATCAGTCATTGCTTCAACATGACGCTCTGCACCACCGCTGATCAGTCATGGCTTCGACATGACGCTCTGCACCACCGCTGATCAGTCATGGCTTCGACATGACGCTCTGCACCACCGCTGATCAGTCATGGCTTCGACATGACGCTCTGCACCACCGCTGATCAGTCATTGCTTCAACATGACGCTCTGCACCACCGCTGATCAGTCATGGCTTCGACATGACGCTCTGCACCACCGCTGATCAGTCATTGCTTCAACATGACTGCTCTGCACCACCGCTGATCGTGGCTTCGGCACATGAAGTCGGTGCCAGAACTACACAGCTCCATCTATTGTGTAGTGGACGGAGCTGGTAATTACAGCACTGATCAGATATTGATGACCCATAGCAAACTAAAGGGATTTTATAAAAAGTTTTTTAAAAGGTAGGTAAAAGTATCCAATGAAATCAAATAAAATCCAGACTGGCACAAAATGAAAATCCAGCGAAAAACTGTCGAAATTGTCATTTTGGTGTTAGACTTATTTGTTATTTTTTCTTCAGTGGTCAGCTATAACCATCCTGACCTGCCGAATAAGGGCTCGTTCACACGACTGTTGGTGTCTGGTGCCCGTGCTGTGAACCGTGTGGCAGGCGCATGGGGATCGCAGACCCATTCACTTGAATGGGTCCGCGATCCTTCCGTTCCGCAAAAAAGATAGAGCATGTTCTATCTTTTTGCGGTGCCGAGGCACGGAACGGAACCCCAGAAAGCACTTCGTAGTGTTCCGTTCCGGATTTGCGGAACCCATTGAAATGAATGGGTCCGCATCCGTGATGCGGAATGACAACGGAACGGTGCCCGTGTATTGCGGATCCGCAAATACGGGAACGGGACACCAACGGTCGTGTGAACGAGCCCTAAAGGTAATGTGTCATTTGTACCACACGGTGTACACTGCAGAAAATGAATCACGTAAAACGGTGGCCGAATTGTGTTTTTTCACCAATTCCACCCCACTTTTGTTCCCCCCAGCTTTTCCAGTACATTCTGTCGGATTTTAAATGGTCACGCAAAAAAGCAACAGTCCCTTGCACGGCGTACAACATTTGGAAGGTGTGGAGGTTAAAAAAATAAATTTAAAAAAAGAACAAAAAACGGGAAAGGGTTAACTACAAGATCTGGTTGCTGCCCAGTACATCCCAGCCGCCGTTGTCACCAGTAATGTGATGGCTGATCGATGTCATCTGTCCAGAAATCCACAACATCTCATAATCTAGCTATGAATGGGATTACGGTGTGCGCAGACGTATATTAGCAGCACAGGGTCCTGCAGAAGGTGCGCTGCAGAAGAGGTAATGACTCGCAGGATAAATAATCCCTCAGGCAAACACATGTCTGAACACAGGAGCTGCAGATGAATGAGAAGGAGCAGCCGCCCCCTCCGACCGTGCCTGCCAATCGCAACCACCGCTCCGGCACTTCGCCCTGCCCACCATGGCTGACGTCTGCCAATGGACGGACTGCATGCTGATCTCTTACCGGCCAGTTATATAATGATGTGTAAGAGTGTATAACAGTCCCATGGCTGGTACACACACACACTCCAGAGCTCATAAACTGCGGCTCAGCGATCGGATGTGCTGATATCACTGCAGATAGCTCAGGACTACAGTAGACAACATGAAAGTTACGTAAGAGCAAATTCATCTCCACAAAGCCACAAGGTTGGGAGATTCCATATCTGTGTATGTCCACACAATTAGATAATGGAGGGATTGGGGTACGACACAGGGTATTACTGTGATGATATGCTAGCTACACTGGCACATTGCAGGTAAGCTGTGGAGTAGGCTACCATGGTGTCGGACAAGCGACAAGCCAGGGGTCATTGCCGCTGACGCCTTTTATTTGTCCGCTATTATTTATGAACCGCTGTGGCAAAATGAGACAACACTTTTTGCAGCTTCACAGATCATTTCCCCTCTGGGCTGGCGACTCAGATGGGTGGCTTGAAGTATCTGGAGACTGTCCTCTGGTTGCTTTCTACAAGACCTTGGATTGTGTCTATTGCCTATTCTGTCAGGAGAGCATCTGTGAGGTCAGACACTGATGTTGGATGAGAAGGTCTGGCTCGCAATCTCTGTTCTAGCTTCTCAAAGGTGTTGGTTGGGGTTGAGGTCAAGGCCAGTCAGGTTCTTCCACACCAAACTCCCCAACGATGCCTTTACGGAGTCATGCTGGACCGAAAAAGGGCCTTCTCCAATGTTGAAAGCATACAGTTGTCCATAATGTCTTGGTCTGCTGAAGTATTTCCTTCACTGGAACTGAGGAGCTAAGGAAGACTACTGAAAAACAACCCTACGGCATTATCTCTCCTCCACCAAACCTTACAGTTGGCACAATGCAGTCAGGCAGGTAACATTCTTCTGACATTTGCCAAACCCAGACCTGCCCATCAGACTCCAGGTAGAGAAACGTGGTCACTCCACAGAAGATGTTTACATTTTGGGTAGGGTTGAGGTCAAGGCCAGTCAGGTTCTTCCACACCAAACTCCCCAACGATGCCTTTATGGAGCTTGCTTTGTGCACTGGACCACAGTCATGCTGGACCAAAAAGGGTCTCCTACAACGTTAAAAACATACAGTTGTCCATAATGTCTTGGTCTGCTGAAGTATTTCCTTCACTGGAACTGAGGGGCCAAGAAAGACTACTGAAAAACAACCCTACGGTATTATCTCTCCTCCACCAAACCTTACAGTTGGCACAATGCAGTCAGGCAGGTAACATTCTCCTGGCATTTGCCAAACCCAGACCTGCCCATCAGACTCCAGGTATCCACAGAAGATGTTTCCGTTGCTCGAGAAGACGGACACCTACCTTTCCCTCTAAGCACCAGATAACCTACCAGAAAAGAGCGGGCTACCGTACTACATCCTAAATATCCCCACAGAGGTTATTGGAGAATATGTGTTACCATTGTTGACAATACAGCAAAATTCCTTTAATCCGGCATCCAATAAGAAATATTTCGTATTCATATTTTATCTTCATCTGTCTTCTGCAAGACTCTCCACCTCCGCAGCAATCACTGTAAATAATCCTGAATATCTGATAAGATAAATTGGAGATTCACGCCAAGCGATCGGATCACTTTATACATTTTTATATCTGCCATGAGGAAACTGTAATGTGCATTTTAAAGCCCCCTCCTATTTCAGAATGTGCCTTTTTTACTACTGCCTGTATGTGGCACTGCTCTTACTGTTTACTGCCACCAGGTGGCACCTCTTTATTATTTCTTACTTCCATGCTCTGTGTCACGAGCTCTATCGGACACTGAGAGTACTTTTGCACAGTTGGCATCTGATGCAGCATGCCAATAAGTTATTTCTGTCAGATTTGTTTAGTAGAGGCCTCATGGACCTTTATACAAATTAAGACCATAATATGGCATGCACATGATCCCTAAGGACTATATACATGGACTGTAGATCGGGCCAATTAGTGGGAATAAACGTTCCTTCGAATGCTCATTGTAATTAATTCTCCTGTGTGAACGCGCTGCTGGTCTCCTGAGCAAAGCGTTTGGGTGACCCGATCATTTATGCAGCACATCGCTCTGTGTGAATAGGGATGTGCCATACTGAGGAGATGGTTTCTACATGTAAATAGGCGCTTAGGCTACTTTCACACTCGCGTTTTGGCTTTCCGTTTGTGAGACCCGTCTTGGGCTCTCAGAAGCGGTTCCAAAACGGATCAGTTTTGCCCTAATACATTCTGAATGGAAAAGGTTCCGCTCAGAATGCATCAGTTTGCCTCCGATCAGTCTCCATTCCGCTCTGGAGGCGGCCTGCAGCGTTTTGCTGTCCGCTTGACGAAACTGAGCCAAACGGATCCGTCCTGGCACACAATGTAAGTCAATGGGGACGGATCTGTTTTCTCTGACTCAATCTGGCACAATGGAAATGGTGTTCAAGACGGATCAGTCATGGCTATAGAAGACATAATACAACTGGATCCATTCATGACGGATGCATGCGGTTGTATTATTGTAACTAAAGTGTTTTTGCAGATCCATGACGGATGCGGAAAAAAAGCTAGTGTGAAAGTAGCCTAAGATGTACACAAATGTATGCAGAAATGGTCAAGCCAAAGCACATACACATGTCAGTCATAATAATCAGTGCCTTCTTGTATCAGCATCATATTGCTGCATTTGTTGTACAGGATAATGACACTGACACTGGGGGTACGGGATAATGACACTGACACTTGGGGTACAGGATAATGACACTGACACGGGGTACAGGATAATGACACTGACACTTGGGGTACAGGATAATGACACTGACACTTGGGGTACAGGATAATGACACTGACACTTGGGGTACAGGATAATGGGACTGACACTCGGGGTACAGGATAATGACACTTGGGGTACAGGATAATGACACTTGGGGTACAGGATAATGACACTTGGGGTACAGGATAATGACACTTGGGGTACAGGATACTGACACTCGGGGTACAGGATAATGACACTGACACTTGGGGTACAGCATAATGACACTGACACTCGGGGTACAGGACAATGACACTGACACTCGGGTTACAGGATAATGACACTGACACTCGGGGTACAGGACAATGACACTGACACTCGGGTTACAGGATAATGACACTGACACTTGGGGTACAGGATAATGACACTGACACTTGGGGTACAGGATAATGACACTGACACTTGGGGTACAGGATAATGACACTGACACTCGGGGTACAGGATAATGACGCTGACACTTGGGGTACAGGATAATGACACTGACACTTGGGGTACAGGATAATGACGCCGACACTTGGGGTACAGGATAATGATGCTGACACTTGGGGTACAGGATAATGACGCTGACACTCAGGGTACAGGATAATGAAGCTGACACTCGGGGTACAGGATAATGACGCTGACACTCGGGGTACAGGATAATGACGCTGACACTCGGGGTACAGGATAATGACACTGACACTCGGGGTACAGGACAATGACACTGACACTCGGGGTACAGGACAATGACACTGACACTCGGGGTACAGGATAATGACACTGACACTCGGGGTACAGGATAATGACACTGACACTCGGGGTACAGGATAATGACACTGACACTCGGGGTACAGGATAATGACACTGACACTCGGGGTACAGGATAATGACACTGACACTCGGGGTACAGGATAATGACACTGACACTCGGGGTACAGGATAATGACACTGACACTTGGGGTACAGGATAATGACACTGACACTTAGCTGTCACAGTTTTTGGGGTGGTCTGCAATAACTGTTATGGGAGGATCTATAGCTGTCTTGTTTTTGGGGATATCAATGGGGTCTGAATTTATTTGTGTTTATACAGAGTCGGGAGATAGTTGCAAAAGTGAGAAACCAAAGACGTCTGGGCAGTAAACTTTGTAGTCACCAGGAGAATTCATCATGGGCGTCTGGGCCAATTGGAGAAGAAAGAGAACGTCACCTGTGAGTTACTGAATATGTGTACTGTACTGTACTCACTTATGGTCACCACATGTATAACCAGGCACACCCACAAATGTGATGCCATAGAATAGCCACGCCTCCACCACTAGCTCCGCCTACGCCAAATCAGTCCCTAAAGCCCCAGCGACGGGACAATCTTGCATATTCATTTCCCAGTACAATAAAGACAAGTCACAGGTATTTTCCTTTGGATTCCACTCTCAGGTTACTGGGACGTGCTGGATTTCGGTGCTGATGTTACGAGCACATCTAATTTTAGGGCACTGACCTCTCTGTAATCTGCTCTTTTAAACTCATTGCCTGAATAGAAAAGCGTTGTCACCTCATCAATCCTGACACTTGTAAACATTGTCCCCAGCTGTAGGGGTGTCTGCTCCATGCGGGAACCATGGGATATATACCCTAAAGACCCCGCTGAATAAGAACTGCACCTGCGGGGTTAGAAAATCCGAATCGGAAACTTTACCCGACCCCTTTCCCCGTGTTACTGCGTCAGTTCAGTGAGTGCTCATACCCCGTAATCTAAACCTGGCTACTGAGCGTGGTTGTCGGGAACATGGCCGAGTGAGGGGATTGGGACTGTTTACATGCCCTCGTCTGTAACAGAAATGAATGTAAGCAGCTTTGTCCTGCCCGTGTACACCGCCGCCTCCGCAGCCCTCCTGACAACCTCTCTCGCCGGCCAACTTTTGACAATGTTTATATTACACGGTACAAGTACAATACGAAGAAACCCTTTAAAGGAGATCGACCAGAAGGGAACCCTCACTAAACACGTGAAAACCGTTTCTAAATATCTTCCTTCTATGCTGAGATATGACCACTTAAAGTTACAGGCCAGATGTGCGAGGCTGCACTACTGAGAGAGTGTGATGACCTCGTGTCCTCTTCCTTGTGTACATCAACATCTACCTATTTCATTGAAACTTTTTTATCTTTAAAAAGAAGGCTCCTCTTCTAAACGAAGCCATATTTGGTAGGTGGGAGTAGACAGATGGATGTCGATGTGACTGCAGGATCAGACTACACAAGGGTATGTTTGTAGTCTGTTGCCATAGAGACGCACAGGAGCGGTAGAAACAAAACATTAAATTTTTCCTATTTTTTGCAAAGTTGCTTCCTGTCGATTTTAAAATTATGAATGGCCTTACTATTGCTCTAGCTCCTCCTCCATCTTGTCTTTTAGCCTAGATTTCAGTGTATATAGTCTGAGGCCACAGATACGGGTCAGTTTTCTATCTGACCAGGAATCCATCAGGTCATGGCACTAGATGGGTGATCGCAATTTGAGCAAAATTAGTTCCGCTCCCAAAAGTGGCGAGCAGTGAGATAATCATTAGTGTATTACAGTACCATAACAGTGGTGTCCGAATATTTATACTGCTCTCATTAACATATTATTTATGCGAATAAATTAGAATCTGTAAAGGAGGAGATTCTAACCTATTACCATAAATACCGAGCTATCAGCAGAGCTCTTCATCTGCGTTGAATTGAAGACAAAAATAACCCAGTTGTAAACAAAATATATATTTATTTAAGATAATAATAATGTGCAAACTAATTAAATATAAAAATCAGTGACAATAATATATATTATTATAATAAATTATAAAAATTCACCAATGATATGCAAATCTTATTAAGAAAGCCCAATGTCACCTAAAGGATATATATGTATTCCCTACAATTCCTTATGTTGAGAAAATCTTACAATATATTCTAAATCACGTTAAGGCCTCATGCACACACACACGTTGTTCGGGTCCGCATCCGAGCTGCATTTTTTGCGGCTCGGGTTTCGGATCCATTCATTTCAGTGGGGCAGCAAAAGATGCGGACAGCACTCCGTGTTTCTCCTTTCCGTGGCCCCGCAAAAAAAAATATAGCATGTCCTTTTTTTGTCCTTTTTGCGGACAAGAATAGGCATTTCTACAATGGCCCGCCCATTCCGTAAATTGCGGAAGGCACACGAGCAGCTTCCGTTTTTTGTGGATCTGCGGTTTGCGGACCGCAAAAAACAGCACGGTCGTGTGTATGTAGCCTCAGACCTGATTTCTCTCAGCCGACAGATAAATCAAACTCAAATCAAGTTTTCCTAATGTTTCATTTTATCTATATACAGTTACAAGAAAAAGTATGTGAACCCTTTGGAAGGATATGGATTTCTGCACAAATTGGTCATAAAATGTGATCTGATCTTCATCTAAGTCACAACAATAGACAATCACAGTCGGCTTAACCTAATAACACACAAAGAGTTAAATGTTACCATGTTTTTATTGAACACACCATGTAACCATTCACAGTGCAGGTGGAAAAAGTATGTGAACCCCTAGACTAATGACATCTCCAAGAGCTAATTGGAGTGAGGTGTCAGCCAACTGGAGTCCAATCAATGAGATGGGATTGGAGGTGTTGGTTACAGCTGCCCGATAAAGAACACACACCAGTTCTGGGTTTGCTTTTCACAAGAAGCATTGCCTGATGTGAATGATGCCTCACACAAAAGAGCTCTCAGAAGACCTACGATTAAGAATTGTTGACTTGCATAAAGCTGGAAAGGGTTATAAAAGTATCTCCAAAAGCCTTGCTGTTCATCAGTCCACGGTAAGACAAATTGTCTATAAATGGAGAAAGTTCAGCACTGCTGCTACTCTCCTAGGAGTGGCCGTCCTGTAAAGATGACTGCAAGAGCACAGCGCAGACTGCTCAATGAGGTGAAGAAGAATCCTAGAGTGTCAGCTAAAGACTTTACAAGTCTCTGACATATGCTAACACAACACTATGTGTGGAGAAAAAGAGGCACAGCACACCAACATCGAAACCTCATCCCAACTGTGAAGTATGGTGGTGGGGGCATCATGGTTTGGGGCTGCTCTGCTGCATCAGGGCCTGGACGGATTGCTATCATCGAAGGAAAAATGAATTCCCAAGTTTATCAAGACATTTTGCAGAAGAACTTAAGGCCATCTGTCCACCAGCTGAAGCTCAACAGAAAATGCGTGTTGCAACAGGACAAAGACCCAAAGCATAGAAGTAAATCTACAACAGAATGGCCTAAACATAAGAAAATACGCCTTCTGGAGCGGCCCAGTCAGAGTCCTGACCTCAACCCGATTGAGATGCTGTGGCCTGACCTCAAGAAAGCGATTCACACCAGACATCCCAAGAATATTGCTGAACTGAAACAGTTCTGTAAAGAGGAATGGTCAAGAATTACTCCTGACCGTTGTGCACGTCGGATCTGCAACTACAGGAAACGTTTGGTTGAAGTTATTGCTGCCAAAGGAGGTTCAACCAGTTATTAAATCCAAGGGTTCACATACTTTTTCCACCTGCACTGTGAATGTTTACATGGCGTGTTCAATAAAAACATGGTGACATTTAACTCTTTGTGTGTTATTAGTTTAAGCAGACGGTGATTGTCTATTGTTGTGACTTAGATGAAGATCAGATCACATTTTATGACCAATTTGTGCAGAAATCCATATCATTCCAAAGGGTTCACATACTTTTTCTGGCAACTGTAGATATATATATATATATATATATATATATATAAAATCAACTCTGGAGAGGATACCGTGATAACTCTCAACAGTATTTATAAATCTCCCTGTATTTGGAAAAGTTAGGATGATACTGCAGTTACAGCCTAGCCTTATTCCAAGACAGATTCTATACACAAAGTATGGTTAATTGAATATTTATATATATATATATATATTCTCCAAAAATATATATATATTCTCCTATAGAAGATAGGAAAGTTTATACTATACCAGGGTATCGGCTAGCAGAAATCAGTTGCAATATTTAGGACTATAATTCAGTGGAGTCCTATCTCCTCTCGGGGTGTGGTCATTGGCTGGAAAGAATTTTCAAGATGGCTGCCTCTACTAGCTGGATTTCTACTCAGGTAGGTGGACCAGATAGGATGGATGGCCTCAGTGAGATGATCAGGAAGATCTCCTGAAGTGATGATCCCCCTATCAGCTTATGCTGCCTTTTTATCCCCCTTGGTCAGGTTAATCAATAATCAGTGACATCATCTTCTGTCACTCCCCCGCCTATTTCACAACACATGTCTTAATTTACTCTACCACTAGATGGCATTGGAGTACATTTTTATAAGTACAGCTAATTCTTATATTTTCCTAAAAAGAGAGAAAAACAAGATTGACTTTTGACCTAAACTTTGGGACAACATTTCCTAACAATAGAAGGAAATAAGAATGTGTATCAATAATTAGCCCTCTATTCACACAGACACCTTAGGATGCCTCTCCACCAGACGTCCATTCTGTTTCTAAACCCATTTAATTAAGACAAATACTGTAAAGTCCCTTTTCTATTCATTGGGAGAGACCAATTTCTGGTGATGGAGTGAAGACGCACTATTTGCTTAGGTTCCTGAGACTGAAGTGATTCTTTCACGTACACATGGAGACTCTTAGAAGAAATTCACCTAATAGAATATACTTCTATGATTATACTTTACTTCCTATATCTTAACATAATAACATGTAGGATATAACATCTAATGATGTGAATCCCTCTCTTTCTATTCACTGAAGATAAACTAAAACTCAGCCCATTTCTTCTCCATTGTCTTATCTGAGTAAATACATTTCATTGTATCTGTCTAAACCTCGTAGACAAACATTTCAACCCAGATACTAAATCTGGGAGTTAGCCCAAAACCAGACATATAAGGTATGTGCCTGTCCAAAAAAAAAGTTGCCACCAAAAAAATAAAAGGTCACACACTCTAATATTTCGTTGGACCGCCTTTAGCTTTGATTACGGCGCGCATTCTCTGTGGCATTGTTCCGATAAGCTTCTGCAATGTCACAAGATTTATTTCCATCCAGCGTTGCATTCATTTTTCACCAAGATCTTGCATTGATGATGGTAAAGTCTCCAGCACATCCCAAAGATTCTCAATGGGGTTAAGGTCTGGACCCTGTGGTGGCCAATCCATGCTCCCTGAACCACTCTTACACAATTTGAGCGCGATGAATCCTGGCATTGTCATCTTGGAATATGCCCGTGCCATCAGGGAGGAACAAACCCATTGATGGAATAACCTGGTCCTTCAGAATGTTCAGGTAGTCGCTGACCTCATTCTTGGAGCACCTACTGTTGCTGAACCTAGACCTGACCAACCGCAGCAACCCCAGATCATAGCACTGCCCCCACAGGCTGGTACAGTAGGCAGGATGGGGGCATCACTTCATCTGCCTCTCTTCTTCCCCTGATGCGCCCATCATGGTAAATCTGGACTCATCAGACCACACAACCTTCTTCCATCGCTCCAGAGTCCAATCTTTATGCTTTCCAGCGAACTGAAGCCTTTTTTTCTGGTTTGCCTCATTGATTAGTGGTTTTCTTACGGCTACACAGCTGTTCAGTCCCAATCCCTTAAATTCCCTGTGGAAATGCTCTTACTTTCACTATTAAACATAGCCCTGAGTTCTACCGTTGTTCTTCTTCGATTTGATTTCTCCAAACGTTTAAGTGATCGCCGATCACGATCATTCAGGATTTGTTTCCGGTCACATTTCTTCCTCGAACACGATGGGTCCCCACTATCCTTCCAGTTTTTAATAATGCGTTGGACAGTTCTTAAACCAATTTTAGTAGTTTCTGCCATCTCCGTAGATGTTGTCTCTGCTTGATGCATGCCAATCAAAACAGACGAACATTCTTTCGACATGGTTAATGAAAGGAGGAGATTCGGAGGACATAGGCGGTGCTGGGCTCCTTCACAGGCGGGCACGGCTGGGCACCAGGAAGGTTAGTACAGCCCCTTGGACACATACAAGACTAATTTACATATCTATAAAATCCTTTTTTAAAGAAATTAAAACCACACAGCCCTATAGGACAGATATATTGCGGACATGCTAGCGGCGATCTAGCCGTGCATGTCCGCAGCTCTATAGCCCAAAACTTGGTGACAGAATCCCTTTAGTTAAATCCAGGTGGCGACAGTGTTTTTTTGGACAGGCAGTGTATCAGTCCATATTGTAATCTGTATAGACCTTTATAGGATGGATTCCTTTTATGCCCAATAGAGATGGGATTATACCTCGTCGGCGGTGTGTCACTTTACACTGTGGACATCCATTACCTCGTATCTATTATAATGTGTTTTTCTGTATTTCTTGCAGTCTTCTCCTGTGATGACCTGTGATGTCCAGCAGAGGGCGGAGTTCCTTAGTCTGATAACTGGACACTTCATCCCAGCAGTCAGAAGCAGCAGCCGCCAGCAGAACCTGAAGATCCCTGCCCTGCACTGGGCACAGGTAAGTGACCTTTCCAGCGTGGGACATCGCCCCTATGGGCGCGCTCACACACAGTGCCGCTGCTGCGGTGCAGTTATGTTTCTACATACCGATGCATCCTTACACCGTCAGAAGCTCTGCTTCCGGGAAAGCTGGGTGACTATTAACATGGTCCACATGACTTTTCTCTTATCATTCAGCTTTCCCAGAAGCCCCCTCCCTAATCTTATACAATCACCCAGCTAGCTGGGTATGCCATTCAGGAGCCCGGGAAAGCAGGATGCTATGGTTCAGCTTTCTCAGACTCCAGAATCTAGCTAATCGGACCTGCGCTGACACATAAATAGGTGCCCTTTAGGACTGGGTGACTACTAATATGTTGGCCAGTAACACCCCATTACCAGGCAGATTTACCACCCGGGAGACTGAAAAAGCTGGATGACCTTTGGATGCTTTAATGGCGGCCATGTCGATGTCACACAGCTTTCCCACAGAACTGATAGAATGAAGAATCGGCTGAATAGACTATAGAACAAACTTGGCAGAGGAAGACGGGTCAAGAGCTTCGCTTTGCTGTCAGATGTGTCATTTAGGAGTCTGGGAAAGCAGGATGAGGACCCCTGTAGGAGTTTACCTATTGATTGTCACCCAGCTTTCCAAGAATCGGGCATCGCTCTGGTTGGATAGGTTTTGACGTAAGGATTTCAGGTGGAAATATGAAGGCAGGAATGTTAGCAGCTGTGTGTGCGGTACAGTATGCGGTGTAGTGTGTGTCCTGCAGTGTCACAAGCAGTGGCAGGCACTGAGTGCGGGGCTCCCACAGCTGATTGGCCCCCAGACCTGTCCCTCAGGCTCTGCCCATTCAGGACCACCTTAAAAAGAGCTGAGTGGTGCTGAAAAGACACAGCCAGTTTCAATGAGGTTGGAGTTTGCAAGCAGCTGGACCAGAAAACTCAGCGCGTTGTCACAGTGTCCGCACCGGAGGAGCAGCCCGATCCCTTGGATCCGAGAGCCCTGCAGCCGACATGTCTGCCCGCAGCGCCTATGGGATGCTGTCGTACTACGTGTTCCTCCTGAGGATTGCTCAGTCAGCGGTAGCAGGTAGGCACGGACAGCGCGCGGATGTGATATTGTCTCTGCCCTTCAAGCCGATCTCTCCTTCAAACGCAAGAAAGGCTGATGCGGCAGAGCTGAGTTTGTCGTATGGCACTACAAGACAAAGCTCAGGAATGTATCCACCTCTGCTACATCTGTATCTCTTCACTGCTGGTTTTAAAGTGCTCCCGGATTTCACGCTTGGCGACGTTTTCAAGTGCACGTGAGAATAGGAACGTCTCCACAGCGCCTAGTCCTCCTACAGGGCGAGACGTTTTTATACGTCAAAATTGTCTCTAGCCTAACATTTAAAATAACATTTTTGGGTAAGCTATGTATTAGTTCTGTTTCGGGGAAAGCTGGGTGACGACTGACGCATGTAACGAGTGGCGAGTTCCCCTGCTTCATATGACTGCATAACGAGGCACACACGCCATTCAGGAGACTGGGAGAGCAGGATTGCGCTATATCCGTCATTACTCAGCTTTCCCAGATACTGATATGACTAAGAAATGGCTTAGAAGAGGACGACTCAATGACATGTGACTTAGATAACCGCCGCTGTATAGCGGGTATATAACAGACGATGCATATACCGTGGACGCCCTGTTCACTGTGAGCCCCCGGGTCCGTCACGGCTTCTATCTTCCAGGGCTTAATCTTCCAGGAGTCTTAATTAACATTCTGTAGTCACGGAGATTAAACTTACAGGGGGCAGATTAAACTTTGAAACTTCTCGGCGTTCTCTTAAGGGTCCGTCCGTACGGAGGAAAAATCCGCCACAGAATCGCACAGCATCCTGTGCATGAGCCCCATGTCACAAAGCCACACTCAGAGTGGAGAGTTTTTTTTTTTTTCCGTTTTTGTTGAAAATGTACTGAAATCCTGTCTAAGGGTTAGCGTCCGCAGATTGCGTAACGGGTGCGGACCCATTCATTCTTTTTGGGGCAGGAATGGATGCGGACAGCACACAGTGTGCTGTCCGCATCCGCATTTCCGGACCGCGCAGCCGATCTTCCGGTCCGCGGCTCTGGAAAAAAATAGAACATGTCCTATTCTTGTCCGCAATTGGCAGTTCTATGGGGGTGCCGGCCGGGTGTATTGCGGATCCGCGGACGTGTGAATGGATCCTTAGGGTATGTTCACATGACGGATTTGGAAAATCCACCTACAAAATTCATCCCGGAATCTGAGCGTGTTTTTTGGTGCAGTTTTTGATGCTGTTTTTTCAATGCCTTTTTTTTTATTTTAAACCAATGAGCCGTTCTTATTTTGTTTAATTGATGACCTATCCTCGGGAATCTGATCAGTGGGGGTCCGATGCACGGCCCCCGCAGATAAGATGTTTGATGGAGCTGCAGCGCTTACCGTAGCTTACCAAGCACAGCGCCGTCCACGGTATAGAGGCTGTGCTTGGTATTGCAGCCCAGATCCATCCACTTGAATTGGACTGGATTGCGCCTAGGCCACGTATCCGATGAACGTGATGTCACATTGCCTAAAATTAGCTCCTGCCCGCTCAAACAGTTGATCGGCAGGGGTCTCAGGTGTCGGACCCCCACCAATCAGATACTGATGACCTATATCCTGAAGATAGGTCATCAGTTAAAAAATGTCCGAAAACCCAATTAAGGCTACTTTCACACTAGCGGCAGGACGGATCTGACAGGCTGTTCACCCTGTCGGATCCGTCCTGCCGCTATTTCGCCGTGCCGCCGCTCCGTCCCCATTGACTATAATGGGGTCGGGGGCGGAGCTCCGGCGCAGCACGGCGAAAGGCCGCCGGACTAAAAGTACTGCATGTCCAACTTTTTAGTCCGGCGGCCTCTCGCCGTGCACTACCGTGCTGCTCCGGAGCTCTTTCATCTTCCCCATTATAGTCAATAGGGACAGAGCGGCGGTCCAGAGGCACGGCAAAATAGCGGTAGGACGGATCCGACAGGGTGAACAGCCTGTCAGATCCGCCCTGCCGCTAGTGTGAAAGTACCCTAACTTCCATACAAAACTGCATTATCAGCTTGTGGTTTTTGGCGTGGATCTGCCCCAAAAAACACACGGACACGTACGGAGCTTTTTTATGATGCTTCCCATTCGTTTCAATGGAAAATCAGCACGGATTCTACCCTGATAGCGCAAGTGCTGCTTCCCATTGAAATAAACGGGAGCCCATTTTGAGGCGCTATTTGGAGCTGATTTTCAAAAGAAAAGAAAAACTCTGTGTGAACTGGCCCTAATATTTTGCGAACATGCCCTAAAGTTTAAAGGGGTCCTCCAGGGCTGACAGGTGTATGCAGTGAATGTAACAAAGCCCAATTATAACGTTGGTTTTTCCAATCAGTGAAAATGGCGCTTTTTTTTTTACAACTGGCATGCGAACTGTATATTCTCGTATCGTCCTCCCGCTTCTCAAAAAAAATGTCCGAACGGCGAAAAAGTGTGCTGATTGGTGGCTGGTACGGTCTGGAGTGGCTCATAACAGGGAATAATAGCCACAGGGTTACATTAGCCCTAAGGAGGCCCAAAAAGTGACCCTATGACCTCTGTCTGTGCAACAGTGCCCGTAAAGAACGTATACGGAGGCCGTAAACACAGCCTTACTTTCTCTACCTGTAAATAAGAATGTTCCCATTCAATGACCGCAAGCAGAGGTCTTGAAAATGGTGAGAAACCCAAACCCAGTTTGGGCCTAACAGTAAAACTGTCCTTGCTGCCCATCGCAACCAATCAGAGCTCCGCTTTGATTTTTCCAGAGCAGTTTAAGAAATGTAAGCTGAGCTCTGATTGGTTGCTATGGGCCGCACCTCCAGCCTGACTATTAGACAGTTTTTAACCTGTGTTTGACAACCATAACAACCAATCAGAGCTCAGCTTACATTTCCACAGAGCAGTTTACGACATGAAAGCTGGGTTCTGATTGGTTGCTATGGGCCGCACCTCCAGCCTGACTATTAGACAGTTTTTAACCTGTGTTTGACGACCATAACATCCAATCAGAGCTCAGCTTACATTTCCACAGAGCAGTTTACGACATGAAAGCTGGGTTCTGATTGGTTGCTATGGGCAACAGGGACAGTTTTGATAAAGGAGGCCTTTCTATGAGAACGCTGCCCATGGTGTTAACCATGTCCTGGCAGAAAGCTGGAGGAGCCTTTAGGGGAAGTTATAGGGGATGAGTGGACAAGATGGGACTTGGTGCCCGGCCAAATAGTCTCTGTCCATTCATAATGATGGCCCTGCTTTGTTTTGTGTGGGAAAGTGCGCGGTGTGCCAGGGAGGCACATGGGGGAGAGTGTGGGGGGCAGCTCTGAACTCTCCAGTAATACTCTCTTTCCTGAATACATCCCCCTGAGCGCTGAGACCCCCAGCACGCTGTATATTAATGGATGAAAGTATTCCGTGTAATATCTTGCTCATTATGAGCCCAGCTTGTTCTTGTACCGTTTCTTCATGCGCAGATGTAGCAGAGCTGGACAAAGCAATAAGTAATACCTCAGAACATATAAGGACACATTCCACTCTGCTACTTCTTGATTGCAGAGAAGAAAAAATACTTAAAGGAACGTCACTCAGAACCCGTCACGTGTATCACTGTAATAACGCAGAATTACAGAGCACGACTGCCCGCAGCTGACGTGCCCATCAGGGAGCAGGATAATGACTTTGCAGATAGTATCACACAGCCTATCTCCTGAGCTCTGTATCTAAGGCTACGTCTACACGATGACATTTGTCGCGCGACAGATAGGCCACAACTACACTGCAACATTTGTCGCAGCTAAATTTTGTTGCACTAATGTCGCGCGACAAATTTTATAATGGCAGTCTATGGTGTCGCACTGCAACATGCTACGACGCAACAGTTGCCGAAAAATCCATCTCGAATGGATTTTCTGCAACTGTTGCGTTGCAGTCGCAGCATGTTGCAGTGCGACACCATAGACTGCCATTATAAAATTTGTCGCGCGACATTAGTGCAACAAAATGTCGCGCGACAAATGTCGTTGTGTAGACATAGCCTAAGCCTATCACGTGTGATACCGTCTGCTGAGCTGTGTATCTAATCCTCTCATTTGTGATACTTTCTGCTGAGCTGTGTATCTAACCCTATCACGTGTGATACCGTCTGCTGAGCTGTGTATCTAATCCTATCCTGTGTGATACTGTCTGCTGAGCTGTGTATCTAAGCCTATCATGTGTGATACTGCCTGCTGAGCTGTGTATCTAATCCTATCCTGTGTGATACTGTCTGCTGAGCTGTGTATCTAATCCTATCCTGTGTGATACTGTCTGCTGAGCTGTGTATCTAATCCTATCCTGTGTGATACTGACTGCTGAGCTGTGTATCTAATCCTATCCTGTGTGATACTGTCTGCTGAGCTGTGTATCTAATCCTATCCTGTGTGGTACTGTCTGCTGAGCTGTGTATCTAATCCTATCCTGTGTGATACTGTCTGCTGAGCTATGTATCTAATCCTGTCCTGTGTGATACTGTCTGCTGAGCTGTGTATCTAATCCTATCCTGTGTGATACTGACTGCTGAGCTGTGTATCTAATCCTGTCCTGTGTGATACTGCCTGCTGAGTGTGTATCTAACCCTATCCTGTGTGATACTGTCTGCTGAGCTGTGTATCTAATCCTATCCTGTGTGATACTGTCTGCTGAGTGTGTATCTAATCCTATCCTGTGTGATACTGTCTGCTGAGCTGTGTATCTAATCCTATCCTGTGTGATACTGTCTGCTGAGCTGTGTATCTAATCCTATCCTGTGTGATACTGTCTGCTGAGTGTGTATCTAATCCTATCCTGTGTGATACTGTCTGCTGAGCTGTGTATCTAATCCTGTCCTGTGTGATACTGTCTGCTGAGCTGTGTATCTAATCCTATCCTGTGTGATACTGTCTGCTGAGCTGTGTATCTAATCCTGTCCTGTGTGATACTGTCTGCTGAGTGTGTATCTAACCCTATCACGTGTGATACCGTCTGCTGAGCTGTGTATCTAATCCTATCCTGTGTGATACTGCCTGCTGAGCTGTGTATCTAATCCTATCCTGTGTGATACTGTCTACTGAGCTGTGTATCTAATCCTATCCTGTGTGATACTGTCTACTGAGCTGTGTATCTAATCCTATCCTGTGTGATACTGTCTGCTGAGCTGTGTATCTAATCCTATCCTGTGTGATACTGTCTGCTGAGCTGTGTATCTAATCCTATCCTGTGTGATACTGTCTGCTGAGCTGTGTATCTAATCCTGTCCTGTGTGATACAGTCTGCTGAGCTGTGTATCTAACCCTATCACGTGTGATACTGTCTGCTGAGCTGTGTATCTAATCCTATCCTGTGTGATACTGTCTGCTGAGCTGTGTATCTAATCCTATCCTGTGTGATACTGTCTGCTGAGTGTGTATCTAACCCTATCCTGTGTGATACTGACTGCTGAGCTGTGTATCTAATCCTATCCTGTGTGATACTGTCTGCTGAGTGTGTATCTAACCCTATCACGTGTGATACCGTCTGCTGAGCTGTGTATCTAATCCTATCCTGTGTGATACCGTCTGCTGAGCTGTGTATCTAATCCTATCCTGTGTGATACTGTCTGCTGAGCTGTGTATCTAATCCTATCCTGTGTGATACTGTCTGCTGAGCTGTGTATCTAATCCTATCCTGTGTGATACCGTTTGCTGAGCTGTGTATCTAATCCTGTCCTGTGTGATACCGTCTGCTGAGCTGTGTATCTAACCCTATCACGTGTGATATCGTCTGCTGAGCCGTGTATCTGATCCTCTCATGTGCGATACTGCCTTCTATAGCTTATCCTACCATATGCGATACTGTCTACTGAACCAGCATATCTAAGCCCATACTGTCTGTCAAGCGGTTGTATCTAAGCCTATATTGTTTGCACTTGTGTATCTAAGCCCATCATGTCTCAAGAAATGCTCTTTCCCCTAGTCTCGGCGGTGTAAATATGTGACATGGCGGCCTCCCCCGCATATAATACACGTTTTTGGTCGGTCATTATAGTCCCTGGTTCTCCTTTGCACAGTAATTAGAGCTCGTTAGCGGAGGGGGCCGCACTACATCCACGGGGGAGGGGAGGTGACAACAATATCAGCTCTTGTTTAATGCTGATTACAGTATTTTCCTCGGTACCGAGGAGTTTCTTGGGACATCACTAAACCTGATCTCTACTTTAAGGGGACATGACCCCTCGTGATCTGTTACCTCAAATGCCCTAATATTAGATATGGAATGGAAAAAATGTGACACCACGATGCAAATGAACTGGCTTTATAGCACACAGCCTGACATTGAGAGACGCGTTCTACCCATGGTTACATTTTGGGGCGATTGTGTTCACGTAATTCTTTAAAAAAAAAAAATTGAATCCATTAATTTGGTGACTTAGTGACCGTCTACACGCGCAGGATAGCTGACTCATTGTAATTAATATGTCACCGGGCTATTTACTAGAGCTGCAGGGGCCGACGGGCAACGGTTCTCCAAGTTAAAAATTTCTATTGACCGTCATGGGCAAGTTATGTTGTGTGAGACGGATTAGAACTTTTCTAGTGGCTATAAAATATATGGAGGGATCTCCAAACTAAGGGGGGTGGCCATTTTGTCCGAGGCCATCAAAAATTCTAACTTCTGTCATGTCTCTCACACCGTAATATAGTGTCAGAGGTTTGTTAGAAAGACTGGTCCTTGGTGGCGGTGAAACGATTGTACTGGTACTTCTTTTATGATTGTGGCAGTATACAGCACCCATTAAAATTCATGGACATCCGTTGGTTACAGTGGGCACCAGCTTTCTTCAAGAGCCGGGCCTGGAAACCACCCATATTTCACTGCATTTAAAACGAAGTTACATAGACAGGATAACAACTTATTTGTGGTTGTCCTTTTGGTTTCATGAGCCTTGTGGAAGTTCTTTTAGTTTCTGTGGTCCATGTGGTATTTTGGTTTCGTTGGGTCTTGTATTAGTTCTTTCAGCTTCTGTGGTTCTTGTGGTAGTTCTTTTGGTGTCATTGGGTCTTGTGGTAGTTCCTTTGGTTTCTGTGGTCCTTGTGGTAGTTTTCTTTGTTTTAGTGGGTCTTGTGGTAGTTCTTTTGGTGTAATTGGGTCATGTGGTAGTTCCTTTAGTTTCTGTGGTCCTTGTGGTAGTTTTTGGGGTTTCTGTGGTCCATGTGGTATTTTGGTGTCATTGGGTCTTGTGGTAGTTCTTTTGGTTTCATTGGGTCTTGTATTCGTTATTTTGGTTTCTCTGGTCCTTGTGGTAGTTCTTCTGGTGTCATTGGGTCTTGTGGCAGTTCTTTTGGTTTCTGTGGTCCTTGCGGTGATTCTTTTGGTTTTGGTGGGTCTTTTGGTAGTTCTTTTGGTGTCATTGGGTCTTATGTTAGTTCCTTTGGATTCTGTGGTCCTTGCGGTATTTTTATTTTAGTGGGTCTTGTGGTAGTTCTTTTGGTGTCATTGGGTCATGTGGTAGTTCTTTTGGTTTATGTGGTCCTTGTGGAAGTTCTTTTGGTTTCTGTGGTCCATGTGGTATTTTGGTGTCATTTGGTCTTGTGGTAGTTCTTTTGGTTTTTGAGGTCCTTGTAATAGTTCTTTTGGTTTCATTGGGTCTTCTATTAGTTATTTTGGTTTCTCTGGTCCTTGTGGTAGTTATTCTGGTGTCATTGGGTCTTGTGGTAGTTCTTTTGGTTTCTGTGGTCCTTGCGGTGGTTCTTTTGGTTTTGGTGGGTCTTGTGGAATTTCTTTTGGTTTCTGTGGTCCATGTGGTATTTTGGTGTCATTGGGTCTTATGGTAGTTCTTTAGGTCTCTGTGGTGCTTGTGGTCATTATTTTGGTTTCAATTGGCTTTTTGGTAGTTCTTTTGGTTTTAGTGGTCCTTGTTTTAGTTCTTTTGGTTTCGTTGAGTCTTGGAAGTATTTTTTGTTGTTTTTGTGGCCCACTGTGATTGTCTCGGTGGTTGAAGAGAAGAACTTAATAGTTGAGAAGCTATTTACCCAGTGCTAATTAAACCTTTTTTTCTTGTTTTCCCCCAGGTGCCTCGTGGACTTATACAGGTAAGAAGTGATGTTTTATGTTACATATGTATGTGTACACTAGTAATGCCACAAATTCACACAGTGTACCTTTTCTGGATTTAGACAGGCAATACCAAAAAAGTCATGGAGCACAACACAACAGACATCATCCAGACTTACTGTGGTTGACCCTTTTAAGTTATGTCAAATAGTGGCATCTGAACAGTGGACCCAAGATTTTGGCCAGGACAATAGCATTTGAATACCTTTACTGTGCACTTAGGAGAAACCCATCCAAAAATGATCTTCTTATATGTCTTCGATGCATTCTAGAAGATCACTGGTGGAGAGCATGAGCTTGGACACGGTGATTCCACAGTGCTGCAAAACCCTTTGACACTACTCGGAGATTTCTGTTTCTGCTAATATTTTCTAAAACCTTATCACACTTGCCATGGTGTGGGACACCCTGGAGATTTGCGAGCTTTCCTAGGAGTCCAGGAGGTCATCACTTTTTTTTTGGGGGGGGGGGGGGGGGGTCATCTAGAAATTTTGGGAGTGTTGGCAGCACTGTCTGGTCCAAGATGATAGACTCCATCAAGTAACCTCCTGATCTGCCATTTTTGGAGATCATGTTTGGTTTGGATTTCCCCAACCCTACAGTTGTGCGTATACATGTTCCAGGGCTTGCTGGAGCTTACAGTCCCACACGCTGCATTCCTTAGCCTATTATCTCTCCACTCTAGACAAAGATGGTTCCCAGTTTGTGACAGGTCCCGGAGCTAATTTTAGGTCCTGTTTATATTTAGGACACCCTTGTGAAGGTGAATCAGAGCTAGGATGTGCTAGGTCCTGGGCTAATTATATCATCCATGTGTACAGAAGGAGGAGGCTTCATCTCTATAGCTTTACCATTCGGGGGTTGTTTCCTGAATGCAGATTAGCCCAGAAAGAAAGGGCCGATTGAGATGTAAATGGTAAGCCCCCTCCTCAATCAGGGAAAGAATTGGAGGGTGACCATAAAAGAGAGGGGCCAGGTCAATGTAAATTTTCCCAAGAAATTCCCATTGTATAGACACTAGGTGGGGTGGGGGTAATATATGAAGGGGGGGAGGGTTACCATTATTGCACAAGGCAATTGTTATCAGGACCTATCATCCCCCTCCTCACACCATGACCCTGGCACTACCACCTGCCATCCTGTCCTCACTGATCTCACTGCTTCCCACAAGACCAGAACATTCCTCGCCTGAAATACTCTGTGCTGCTGGGAGCCCTTGCTCCTTCCACTAGTGTGGTCTCCATTCTCCTCCTCCAGGACACAGACCACAGCCCTGTCGTTACTGACACCACATGAGTGGACAGGTCACTACCCTCTCAAAATAATCTCCTGAAATACTCTGTGCTGCTGGGAGACCCTGCTCCTTTCACTATCTCTCTGTGGTCTCCTGTGTGTCTTCATTCTCTTCCTCGCACCATGACATGCCCCTATCCTAGCCAACAACATTACATCTCACCCTCCACACTCTCATCTCCTGAAGTCCTCTGTGCTGCTGGAGGACCTTGCTCCTTCCACAGACTCTCTGTGCGCTCCCATTCTTCTAGCTACGTCGTGACACTGCACCTCTTACATGCAGAATGGTCCTTACAAAGTAAGTAGACGGCTCACAACCCATCCTTAAAATTCTCCCCTGAAATACTCTGTGTTGCTGCGGGACATTGCTGCTTCCACAGTCTATCAATGGTCTTCCATATGTCTCCATTCTCTTCCTCGCAGCATGACACTGCCCCCGTCACATGCACCAACAACATTACATCTCGCCCTACACACTTTTTTCCTGAAATACTCTGTGCTGCTGTGGAATCAGCGTGTATTTTCTGTGTAAGGCCTCTTGTACACGACCGCATGGCTTTTTCAGTATTTTGCAGTCCACAAAAAACGGATCCGCAAAAAATACGGATGATGTCCGTGTGCATTCTGTTTTTTGCGGAACGGAACAGCTGGCCCCTAATAGAACAGTACTATCCTTGTCCGTTATGCGGACAATAATAGGACATGTTCTATCTTTGAACGGAACGGAAAAACGGAAACGGAAGGCATACGGGGTACCTTCTGTTTTTGTTGCGGATCCATTGAAATGAAAGGTTCCATATACGGTCCGTATGCGGAACGCCAAAAAACGGAACGTAAAGAGAAAGTTCCTCGGTAGTAAGGATTACTCTGGGATGCTGCTGCCCCACGGGTCACACGTTACTTTATGAGAAGCTCCTCATGTCCCTGCTCCTCTCCTGTATAATTGCAGCTTTGCTTCGTTTGCTCCATCTAATTATACTCGTCATTATATAACTGGCGCGGGGGGTGGGTGGGGGGGGGTGTATTTTGTATCCGCTCTGCCTGTAACAAGGTGCCTTTTACCGCTCCATCACGAGGGCATGCTCGATCACAGCTCCATTCACTTTTGTGGGGCCACCAGAGATGGCCGAGAGCTGTACTCCGTCCTATGTGAGCAGACATGTCTACCCACCACCAGTAGTGTACTCTGTACAGTCACAGACTCAGCAAGTGCCGCCTGTGGCCGAGCTCCTCGTCCTGGAGGGGACGGGTAAAAATATCCCCATACATACCGCAGACCTATATATATCAGAGTGGTCCAGGAGGGGGGTATATCATATCTATCTATCTATCTATCTATCTATCTCATATCTATCTATCTCATATCTATCTCATATCTATCTATCTATCTATCTATCTATCTATCTATCTATCTATCTCATATCTATCTATCTATCTATCTCATATCTATCTATCTCATATCTATCTATCTATCTATCTCATATCTATCTATCTCATATCTATCTATCTATCTATCTCCTATCTATCTCCTATCTATCTATCTATCTCATATCTATCTATCTATCTATCTATCTCCTATCTATCTCCTATCTATCTATCTATCTCATATCTATCTCCTATCTATCTCATATCTATCTATCTCATATCTATCTATCTATCTATCTCCTATCTATCTCCTATCTATCTCATATCTATCTATCTATCTATCTATCTCCTATCTATCTATCTATCTATCTCATATCTATCTATCTATCTATCTATCTATCTATCTCATATCTATCTATCTATCTCATATCTATCTATCTCATATCTATCTATCTATCTATCTATCTATCTATCTCATATCTATCTATCTATCTCATATCTATCTATCTCATATCTATCTATCTATCTATCTATCTCATATCTATCTCCTATCTATCTCATATCTATCTATCTCATATCTATCTATCTATCTATCTATCTCATATCTATCTCATATCTATCTCATATCTATCTATCTATCTATCTCCTATCTATCTCATATCTATCTATCTATCTATCTCATATCTATCTATCTCATATCTATCTCATATCTATCTATCTATCTATCTATCTATCTCCTATCTATCTCATATCTATCTCATATCTATCTATCTATCTATCTCATATCTATCTATCTCATATCTATCTATCTATCTATCTCATATCTATCTATCTATCTCATATCTATCCCATATCTATCTATCTATCTATCTATCTATCTATCTATCTCATATCTATCTATCTATCTATCTATCTATCTCATATCTATCTATCTATCTATCTATCTATCTATCTATCTATCTATCTCATATCTATCTATCTATCTATCTATCTCATATCTATCTATCTATCTCATATCTATCTCATATCTATCTATCTATCTATCTCCTATCTATCTATCTATCTATCTATCTATCTCATATCTATCTATCTATCTCATATCTATCTCATATCTATCTATCTATCTCATATCTACCTATCTATCTCATATCTATCTATCTATCTATCTATCTATCTATCTCCTATCTATCTATCTCCTATCTATCTATCTCATATCTCTCTCATATCTATCTATCTATCTCATATCTATCTCATATCTATCTATCTATCTCATATCTATCTCATATCTATCTATCTATCTATCTATCTATCTCCTATCTATCTATCTATCTATCTATCTATCTCCTATCTATCTATCTATCTATCTATCTATCTATCTATCTATCTATCTATCTATCTATCTCTCTATCTCCTATCTATCTATCTATCTATCTCATATCTATCTATCTATCTATCTATCTATCTATCTCATATCTATCTATCTCATATCTATCTCGCTCATATCTATCTATCTATCTCCTATCTATCTATCTATCTCCTATCTATCTCATATCTATCTATCTATCTCATATCTATCTCATATCTATCTCATATCTATCTATCTATCTCATATCTATCTATCATCTATCTATCTCCTATCTATCTATCTCATATCTATCTATCTATCTATCTCATATCTATCTATCTATCTCATATCTATCTCCTATCTATCTATCTATGTACCTATCTCCTATCTATCTATCTATGTATCTATCTCATATCTATCTCATATCTATCTATCTATCTCATATCTATCTATCTATCTCATATCTATCTCATATCTATCTATCTATCTATCTATCTATCTATCTATCTCATATCTATCTATCTATCTCATATCTACCTATCTATCTCATATCTATCTATCTATCTATCTATCTATCTATCTATCTATCTATCTATCTCATATCTATCTATTATCTATCTATCTATCTATCTCATATCTCTCTCATATCTATCTATCTATCTCATATCTATCTCATATCTATCTATCTATCTCATATCTATCTATCTATCTATCTATCTATCTATCTATCTCCTATCTATCTATCTCATATCTATCTATCTATCTATCTATCTCATATCTATCTATCTATCTATCTATCTATCTCTCTATCTCCTATCTATCTATCTATCTATCTCATATCTATCTATCTATCTATCTATCTATCTATCTCATATCTATCTATCTCATATCTATCTCGCTCATATCTATCTATCTATCTCCTATCTATCTCATATCTATCTATCTATCTCATATCTATCTATCTCATATCTATCTCATATCTATCTATCTATCTATCTATCTATCTATCTATCTATCTCCTATCTATCTATCTATCTATCTATCTCATATCTATCTATCTATCTCATATCTATCTATCTCATATCTATCTCATATCTATCTCATATCTATCTATCTATCTATCTCCTATCTATCTATCTATCTATCTATCTCATATCTATCTACAGTCATGTGAAAAAATTAGGACACCCTTTGAAAGCATGTGGTTTTTTGTAACATTTTTAATAAAAGGTTATTTCATCTCCGTTTCAACAATACAGAGAGATTAAAGTAATCCGACTAAACAAAGAAAACTGAAGAAAAGTCTTTTCAAGATCTTCTGTAAATGTCATTCTACAAAAATGCCTATTCTAACTGAGGAAAAAGATAGGACACCCTCACATGTATTCCCTCTTAAATTGGCTCAGATCTCACACAGGTATATCACACCAGGTGCACATAATTAGTAGATCGTTACTCTGCATGTTGAATGAGGCTTGCCCTATTTAAACCTCAGACATTTAGTTTGGTGTGCTCCTGACTGTTGAAGTGAGAGTGAGCACCATGGTGAGAGCAAAAGAGCTGTCAGAGGACTTCAGAAAAAAGATTGTAGCAGCCTATGAGTCTGGGAAGGGATTTAAAAAGATCTCAAAAGATTTTGAAATCAGCCATTCCACTGTCCGGAAGATAGTCTACAAGTGGAGGGCTTTCAAAACAACTGCCAACATGCCCAGGACTGGTCGCCCCAGCAAGTTCACCCCAAGAGCAGACCGCAAGATGCTAAAAGAGGTCTCCAAAAACCCTAAAGTGTCATCTCGAGAACTACAGCAGGCTCTGGCTACTGTTGATGTAGAAGTACATGCCTCTACAATCAGAAAGAGACTGTACAAGTTTAACTTGCATGGGAGGTGTGCAAGGAGGAAACCTTTGCTTTCCAAGAGAAACATCGAGGCCAGACTGACATTTGCCAGAGATAAAGTTGACAAAGACCAGGACTTCTGGAATAATGTTCTTTGGACAGATGAGTCCAAAATTGAATTATTTGGACACAACAGCAGAGGACATGTTTGGCGTAAACCAAACACAGCATTCCAAGAAAAGAACCTCATACCAACTGTGAAGCATGGAGGTGGAAGTGTCATGGTTTGGGGCTGCTTTGCTGCAGCAGGACCTGGTCAGCTCACCATCATAGAATCCACGATGAATTCTACTGTGTATCAGAAGGTGCTTGAAGAACATGTGAGACCATCAGTTAGAAAATTAAAGCTGAAGCGGAACTGGACCATGCAACATGACAATGACCCAAAACATACTAGTAAATCAACCAAAGATTGGCTGAAAAAGAAGAAATGGAGAGTCCTGGAATGGCCAAGTCAAAGTCCAGATTTGAATCCCATTGAGATGCTGTGGGGTGACTTGAAAAGGGCTGTACGTGCAAGAAACCCCTCAAACATCTCACAGCTGAAAAAGTTCTGCATTGAGGAGTGGGGTAAAATTTCCTCAGACCGATGTCGAAGACTGGTAGATGGCTACAAGAACCGTCTCACTGCAGTTATTTCAGCCAAAGGAGGTAACACTCGCTATTAGGGGCAAGGGTGTCCTATCTTTTTCCTCAGTTAGAATAGGCATTTTTGTAGAATGACATTTACAGAAGATCTTGAAAAGACTTTTCTTCAGTTTTCTTTGTTTAGTCGGATTACTTTAATCTCTCTGTATTGTTGAAACGGAGATGAAATAACCTTTTATTAAAAATGTTACAAAAAACCACATGCTTTCAAAGGGTGTCCTAATTTTTTCACATGACTGTATCTCATATCTATCTATCTCATATCTATCTATCTATCTATCTATCTATCTATCTATCTCATATCTATCTATCTATCTCCTATCTATCTATCTCATATCTATCTATCTATCTCATATCTATCTATCTCCTATCTATCTATCTATCTCATATCTATCTCATATCTCTCTCATATCTATCTATCTATCTCATATCTATCTCATATCTATCTATCTCATATCTATCTATCTATCTATCTATCTATCTATCTATCTATCTCCTATCTATCTCATATCTATCTATCTCCTATCTATCTCCTATCTATCTATCTATCTCATATCTCTCTCATATCTATCTATCTATCTCATATCTATCTATCTCATATCTCTCTCATATCTATCTATCTATCTATCTCATATCTATCTATCTATCTCATATCTATCTCATATCTATCTATCTATCTATCTATCTATCTCCTATCTATCTATCTATCTATCTATCTATCTATCTATCTATCTCATATCTATCTATCTATCTCATATCTATCTATCTATCTATCTATCTATCTATCTATCTCTCTATCTCCTATCTATCTATCTATCTATCTATCTATCTATCTCATATCTATCTATCTCATATCTATCTATCTCATATCTATCTATCTCATATCTATCTCGCTCATATCTATCTATCTATCTATCTATCTATCTATCTATCTCCTATCTATCTATCTATCTCATATCTATCTATCTCCTATCTATCTATCTATCTATCTATCTATCTATCTATCTATCTATCTATCTATCTATCTATCTCATATCTATCTATCTATCTCATATCTATCTATCTTTCTCATATCTATCTATCTATCTATCTATATATCTATCTATCTATCTATCTCATATCTATCTATCTCATATCTATCTCATGTCTATCTATCTCGCTCATATCTATCTATCTATCTCATATCTCTCTCATATCTATCTATCTCATATCTATCTATCTATCTATCTATCTCCTATCTATCTATCTATCTATCTATCTATCTCCTATCTATCTCATATCTATCTCATATCTATCTATCTATCTCATATCTATCTCATATCTATCTGTCTATCTCATATCTATCTATCTATCTCATATCTATCTATCTCATATCTATCTATCTATCTCATATCTATCTCATATCTATCTATCTATCTCCTATCTATCTATCTATCTCATATCTATCTATCTATCTATCTCCTATCTATCTATCTATCTATCTCATATCTATCTATCTATCTCCTATCTATCTATCTATCTATCTCATATCTATCTCATATCTATCTATCTATCTATCTATCTATCTCATATCTATCTATCTATCTATCTCCTATCTATCTCCTATCTATCTCGTATCTATCTATCTATCTATCTATCTATGTGTCTATCTATCTATCTCATATCTATCTCATATCTATCTCATATCTATCTATCTATCTCATATCTATCTCATATCTATCTCATATCTATCTATCTATCTATCTATCTATCTCATATCTATCTATCTATCTATCTCCTATCTATCTCCTATCTATCTCGTATCTATCTATCTATCTATGTGTCTATCTATCTATCTCATATCTATCTCATATCTATCTCCTATCTATCTATCTATCTCATATCTATCTCATATCTATCTATCTATCTATCTATCTCATATCTCTCTCATATCTATCTATCTATCTCATATCTATCTCATATCTATCTATCTATCTATCTATCTATCTATCTATCTATCTCCTATCTATCTATCTATCTATCTATCTCATATCTATCTATCTATCTATCTCATATCTATCTATCTATCTATCTATCTCATATCTATCTATCTATCTATCTATCTATCTATCTATCTCATATCTATCTCATATCTATCTATCTCATATCTATCTATCTATCTATCTAATATCTATCTATCTATCTATCTCATATCTATCTATCCCATATCTATCTATCTATCTATCTATCTCATATCTATCTATCTATCTATCTATCTATCTATCTATCTCATATCTATCTATCTCATATCTATCTATCTATCTATCTATCTCATGTCTATCTATCTCGCTCATATCTATCTATCTATCTATCTATCTATCTATCTTTTATTAGACAGCCCGATCAGACAGAAGTGTTCCCTCCCGGCAATCGCCTGCTCGTTAGTGGAAGAGACTGCTGCTATTACATGCAGAGATCTCCTCCACTGTATGTGGAGGAGCCATCGTTATGCCATCTCTCATCCCCGTACTGACCGCTGTTTGCCGGCAGCAGGTGGTGATTACAGGGCACGATCTGCCGCCTGCAAACAATAATTTTTAAACCTGCTGAAAGATTCCAATTACCCAATGAAGAAGCGTTTCCTCGTCCGTCGGGTAATCGGCGGCAGTATTACACTGTTTATGTGACGACTATCTACCCGTCTAATGTAAGCCTAACACTTCCCACCAGGCATTCATCTGATTGAACTGATTATGTGGATGGAGTGTTGTCACCCATCAGCCACAGCCTTTGTTGCTAAGCAACAACCTAAACGCATTTGTGCTCACCGTGTTGATTGTTTCCTCCTACAGGTGACCATGGCCAGGAACATTGGGCAGAGTCTTATCCGGACTGCGGTGGGATGTCCCAGTCTCCCATCAATATTAAGACGGCAGACATATCCTGTGATGGCACCTTACCTCCTATACGTCCAGTGGGATACAGCACCCCGGGTGGTGCCCCATTCACCCTCACTAACAATGGTCATACAGGTAACCGGCCATGATTCTCTGTATGGCGGTATTGTGTGTGTTATATGGGTACCATGTGCTACAGTGGTATTCTCATTAGGCCATATTATCTCATGTTATCCCAGAGCTGGCTTATATTACATAATATCCAGGGAACGGCTGCGGTCAGATATCTGGCCGGTAATTATGATCCCAGATGTTTTTTCTCCACGTCCAGATGATTATCTATTTTACAATAGGAAACTGAAAGCTATGTGGCTGTGACAGAGATATCAGATACTGAAGACCACGTGGAATGTGACAGAAAATTTAATTAATATTAAATTATTTTATTTTAGAAAAAAACATGGCAGCCTTCTTTAAGGAAAAGCACCTCACCTGCCCATGGGTTGCGTCAGGTATTACAGCTTCACACTGAAGTAAAAGGGGCTTCCTGCAGTACCTCACATAACCTGTGATCAGGTGAGGCGCTGTTTTTGGAAGACATTCATATTATTCTCATCTAGCGCATCCTCTTTGAACTGTGCTGCCGCTGCACTTTGTTTTCACCACTGTAGCTGTTGCATAACTACAACTCCCCGTCTGCACATGTTGGGAGTTGTAGCTCCACAACAATGCTCAAATTTGATCATTACACAGTAGAAGCAGCCAGATGGAAGTGGTATTTGCGGCCCCCTTCCATGTCTCCATCTCCAGGAAACAAAGGGTCAACTTCTATAAGGCCAGAACTTAGTGGCTCCAAAGTCAAAGGTTGTGCCGTGAGGTGCCCTATACATAAGTTGACCCACTCACCTGTTCATGGTTATTTTGGATAAGAATAAATACCTTCTAGAGATCTGAAATGCTCTGAACATAAACCATTCGGGTAGGACCGATGAGTTGAACAGCGGCTATTTCTGGCTGAGAGATGAGGTTACAGGTCCGAAGCCTGAGGCGAGGCTGCAATACTGAACACGACCCCTCTACGCCATGAATATATAGGTTCTGTCACACAGATGTAGACAAGGAGCAAGATCAGGAGAGATCACCTGCTAAAAGGGTTATTCCAGGATTGATGGTTGTGTTGTAAGGGTATTAACATGTATTCTGTATGTCATTTGTCTGTTTCACCTTATATTTGATCACACTTAGCCTGTTTAAGCCTATCTATTCTCAAGTCATTGAATTCACGTTAAAACAGTGGTCCATCCTCAGGATGTAGATCGACAACCCTCACCCCCGATGATCAGCTGTTTCCATTGGTAATGCCAACGCTGCTCCCAATCACTTCATCGGCGAAGGTGTTGGTTGTTGGACCCTCACCGATTAGATATTGATGGTCTATCCCCAGGACAGGCCATCAGTATTCAAATTCTGGAACGGCACAGGTAGGTTTAGCGTTAGGTCCCGAGCAACTTGAGAAACCTTGGCGCGGTGCTCGGGCTCAGACATGTCCTCCACAGTAGGATATGTTGGCTAATCTCTCAATACACGAGCGAGTTTTCCGTGCGGGTGACTTGAAGGCACAGCACCCGCACTGAATCCTGACCCATTCATTTCAATGGGTCTGTGTACATGAGCGTTTTTTTTCACGCATCAGTTCTGCGTTGCGTGAAAATCGCAGCATGGTCTATATTCTGAGTTTTTTACGCAGCCCTGGCCCCACAGAAGTGAATGGGGCTTCAGTGAAAAGCGCAAGCAAGTGAGGATGCAATGCGTTTTTCACTGATCGTTACTAAGAGATGTTGTTTGTAAACCTTCCGTTTTTTATCACCCACCTGAAAAACGTATTGCACCCGCGCAGAAACAACTGAACGCAATCGTGCTTGCAAAATGGTGCATCCGGACCTTATCCGTCACGCTCTTGTGAAAGGGGCCTAAGTGTTCAGTTTCCCTGCAGCTCCACCACAGGTCAATCTAAGGCCCCTTTCACACGGGCGAGTATTCCGCGCGGATGCGATGCGTGAGTTGAACGCATTGCACCCGCACTGAATCCCGACCCATTCTTTTCTATGGGGCTGTTCACATGAGCGGTGATTTTCACGCATCACTTGTGCGTTGCGTGAAAATCGCAGCATGCTCTATATTCAGCGTTTTTCACGTAACGCAGGCCCCATAGAAATGAATGGGGTTGTGTGAAAATCGCAAGCAAGTGCGGATGCGGTGCGATTTTCACGCACGGTTGCTAGGAGACGATCGGGATGGAGACCCGATTATTATTATTTTTCCTTATAACATGGTTATAAGGGAAAATAATAGCATTCTGAATACAGAATGCATAGTACAATAGCGCTGGAGGGGTTAAAAAAAATAAAATAAAAATGTAACTCACCTTAATCCACTTGATTGAGCAGCCGGCATCTCCTTCTGTCTTCTGTGCTGTGTGGAGGAAAAGGACCTGTGGTGACGTCACTCCGGTCATCACATGATCCATCACCATGGTAAAAGATCATGTGATGAACCATGTGATGACCGGAGTGACGTCACCACAGGTCCTGTCCCTCCACACAGCTAAGAGGAAGACAGAAGGAGATGCCGGCTGCTCGATCAAGTGGATTAAGGTGAGTTAAATTTTTATTTTATTTTTTAACCCCTCCAGCGCTATTGTACTATGCATTCTGTATTCAGAATGCTATTATTTTCCCTTATAACCATGTTATACGGGGAAATAATACAATCTACATAACACCGATCCCAAGCCCAAACTTCTGTGAAGAAGTTCGGGTTTCGGTACCAAACATGCGCGATTTTTCTCATGCGAGTGCAAAACGCATTACAATGTTTTGCACTCGCGCGGAAAAACCGCGCGTGTTCCCGCAACGCACCCGCACATTTTCCCGCAACACCCGTGTGAAACCAGCCTAAGTATTACACAGTGCCCATTCATATCAGAATAAGGCCTCATGCACACGAACGTTGTTTTGGTCCGCATCCGAGCCGCAGTTTTTGTGGCTTGGGTGCAGACCCGTTCACTTCAATAGGGCCGCAAAACTCTGTGTGCTGTCCGCATCCGTTGCTCCGTTCCGTGGTCCGCAAAAAAAAAATATAACCTGTCCTATTCTTGTCTGTTTTGTGGACAAGAATAGGCAGTTATATCAATGGCTGTCCGTGCCGTTCTGCAAATTGCGGAACGCACACGGACGCCTTCCGTGTTTTGCGGATCTGCAATTTGGGGACAGCAAAACACACAACGGTCGTGTGCATGAGGCCTAATGCAGGACAGGAAAGGGATGCTCATAATAACCGCTCTCCAGGAGGTGGTTGTGATCTGTAGAGACCCCCTTCCCTAGTAACTGAATAGTGTATCTGAAAATGGACTTCCCCTTTAAGGAAGAATGACAATGGGAAACTCGAGTTTAATTGCTAAGTAAATGAGAAGCAATTACTAAGATTGCGGTCATTCACCTTCAGTATTAATTGCCCATTGTTGGGTGATTAGCCACAGTATCCGCACACAATGGGGTTATTTACATGTTGTCTGAACTATGTGGGTCTAGGGTTAATTGTGCACCCCCAATCCCCACCCCCACCCGCCTCCATTATTTATGGTTATTTCCTTCCATATCAAAGGCGTGCGATGTCACCTGCGTAATTACCAAGCGTCTGTCACCTCATAGAGGATAGTTTTACAGAAACAGCGCCACTCCTGTCAATGGGTGGGGTCTGGTATTGCATCCCTGCGCCATTTACTTGAGTGTGGCAGTACCAGACACATCCTATGGAGATGAGTGGCTTGAATGAAGCCATGTTCCCTGTCACACTCCCAGGGATCCTGGAAGCTGAGATAGCAGCCGCTGTATGCCGGGTCTACCTGCCGACAAGAAGGACTAATAAAATGGAGTTTTGGGTGAAACGATTTTCCCACCTAAACCTTGCCGTACAGTTGCACGGCAGGACTGACTGGCCCACCATCTAATGTTTACGGGGCCTTCTCACTTTCTTCCAGTGCGGGATGAGTTAAGGACGGGCAGTTGGTTTACAGGTAGTGCTTTTCCCCCTGTCCAGAGCACATGCACACTCAGCCTGAACCGAGCATGCATATGAGATAGCATTTCACAGGTGACAACGCCATGTATTGCCATCACAGATTATGGGAACAGACTGCGTGTATTTGTATCTCCACCGCTTCTCCCAGACGGAGGATGAGCGGAGGAATGTGCTCCATCAACAAGGTCACGTTCCTGGGAAAACACATCCAATGAACGTCCCCCGAACCCACTGATTTCACACGGGCCCATTTAATGTGTAAGGAGGTGTCCAAAATCTCAGATTGCAAAACAAGGATGGGACATCTTGAATTTCAACATGCCCAATCCTTTGCTTAAGGCCTCCTGCACACAACCGTTTTTTTCCCCGTTTACTGGCCGTTTTTTGCATTCCGTATACGGAACCATTCATTTAAATGGTTCTGCAAAAAAAACGGAATGTACTCCGTATGCATTCCGTTTCCGTATTTCCGTTCCGTTTAAAGATAAAACATGTCCTATTATTGCCCGCAAATCACGTTCCGTGGCTCCATTCAAGTCAATGGGTCCGGAAAAAAAACGGAAATGCATCCGGATGTCTTCCGTTTCCGTTCCGTTTTTTGCTGACCCATCTATTGAAAATGTTATGCCCAGCCCAATTTTATCTATGTAATTACTGTATACTGTATATGTCATACGGAAACACAACGGAAACAAAAAACGGAACAACGGATCCGTGAAAAACGGACCGCAAAACACTGAAAAAGCCATACGGTCGTGTGCAATAGGCCTAAAGGAAGATGGAGAACACATGCATGCTCAGCCGAGGGAAGCTGTTTGCTGAAAGAGCATTCGAGAGGCTCGAAGCATCGAGTCGGGGTCCATCACCTCGCTCCTCTGCGGTCGATAAGCGAATGCTCTTCGTATTGTTCCCCTCTCTGATGTGTCCCTATAATTAGCAGCTTGTTATCAGGGCAGCTGTTTGGACAGACGAGGCATTTGGAGGCGCTGATGGATGGCTCAGCCAGGCGAACTCTGATGGCGAGATACGTTAGGAGAAGGTCACCGAAAAGTCATTAGAAATATGTGAGGATGAACGGCTGGTGACATACTGCTCGCTGGTGGATCTTGGCACTGGGGGGGGGGGGGGGGGGTGTGACAACAAAGGCTTGCTGGCCCAGATCCTGGAGGAGGAAGCCGAGACGGGGGGCTCTGTCAGGTGATGTGGCCATGGGGACAATCGGCACTTTGTAAAGGACAGAATAGTGTGAGGCAGGGAAGCTGGAAGTGCGGGCGATAAAAAGGGGCATTCACTGAGGATGGAAAGGGTGAGAATAGACGGAGGAGGAGAAGTTTTCATATGGAGAGCGGGGGCTGGGTAAACATGGTGAAGAACGATCACAACAGGAGGGAAAGGTGGGGGGCAAAGGAAACAGAAATGGAACTCAATCAAATAAATGCGAACATACCAAAATAAAAAACTAATTATAACCAGTCATACACATGTAACCCTAGGGGCCAACTATACAAAAGGGCTCATAGTAGCTCAAGTTCTGGTTAAAATAATAAAATAAAATCTAATTAAATAAAAACCTTGTTCTTATTCAATCCAGTGAAGCTTTCTCTGCCGCCATCTATGCGTCTCCACGGACTCCCGAATAATTTTACTGCTGTACAGCTTCATCTACACTGGGGGAACAAGTCTAACCCAGAAGGGTCAGAGCACCAGCTGGATGGAAAGATTTATCCTGGAGAGGTAAGATTGTATACTGCCAACTGTGGACACAACTGTATCTACTGAAAGGATATTATACAGACCCTGTGTACAGGAATATAACTACTATAATACTGCTCCTATGTACAAGAATATAACTACTATAATACTGCCCCTATGTACAAGAATATAACTACTATAATACTGCTCCTATGTACAAGAATATAACTACTATAATACTGCTCCTGTGTACAGGAATATCACTACTATAATACTGCTCCTATGTACAAGAATATAACTACTATAATACTGCTCCTATGTACAGGAATATAACTACTATAATACTGCTACTATGTACATGACTATAACTACTATAATACTGCCCCTATGTACAAGAATATAACTACTATAATACTGCCTCCTATGTACAAGAATATAACTACTATAATACTGCCTCCTATGTACAGGAATATAACTACTATAATACTGCTCCTATGTACAAGAATATAACTACTATAATACTGCTCCTGTGTACAAGAATATAACTACTATAATACTGCCTCCTATGTACAAGAATATAACTACTATAATACTGCTCCTATGTACAAGAATATAACTACTATAATACAGCTCCTATGTACAAGAGTATAACTACTATAATACTGCCTCCTATGTACAGGAATATCACTACTATAATACTGCTCCTATGTACAAGAATATAACTACTATAATACTGCTCCTATGTACAAGAATATAACTACTATAATACTGCTCCTATGTACAAGAATATAACTACTATAATACAGCTCCTATGTACAAGAGTATAACTACTATAATACTGCCTCCTATGTACAGGAATATCCCTACTATAATACTGCTCCTATGTACAAGAATATAACTACTATAATACTGCTCCTATGTACAAGAATATAACTACTATAATACTGCTCCTATGTACAAGAATATAACTACTATAATACTGCTCCTATGTACAAGAATATAACTACTATAATACTGCCTCCTATGTACAAGAATATAACTACTATAATACTGCTCCTATGTACAAGAATATAACTACTATAATACTGCTCCTATGTACAAGAATATAACTACTATAATACTGCTCCTATGTACAATAATATAACTACTATAATACTGCTCCTATGTACAAGACTATAACTACTATAATACTGCCCCCTATGTACAAGAATATAACTACTATAATACTGCCTCCTATGTACAAGAATATAACTACTATAATACTGCTCCTATGTACAAGAATATAACTGCTATAATACTGCTCCTATGTACAAGAATATAATTACAATAATACTGCCTCCTATGTACAAGAATATAACTACTATAATACTGCCTTCTATGTACAAGAATATAACTACTATAATACTGCTCCTATGTACAAGAATATAACTACTATAATACTGCTCCTATGTACAAGAATATAACTACTATAATACTGCTACTATGTACAGGAATATAACTACTATAATACTGCTCCTATGTACAAGAATATAACTCCTATAATACTGCTCCTATGTACAAGAATCTAACTACTATAATACTGCTCCTATGTACAAGAATATAACTACTATAATACTGCCTCCTATGTACAAGAATATAACTACTATAATACTGCTCCTATGTACAAGAATATAACTACTATAATACTGCCTCCTATGTACAAGAATATAACTACTATAATACTGCCTCCTATGTACAAGAATATAACTACTATAATACTGCTCCTATGTACAAGAATATAACTACTATAATACTGCCTCCTATGTACAAGAATATAACTACTATAATACTGCTCCTATGTACAAGAATATAACTACTATAATACTGCTCCTATGTACAAGAATATAACTACTATAATACTGCCTCCTATGTACAAGAATATAACTACTATAATACTGCTCCTATGTACAAGAATATAACTACTATAATACTGCTCCTATGTACAAGAATATAACTACTATAATACTGCTCCTATGTACAAGAATATAACTACTATAATACTGCTCCTATGTACAAGAATATAACTACTATAATACTGCCTCCTGTGTACAAGAATATAACTACTATAATACTGCCTCCTATGTACAAGAATATAACTACTATAATACTGCCTCCTATGTACAAGAATATAACTACTATAATACTGCCTCCTATGTACAAGAATATAACTACTATAATACTGCTCCTATGTACAAGAATATAACTACTATAATACTACTCCTATGTACAAGAATATAACTACTATAATACTGCTCCTATGTACAAGAATATAACTACTATAATACTACTCCTATGTACAAGAATATAACTACTATAATACTGCTCCTATGTACAAGAATATAACTACTATAATACTGCTCCTATGTACAAGAATATAACTACTATAATACTGCCTCCTGTGTACAAGAATATAACTACTATAATACTGCCTCCTATGTACAAGAATATAACTACTATAATACTGCCTCCTATGTACAAGAATATAACTACTATAATACTGCCTCCTATGTACAAGAATATAACTACTATAATACTGCTCCTATGTACAAGAATATAACTACTATAATACTGCCTCCTATGTACAAGAATATAACTACTATAATACTGCTCCTATGTACAAGAATATAACTACTATAATACTGCCTCCTATGTACAAGAATATAACTACTATAATACTGCTCCTATGTACAAGAATATAACTACTATAATAGTGCTCCTATGTACAAGAATATAACTACTATAATACTGCCTCCTATGTACAAGAATATAACTACTATAATACTGCTCCTATGTACAAGAATCTAACTACTATAATACTGCCTCCTATGTACAAGAATATAACTACTATAATACTGCTCCTATGTACAAGAATCTAACTACTATAATACTGCCTCCTATGTACAAGAATATAACTACTATAATACTGCCTCCTATGTACAAGAATATAACTACTATAATACTGCTCCTATGTACAAGAATATAACTGCTATAATACTGCCTCCTATGTACAAGAATATAACTGCTATAATACTGCCTCCTATGTACAAGAATATAACTACTATAATACTGCTCCTATGTACAACAATATAACTACTATAATACTGCTCCTATGTACAAGAATATAACTACTATAATACTGCCTCCTATGTACAGGAATATAACTACTATAATACTGCTCCTATGTACAACAATATAACTACTATAATACTGCTCCTATGTACAAGAATATAACTACTATAATACTGCCTCCTATGTACAAGAATATAACTACTATAATACTTCCCCCTATACATAAAAACTGAAATGACTTAACTAAATGTTTAGATTTGACAAAAAAATTAACAAATAATAAAAAATAAGTGCAGCTAATTAGAGATTTTCCTAAGTCATGACGTAAAGTCATGATTTTATTAAAGACACGGAGGCGAGTATTTGCTTAACTCTTTCTTTACTGAAAAATAGCAGCAAAGACAATTGAAGAAAAAAACAATAAGAATATCCATGGTAACAGCTCCACCCCTTCTACCCCTATATAAGGGACATCACTGGCTGGACACTTCCTCTTTCTTTGCAGTCTTCAACGGCGAAAACTGGACTCTGGAACGGACAGCAACAACCGGAACAGCAGCCGTAGAACAGTCAAACAGAACCTCTGGAAGGTGAACATCAGACGATGGATGATCCAAGTGCATCAACCTGGAGGGAAGAAAAAAACAAACATCATGGCAGCAACTCACCCAACTGCATTGCTTCCGAACAAGCACAACAGCCCAAGTACTTCACATGCCGTAACAGACAGATAAATAATATGGAACAGTATAAAGACTCTAAAAAAAACCAACAGGGAGGGTGAAACAGCAATGGGCGGGAAATACTCGCCTCCGTGTCTTTAATAAAATCATGACTTTACGTCATGACTTAGGAAAATCTCTAATTTTATTACAAGACACGGAGGCTCATATTTGCAAGTTTAAAGCTGGGCAATAACCGAAGCAAACACGTGAGGATCTGGCCTGAAATAGAATTCCCGAAAGGTAGAGACTCGGGACCAATCTGCCAACCGCATGACATCCTCCAAACGTGCACCAGCCACCGACAAAGAAGTAGCCGCTGCTCCCCGCACCGAATGCGCGGTGAAAATGGAAGTATCAACACCAGAGAGGGAAAGGATCCACTTAACCCAACGGGAAAGCGTAACACTGGTAACCGGGGAAAAAGGGCGACGAAAAGAGATGAACAACTGCGGGGCATCCCGAGAGCGAAAAGCTACGGTGCGAGACTCGTACTCCCGCAAACAAGCCACGGGGCACAGCTGCAGAGAAGAAGGAAAAGACGGGTAAGTAACCGACCTGATACCCGTCTTAGTGCGACGGGATATATTGAACAGTACCCCATGAGGCGTAAAATATCGTGCGTCAATATCTAAAGCTCGTACGTCCGAGACGCGCTTACAAGATACTAAACAAAGAAGAGTCACCAACTTGGCAGATAACTGCCGAAGAGACAGCAATGAATTAACGGGCCAACCCTCCAGAAACCGGAGAACCGTCGCCACATCCCAAGTGGTAGAAAAACGCGGCCTAGGAGGACGCGACAATCGAGACCCCCGCAACAGACGACAGATCAACGGGTGCTGACCAGCGGGGCAACCATCAAAACCGGAATGTCTAGCAGAAATCGCCGAGCGGTAGACGTTCAGGGTACGGTAAGCTTTACCCGCCTCAAAGAGAGAAGTGAGGAACTGAAGAACCGCGACTACAGGGGCGTGAACGGGATCCAAGTCCCGTGGATCGCACCAACGAACCCAGCCGTCCCAAGCCGCCTGGTAGGCTCGCCTAGTGCCTGGAGCCCAAGCCGACTCCAACAGTTGTCTGGTTGCTGTGGAAAACTCAGAGGAATCCCAGGGCCCCCTGAAACCCGGCAAGCTAGAAGCTGTAGAGAGCCTTCTAGCAGAAGAGGGTGAAGGCGACCAAAAGGGTCGAGCAAAAGCTGTGGAAACGACGGCAGGAGCCGAGGCTCCTCCGCAAGAAGATGCAGCAACTGAGGAAACCACGACTGTGTTTGCCAGAAGGGAACCACAAGGACCAACTGAGCCATCTGGCGACGGACCTGGGCGAGTACCCGAGGGATGAGAGCGAACGGAGGAAAGGCATAATGGAGAGGACCCCCCCAGTTCTGGAGGAAAGCATCCACGGCCTCTGCCTGAGGATCCGGACGCCAACTGAAGTACCTGGGCAGTTGCGTGTTCAGGCGAGACGCAAACAGATCGATGCAACATGGGCCCCAAAGAGACACGATATCTCGGAAGACCCTCGGATCCAACCTCCAGTCGCTGGAGTCCGAAATGCAACGAGAACTCCAGTCGGCCAATGTGTTGTGGAGTCCAGGAATGTACTCCGCCACGACTGAAATTCCCCTGGAAAGACAAAACTCCCAAAAATCTTTGGCCAGATAGGCCAAAACCCTGGACCGCGTTCCCCCCAGGCAATTCACATAACGGACCGCAGAGACGTTGTCCATACGAAGGCGAATACACGCCCGTACGGACCCCTGAGCAAAGCTGCGGATCGCGAAAGAACCCGCTAAGAGTTCGAGGGCATTGATGTGAAGATGAGTCTCCTCTGGAGACCATGCTCCACCCGTGGATACTCCCTGACAGTGTGCTCCCCACCCCCTCAGACTGGCATCTGACTCGATGACCAGATCTGGAAGAGGACCGAATATCGCCCGACCATTCCATACCGACAAGTTGTGTATCCACCACGTCAATTCGTCCCTGGTCTCCGTGTCCAAGACAAGAGTGTCTGAATAAGAGGCCCCTGCCCGAAGGTGAGCAATCTTCAGCCTCTGTAGAGCCCGATAATGAAGAGGGGCAGGGAATATCGCCTGAATGGAGGAAGTGAGGAGACCGATCAGTCGAGCAAGGTGACGGAGAGATAACTGAGGAAGCAAGAGAGCATGCCGAATCTCCTTGCGTATCGATTTGACCTTGGCCAAGGGGAGACTGAGGGACTGATCCAAAGAGTTCACGGAGAAACCGAGAAACTCCACCGAGGTGTCCGGGACCAGACATGATTTTTCTAAGTTGAGAACAAAACCCAGCCCCTGAAGCAGGGACTTGGCCATCTCTAAATGATACAACAGAAGGGAAGGCTTCTGGGCCATGATCAGGATGTCGTCCAAATAAATAATTAGACGCACCCCTCTCGCCCTGAGCCAAGCCACTACCGGCTTCATGATCTTCGTAAAGCACCACGGGGCGGATGACAGGCCAAACGGGAGGCAAGTAAACCGCCAAGTTTGTCCGTTCCATAAGAATTGCAGGAGATCTCGAGATGGAGGAGCTACTGGGACCGTTAAATACGCATCCTTCAGATCCAGTTTGACAAACCAGTCTCCCGGCAAAAGCATATCCCGGAGCAGATGGATGCCCTCCATCTTGAAATGCCTGTAGCGAACGAAGACATTGAGATGTTTGAGATTTATGACTGGCCGAAACTGGCCACCTTTCTTTTGTACCAGGAAGATACTGCTCAAAACCCCTGAGAAGGGATGGGGAGACAATTCTATGGCCCCTTTGAATAGAAGGGATGACAGTTCTGAATCTAGGAGCGACTGGTCCGAGGTCGGACCCCCCCAAACAGCGGGAAGGCCCTGAGGGGTGGATACTAGCTCGATGGTAAAACCCCGGACCGTAGACAGGACCCACTGGTCTGAGGTGATTCCTGACCACACATGGAAAAAGTGACGGAGTCTTCCCCCAACCTGCTGGGAACTCAGGGGCGGCACACAAGGAGGACTTACCATATGGGCGCCTTGAGCCCGGAGTGCCACGGAAACCTCTGGAACGGGAAGGACCTCCGCGGGACGGAAAGAAGGTGGGTTGGTACCTGGAGTCCTGCAGCGACTGTCGATAAGTATAGGAGCCACGGCCCGTGCCTCTAGGCTGAAAGTTGGAGCGGCCGGACAATCGGCCCCTAGGATTGCCGGCCCTGGAGGAAAAACGCGCCTGAAAGACGCGGCGCATGGAGCTCTGCGCTTTATCAAGGGCCGTAAAGGCGCCAACATACTTCCTCAACTCTTTTATGAAGGGGTCCCCAAACAATAGGCCTTGCGCCTCTTTCCCGGATTCAGTCAGGGATAAATTTGCCAATTTAGGCTCGATTTTCATTAAAATGGCCTTTCTTCTTTCAATGGCTATTGAAGTATTAACATTGCCAGCTAGGCAAATTGCTCTTTGGGCCCAACCGCTCAGATCCTCAGGATCTACCTGGGTGCCCGCTGCCTTAGCAGATTCGGCTAGGTCAAAAATTTTGGCCAGCGGACCTGTCATATCCAGTAATTTATCCTGACAGGCCTTTAATGCAGAATCTAAGCCTTTACGCGGGTTGAACCCCGTTTTGGCTAGAAATTGCACCACTTTTGGGTCCACACTAGGTGTCTCACAAATTTTGTGGGGGATCAGGGGACGTGGGCACTCTGCCCGAAGCTTACTGCGAGCTTCCTTGGAGAGGGGAGTACGAATCCTTGCTTCCAAGTATTGCGCCACATGAGTGGCGGGAAGCCATTCTGAGGACCTAGGATGGTGTAACTGGTCCGGATTAAATAGGGGGTCACCCATGGGATCCAGAATAATGTCCTTGCCGGACTCTAAAGGGTCTGCATCGGTCCCCGCTGATTTAGACGGGTCCTCCTCAATAGCAGGATCCACTGCCACATCATGTAAATTATCATCCCCAGAGTAAAGGGGGTAATCATCATATGCCTCCTCAACGGACTCTGCGTCCGAATCAGATACCTGCTCCGGTAAGGACCGGGCGGTCTTCCATGCACGTGCCCTTTCTGCCGGGCGTGAATTAGCTCTTTTGCGCGATTTGACTGCGCATTCATTGGATGGGCCAGAACCCACATTCACATTTGTTCTGGAGGCAGGAGGGGGCATAACAGGGTTAGTTTGAGCCCTTAGGGCCTGGGATATAGTGTGCGATAAGGACTCTGAAACTGTCCCCATAGCAGCAACTATTGCATCAGAAATAGACTGCTGGAGATTAGCAGCCTGCAATTCCTGAACTGGGGCATCATTAACCCTATGAGGGGGGGAAGGTGAAACCTGACTGGTTCGTCTCACCTGTACAGAGCTGGCCGGGGACACAGGGACCATAGACATTATGCAATATATACCTGAGGAGTAGGTCACCCCACCAGATAGAAAAAGAGAAACGCTGGCACAGAGAGCAACAGTAACCGACGAGCGATGCGGACAGCGCACTGCGATACAGTGAGCCGACGAGGAGCGCAGGGGTAAGACTCCTCCCCTTCCAAGAGAGCGACCAATGAGAAGACAGGGAGGAGAAAGATGGCGCCCGAGAATCTCGCCCAGAAACGCGAGATCTCGGCGTCTGAGGGGAAAAAATCAAAGATGGCGCCTGAGAATCCCGTCCGACGAGATCTGAGACGCCGAAGCCCGGGAAAACAGCGCGGGAAGGCACAGGTAAGGAGAGGGAACAATGGAAGTTAAAATGGCCGAAATATGACTAAGGGCTAAGGAAAAAAACGGCACCGAACAGCCGGAGACCGACCCGGTGCCACAGGGGTGAAACGGAGGGGACCGCAAGCGGTACAATTAACCCCTACAAGGCGAGACAGACCGACAGGGTACAGAATAAGGAAAATGGCCCTGAAAGATAGCACTAGGACCCCTGTTCCCAAAGGAACTGGGGTAATGGATATAATCCAAACACAATCTCACAAAAGGGGTACCCTTCAGAAACTAAAAGGGAGAAATCAATAAGACAAATAACATGAAATAAATTTTAGACCACTTATCTGAGCTGGAGCAGCAAAGAAAGAGGAAGTGTCCAGCCAGTGATGTCCCTTATATAGGGGTAGAAGGGGTGGAGCTGTTACCATGGATATTCTTATTGTTTTTTTCTTCAATTGTCTTTGCTGCTATTTTTCAGTAAAGAAAGAGTTAAGCAAATATGAGCCTCCGTGTCTTGTAATAAAATTGGGGCTCTGCTGGTATAACGGTGGTATTTTCTTTTCATGACCATTTGGCAGTAATTAGTTTTGTACACTGACCTGGAAGGTGAGAGAAAGCATTGTGGATGGAAATATTAAAATGTCAGGGCAACTAATATTGTGTTGAAGCTCGTAATCTTATCACATGGTTTGCAGCACTAAGTTCAGCTCCACTAAATCTTTGCCAATGATCCGGTCAGCCAGGATTCAGACTGAAATGCCAGCCTGAAGGCTACGTGCTAATGGCATCAGTATTGCCTATAATATATCAGTGCTGAGTCAGTAATCTGACCCTGGGTCAGGGCAGAAAAAGCAGTCAGGTACTCGGTCCAGCTATCTATAAGGCCCTCAGGAACTCTCCCAAGTATCTGTCCATGAGACCTCTATTACTGCTTTACACCCGACACAGATGACCGGGCCTGAAGTTATCACTGAACTTTATTACCTTACATTCCACTTTGGAGGCTCAGCAGTTGTGTCATCATATGAGGCTGCTGGCCATCCCAAAGAGCATCCGCACTACACAGGCATGGGATGTTAGGAGACTTACATCTGAGACTTGCAGAATAGTGAGTGCAGCTCTGGAGTATAATACAGGATCAGTAATGTATGTACACAGTGACTGCACCAGCAGAATAGTGAGTGCAGCTCTGGAGTATAATACAGGATGTGACTCAGGATCAGTACAGGATAAGTAATGTATGTACACAGTGACTGCACCAGCTGAATAGTGAGTGCAGCTCTGGAGTATAATACAGGATGTGACTCAGGATCAGTACAGGATAAGTAATGTATGTACACAGTGACTGCACCAGCAGAATAGTGAGTGCAGCTCTGGAGTATAATACAGGATGTAACTCAGGATCAGTACAGGATAAGTAATGTATGTATACAGTGACTGCACCAGCAGAATAGTGAGTGCAGCTCTGGAGTATAATACAGGATGTAACTGAGGATCAGTCCAGGATAAGTAATGTAATGTATGTACACAGTGACTGCACCAGCAGAATAGTGAGTGCAGCTCTGGAGTATAATACAGGATGTAACTCAGGATCAGTACAGGATAAGTAATGTATGTACACAGTGACTCCACCAGCAGAATAGTGAGTGCAGCTCTGGAGTATAATACAGGATGTAACTCAGGATCAGTACAGGATAAGTAATGTATGTACACAGTGACTGCACCAGCAGAATAGTGAGTGCAGCTCTGGAGTATTATACAGGATGTAACTCAGGATCAGTACAGGATAAGTAATGTATGTACACAGTGACTCCACCAGCAGAATAGTGAGTGCAGCTCTGGAGTATTATACAGGATGTAACTCAGGATCAGTACAGGATAAGCAATGTAATGTATGTACACAGTGACTGCACCAGCAGAATAGTGAGTGCAGCTCTGGAGTATAATACAGGATGTAACTGAGGATCAGTACAGGATAAGTAATGTATGTACACAGTGACTCCACCAGCAGAATAGTGAGTGCAGCTCTGGAGTATAATACAGGATGTAAGTCAGGATCAGTACAGGATAAGTAATGTATGTACACAGTGACTCCACCAGCAGAATAGTGAGTGCAGCTCTGGAGTATAATACAGGATGTAACTCAGGATCAGTACAGGATAAGTAATGTATGTACACAGTGACTCCACCAGCAGAATAGTGAGTGCAGCTCTGGAGTATAATACAGGATGTAACTCAGGATCAGTACAGGATAAGTAATGTATGTACACAGTGACTGCACCAGCAGAATAGTGAGTGCAGCTCTGGAGTATTATACAGGATGTAACTCAGGATCAGTACAGGATAAGTAATGTATGTACACAGTGACTCCACCAGCAGAATAGTGAGTGCAGCTCTGGAGTATTATACAGGATGTAACTCAGGATCAGTACAGGATAAGTAATGTATGTACACAGTGACTGCACCAGCAGAATAGTGAGTGCAGCTCTGGAGTATTATACAGGATGTAACTCAGGATCAGTACAGGATAAGTAATGTATGTACACAGTGACTGCACCAGCAGAATAGTGACTGCAGCTCTGGAGTATTATACAGGATGTAACTCAGGATCAGTACAGGATAAGCAATGTAATGTATGTACACAGTGACTGCACCAGCAGAATAGTGAGTGCAGCTCTGGAGTATTATACAGGATGTAACTCAGGATCAGTACAGGATAAGCAATGTAATGTATGTACACAGTGACTGCACCAGCAGAATAGTGAGTGCAGCTCTGGAGTATTATACAGGATGTAACTCAGGATCAGTACAGGATAAGTAATGTATGTACACAGTGACTGCACCAGCAGAATAGTGAGTGCAGCTCTGGAGTATTATACAGGATGTAACTCAGGATCAGTACAGGATAAGTAATGTATGTGCACAGTGACTGCACCAGCAGAATAGTGAGTGCAGCTCTGGAGTATAATACAGGACGTAACTCAGGATCAGTACAGGATAAGTAATGTATGTACACAGTGACTGCACCAGCAGAATAGTGAGTGCAGCTCTGGAGTATTATACAGGATGTAACTCAGGATCAGTACAGGATAAGTAATGTATGTACACAGTGACTGCACCAGCAGAATAGTGAGTGCAGCTCTGGAGTATTATACAGGATGTAACTCAGGATCAGTACAGGATAAGTAATGTATGTACACAGTGACTCCACCAGCAGAATAGTGAGTGCAGCTCTGGAGTATTATACAGGATGTAACTCAGGATCAGTACAGGATAAGCAATGTAATGTATGTACACAGTGACTGCACCAGCAGAATAGTGAGTGCAGCTCTGGAGTATAATACAGGATGTAACTGAGGATCAGTACAGGATAAGTAATGTATGTACACAGTGACTCCACCAGCAGAATAGTGAGTGCAGCTCTGGAGTATAATACAGGATGTAAGTCAGGATCAGTACAGGATAAGTAATGTATGTACACAGTGACTCCACCAGCAGAATAGTGAGTGCAGCTCTGGAGTATTATACAGGATGTAACTCAGGATCAGTACAGGATAAGCAATGTAATGTATGTACACAGTGACTGCACCAGCAGAATAGTGAGTGCAGCTCTGGAGTATAATACAGGATGTAACTGAGGATCAGTACAGGATAAGTAATGTATGTACACAGTGACTGCACCAGCAGAATAGTGAGTGCAGCTCTGGAGTATAATACAGGATGTAACTCAGGATCAGTACAGGATAAGTAATGTATGTACACAGTGACTGCACCAGCAGAATAGTGAGTGCAGCTCTGGAGTATAATACAGGATGTAACTCAGGATCAGTACAGGATAAGTAATGTATGTACAAAGTGACTGCACCAGCAGAATAGTGAGTGCAGCTCTGGAGTATAATACAGAATGTAGTTTCATTCTAGCGATGAGCCATAAAATGTTTTTCACTGTAGTTTTGATGAAATACAGCGTCCTGAGGCCACTGCCCACAACTCTGTCACAACGTATGCTTTCTACCCCCATATAGGGTTGATGATTCAGTGTCTTGCCTGTGTTTGCTCATGGTTCCTATACACAGAAGGTTAACCTGCTCTGGTTCACAGTCGGTCAATTTTCTAGTTCAGTAACCCCCTAAGGATTATAAAGCTGCAGGGTCTCTTCTGCCGGCCCCTGGAATGTGCTTACTGCCCACCGCCCGAGCACAGAACAAAGAATATGTAATAGTCAGCAAACGTTCCCCTCCGCATCCTATAATACCGGATTATAGCATCCTATCAATGTGGCGTATAGAATTATCTGTCATATACTTGTGTCTCTTAATTGCTTGGGGTTAATTATTGAGTAACTGAGATTGCACGCTCTTCATTACCCATTACTGGTTAAGACTATCATGTTGAGCTCTACTCCTCATGGGTCCAATAATCTGTCCTGACACACTTCAAGCTCCAAATTCTTACTGCCTGCTGCCACCACTAGAGGGCGCTGATAAATCTGTACGCTGTGAGCTCCCTCTAGTGGCAGCTGCAGGTAGCCAGAATATTTATCAGGGATTAGAAGCTCTACTTAAAACGTACAACTGGAGAACCCCTTTAATACCTATGTATATGTAGTCTGGGAAACCCCATGGCGGGCTCTCCTGCCGTACACTTGGTCTTGGTTTAGGGGTTCGTCAATGATTTGCTATTATTATTATCATACGTTCTTCTTCACTTTCCAGCTACACATCGTCCATTACAACTCAGACAAGTTTCCGGATATCAATGAAGCCAAAAGCAAGCCGAACGGACTGGCCGTACTGGGGATCCTAATAGAGGTGAGGCACAAATGTCCGTAAATAGCAAATTTCCCTCCTCCCCACAGATAAAATGTAATGCAGCTCTCAAACTACAACTCCCAGCATGCATACTCGCTCGGCTGTTCTTCCTTAGAAGTGAATGGAGCATGCTGGGATGTGTAGTTGTTTACAACAGCTGGCGTAGCGGAGTCACTGACCCCCAGATGAGCACATTATTATTGGCGCTCACGTGATTGATACGCGGTTATAGCTGAGCTAAAGGGTCACATGGCTGACAACAAGTTTCAGGTCATTTGCAGTCTGTTTCCAAGGGCAACCAGCAGAATATTGAAAGCAGCTCTGGATGTGATTGGATAAAACGACTCGAAACAACTCATAAGAACAACTTTAATTCATGAGACATTTCTAGAGCGAATAAATATTAAAGGGTTAAACATGGCTGCTTACTACCTGTCGGGAGGTTGCGTCTGGCGCTGTTTTTTGGTAGAAAGCAGCCATGTTTTTCCAATCCTCTACAAACCCATTAACGTAAAGGACAAGGTTAGAAAAATATGGCTGCATTATACCAACGGAGCAATGCTGCAATACCACCCACAGCCTGTGGATAGGAGTGGCGCTGTCCTGTAAAACGCTTTCATGTCGGTTTGATCTTTTTTTGTATTTCCTATAACAGACAGGAGGCGAGGATAATGCAGCCTATGGGAATATCATTAACTACCTGGACAAGATCACCTACGCAGGTAAGAAGACTCTGCGGGCAGACATGTTTGACATGGCTTCCTTGCTCCTGCTGAAGCTCCACCTCACCAGGTTACAAACACTGAGACACCGTGAGAACAGAAACCCACCAGTACCCTCATCATCCTCTGGTCTGTAATCAGCCTGTGCACCAGAGGTGTCATGAGGAGGCCAGAGGCCAATGTGACGCCCACCACCATCTTAAATGTGGTGCGTGTTGGCTCTTCCATTACTGTGGGGCAATGAGGATGGCATTCCTCCACTGCCTTGGTCCTCTCCCAGCAGATGCTGGGCAGGGAATACAGTGAGAATGTCCCCTCTGCATTGTCATCCCACTTACATCCTTACCTGGTGGGGGCCTCTCTGCACATGTCCTTCTGGTACAAGTCGGCAAGAATTGGGGCCATCTGCTCTGTCCTCCTCTTTGCCTACATCACACCTATGTCTGTGACATCTCCTGCAGACCAGAGCGTGTCCGTTCCATCCTTCAATATCGAAGAGCTGCTTCCTGAGGGTCTGGACCAGTATTTCCGATATGGGGGATCCTTGACAACTCCCCCCTGCTATCAGAGCGTGGTATGGACCGTGTTCTACAATAAAGTCCGCATCTCGGTGTCTCAGGTAAGTGAAGGCCAAATCCTTGGTGCTCGTAGCAATTAAATACAACTCCCTGCAGTTTTCATACACCTTCTCTTCTGCTGTGCTTGTAGATGGAGAAGCTTCAGACAAGGCTTTATTCTACCAAAGTCAGCTTTCCCTCAGACGTCCTGCAGAGTAATGTCCGGGACCCTAAGCCGCTGAACCAGAGGACCGTGTATTCCTCCTTTGTGATACGTGAGTGAGAACAAGTCCAAGGTCCTACATCCCCACCCCAACGTCCTTCAACCATGATAAGTCACTCTACTTATATTATCCTCGTTGTTCAATGGACAGCAGAGGTCTGGTGTCACTACCATCTGCACCTATGAATCTAACATCCCGGCAAGCTCAGCTGTGATAGGTTCCAACATGCCCTCCGGTCAGATGTCTGTAGACCACTTATCTTATGTCACATCTGACCGGATTCTGCATCCTTCTAGGTTCACTTATGGCCGTATCTAACATTCCAACACATCCAACCAAGAAAGATCCATCATGAGCTCAACCCTGCAGGTGCATCCTCCCCCCTCCCTCTATAAGACGGTATAATACTGTCCAAAATCCCTTCAAATCCAGCTATGGAAGGGTCCAACATCTATATGGACCCACCTATGATAGAGTCCTACAACTAGTGAGGTTGAACCTAGTCTTGTGCACTATGATAGGATCCTATATCCCTTCACCTCCATCTCTGCCTCTCTGCATATCTAAGCCGTCCAGGACTTGTATCTCTTTAAAGGCAGTGTACACCTTTGGGGATTTTTTTTTTATAGTTGCGTTTTACTCATTTTGTTCCTAAAATATTTTTTTTTTTCAATTGGTCTTTATTAAAAATGTTAGGCCGTTTCTGAGATATAAGGGTTAAAAATCAATCTGCAAGCTGTCAGTGTGTTTTTATTTACGCCATATTCTTATCTGTTTGATAAGAATTGAGCAATAATGTGCGTTTATGAGGTCAGATCAGAGCTACACATGAGCCGTCAGATGAAGGGATTCTGACCGATTTTTAACCCTTTTACCCAGAGACGGCTGCACATTTAATTTTCAATTGAAAAAATAGTGATTTGCAGTGATGGCCAGTTCGCAGTGTTCGCCAGCGAACACATGCGGGCTGCCATCTTGACTCACCCGTCCGGCGAGGCACAGGTAAACCCTGCCGCGAGCCGGTCTGAAATCAAATGCGGTCACCGGGAGCAGGCAGTTCCAAGAACAGCCGCCGGGGGCCTTCATCGGGCTGTTCTCGGAACTGCCTGCTCCCGGTGACCGCATTTGATTTCAGACAGGCTCGCGGCACAGGTAAGGGCTTACCTGTGCATCGCCGGACGGGTGAGTCAAAATGGCAGCCCGCATGTGTTCGCTGGCGAACACTGCGAACTGGCCATCACTGGTGATTTGTGTCCCAAAATGAGCAAAACGCAATCATACAAAAATGTCCCCAGCCTTTAAAATCTCCTATAAATCTACGGATGGTATGGTCCAGCAGCCCATAATTTCCACTTGTCTGAATAGGCTTGTGTCCAAGGATTGTGCTGCAGCCAATCAGACAAATTGAATTGTACATTTCTGTACACTGTCCACTGTCCCTACACATCTAGATACGACATGGCCTATCTTAGTAATCCAGTTGTAGCGTGGATATAGTGTTGTAACTGTTCTTCTTTTCTTCTCCTTCACAGAGCCGGCCTTGTCTACAGGTAATGTCTCTTTATGATCTTACCGTCTCATCTCCACCGACTACACTTCTAGCTAATACAGTGGGCAATGGTCTGCACTCCCGTGACCACCTCTCTATTCATGGCAACATGTATGGAAAGAGTAGTCACCTTAACAGGACGCTGAGTGGTTGATGGAAAACCTAAGCAGGGAGAGAACAAAATGGAGATTTCATAGGGGTTGTCCGAAATCTTAATATTCGCAGGGGTCCGACTCCCAGCACCTGTGCCGATCAGCGGTTTGAAGAGGTTGCGGTGCTTTGGCGAGCCCTGCAGCCTTTCCCTAGAACAGGTATTTGTAGGTCACATGGTCTAGGTGCGGCTGGGCTGCAATACCAAGCACAGCCACTATACAGTTTACAGCGCTGTGAGCGGGTGTCGGGAGTCCTGAGGATAGGCCATCATTATCAAAATCTCAGAGAACCCCTTTAAAGGAGGATCTAATTATCCTCATCTATTAACCAGAGTGCGGAGGTCTTTCCTTCCGGAGGACTACTGCTTCTGCAGTGGTAGCAGCTAGAGAATAATGCAAAAATATATTTTTTTCACCCCATTAAGGTAAAATTCTTGGCATCATTTTTGGTTTGTTCCTGGGACTGCTGGGTCTCTCCATGGTTTTGTACTTTATCATCAAACAAGTGAGGTAAGAAACCTTGTCTACTGTATGAGAAAACTGCTATATAAGCGATTACCCCTCCCAGATATATATATACACACTCAGTATATTGTCTTTTATTCTGGGACTATTATATGGCATTGAATAAATCTCCAGTGCCAGGATCCCGCTTGCTCACACCCTCCGCTTGCAGTCAGCATATGTCACGTAGTAGTAAATAAATCATTGTGCACCACCTGCAGGCCGTTCTTGGTATTACAGTCGACGTGAAGTTCACATTGGTAAAAATAAACTAATTTCACGTTATAACCTTCCACAGAAAACACAGGGCGCTGACGCTGGAATCCTCTGAACATGCTGGCGCTGCCAAGGCCTAAATGAAGGCTTCAAAAGTTAGCGACACTCTGCTCCCACACCGGGGCCGCTATCAAGACTGTGAATTTTTTATTTTTCTGAAGATGCTGCATTTATAACGGAAACTCTTGGTATTCACTATATGGACTATTACTCGGGCAGGTGCCCCACCGATCCCCGAGGCACCACCGCTACCTGACCCTCCCGCCTGCTGATGAGGACCTTCTATCCGGCACACAAGGTCTTCCTCAGGAATTACAGACTCACAGGACCTCTCCTGTCTCAGCCATATTGGATTATAGACTTGGACTTTACATTACGTGATCATGTTGTATAGTTCAAGGGCTCATCCGGTGACATGTCACCCGAGCCTGAAGAAAAGTTCTGCCACTTTCCAACAGACTTTGTGTATCAGTTCTTTAAGATGGCTGCTTGCTGTCAGTGAATAGGAACACTCATAGCGGAGCGTGTTACAGTTGTGAACTGAACAGGACTCAGGACTCAGTCTGGATTCCAGGCTGTGACCAGATAGAATTGTAACAAACGCTCAGCTGTGAGAAGCATTAGGTCTGTACAGAAATGTTCCTATTCACTGATCGAAAGCGGAAATCCAGAAGCTGTCAAGGAACTGAAACACAAAAGGAATGAGTCAGTAGAATGACTTTTCAGTGTAGTGTGGGTAAAGAGGTTGTCAATCTTCGGGGGGGCTTTCTTCAGACCTCTCCATGTTGCCAGACCTGTGGACAGTGGTGAAAGGTCCCTCACGTGTCACGGGAGACGCCTGACACTGAAGGAACTGGAACCCGGTGGCAGTGACAACCACATCTACCAGATTCTCAATAAGTGTCTGATAGATCCGGGTCCTACCTCTGAAGCAAGCACCATCTCCAGAACAGGGGCCCAGACCTCTCCCACGTGGGAGACTAGAGGGAGAGGATAGCCCATAGTGTAAAATACATATTAAAGTATACCCCGAACCCCAGTCCGATGGATAAAAGTGCCTTCAGCTTCTCCCTGATTCCTGTAGAATATTCTACAAGTCTACGTGCCAGCAGCCTCTGCAATACTTCGAAAATCCAATGCTGGAAAACAGGACAATTTTTGACAATAAGTGTTTGTACTCAGGAGCATGTGCACACATCTGAGGTATGAGGCTTGCTGTGCCCCATCTCTTCAGGCGCAGACTGTAATTGGTGCCCAGGTATGTGTCAGCAGCTGTGCCAGTCCAAGTCTCGTCTGTGTTACTTCTGTGCCCGATCGTTTCATAATTACCGGTAATAGTAAAGCTCTGTAATTAAAAAGTTCTCTCTGTTCTAATCAACAGGTACAACATGTACAGGTTAAAGGGTGGATTAAGCGTCATTTACGTTTATATATAGAGTGGAGTCACAGCGTACACACTACACATCACTAATCCTGTACTGATCTGCGTTAAGGCGGCCATACCCATGAGTCTGAAGTGGATCCAAACCGACCATTTCAACCAAAACAAATGTTCGGCCGCCTGGTCCATCTAGTCTGCCTTTATATTATTATTTTATTTTAGGATAGACGGGTTTGAAACTAGTCGGCGGGGTGAAATAACGTCATCCAATAGATCTTTCGTCCATTGCACAAAGGTTTCATTGAACACGTAACGAACGGCCAATGTGGACTAAAATGTGTATCAACATGTCCGCCAAATGATTGTTCACCCATCAACCAACCCCTGCGTATGGTCACCTTTACATCCTGTATTATTAGAAGATTGGAAATGAGCAAATGTTGTGCCCATTCACAAGAAAGGTAGTAGGGAGGAATCGGGCAACTATAGGCCAGTAAGCCTGACATCAATAGTGGGGAAATTACTGGAAACCATACTTAAAGGGGTTGTCCGGGTTCAGAGCTGAACCCGGACATACCCTTATTTTCACCCCGGCAGCCCTCCTGAGCCTGGCATCGGAGCATCTCATGCTCCGATGCGCTCCCGTGCCCTGCGCTAGATCGCGCAGGGCACAGGCTCTTGTGTTTACAATAACACACTGCCGGGCGGTAACTTCCGCCCAGCAGTGTGTTCGGTGACGTCACCGGCTCTGAGGGGCGGGCTTTAGCTCTGCCCTAGCCGTTTTACTGGCTAGGGCAGAGCCAAATCCCGCCCATCAGTGCCGGTGACGTCACCGGGGTTCCTGTCAGCCCCATAGAGAGCCCGGTACGTCACCGGAACTCAGAAAAATGCCTTTGCCCTGCGCGATTTAGCGCAGGGCAAAGGAGAGCATCGGAGCATGAACTGCTCCGATGCTCATGTCAGGGGGGCTGCCTGGGTGAAAATGGAGGGATGTCCAGGTTCAGCTCTGAACAACCCCTTTAAGGAGAGGATTGTGGAACATCTAAAATCCCATGGATTGAAAGATGAAAAACAGCATGGGTTTACTTCAGGGAGATCATGTCAAACTAATCTTATTGATTTTTTTTTGATTGGGTTACTAAAATAATAGATGGCGGAGGTGCAGTAGACATCGCTTATCTGGACCTTAGTAAGGCTTTGGATACTGTCCCACATACACTCACCTAAAGAATTATTAGGAGCACCTGTTCTATTTCTCATTAATGTGATTATCTAGTCAACCAATCACATGGCAGTTGCTTCGATGCATGTAGGGTTGTGGTCCTGGTCAAGAATCTCCTGAACTCCAAACTGAATGTCAGAATGGGAAAGAAAGGTGGGCTACAACAGCAGAAGACCCCACCGGGTACCACTCATCTCCACTACAAATAGGAAAAAGAGGCTACAATTTGCATGAGCTCACCAAAATTGGACTGTTGATGAGTCTCGATTTCTGTTGAGACATTCAAATGGTATAGTCCGAATTTGGCGTAAACAGAATGAGAACATGTATCCATCATGCCTTGTTACCACTGTGCAGGCTGGTGGTGGTGGTGTAATGGTGTGGGGGATGTTTTCTGGGCACACTTTAGGCCCCTTAGTGCCAATTGGCCATCGTTTAAATGCCACGGGCTACCTGAGCGTTGTTTCTGACCATGTCCATCCCTTCATGACCACCATGTACCCATCCTCTGATGGCTACTTCCAGCAGGATAATGCACCATGTCACAAAGCTCGAATCATTTCAAATAGGTTTCTTGAACATGACAATGAGGTCACTGTACTAAAATGGCCCCCACAGTCACCAGATCTCAACCCAATAGAGCATCTTTGGGATGTGGTGGAACGGGAGCTTCGTGCCCTGGATGTGCAGCCCTCAAATCTCCATCAACTGCAAGATGCTATCCTATCAATATGGGCCAACATTTCTAAAGAATGCTATCAGCACCTTGTGGGATCAATGCCACGTAGAATTAAGGCAGTTCTGAAGGCAAAAGGGGGTCCAACACCGTATTAGTATGGTGTTCCTAATAATTCTTTAGGTGAGTGTAGAAGGCTTATCAATAAAGTGCAGTCTTTGGGCGACTCCCATATTGTTGAATGGATTAGGCAGTGGCTGAGGGACAGGCAACAGAGGGTTGTAGTCAATGGAGTATATTCAGACCAAGGTCTTGTTACCAGTGGGGTACCTCAGGGATCTGTTCTGGGACCCATATTGTTTAATATCTTTATCAGTGAAATTGCAGAAGGCCTCGATGGTAAGGTTTGTCTTTTTGCTGATGACACAAAGATTTGTAACAGGGTTGATGTTCCTGGAGGGATACACCAAATGGAAAAGGATTTGGGAAAACTAGAAGAATGGTCAAAAATCTGGCAACTAAAATTTAATGTTGATAAGTGCAAGATAATGAACCTGGGACGTAAAAACCCAAGAGCAGAATATAAAATCAGTGATACAGTCCTAACCTCAGTATCTGAGGAAAGGGATTTAGGGGTCATTATTTCAGAAGACTTAAAGGTAGGCAGACAGTGTCATAGAGCAGCAGGAGATGCTAGTAGAATGCTTGGGTGTATAGGGAGAGGCATTACCAGTAGAAAGAGGGAGGTGCTCATGTCGCTCTACTGAGCACTAGTGAGACCTCATCTGGAGTATTGTGCTCAGTACTGGAGGCCATATCTCCAGAAGGATATTGATACTTTGGAGAGAGTTCAGAGAAGAGCTACTAAACTGGTCCATGGATTGCAGGATAAAACTTACCAGGAAAGACTGAAGGACCTTAATATGTATAGCTTGGAAGAAAGACGAGACAGAGGGGAGATGAGAGGAACTGCTAAATACATAAAGGGAATCGACAAGGTAAAAGAGGAGAGAAGATTTAAAAGAAGAAAAACTGCTACAAGAGGACATAGTTTTAAATTAGAGGGGCAAAGGGTTAAAAGTAATATCAGGAAGTATTACGTTACTGAGAGAGTAGTGGATGCATGGAATAGCCTTCCTGCAGAAGTGGCAGCTGTAAATACAGTGGAGGAGTTTAAGCATGCATGGGATAGGCATAAGGCTATCCTTCATATAAGATAGGGCCAGGGGCTATCCATAGTATTCAGTATATTGGGCAGACTAGATGGGCCAAATGGTTCTTATCTGGCGACACATTCTATGTTTCTATACCTCAGAGCTGCACTCACTATTCTGCTGGTGCAGTCACTGTGTACATACATTACTTATCCTGCACTGATCCTAAGTTACATCCTGTATTATACTCCAGAGCTGCACTCACTATTCTGCTGGTGCAGTCACTGTGCACATACATTACTTATCCTGTACTGATCCTGAGTTACATCCTGTATTATACTCCAGAGCTGCTCTCACTATTCTGCTGGTGCAGTCACTGTGCACATACATTACTTATCCTGTACTGATCCTGAGTTGCATCCTGTATTATACTCCAGAGCTGTGCTCACTATTCTGCTGGTGCAGTCACTGTGTACATACACTACTTATCCTGAGTTACATCCTGTATTATACTCCAGAGCTGCACTCACTATTCTGCTGGTGCAGTCACTGTGTACATACATTACTTATCCTGCGTTACATCCTGTATTACACTCCAGAGCTGCACTCACTGATGACACTCTCACATACAAATACACTGACATAACCAAGAAATCAGTCTTTATTGGAGAACTGTATTGCAGGACAGTAAAAACAGTAGTGATCACTTTGTACATGTTCATTCGCTGCTGACAGGACGAGGCCGGAGACCCTGCAATGCATAGTCTGATAATAATGGCTGCGGAGAACTATAAACAAAATCTCTTTGGATTTTCACAAAGTATAAAATAAAATAAAATACCCACAACACGTACGTGGCAGCTTGAGTTCAGCCCATGTGGTCTGTAGTATACTGGCAGCTTAGGAGTTAAAGGGCTTGTCCTCCGAGGCCGGGACCTGTCTATATGCACCATTGAGGGACACCCCTTTAAATGTGATCTTTTCAACTCTCCCCCACTGCTCAAGGGGAGCCAAAAGAGAACCTAGACTATACTGGTGATCTTCAAGGGATGGTCCACTTTCCTATTCTTCATCCCTGCGGTGATGTCCACGGTTTATGGAGGCAGCCATTGTGTTCAGATATAGCCATATAAAGGTGGTCTCATGAATATTAAGTAGGCAGCAGCACTGTGATATCACAAAACGGGGCTCCAGCCCCACAAGAGGGCCGCCTTGTGGGGAGACCAATCTACTTTTTGAAGGCCCCTGACATAGGACGCCTCTAACCAAATCCAGAACGAGGAGTCAGGGGGCCTGGGAGAGCCAATGTGGCCGCGACCCACGGACTAAATCGACTTTTCAAATTTTGGTGGGAAATGTTTATAAAGTCTTTATTTATTTTTAATTTGGACGCGCCCTTTAAAAAAAAGTGCCGTCTTTAAACGTGGACAGTAGGACTCTCCAAAATCATTAAGCTGATCAATTTCCAGTGAAAAATCTACATAAAATGCTCAGCAACTTTGAAAATACTTTGCTTTTCCTTCGGTTTTCAAATATATACTTCTCCATTCACATCCAAAGCAAAATTCTAGTAAAAAATAAATAAAAAAATTCTCCGTTCCCAGCCAAAGCAAAATTCTGCTGCTTTCTGGTAACCAAAGAGTAACAGCTCAGCTGTTAGGTCACATGACTGACAACGGGGTGGAGCTACACTGCTGTCTGTTCCCAAGGGCAACCAGAAGAATTTCTAAAGTAGCTTTGGATGTGAATGGAGAAGACAAAAAAAAAAAAAAAAAAAGTACAAAAAGAGTAAAGCAGAGGATTCACAAAGTGACTTATGTAGACGGACACCATGGAAACCCTGGGCTCTATAGGCAGCGGTCTAAGGGCGTCCGTTAACCGTTTGACACGTACAGCTGAAAATATACCAAGTATGGTTCAATTAAATACAAAAATAGGATGCGATACCTCCTGACGTCTGAGGTTCACTAAGGACTGTTAGTAGGTGAGTGCGGACAGAACATCCTTGAGGAAAATGAGGGTTATAGTCGTTACATCCCAACAGAAAAACATACACAAAAAAAAAAAAGGATTTGAAAATGCTGCAAAACCCCCCAAAAAATAGAGAATTTAAAGGTCCAACGATCCGGAATGATCAAGCGAGGACCTTCCTGGATCAAACCACTCTCCACTTCCTCCCAAAAAAAAAAAAAAGCTGTAAACCGGTTGAGGATCCCAGTAGAGCTGGCCAGTTTGACCCTTGATACTGGTTGTTGATACATGATGAGCAATTCCAGATTGCCCCCACAGCCTGAGTAGGCCCAGAGCCGGCGCACAGGACGGAAGGAGCTGGAGGCCAACCAGAGAAACGGGGATACGAGGAACAGGTAGGTCCGTCTTGTCGTCTGGGAGGGAGGGGGGTGTAAAAGGGAGGCCGGCTTCTGGGAGAGAGGAGCACTTGAATCTCAATGTCTGTAGGTGGCTGCACGGCAGCTGAGCGGGACCTCAGTCCTCATTGGGCACCTGAAGAGCAGAATAGACCATAACCTGGTTACTCTCTTGCCGTTTGCCTGCAGAAACAAAACAGTTTCTGTTTTACCTATTAAGCCATAAGCGGCTCGGGCGCAGGCTTATCCTGCAGGATTAAAGGGGAGGGGGGATTTACAGGACTCCTGTGCTGCCTGCAGGAAAGCGGGGGTCCTTACCAAGGCCCAAACTGTTCCTAACCTCCTCAGGAAAAGAAACCCACATCTGGCAGGCAGCAGAGGGGTTAATACGTATAGAACATATCAATGTGACCCTTAGGGTCCCATTCACACGTCCGTATGTGTTTTGCGGATCCGCAAAACACGGACACTGGCAATGTGCGGACCGCACATGGCCGACACTCTCAAAGAAAATGCCATTTATTGTCCGCAACTGCAGAGAAGAATAGGACATGTTCTATTTTTTTGCGGAACTAATGGGTCCGCACCTTTTCCGCAAAATTGCGAAACAGATGCAGACCCATTTTGCGGACGTGTGAATGGACCCTTAAAGGGGTTATGCCATGACACAAATCACACATCATATAGTACGTGATGATACCTTTCTAACAAAGCTAGGACCAGCCCTGCGCCTCACACGGGTCCACAGATTTCCCCATTCATTGCTCCTACTGCTCTGCTAGAATTATTTCAGGCTGGGGGCTGCAGATCTAGCCCTATCACCGTTCAGGGTAGGGGAAGGGGTCCTTTCTGCTGCAGATCTAGCCCTATCACCGTTCAGGGTAGGGGAAGGGGTCCTTTCTGCTGCAGATCTAGCCCTATCACAGTTGGGGGGGGGGGGGGCTTTCTGCTGCAGATCTAGCCCTATCACAGTTGGGGGGGGGGGGGGGGGGTGTCCTTTCTGCTGCAGATCTAGCCCAATCACAGTTTAGGGTAGGGGGTGTCCTTTCTGCTGCAGATCTAGCCCCATCACAGTTGGGGGGTGTCCTTTCTGCTGCAGTTCTAGCACTATCACAGTTCAGGGTAGGGGGGTGTCCTTTCTGCTGCAAATCTAGCCCTATCACCGTTCAGGGTAGGGGAAGGGGTCCTTTCTGCTGCAGATCTAGCCCTATCACAGTTCAGGGTAGGGGAAGGGGTCCTTTCTGCTGCAGATCTAGCCCTATCACAGTCGGGGGGGGGGGGGGTCCTTTCTGCTGCAGATCTAGCCCTATCACAGTTCAGGGTGGGGGTCCTTTCTGCTGCAGATCTAGCCCTATCACAGTTGGGGGGAGGGTCCTTTCTGCTGCAGATCTAGCCCTATCACAGTTGGGGGGAGGGGGGGTGTCCTTTCTGCTGCAGATCTAGCCCTATCACAGTTGGGGGGAGGGGGGGGGGTCCTTTCTGCTGCAGATCTAGCCCTATCACAGTTCAGGGTAAGGGGGGGGGGGGGGGTCCTTTCTGCTGCAGATCTAGCCCTATCACAGTTCAGGGTAAGAGGGAGGGGTTCTTTCTGCTGTAGCCCTTTCCCTGGAACTGACACAGCTTCTAACAGAAGCTATGGCTGGTTACAGTTGAAGATTTAAACTGAGCATGTGCGACCACCTCAGGGAGATGGACAGGGAAATAAGGAAAAGGGCAAACAGCAGGTGGCGCTATACAGACACACATTTTACTGTATAAACCAGTGGCTATACTACATTTTTGACTACACCAGTATTCAGACCTGGGGGCTGGTTTGAAAAACATAGAATATTTTTAATGGCACAACCCCTTTAAAGGGGGAATACCCGAAAAATATAAAGAGATCTTGCAAATGAGAAACTTGATTAGACACTCCCTCTACACACTAGTTGACGTGAGTGCCGAGAACCTCCACCCACGTTTATATAGGTGCTCCTGTAAACCTCAAACATTCAGCCTCAGTGTTTGCGTTCACTGACAGCAAACATATGGTGAAGGTTTAAAACACAAGCTGCACCTTGTGAAGACCCCGTACTTACAGGCGAGGCATTTGCGGATGTTGTGGTGGTTGCCTCCGGCAGCCACGAAGGCCCATACTCCCATGCCGAGGGTGATTATGTAGATGGGGATGAGGCTGGCCTCGTACCAGGGGTTCAGGAAGGTCTGCAAGAAGGAGGAGAGAAGGTAAACCTCGCTGACTGTGGAACTACAACTCCCAGCATGCCTAGACAATCACTGGCTTCCCAACAGCCATGGAATGGAGCCGGCTGCTATAGAGAATGCCCAGAAATGACCAAGAGAGTGGCGGACTCACCAACCCGGAGGTGATCAGGTGGCTGAGGACCACGCCCACGATGTGGAACGGTTTCCGCTTTTCACAAGCTGCAAAGAAGATGATCCCCCAGAAGGTGTGCAGGAATACAATCGCCATGGTCAGGAATGCTGCAGGGAGGCAAGAGGTCAGTAAGCTAGATGGAGCGGTGAATGGATCCCCGGCTCCACCTAGTGGCAGCACCGTGCATAACAAGACAAAGCCATACCTGATGTGAGAAAATAATACTGGGAGTCTCCATGGACGCCCACGATGCCGGGGCCGACGGCGTCCGCCAGGATATTGATGACGGAGAAGACCCCGCTGATAATGCCAAAAGAGAAGCCGGACACTGCGGGCAACAAGAGAGAGAGGATCAGGGCGGAGGGAAGAGAAGGGGGCACCCCGACCCCATAGCCCAGGATGGAGCCGCTCACCGTACGCCATCTGCCCGATGGAGATGGGGGATCGTCCGTCCTCGCTGATGGTGGCCAGACCCTCGTCCGCCTTCCTGCAGGAGAGAGGCAAGACCTTTTACTGCACCAGTCCGGAAAGTCTTCTAATCCGGCATGTACCCAACAACTTTCTAATATAGTTCTCTGCTTGCTGTCAGTGAAAGGAAGATGTTTTTAATTCTACCCAGACCAAGTCCTGCTGATGAGGCTGGAGGGTTTGTTACAGTGTATCAGTGCATTCTGTTAGGAGCCTTGTTCGGCTTCAGCAACGTTAGGGCTTTTTAGGTGATTGATTCCAGAAACAATCCCCCCCCCACCATTTATAAAGGACACGCCCCCAACAGATGACATACGAATTACAAATAGTATGTGTGAGCCCCTTCAGCACAGGCCAAAATAGAAACCGATCACTCAACAGACCCCTAAATATGAGTGCAGACCCCAAGACAAATCCCCCATTATACAGACCCCACTTCAGATCCCCCCCCCCCTCCTCTATACAGACTCCAGGCTGGATCCCCCATTATACAAACCCCCCGCTCTATATAAACTCCAGGCTGGATCCCCCCATTATACAAACCCCTCCCCTCTATATAAACTCCAGGCTGGATCCCCCCATTATACAAACCCCTCCCCTCTATATAAACTCCAGGCTGGATCCCCCCATTATATAAACCCCTCCCCTCTATATAGACTCCAGGCTGGATCCCCCCATTATACAAACCCCTCCCCGCTATACAGAGGCCGGGCTGGATCCCCCATTATACAAACCCCTCCCCTCTATACAGAGGCCGGGCTGGATCCCCCATTATACAGACCCCACTTCAGATCCCCCCCTCTATACAGGCTCCAGACTGGATCCCCTCATTATACAAACCCCTCCCCTCTATACAGACCCCAGGCTGGATCCCCCATTATACAAACCCCTCCCCTCTATACAGACCCCAGGCTGGATCCCCCATTATACAAACCCCTCCCATCTATACAGACTCCAGGCTGGATCCCCCCATTATACAGACCTCTCCCCTCTATACAGGCTCCAGACTGGATCCCCCCATTATACAGACCTCTCCCCTGCCTCCTCTGTATACAGGCTGTAGGCTAGATCCCCCATTATACAGACCTCTCCCCTGTATACAGACCCCAGGCTGGATCCCCCATTATACAGACCTCTCCCCAGTATATAAACCACTAGGCTGGATCCCCCATTATACAGACCTCTCCCCAGTATATAAACCACTAGGCTGGATCCCCCATTATACAGACCTCTCCCCAGTATATAAACCACTAGGCTGGATCCCCCATTATACAGACCTCTCCCCAGTATATAAACCACTAGGCTGGATCCCCCATTATACAGACCTCTCCCCAGTATATAAACCACTAGGCCGGATCCCCCATTATACAGACCTCTCCCCAGTATATAAACCACTAGGCCGGATCCCCCATTATACAGACCTCTCCCCAGTATATAAACCACTAGGCCGGATCCCCCATTATACAGACCTCTCCCCAGTATATAAACCACTAGGCCGGATCCCCCATTATACAGACCTCTCCCCTGTATATAGACTCCAGGCTGGATCCTCCATTATACAGACCTCTCCCCAGTATATAGACTCCAGGCTGGATCCTCCATTATACAGACCCCTCCCCTGCCTCCTCTGTATACAGGCTGTAGGCTAGATCCCCCATTATACAGACCTCTCCCCTGTATACAGACCCCAGGCTGGATCCCCCATTATACAGACCTCTCCCCAGCCTTCTCTCTGTATATACTAATTCAATTGGTATAACAAAAACAAACGATACCAGCTTATAATAATTGTGAATTATAATTGTGAAAAAGCACACATAACATATAGCGCACAAAAAGTACTAAGCCACGCAACGGCGTGGATAGGGACAATTAAGATAACATGGAATATAACTGATGATGTTCAATACATTTTAATTAATATTTAAACAAGAAATAGAACAGCAAGGCAGCAGGATAGAATGTCCTCAAGCAGATATCATATATCGCCTCCATCAGCGTGCATAACACTAGGAGATGGTACAGCAAGGTGCGTGTGCTAGTTGGCGCTAATCTCATTGGATACAAAGAAATACACGGTACAGGTTACATGAGACAGTCCGGCAGATAACCAGGGAACCCACCGATTATGAGCACGAGTTCTGGAGCGTAAAGTGTGTGTGTTATCTGATTGCATGACCTCAATTAACGAAGGAGATTGTGCCAGCTTCCACTAACGGGCAATAGTGTTGCGAGCAGCGTACAGTATATGGGCAGCCGACCAACGAAATTCAGAGGGGACTTCTGATAGTCCTAAACCCAGAATTGAGAGGTAAAGATTGATTCCCTATATCAGACCAAAAGGCTCTAACCAATGGTCAGGCCCACCACACATGGAGTGGGGGGTCCCAATTTCCCTGCATCCTCTCCAGCAAAGAGGGGAATAACCGGGAAGCAAATGTGCCAATCTATTAGGGGTTAGGTGCCATCTTAACTGGATCTTTCTCGCCTGTTCCACGCGATTGACACATTTGGAGCTTTTGAAGGACCAGTAAAGAGCCTCCCTCCATTGACACATAGAGAACGCCCTTGTTCCCATTACTCTAAGTTACGCAGGTATTGGGGACTTGCGTTCGGCAGAGAAGGTAAGGATGGTTTCCCTGACAGTGCTGCCGCGGCGGTAGAGAACCCAACAGGTGCCTTATCTGAAGAAACTGGTAAAACAGATTATTTGGGAGTAGGCAAAAAAGCAAAGCCTACTGGCGAAGATCTATCGTATAGGCACCCAAGACGCTGAATTCCACCGGGCCACCCAGACTGCCAGGGAAACGTTTGGCATAGGAAGGCTATCCATTGGAACGTGGAAGAGTTTGATGGCATCTCTAAGGTGAGCCCAGATAAACATTGTGGCGTGCATGGTTAACAAGGGCAAATTGTGTTGAAAACGCTTCAGACTGTAAGCGGCGAGCTGGCAGGGACCGACGTCTGACATAGGTCTCCTCAATTTGAAGCCATCGTGGCGGAGAGGACGGGGACCACCATTCAAGTGTCCGTTCTGCCAAGTTAGCTAGATAATAAGATTTATAAAGATCAGGAACACCTAGTCCTCCACATCTTATTGGGGGGTGCAGCGCTGACTTGGATATTCTGGGGCTCTTATTACCCCATATGAAGTTCATTAAATCTTGTTGAAACCGTGCAATCAGAACCTTAGGTATGTGACGGGGAAGGCATCTAAGACGGTACAGAATTTTAGCAGATGAACTTGTGACATTTTGGCGTAATCCCTTTTTAGTTCTGCTCTTAGATTACCCAAATTAATGGACATGGTCTCCGCTACAGAGCGAGCTAGGTAAGTAATGGACTGATCAACCCATTGGAAAGAGAGTACATCTGCTGAAGACGCCCTCTAATGTCTCCCGAGACATGAAAATCTAAGACCTTGGAACATTGTGAGGAGGAGGTAAGTATGCGGGGCAGGGCAGCTAAAGAGTTTTCAGGTTCTTTCAGAGTGAGGATTAGAGACCGTTTACGTGAGAAAAGTCTCCCACCCGGATTCCCATAATCTGTGGACAGGTCCTTAAGATCATCGCCAAAGGTTCTGTGACTAACGCGGAACTTAGTGGCGACAGCGGACAGCCTTGCCGGGTGTGCGGTTTGTGATAGATAACCAGATGCCAACACCCTAGCAGATGGCTTGGTATACAGCCCCATTATGGCCGAGAGTATGGGACCATGAAACCCACACTTCCGCAGCACCTGTTCAAGGAACCCCCAATGTACGCTTTTTTAGCGTCGAGAGATACAAACATTGTGGGGATCCTGGACCCCCTCGCCAGCTGAATAAGATCAACCATGCGTCTAGTGCCATCCCTACACTGTCTCCCAGGGACAAATCCTACCTGATCAGTATCAACTAAGGAGAGAAGATCCAGCTTTAGATCCACATTCAACAGGGATATGGGGCGGAAATTTACGTGATCATCCGGGGCTTTACCGTTTTTTTGAGAGAGTGACTACTGTGGCCACCAGCATATGCGAGGGTATTACACCTGCGGAGAGGAAACCACTATACAGTTTGGCCAAATAGGGAGCCAATTGCGCTTGGAAGGATTTATAGTAATCGGAAATAAAGCCATCTGGGCCTGGCGCTTTGTCTAGAGGTGTGGCTTTAAGTGCTAGAAGGATCTCTTCAACAGATATCGGCTTATTAAGTGACAAAAGTTGTTCATCCGAGAGGGAAGGAAGGTTTAGTGGGTCTAAGAAAGATCTTATACCCTCCTCAGTAGGTTGGGGGGGTGGAAGTATCATCCTGTGCATAATATGAAGCAAACGCATTGGTTATCTCTTGCGGATGTTTGACCATGGATCCACCATAATGTATTTTCTCTATCCTAGTTTGCAGCCCCGCGTTTAAGCCTGTGTGCGAGTAGAGACCCGGCCCCATCACCCATGTGATAAAAAGAGGTTTTCAAACGGCGCAACACTCTTACATGATTATACAGGAGGAGGGAGCTGACTGTGTTGGAGATCTGCTAGGCGGGAGGGAGAAGGGTTGGACTTCTATAGTTGGTTTGCTTCTTCAAGCCTCCGCTAACTGTCGGTCTCTATTTTTCTTGAGACGAGCAACTGATTGTAAAAGGATCCCTCACATATACGCCTTACGAGAAAGCCACAAGGTCAAAATAGATATCTCTGGCGATTCATTGAGGCGGAAGAATTCCTGTAGAGGAGTGCGATATTCCTCCATTCTGTTATCATTTTTAAGCAGATATGGATTAAAAGTCTCCATGATGGTGGGTTAGAGAAACCGGTACCTAGTACCAGCGCTATAGGCGCATGGTCAGTCCATGTGTCGCACCCAATGCCTGACCCTACCGCTTAATGCAATAGGTCTCTCGAGATTAGAAAATAGTCGATGCGAGAGACTGTGAGGAATGGGATGACGAGATAGGAGTGTAGTCCCGCTTACCACCGTGAGGGTACCTCCAAATGTCATGCAGCGAGGTAGTTTTAAGCGAGTTTTGTGTAATTCTTCTCGCCTGACGCCTGCTCTTGTGTGACAGTCAAAGTCCGCATTAATTGGGATATTAAAGTCGCCACCCATTATCACAGCCCCTCGTGCTACCTTCTGGAGTTTCTTAAAAAGCCAATGAAGGAAGGCTTTCTGTCGTACATTGGGTGCATACTCAGTTTTCCTTCATGAGTAATCAGAAGCTTGACAGGAAAGCCCCACCGGTAGCGATCATGTTGCTCTCGAAGTATTTTGGTGACTTGGATGTACTCCCTTCTCTTAGCCAAGGTGGCGGCAGACAGGTCAGAGATGCCTTTGAAGGAAGCTGACGGGGCAGAGTTTTGCCTTAGGGCCCTCAGGAACCTGTCTTTTAGGTGGTAGAAATGGATGCGCGCCACAATGTCACGTGGTAGCGAAGGGTCTAACCCTTTAGGTTTAGGGATACGGTTAATGCGATCAATAATTAAACCCATGTCTGACACTGAAGGAATGACGTCTTTTATTAAGCCTTTAAGAAGTGTCTCTCCCCCCCCCCCCCCCCCATGGAATATAACTGATAAAATAGGAAAAGGGGGACAGACGAAAACAGTATGGAAGGGGGGGGGGGGGTAAGGAGTTAAACATGAAGAGTCACATTTGTATATTCTGAAACGTCTCCGAGGAGCAGAACTAGTCCCAAGGGCCTCAAGTCTTCAAGAATCTTGAAGAGTCTAAGGCCCCTTTCACACAAGCAAGTTTTACGTGCGGGTGCAATGCGTGACGTGAACGCATAACACCCGCACTGAATTAGGGCTGCAACGATTAATCGATGTAATCGATAATAATCAATAACTGGATTCGTTGCTGACGAATCCAGTTATTGAATAATCGTCCGATTCGTTGCTATGCGGGCGGGCAGTTTACTTTAAATCACTGCATCTTTATTACCTTACAATGAAGCTCCAGTAACAGGCAGAGCGGACGGCGGCGTAACGTCACTTACTCATGTGACGCGACTGCTCCGCCTCCTTCATTCATAAAGTGGGCGGAGCAGACGCGTCACGTGAGTGAGTGACGTTACGCCGCCGTCCGCTCTGCCTGTTACTGGAGCTTCATTGTAAGGTAATAAAGATGCGCTGACGCTGAGTAAAAGTTACTGCCGGATTAGTCTGCTGTGAGCAGCGGGGCCCGGGGCTGTTATGGGGAGGGGGGGGATCTGTGTATGGCACTGCTATGGGGAGGGGGTATCTGTGTATGGCACTGCTATGGGGAGGGGGTATCTGTGTATGGCACTGCTATGGGGAGGGGGGATCTGTGTATGGCACTGCTATGGGGAGGGGGGATCTGTGTATGGCACTGCTATGGGGAGGGGGGATCTGTGTATGGCACTGCTATGGGGAGGGGGGATCTGTGTATGGCACTGCTATGGGGAGGGGGGATCTGTGTATGGCACTGCTATGGGGAGGGGGGATCTGTGTATGGCACTGCTATGGGGAGGGGGGATCTGTGTATGGCACTGCTATGGGGAGGGGGGATCTGTGTATGGCACTGCTATGGGGAGGGGGATCTGTGTATGGCACTGCTATGGGGAGGGGGGATCTGTGTATGGCACTGCTATGGGGAGGGGGGATCTGTGTATGGCACTGCTATGGGGAGGGGGATCTGTGTATGGCACTGCTATGGGGAGGGGGGATCTGTGTATGGCACTGCTATGGGGACGGGGGATCTGTGTATGGCACTGCTATGGGGAAAGGGGATCTGTGTATGGCACTGCTATGGGGAAAGGGGATCTGTGTATGGCACTGTTATGGGGAAAGGGGATCTGTGCACTGTTATGGGGAAAGGGGATCTGTGCACTGTTATGGGGAAAGGGGATCTGTGCACTGTTATGGGGAAAGGGGATCTGTGCACTGTTATGGGGAAAGGGGATCTGTGCACTGTTATGGGGAAACGGGATCTGTGCACTGTTATGGGGAAACGGGATCTGTGCACTGTTATGGGGAAACGGGATCTGTGCACTGTTATGGGGAAAGGGGATCTGTGCACAGTTATGGGGAAAGGGGATCTGTGCACTGTTATGGGGAAAGGGGATCTGTGCACTGTTATGGGGAAAGGGGATCTGTGCACTGTTATGGGGAAAGGGGATCTGTGCACTGTTATGGGGAAAGGGGATCTGTGCACCGTTATGGGGAAAGGGGATCTGTGCACCGTTATGGGGAAAGGGGATCTGTGCACCGTTATGGGGAAAGGGGATCTGTGCACTGTTATGGGGAGGGGGGTCTGTGCACTGTTATGGGGAAAGGGGATCTGTGCACTGTTATGGGGAAAGGGGATCTGTGCACTGTTATGGGGAAAGGGGATCTGTGCACTGTTATGGGGAAAGGGGATCTGTGCACTGTTATGGGGAAAGGGGATCTGTGCACTGTTATGGGGAGGGGGGTCTGTGCACTGTTATGGGGAAAGGGGATCTGTGCACTGTTATGGGGAAAGGGGATCTGTGCACTGTTATGGGGAAGGGGGGTCTGTGCACTGTTATGGGGAGGGGGGTCTGTGCACTGTTAACCCCATAACAGTGCACAGATCCCCCTCTCCATAACAGTGCCACCCACAGATCCCCCTCTCCATAACAGTGCCACCCACAGATCCCCCTCTCCATAACAGTGCCACCCACAGATCCCCCTCTCCATAACATGTATGTTTATGGGACTGGTTATAAGGGAAAATAATGTCATTCTGAATACAGAATGCATAGTACAATAGCGCTGGAGGGGTTAAAAAATAATAATTTAACTTACCTTAAAGGGAACCTGTCACCAGGATTTTGTGTATAGAGCTGAGGACATGGGTTGCTAGATGGCCGCTAGCACATCCGCAATACCTAGTCCCCATAGCTCTGTGTGCTTTTATTGTGTAAAAAAACAGATTTGATACATATGCAAATTAACCTGAGATGAGTCCTGTCCCATCTCACATACAGGACTCATCTCAGGTTAATTTGCATATGTATCAAATCTGTTTTTTTACACAATAAAAGCACACAGAGCTATGGGGACTGGGTATTGCGGATGTGCTAGCGGCCATCTAGCAACCCATGTCCTCAGCTCTATACATCAAATCCAGGTGATAGGTTCCCTTTAATCCACTTGCTCGCGCAGCCCGGCATCTCTCCTGTCTTATTTCTTCAGGAGCTAGGTAAAAGACCTTTGATGACGTCACTGTGCTCATCACATGATCTTTTACTATGGTGATGGATCATGTGACGGACCATGTGATGAGCGCAGTGACGTCACCACAGGTCCTTTTCCTGTGCACACCAAAGATGGAGACAGAAGAGATGCCGCCTGCGCGAGCAAGTGGAGTAAGGAGAGTTAAATTATTTTTTCTCTTTTTTTTTTAACCCCTCCAGCGCTATCGTACTAAGCATTATGTATTAAGAATGCTCTTATTTTCCATTATAACCATGTTATACGGGGAAAATAATAATAATCGGGTCCCGATCGTCTCCTAGCAACCATGCGTGAAAATCGCACCGCATTCGCACTTGCTTGCGATTTTCACGCAGCCCTATTTACTTCTATGGGGCCTGCGTTGCGTGAAAATCACAGCTAATGTGCACAGCCCCATAGAAGTGAACAGGTCCGGATTCAGTGCGGGTACAATGCGTTCACCTCACGCATCGCAACCGCGCAGAAATCTCGCCCGCGTGAAAGGGGCCTAAGAGGGGGGAGAAGGTCTGCAGGAGATAGAGTAATTTTGGCAGCAAGTTAATCTTCAATATGCTAATTCTGCCAAACCAGGAGAAATCTCGTCTACGCCGGACCTCCAAGTCCCTCCTGAACTGCTGGAGGAGAGGAGGGGGGGGGGGAGAAGAGTTTAAGCTATATCGGCAGCGGTTTTTATACCCAAGTACGTTATCCCATTAGATGGCCAGGTAAAGGGGAAAGAGACCAACACAGCAGGTAGGGAGACATTTAGGGCCTCCTCCCCCTGTATATAGACGCCTCCTCTTCTGTATAGGCTGGATCCTCCATTATACAGACCCCTCCCCACCCTCCTCTGTATATAGGCTGGATCCTCCATTATACAGACCCCTCCCCAGCCTCCTCTTCTGTATAGGCTGGATCCTCCATTATACAGACCCCTCCCCACCCTCCCCTGTATATAGACGCCTCCTCTTCTGTATAGGCTGGATCCTCCATTATATAGGCTGTAGGCTGGATCCTCCACATCAGAACAACAAATCTCTCTCCTGTCTTATGGATTTGCTACAATGTATCAGTGCAGGTAAAATGTATCAGACTGTAACAAACCCTCAGTATTAGGTCTCATGCACACGGCCGTTGGCCCGCCGTGGCCGTATTGTAGCCCGCATACAGCGCGTCCGCAATACACAGGGCACTTGAATGGGTCCGCAAACCCGGAGATGCGGTGCAGAAACACGGATTGGAACCCCACGGAAGCACTACGGAGTGCTTCCATGGTGTTTCTGGCCGTGCCTCCGCACCGCAAAAAAGTAGTGCATGCACTACTTTTTCGCGGTGCGGATCCCATTCAAGTGAATGGGTCTGCGATCTGCATGCGGCTGATCCACGGTCGGTGCCCGTGCACTGCGGACCCCACAGTCGTGTGCATGAGCCCTTAGGTGTATAACGGCTATCAAGACTGTCCCACTCACTTACAGCAAGCAGAGCAGCCATCCTGAGCACACAGCAGTTGATGGGGCCCCGGCTCCTGGCATTGGCTGTGACGGGTGACTACTTACTTGAGCAGCCTGTAGTAGGCGTATCTGAAGGCTTCCTGCAGCAGCACGGAGATGGCCGCCCCGAAGATCAGCAGTCCGTACTGCAGACTGGAGTCATTCCTGTCACTGACCTGGACCGAGATGAACCAGACGAGCGAGGACAGGAGGACCGACACCAACCAGAAGAAGGAGCTGCGGAGAGAGGGGGGGCACGTCACGTCTCTGATGGCGATAACGTTTATTCATTACCAACAGGCCTCCTACCTACTAAGGTTTCTATTCCAGGATCCCTGCTTGCTGCCAACGAATGAGAACGCTGCGTAACAGGACCTGATCAAAACCAGCCTGGACGTACATGGGCAGTGGTGCTATTCATTCACAGCAAGCAGGGATCTTGGAAACAAAATAACGACAAGCAGTGACAGCAAGGACATTGTAGCCTGGTATGTACCGCTGCTCCTTCAGGCCTCCCCTGAAATACTCTGTGCGGCTATCTGCTCCACTTTTCCTCATTCATCCCCAATCAGGACACTACCCCACCCCCAGCAGACAGGCAAAAGTCTCTCCTAAATTACTCTGTGCTGCTGTGGGGACCGCACCTGCCCTTGCTCCATTTTTCTTCTCACATCATGTCCCTGATCTATTACTACGTGGATAGACATGTCCCAACCCCTCAGGAGATAAGCAGGGCATCTCTTCTGATATACTCTGTGCTGCTGTGACAGGATCAGCCCGAGCCTCTCCTCAAATACTCTGTGCTGCTGTCTGCTCCTTCCACTACCACCCTGTGAGCTCCACTTGTCTTCATTCATCCCCTCTCATGACACTGCCCCACTCCATCCCCAGGTCAGGAGACAAGCAAAAGTCTCTCCTAAAGTACTCTGTGCTGCTGTGGGGACCACAACTGGTCCTTGCTCCATTTTTCTTCTCCCTTCATGTCCCTGATCCATTACTACGTGGACAGACATGTCCCAAACCCTCAGCAGATAAGCAGGGCGCCTCTTCTGAAATACTCTGTGCTGCTGTGACAGGGTCAGCCCAAGCCTCTCCTCAAATACTCTGTGCTGCTGTGGGCACCGATCCTTGCCCCCGCTCCCTTTCTTCTCTTCCTCACACCATGACACTATTCCATGGACAGGTAACAATCCTCCAGGAGATAAGCGGACACCTATGCTAAAACACTCTGTGCTGCTGTGGGGACTGCTCCCACGTGAATCACCACCGAGTAGGTGAGGCACATCGTCCCGTCACGGAACTATCCCTCATCAAAGCAAAGAAACGCATCCCCGACCAAGAGGCAGGTCTGTACGGAGAGCAGGAGCACCATACCCGGCCACCAGGATGATCACTCTCAGCGGGTCCCCGGCCACAGTCAGGATAAAGAGCGACAGAGCCGGCCCGAAGGCCACAAAGGTGCAACCGAAAAAGACGGCCAGCCCCATCTTCCCGGAGCTCCACTTCCACCTCCCTGTACGGAGGCCGACTGGGACATCCTACAACAAAGCGGGGTCACGTAGCGTGCGACGTCCCAAGGCATGCCGGGAGATGTAGTCCGAGCCTGAGCGGCCTGTAGGCCCCGCTATACCCGTTATAGAACGGAGGCCGGTGTGACCGGAGGAGCGTTTATCCAGTCCATATGTGAAGGGTGTCATATAGTGGCAGTCATAAACCGCATACAGGAGTCTCCTCATCCGGGCATTTACCTCACAGTCACCTCATTACACAGTGAGGACGGTTATGGTTATTTTGGCGCCAATTTACAGGCCACCTTAGTCATGAAGTTAGTGCCCCCATTAAACTGGAGAGCCCCTCTAACCAACTGCCCCCAGTAAGCAGTGGAGACCCCTTTTTATCTTCTATAACCCATGTCTCTCCTTTTCCATTGGCAGAGCCGCCATCTTGGCTGGAAGCTGACTGGGCGCTGCTGGGCGGACGTGTCATACTGGTAGAATGTGACGTAAGTGATGTAATGGCCAGGATTTATCACAAGTCATTGCCATGAAGGAATGGTGTGGTGGGGGGCGTCCGCTCTCCTCTGTTCACACACCCCGGGTCGCACAGACTGTCCGCTCATTCTCACCCCCTACATCTCCTCCATCATCTCCTCCGTATTATGTATGTACACCTCTTCTCACATGTACAGCGCTATGGAATGAATGGCGCTTTAATAATAATAATCTCTCAGTTCAGCTAAAGTCTCCAAGACTTCTCCCGAGCCGCGCCAGTTCTCTGCAACGCCCCAACCCAAGGAATTAGGGAAATCGCAGCGTCCACAGGTTTACACGCTCCCTACAAACACATCCCTCAGGGTGGCCTATTACATCCCCTGACCTGACCCTTCTCCATCATTCTTCTGAACCCGATCCATCGGTATCCACCACACCCCATGTACTCAGGAGGACTACATGTACCAGCAGGTGACAGCTCACGCAGCCTTATATGTACTGCCCTATTGTGTCACCGTATCTCCTCATAGATTGTAAGCTCTTGTGTCAGCCCTATCTCCTTAGGGGAGACACAAGAGCTTACAATCTATATCTCCTCATAGGGGAGACACGAGAGCTTACAATCTATATCTCCTCATAGGGGTCACACAAGAGCTTACAGTCTATGAGAAGATAGGGGAGACACAAGAGCTTACAGTCTATATCTCCTTATAGATTGTAAGCTCTTGTGTCACCCCTATCTCCTTATAGATTGTAAGTTCTTGTGTCACCCCTATCTCCTCATAGACTGTAAGCTCTTGTGTCACCCCTATCTCCTCATAGACTGTAAGCTCTTGTGTCACCCCTATCTCCTTATAGACTGTAAGCTCTTGTGTCACCCCTATCTCCTTATAGACTGTAAGCTCTTGTGTCACCCCTATCTCCTTATAGACTGTAAGCTCTTGTGTCTCCCCTATCTCCTCATAGACTGTAAGCTCTTGTGTCGCCCCTATCTCCTCATAGACTGTAAGCTCTTGTGTCACCCCTATCTCCTCATAGACTGTAAGCTCTTGTGTCACCCCTATCTCCTCATAGACTGTAAGCTCTTGTGTCACCCCTATCTCCTCATAGACTGTAAGCTCTTGTGTCACCCCTATCTCCTTATAGATTGTAAGCTCTTGTGTCACCCCTATCTCCTTATAGATTGTAAGCTCTTGTGTCAGCCCTATCTCCTTAGGGGAGACACAAGAGCTTAAAATCTATGAGGGGTAAGGTGACACAAGAGCTTACAATCTATAAGGAGATAGGGGAGACACAAGAGCTTACAGTCTATGAGAAGATATAGATTGTAAGCTCTTGTGTCTCCCCTATCTCCTCATAGACTGTAAGCTCTTGTGTCTCCCCTATCTCCTCATAGACTGTAAGCTCTTGTGTCTCCCTTATCTCCTCATAGACTGTAAGCTCTTGTGTCTCCCTTATCTCCTCATAGACTGTAAGCTCTTGTGTCTCCCCTATCTCCTCATAGACTGTAAGCTCTCGTGTCACCCCCTATTTCCTGATAGAGCTGACACAAGAGCTTACAATCTATCAGGAAATAGGGGTGACACAAGAGCTTACAGTCTATGAGGAGATAGGGGAGACACAAGAGCTTACAGTCTATGAGGAGATAGGGGTGACACAAGAGCTTACAGTCTATTAGGAGATAGGGGAGACACTAGAGCTTACAGTCTATGAGGAGATAGGGGTGACACAAGAGCTTACAGTCTATGAGGAGATAGGGGTGACACAAGAACTTACAATCTATAAGGAGATAGGGGTAACACAAGAGCTTACAGTCTATGAGGAGATAGGGGTGACACAAGAGCTTACAGTCTATGAGGAGATAGGGCTGACACAAGAGCTTACAGTCTATGAGGAGATAGGGGTGACACAAGAGCTTACAGTCTATGAGGAGATAGGGGATGACACAAGAGCTTACAATCTATGAGGAGATAGGGGTGACACAAGAGCTTACAGTCTATGAGGAGATAGGGGTGACACAAGAGCTTACAGTCTATGAGGAGATAGGGGTGACACAAGAGCTTACAGTCTATGAGGAGATAGGGGAGACACAAGAGCTTACAGTCTATGAGGAGATAGGGGTGACACAAGAGCTTACAGTCTATGAGGAGATAGGGGTGAACAAGAGCTTACAGTCTATAAGGAGATAGGGGTGACACAAGAACTTACAGTCCTATGAGGAGATAGGGGTGACACAAGAGCTTACAGTCTATAAGGAGATAGGGGATGACACAAGAACTTACAAGTCTACTGAGGAGATAGGGGTGACACAAGAGATTACAGGTCTATGAGGAGATAGGGGTGACACAAGAGCTTACAAGTCTATGAGGAGATAGGGGCTGACACAAGAGATTACAGTCTATGAGGAGATAGGGGTGACACAAGAGCTTGCAGTCTATGAGGAGATAGGGGGAGACACATAGAGATTACAGTCTATGAGGAGATAGGGGAGACACAAGAGCTTACAGTCTATGAGGAGATAGGGGTGACACAAGAGCTTACAATCTATAAGGAGATAGGTGTAACACAAGAGCTTACAGTCTATGAGGAGATAGGGGCGACACAAGAGCTTACAGTCTATGAGGAGATAGGGGAGACACAAGCTTACAGTCTATGAGGAGATAGGGGTGACACAAGAGCTTACAGTCTATGAGGAGATAGGGGAGACACAAGAGCTTACAGTCTATGAGGAGATAGGGAGACACAAGAGCTTACAGTCTATGAGGAGATAGGGCTGACACAAGAGCTTACAATCTATAAGGAGATAGGGGTGACACAAGCTTACAGTCTATGAGGAGATAGGGCGTGACACAAGAGCTTACAGTCTATGAGGAGATAGGGGAGACACAAGAGCTTACAGTCTATGAGGAGATAGGGGAGACACAAGAGCTTACAGTCTATGAGGAGATAGGGGAGACACAAGAGCTTACAGTCTATGAGGAGATAGGGGTGACACAAGAGCTTACAGTCTATGAGGAGATAGGGGTGACACAAGAGCTTACAGTCTATGAGGAGATAGGGGTGACACAAGAGCTTACAGTCTATGAGGAGATAGGGGTGACACAAGAGCTTACAATCTATGAGGAGATAGGGGCGACACAAGAGCTTACAGTCTATGAGGAGATAGGGGAGACACAAGAGCTTACAGTCTATGAGGAGATAGGGCTGACACAAGAGCTTACATCTATAAGGAGATAGGGGTGACACAAGCTTACAGTCTATGAGGAGATAGGGGTGACACAAGAGCTTACAGTCTATGAGGAGATAGGGGAGACACAAGAGCTTACAGTCTATGAGGAGATAGGGGAGACACAAGAGCTTACAGTCTATGAGGAGATAGGGGAGACACAAGAGCTTACAGTCTATGAGGAGATAGGGGTGACACAAGAGCTTACAGTCTATGAGGAGATAGGGGTGACACAAGAGCTTACAGTCTATGAGGAGATAGGGGTGACACAAGAGCTTACAGTCTATGAGGAGATAGGGGTGACACAAGAGCTTACAGTCTATGAGGAGATAGGGGTGACACAAGAGCTTACAGTCTATGAGGAGATAGGGGTGACACAAGAGCTTACAGTCTATGAGGAGATAGGGAGACACAAGAGCTTACAGTCTATTGAGGAGATGGGGTGACACAAGAGCTTACAGTCTATGAGGAGATAGGGGCGACACAAGAGATTACAGTCTATGAGGAGATAGGGGCGACACAAGAGCTTACAGTCTATGAGGAGATAGGGGCGACACAAGAGATTACAGTCTATGAGGAGATAGGGGTGACACAAGAGCTTACAGTCTATGAGGAGATAGGGGAGACACAAGAGCTTACAGTCTATGAGGAGATAGGGCTGACACAAGAGCTCACAATCTATGAGGAGATAGACTGTAAGCTCTTGTGTCAGCCCTATCTCCTTATAGATTGTAAGCTCTTGTGTCAGCCCTATCTCCTCATAGATTGTAAGCTCTTGTGTCAGCCCTATATCCTTAGGGGAGACACAAGAGCTTACAGTCTATGAGGAGATAGGGGCGACACAAAAGCTTACAATCTATATCTCCTCATAGACTGAAAGCTCTTGTGTCACCTTACTCCTCATAGATTGTAAGCTCTTGTGTCACCTTACTCCTCATAGATTGTAAGCTCTTGGGAGCAGGGCTCTCACTCCTCTTATTTATGACTGTACACGAACGCTGCGGAATATATTAGCGCAATATAAATAAAGATTATGCTTCCGTGTATGCCAGGCTTGGACGGACTCAGCATCAGCCCCGGCCCCCAAAGTATCGCTGGCACTGCTCTTTTTAAGGGGAGTACCGCTTGTCCTAAGAGTACAGGATTCAATCAAAGTGTGCTGGGAGTACCACCTGTCAGGGCAGTATACTGAATTGAGACAACACAGTGTAACTGAGCTGGGAGTACCACCCTTTATAGAGGGCAATAGATTGTGTACTGTAAAGGGGAGGTAATGCTTACAGCTGGATCCCACGTCACTACTACCACCACCATCATCATCGTGAGCTGCTCTTAATTGGGAGTTCCTGTGTCCTTGTAAACCAAGACTATTTTTCAGTGGCGGCTGGGAGTACCACCCTTCTGTGCGGGGCAATACACTCAGCTACGTGTAATATACTCTATAGGAAGTGGACTGTTTTCAGCAGGAATAGTAGGTTGTCCAGCTCACCCAATTTCATCCTGTGATTCAGTGCGCGGAGCAGACCCAAGCCAGTCCAGACATCATAACGTGTAGAAAAATGGAGGCTCCAGCACTCGTGGTAAAGTTCTGTCAATCCCGGTCTTTATTGCACCAAATTGTATATACAAGTACAGTGGCACCCCTCTTCACTCTCCCAGATTAACGCGTTTCGAACTGTTCAGTTCTTAGTCATAATGTTTTCAGCAGGATATTACAGGACTACTACCACCACCACCTGGAGCCGCCTTGAACGGGAGTACCAGCGGGTTTGCGTCATTCGTGTAATAAAGTGTATTCCAAAAATGCATTATTTGAGGGATTTCAGGTGACTACAGCTGAGCCCGTATGGCAGGCAGAAACTGGTGGACGTATTCCAGGTTATTGACCCTGGGCCAGTGTAGAGGTGCTGCCGATGAACTAGTGAACGCTCATTCATCGGGTGAGATCATCGCTCATGTGGACACCGCAAGTCATCATTCCAGGGCAGGAGACTGTGCTGTGTGAACAGGGACCTGCTGACCACAAACGATGAACGTAACCCTTCACTTTTACTTGATAATCCTCCCGCCTATATAAATTATACTATTTTCTTTTATTTTTATCAGGTTGTTAGAGAACTAAACTGAGCATGTGGAAAATCGAGGAACTAAACAGAAAGGACGTGATCTGAAGTAGATGTGACACCAACAGAAGAGTCTAACGGCACATTTACACACCCAACTGAGCAGGCAATGACCAGGAAGGAACCGAACCTTCCCGATGATTGCCTGCTCGTCGCAGGACGGAAATATTCTGGGGGAAATATTAAAGCGTGACTTATTTCATATCCCATGAAACCACTAGAATCTGTCATCCCACCTATATAAATGCATAAATGCCTGCTTTGTTTTTTCAGGGTGTATTCAGTAGGTAGCAGTGGTTAGTGTCCCACCGATTGTATTCAGTAGGTAGTAGTGGTTAGTGTCCTACCGAGTGTATTCAGTAGGTAGTAGTGGTTAGTGTCCTACCGAGTGTATTCAGTAGGTAGTAGTGGTTAGTGTCCCACCGAGTGTATTCAGTAGGTAGTAGTGGTTAGTGTCCCACCGAGTGTATTCAGTAGGTAGTAGTGGTTAGTGTCCCACTGAGTGTATTCAGTAGGTAGTAGAGGTTAGTGTCCCACCGAGTGTATTCAGTAGGTAGTAGTGGTTAGTGTCCCACCGAGTGTATTCAGTAGGTAGTAGTGGTTAGTGTCCCACCGAGTGTATTCAGTAGGTAGTAGTGGTTAGTGTCCTACCGAGTGTATTCAGTAGGTAGTAGTGGTTAGTGTCCCACCGAGTGTATTCAGTAGGTAGTAGTGGTTAGTGTCCCACCGAGTGTATTCAGTAGGTAGTAGTGGTTAGTGTCCCACCGAGTGTATTCAGTAGGTAGTAGTGGTTAGTGTCCCACCGAGTGTATTCAGTAGGTAGTAGTGGTTAGTGTCCCACCGAGTGTATTCAGTAGGTAGTAGTGGTTAGTGTCCCACCGAGTGTATTCAGTAGGTAGTAGTGGTTAGTGTCCCACCGAGTGTATTCAGTAGGTAGTAGTGGTTAGTGTCCCACCGAGTGTATTCAGTAGGTAGTAGTGGTTAGTGTCCCACCGAGTGTGTGTTCTTCCAGAAACCATAAAATACAATCCTCCTTATCACAGGACATGTACACTGGGTCCACCCATGTGGTGATTGTGTTCCGTCCACCTCTAGTGGTGATCATCTACCACCACCAGTATACCCCCAAACAGGTACTGCTGTTAGGAGGTTTGATCTGGGGTTAACAGACAACCACCATCAGTGATGATTATCGCTCTCCAATACTGCTGTCCCTAATTACGCCCTACAGTGTATACTGAGCAGTGTCCTTAGAAGGACAGCCCAGTATGCAGAAACCTGTCTCTAGACTTTCCTTGTCCCAATATGCATTCATCAGGCGATGTCCTAGTAGAGAAACCTGCCTACATGTGTAGACTGGAGGCATCTGACCTATGGTGTGGTCAGTGTCACGGCCTCTGTTGTGTGCGCCGTGACACGGTTGCAGTGCATGCAACGTCTTGTTGTTGCATCATGTAGGTGGCTCCTCCTTTCCCCTGGGTCCTTCCCTGTCTGGCACCAGAGGGGTTAATTATCTAGCTGGTGTGGATTTAGGTGTGTCTTGGGTGTGGCCTCTTGGCTCTTTATATGTTGTGTTGTGAGCGTGAGGTCAGTTGCCCTCCAGCCTTTGTGTTAGCTGGAGTGTTGCTCCTTTCCTGGATATACCATCTGTCCAGGCCTAGCTGCTTCCCTGTTCTCCTATGTTATACTGTGGGGAGTCTCCCCCCATGGCAGTATGTCTAGCTAGGAGGCCCTTCCACTGGACAGATGGTATATCCAAGAAAGGAGTAACACTCCAGCTAACGCAAAGGTTGGATGGAAACTGACCTCAGGCTCACAACACAACATATAAAGAGCCAAGAGGCCACACCCAAGACACACCTAAATCCACACCTGCCAGCTAATTAACCCCTTCTGCACCAGACAGGGAAGGACTCAGGGGAATGGAGGAGCCACCTACGTGCTGCAACAACAAGACATTTCCGCAGGCAACCTGTGTCATGTCGCACACAACAGAGGCCGCCACAGTCAGCCCTGATGTGCTGCTTTTTATATCCGAGATATCCCCTCCCTAAAAGTCCAGGCCAATCAGCCCTGTCCATGTCAGAGGGGGGCGGAGAAAGTCAGCTACTCCATCATCCAATCAGGGAGGAGCATGAACCCTTTCCCCCCCCCTCCGATTGGAGAACTGATGAACAGGGTGGAGAGCACGACAACCAGTCATAGCAGGCGATACTGTTTACAATCACATTGACAACAGTGTGGTGCTCTCCGAGCTGCACCCCATTTCCCTCATGCAAACCCTCGTCCCAAATTACATGAGACAGATATACAAGAGGAAAGGGGGGCCCTCGGGTGGCAGACAGACTCGGCAAATAGCAAACACCACCGAGCCTGTCTACTGCCCCAGGGTCCCCCTTACCTCTTGTATATCTGTCTCATATTTTTTCGGTGAAGGCTTTGGATTTGAGAAATAAGGTGCAGCTCAGATAGCAGCACTCTGCTGTGAATGGCAATGTGGTGCTGTCAGTGGTCGCCTGCTCTAACTGGTTGGGCTGATCACCGCCCCCTTTATCAATCCTCAAATCTGGACAGGGGCGATTGGCCTGGAATTTTAGGGAGGGGATAGCTCAGATATAAAAAGCAGCACATCACGACTAACCACACCATAGGTCAGATGCCTCCAGACTACACAACATGTAGGCAGGTCTCTCGTAATCGGACATCTCCTGATGAATCCATATTGGGACAGGGACAGTCTAGGGACAGGTTCCAGCATATTGGGACATTCTTCTAAGAACCTTGCTCAGTAAACACTCTATGGTGTAACTACTGACAGCAGTACTGGAGTGTGATCATCACAGTGGTGGTTTTCTGTTAACCCCAGATGAAACCGGTTATGAGCAGTACCTAAAGCACTCATTGGGGTATAGTGGTAGATGGTCACTACTAAACATAGCAGTTGTATCCCCAGCTATACAGCCCCTTATAAAAGTATCCTTCAGTGCTTTTCAACTGCCCCTCACTGAGGCAGTAGAGGTGGACGGATCACAATCACCGCATGGGTGGACCCATTCTACATGTCCTGTGATAAGGGGGATCATATGCTACAGTTTTCTTTGCTGTTTGTAGAAGAATACAAAACCACTGTATTAGGACACCCACAGAACACATCGCCCAGGTGCTGCTTAATCATCCTTCCCTAACAACCTGAAAGAATATGTGGGGATTCGCTCTGGTAGTTAGAATTAGCGGGTGCAGCACAGAGGCAAAGTACAAGTTCTTGGTTCAAAACATCAGTGTTTATTCAAACGTGAAAGCAAAACAAAAATGCAAGTTGCTTGGTGATTGTTCACACATGAAAAGTTCATATACAAAACAGTCACCTTTTCTCCTAGGTGTTACTTCACACCCTGTTGGAAGTTCTGCCTTGTCAAGTCCACAGGCAGGCGTTAGGTGGCCTGTTCGCCCTCACCAGCAGATCCCGCCTTCGCCGCAGATCCCAACACAGCCCTCAGATCACAGCACACAGACCTCGTGAGCTCCACTTTCAGACGGAGGTAATCCTCTCCACATGGCAGTGCTGGCTGGTTTTTATGCCTGGTAAAACCCGGCCTGGAACATGGGGAGTAGTCACCCACCCAGCACTTTGACTACTCCCAGAAAGAGCCGTCCCGGATCAGCTATTATAGCCATACTAAGTATCAAGGTGTCAAACAGCAACTGCTGCTGACACATAAAAACCGTCTCTTACTCCACCGAGGCCAGAAACCTCGGTGACACGTACCTATCATCCACGATGATTCCTTGTACCTTCTTACAAATAGAAAATAGGCATTTATGTAGGTGGGGAGATAGATTCTAGTGGTTTTATGGGATGTAAAATATTGATACCACGTTCTCGGAGATCCTGTGATGAGCAGGCAATTATTGGGAAGGAACGCGTATCATGGCCTGCTCAGTCGAGGAGTGTAAATGCTGGTGTCACATCTACTGCAGATCACGCCCCTATGTTCCTCTCTATTCAGTTTCTGGATTTTACACATTGCGACTTTACTTGGAGCCTCAATCCCACTTTATTAGACTTTGCCTATACAGACAGGAAGTTAAAGGGGTTATCCCACTTTGCGTTTTTATACTTACCTGCTGCCACCGCGCGTTCACTTCCTGGATTGTGGCTGGGGGCGGGCTTCATCTTGATTGAAGTCTTCTCCCGGCTGGGCCGCTCGCTGGACTGAACGCGCACGCCGCCGCGCATCCATGGTGACTTATTTCTGGCCAGTATAGTACAGAGCTGGCGTGCGCGTTCGTAGCTCTGTACTATTCTGGCCGGGAAGAAGTCACCGTCGCGCATGCGTGGCAGCGTGCGCGTTCAGGACAGCGAGCGGCCCGGCCTGGAGAAAAGAAGGCGTCTTCTGGGCAAGCGCGACCATCGGGATTTTGGAGAAGAGCGGTGGTCGTAACCAGGGGAGACCGAGTCACAACAATAAGGTAAGTGGGGATGAATTTTATCCTAATCGGTGGGAATTTGTTAATCAAGTATATTTACAAAAATGATCACTGTCAAAACATTAACAGATTTAACAGTGATCATTATGATGGGATAACCCCTTTAAGGGACTAAGTCCAGGTCTTTCCTTGGTTGCCGGGAAATTATATCTTTAGGTGTTTTTTTATAAGAAAAGTTACTTCACTCCTTTCTCAGACTGCCAGTTTACAGCAGAGACTTCAGACTCCATCATATATTCCCGACTCCCCGAGAGAAATTTAGGTCTGTCATTCAGCCGCTTGGAGGTCAAGAGTGTTCTCTGTAGATCACATGGGGTTTTGAGATGACTTAAAACTCAGGAGAACTCCTTCAAACTCACTTGATGGTGTCGTTTTCTTAATGTTTGTTGGTGCTGAGGCTTCTTTATGTCGTGTTTGGTGGGACTTCATCCTTATTAGGCCTTTCTGGTAGATGACTTACTCTTTCATAAATAATATTTGTTCCACATCTATGCCCCTTTGACCTCAACTGGTCCTTCAGAATCTACTGTTTAGGGATTGTCCACTTTCAAACAAAAGCTTACCCACACTGCTAATCATGATGGCAAAACCATTGATACCTCTTTGCTGGTTGAGCGTTGTCCCTCCAAATCTATGTGAGTTGTAAAGGTTAACCAGATATGTCGTCTTCAGGAATTGGCTGATAAGGAGCCAAAAATATGCATAAATGTGGTCTCCTTGGAGAGCCTGGATTTTGTACATTGCAGCTGGCCCATACGCTTATTCGACCCTTCCCTTTGCTTGAGATATATGTACATTACTGTCGTGACAGTATCCTGTTATGTATCAGTTTCTTTATAGTGTTTCATGATGGCCTATTGTTCTCCATATTTCTTGACTGCATGGCCTCACTTGTTAACGATTTGATAAAACAAAAACACAACTGTAACTACAATAATACTGCATTGTGTACAAGAATATAACTGCTATAATACTGCTCCTATGTACAAGAATATAACTACTATAATACTGCTCCTATGTACAAGAATATAACTACTATAATACTGCTTCCTATGTAGAAGAATATAACTACTATAATACTGCCTCCTATATACAAGAATATAACTACTATAATACTGCTCCTATGTACAAGAATATAACTACTATAATACTGCTCCTATGTATAAGAATATACAGTTGCAAGAAAAAGTATGTTAACCCTTTGGAATGATCTGAATTTCTGCACATATTGGTCATAAAATGTGATCTGATCTTCATCTAAGTCACGACAATAGACAATCACAGTCTGCTTAATCTAATAACACACAAAGAATTAAATGTTACCATGTTTTTATTGAACACGCCATGTAAACATTCACAGTGCAGGTGGAAAAAGTATGTGAACCCCTAGACTAATGACATCTCCAAGAGCTAATTGGAGTGAGGTGTCAGCCAACTGGAGTCCAATCAATGAGATGATATTGGAGGTGTTGGTTACAGCTGCCCTGCCCTATAAAAAACACACACCAGTTCTGGGTTTGCTTTTCACAAGAAGCATTGCCTGATGTGAATGATGCCTCGCACAAAAGAGCTCTCAGAAGACCTACGATTAAGAATTGTCTGCTTGCATAAAGCTGGAAAGGGTTATAAAAGTATCTCCAAAAGCCTTGCTGTTCATCAGTCCACGGTAAGACAAATTGTCTATAAATGGAGAAAGTTCAGCACTGCTGCTACTCTCCCTAGGAGTGGCCGTCCTGTAAAGATGACTGCAAGAGCACAGCGCAGACTGCTCAATGAGGTGAAGAAGAATCCTAGAGTGTCAGCTAAAGACTTACAAAAGTCTTTGGCATATGCTGACATCCCTGTTAGCGAATCTACGATACGTAAAACACTAAACAAGAATGGATTTCATGGGAGGATACCACAGAGGAAGCCACTGCTGTCCAAAAAAACCCATTGCTGCACGTTTACAGTTTGCACAAGAGCAGCTGGATGTTCCACAGCAGTACTGGCAAAATATTCTGTGGACAGAGGAAACCAAAGTTGAGTTGTTTGGAAGAAACACACAACACTATGTGTGGAGAAAAAGAGGCACAGCACACCAACCTCAAAACCTCATCCCAACTGTGAAGTATGGTGGTGGGGCATCATGGTTTGGGGCTGCTTTGCTGCGTCAGGGCCTGGACGGATTGCCATCATCGAAGGAAAAATGAATTCCCAAGTTTATCAAGACATTTTGCTGGAGAACTTAAGGCCATCTGTCCGACAGCTGAAGCTAAACAGAAGATGGGTGTCGCAACAGGACAACGACCCAAAGCATAGAAGTAAATCAACAACAGAATGGCTTAAACAGAAGAAAATACGCCTTCTGGAGCGGCCCAGTCACAGTCCTGACCTCAACCCGATTGAGATGCTGTGACATGACCTCAAGAAAGCGATTCACACCAGACATCCCAAGAATATTGCTGAACTGAAACAGTTCTGTAAAGAGGAATGGTCAAGAATTACTCCTGACCGTTGTGCACGTCTGATCTGCAACTACAGCAAACGTTTGGTTGAAGTTATTGCTGCCAAAGGAGGTTCAACCAGTTATTAAATCCAAGGGTTCACATACTTCTTCCACCTGCACTGTGAATGTTTACATGGTGTGTTCAATAAAAACATGGTGACATGTAATTCTTTGTGTTATTAGTTTAAGCAGACTGTGATTGTCTATTGTTGTGACTTAGATGAAGATCAGATCCCATTTTATGACCAATTTGTGCAGAAATCCATATCATTCCAAAGGGTTCACATACTTTTTTTGCAACTGTATCTACTATAATACTGCCTCCTATGTAGTGTAACACATCTCCGTCACACAGAGTCGACCAGGTTGTTGATTGTGGCCTGTGGAGTGTTGGTCCACTCCTCTTCTGTGCGAAGTTGCAGAATATTGGCAGGAACTGGAACACGCTGTCGTATACGCCGATCCAGAGCATCCCAAACATGCTCAATGGGTGACATGTCCGGTGAGTATGCTGGCCATGCAAGAACTGGGATGTTTCAGCTTCCAGGAATTGTGTACAGATCCTTGCAATATGGGGCCGTGCATTATCATGCTGCAACATGAGGTGATGGTCGTGGATGAATTGCACAACAATGGACCTCAGGATCTCGTCTCGGTATCTCTGTGCATTCAAAATGCCATCAATAAAATGCACCTGTGTTCATTGTCCATAACATACGCCTGCCCATACCATAATCCCACCACCACCATGGGCCACTCGATCCACAACGCTGACGTCAGCAAACCGCTCACCCACACAACACCACACGCACTGTCTGCCACCTGCCCTGAACAATGAAAACCGGGGCTCATGTGTGAACAGAACGCCTCTCCAATGTGCCAGATGCCATCCAATGTGAGCTTTTGCCCGACGAACTGCAGTCAGGTCCAGACCCCGATGAGGACGACGAGCATGCAGATGAGCTTCCCTGAGACGGTTTCTGACAGTTTGTGCAGAAATTCTTTGGTTATGCAAACCGATTGTTGTTGCAGCTGTCCGGGTGGCTGGTCTCAGACAATCATAGAGGTGAACATGCTGGTGTGGTTACACGTGGTCTGCGGTTGTGAGGCCGGTTGGATGTACTGCCAAATTCTCTGAAATGCCTTTGGAGACGGCTTATGGTAGAGAAATGAACATTCATTGCACGGGCAACAGCTCTGGTAGACATTCCTGCAGTCAGCATGCCAACTGTACGCTCCCTCAAACGGTGCGACATCTGTGGCATTGTGCTGTGTGATCAAACTGCACATTTCAGAGTGGCCTTTTATTGTGGGCAGTCTAAGGCACATCTGTGCAATATTCATGCTGTCTAATCAGCGCCTTGATATGCCACACCTGTGAGGTGGGATGGATTATCTTGGCAAAGGAGAAGTGCTCACTAACACAGATTTAGACAGATTTGTGAACAATATTTGAGAGTAATGGGTCTTTTGTGTATGTAGAAAAAATGTTTCAGATCTTTGAGTTCAGCTCATGCAAAATGGGAGCAAAACCGAAAGTTTTTAAGTATAACTGTCATATTATATATTTTTTGGGAGTATTGGATTGTGGTGATTAATATCTCCTTGGTGGCCCTATTTCAACTTTTCACTGTGTATTCAATTACCCCCTTAATTCCACAGTTTTGTTCCCTGTACTGCCTACTTTTACCTGTGCTTAAAATCAGGTTGCTAGGCAGGGTCCGTCTCTCTGTTGCTAGGCAGGGTCCGTCTCTCTGTTGCTAGGCATGGTCCGTCTATCTGTTGAAGGACGGAGGACGCAGAAGCACGCAGCGTGCAAGGTCACATTACTGACAGCCAGGGACTGTAAGTAAATGATTAAAGCCAGGTCCTCCCCAGCAGCTGATAACAGTGCCTGGGCTGTGTGCACTTCTCCCTGTCCCTGCGCTTGGCAGACGCTCCCTCACTCAGCAGAGCTGGAGAATGCAGAGTTGGAGCAGCGCAGACCAGGGAAGGGAGATCTGCCGTCTGCTCAGTGTATAAATGAAAGCAACATGTGGTAAGAGGACCCCTTTGTGTTGCAGGAGATTAACCCTTTAGGGGGGAGGGCTCTGGTTACTGACACTTTTGGGGGGCTATTGTTACCGGCTAGTGAGGGCAGGCGGGATTAGCCTCAGGGTGAGGGCAGTGGCGGCCATCTTAGCTGACTAGTGAGATTGCAGTTTTATGCAGACTGGTTGCTAAAGGCTGAATCTTATTAAATATGGGGTAAGTCAGTCTAATAGTAACTGATTCTGGAATATCATGTTATTAGTAACTACATATATGAAAATTGAAATTAGGGTCTAAGTGTGACAGTTATCCTTTATATTTTTGTTCAGTGTATAATACTGCTCCTATGTACAAGAATATAACTACTATAATACTGCTCCTATGTACAAGAATATAACTACTATAATACTGCTCCTAATGTACAGGAATATAACTACTATAATACTGCTCCTATGTACAAGAATATAACTACTATAATACTGCTCCTATGTATAAGAATATAACTACTATAATACTGCTCCTATGTACAGGAATATAACTACTATAATACTGCTCCTATGTACAAGAATATAACTACTATAATACTGCCCCTATGTACAAGGATATAACTACTATAATACTTATCCTATGTACACGAATATAACTGCTATAATACTGCTCCTATGTACAAGAATATAACTACTATAATACTGCCCCTATGTACACGAATATAACTACTATAATACTGCTCCTATGTACAAGAATATAACTACTATAATTCTGCCCCTATGTACAGGAATATAACTACTATAATACTGCTCCTATGTACAAGAATATAACTACTATAATACTGCCTCCTATGTACAAGAATATAACTACTATAATACTGCCTCCTATGTACAAGAATATAACTACTATAATACTGCTCCTATGTACAAGAATATAACTACTATAATACTGCTCCTATGTACAAGAATATAACTACTATAATACTGCCTCCTATGTACAAGAATATAACTACTATAATACTGCTCCTATGTACAAGAATATAACTACTATAATACTGCTCCTATGTACAAGAATATAACTACTATAGGGGGGCGGAGCCGAGCCACGCTGCTGAATGGCCGCACGAGCTTGAGCTCCTCCAGCATTCCGGCGCATTTACCCTATAAAAGCTTGGATTTTACCTGATTATGGGGAAACCTGGCAAAGAAAAGACAAGAGGAAGCTCAGAGTCTACCCCACAGCGCTCCAGACAGCCTGAAATGGAGAAATTTCTCCGGAAAACGCCGAGAGTTGCCGCACAGAAAGGCGCCAATATGGCGGCGTCTATTGCACAGGACTCTGATGCAGGAGAGCTATCCGATGCGGGCAGCGGCTCCGATACTTCAGACAGGAGGCCCAGAGATCCGCCTCTGTCGGAGCGGACCCTTCGTCGGGTCCTTGAATCGGCCCTTACCCCTCTTAAGCAGGACTTGGCGGACATCAAGGACGATATGAAGCACTTAGGCCAGAGAGTGGTCACGCTGGAGGGTACGCAGGACGCCATTTTAACCTATGAAGGTAAAGCGTCAGAAGTGCTAGCGTCCCATAAAGCCCTACTAAATGAGGCATTCCTGAAATTGGAGGACCAGGAGAACCGGAGTCGCCGGCGCAACATACGCATACGCGGCCTACCTGAATCGATAGCAGCAGAGGCCTTACCGACTGTGGCGCGTGAGTTGTTCTCCTCCATGCTGGGGCCAGATAGAGCGGAAGGGATCGTGGTGGAACGCATACACAGGGCGCTGCGCCCTAGGCCTAAACCACAAGAGCCACCACGTGACGTGATTTGCGGCCTATTGAGCTATATTGATACCGCAGCCCTCTTAAAAAGGCAACGTGAGATGGAGGTGTTGGAGTACGAAAACGCGCAGCTACAGATGTTCCAGGATCTGGCGCCATCCACCCTGGCTAAGCGACGCCTATTCAAGCCTCTCCTAGAAGTTCTTAGGAAGACATCGACTCCGTTCCGGTGGCTTTATCCGTTTGGCCTGGCTGTCTCCAGGAATGGGAAGCTGCTTACAGTACGGTCACCTGCGGACCTGGAATCAGTTTGGAGGTCCCTGGATGTCCCTCCGGTGGAGATTCCCTCGTGGCTACCAGCCGACCAAGATGGCCCCTTACCTGTTCCGCCGCGGGTGTCTCCTTGGCAGACGGCCTCCGCAAGCAAGTCGGATCGCATGAGTCGCAGCAAGATGGACAGGGCCCTTACTTGAGCCCAGAACAAGGTGCCGTTGATTATTTTTGCCTGTTAGTAAAGGCTGCCGTTACCGTGCCTTGCCTTCTGTTCATATGTGAGAGATGACTGTCTCCCGGCTTCACAGCCTAGTGTTTACATGGAAGGTTGAGGCCTTCTTTTTGGTTCGCTTTGCTTTTCACAAAGTATGATGTTTTTGGTCCTAGAGTTTTTATAACAAGTCACGTTTTAATTGGGACTCTTTTCTCATGTTTTGGGACTATGCCTCTCAGTGGGCATTTTTTCTTTCCCCCCCAACTGCAGGGGAATGGCCGGATCGTTTCCGGTGCTGGAAGTATTTTATGTTTTTGGTCTCTGTTTTTGTAGTAGACCTAGAGGTGTCTCACTTGCCCCCTCGCCACTCCAACCCTGTCTTGGATGGTGATAGGTGAACACCTACCTTTCCTTTAGATGTATATTGCATCTGAGCTGGTTTTTTACCGGCCCACTATGTTGTTGGTTATTTTTCTTAATTTATTTTATTTTACATGTTTTCCTTTTTCCTCCTTCCCTCATCCTGCTCGTATATGCTATACTCTGTTAGACATTTCTATGGGTAATTTATGCTTTCTCTGCCTAATACGGATTGTATCATGTCATCAATTGTAGTCGCCTCCCTGAATGCGCACGGGCTGAACGAGCCATGCAAAAGGTCTCACACCATATCCCTTCTTCTGAAGGATAGGGTCTCGGTGGTCTTCCTCCAGGAGACGCATTTTAGAACGAATAAAATCCCTCATCTCCCTCCTAAGAGGTTTGTTCAGTGGTTCCATAGTACACATGATTCCGCTAGTAGAGGAGTTAGTATAGCTATACACAAAAACCTCCCCTTTAAACATGCAGTTACTTCAGCGGACCCTGAGGGCAGGTACATTTTTGTAAAGGGTGTAATTGGTGACTCGCCGGTTACATTCGCCAATCTCTATGCGCCTAATAGAGGCCAAGTACCATGGCTCGTTCAGACCCTGGCCTCCTTATCATCCTTCACTGATGGGTTGTTGGTTCTGGGGGGCGACTTCAATGTGGCTCTGGAGCCAGCTGTTGACACATCGTTGGGGAGGCCGTCTGTATCCTACAGGCTCTTGAGACGGCTTAAATCTTCCCTACGGAAATTGAAGGTCCTTGATGTTTGGCGTACTATGAACCCTAATGGCCGTGATTATACCTTTTATTCACATGCTAAGATGTCATTCCATAGGTTAGATTATCTGTTCCTGTCTGACTCACATATACGCAATGTCTCTGAGGCCCGGATTGGTAGTATCACGTTATCCGACCATGCGCCTGTCATCATTAATTTCTCCCTGTCCGGATCAAAGGGAAAAGAGCGCATTTGGCGTCTGAACGACACCCTGATTTTGGATCCTTCCCACGCTCGCAAAATCAGGGCCTCGCTTGCTGAGTTTTTTGTGCTTAATGACACAACGGAGTCACCTCCTTCCCCTTCCACTTTATGGGAGACACATAAGGTAGTTATACGGGGGGAACTAATAGCGTTAGGGGCTTATGTGAAAAAGCGAAGGACACAGGCCTTAGATGCTTTACTTGCGAAAATTGTTCGCCTTGAATCCTCTCACAAGGAGTCTCAGGCTAAGGCCATTCTGACGGAACTCACTGAGGCTAGAGTACATTTGAAAAATCTTTTAAATGTCACCTCTGCTAAGCTGATCCTACGCTCCCGATTTAAAGCCTATGCTCATGGGGATAGAGGAAACAGACTGATGTCGGCGATCGCTAAGAAGCAGTTCTCTGACTCCTTTGTTTCCTCTATTAAGGACCCCAAAGGCAAAGTACATAAATCCACCCCAGATATAGCTAAGGCCTTCTGTACTTTCTATGAGGCGCTCTACAACCTGCCCCCCCCAGAGGGCGCTGCTGCTACTGATATTTCTGAAGCCACAAATAAATTCCTGCAGAATTTAGACCTCCCCTCCATATCCTCTCTTAAGGCATCTCAGCTGACTAGGCCAGTCACCGATTCAGAGGTCCATAAGGTTCTCATGTCCATCCCCTCAGGCAAGAGCCCGGGCCCGGATGGGTTTTCTATTGCTTACTTTAAGTCCTTTAAAGATGTTTTAATCCCTCGTTTCAGGGACCTGTGCAACCACCTCCTCACTGGGGGCTCTTTGGCTCCCCACTCCTTGATGGCGCATATTACGATCTTGCATAAGGAGAATAAGGATCCGACATGCTGCAGCAACTACAGGCCGATCTCTTTGCTTAATTGTGATGTGAAGTGGTGGGCGAAGATCTTAGCGACTAGGCTCCAGGATGTGTTACCCGACATCGTTCATGAAGACCAGGTGGGTTTTGTCCATGGCAGACAGGGGTCTGAGAACACCATAAGGCTTCTTCATCTTGTCAACTGGGCCAAACGATCAGCTAAGCCCTTGGTGTTGGTGAGCACGGATGCGGAGAAGGCTTTCGACAGGGTCAGTTGGCACTTTATGTCCGAGGCCCTGTCGAGGTTTGGGTTACCGGACCAATTTGTTAAAGCTATCTATACGTTATACTCGGCCCCCTCTGCCATGGTCAAAGTGAATGGTACACTGTCACCGCCATTTCGCATCACTAATGGGACAAGGCAGGGGTGTCCCTTATCCCCTGCATTGTTCGTGCTGGTGATGGAGACCCTACTTTGTAAGATTCGGTTGGACCCAGATATTGAGGGTCTACGTATCGGTTCCTGTACTCATGTTGCTGCAGCATTCGCGGATGACCTTTTAGTCATGACATCGAACCCCAGGGAGGCCTTGCCCAGGTTGCTGAATGTATTTGAGGATTTTGGGTTCGTTTCGAATTTTAAAATTAATTATGGGAAGTCCATGGCTCTCAATATATCATGTCCACAAACGGTGATCACTGCTCTTAAACGTGCAACTCCTTTTTCTTGGGCCTCTAGAGACATTGTGTATTTAGGGACGCATATTTCAGCTAATGTGCAAGATCTCATTTCCCTTAACTTTATGCCGCTTCTGCAAAATGTTCGCTCACATTTACAGAACCTGAAACTCCCGTTTGTTTCCTGGGTTGGCCATAAAAACTACATCAAGACCTTTATTCTCCCCAAATTTTTATACTTGCTGCAATCCCTCCCCATTTGGCTCCCGAATTCATACTTTACTGAAGTCCGCAGGGTGTTCACACGCTTCCTATGGAATGGCAAATCGCCACGCATTGCCTACTCTGTGCTTACTAGGGATAAGAAATTCGGGGGTTTTGGGATGCCAGATGTCAAGCTTTACTACACTGCTGTACAGCTGGGTAGATGTGTTAATATTATGTCTCGCCAGTCCAATTCCCTTTGTTCTCGTCTTGAAAATGCTCTTTTGACTGACCAGGAACTGTTAGCCATGTGGGGTATAAGGTCTGTTTCAGCTAATCATTGTTATACATCCCCGGTTTGGAAGGGCATGCTGGTGGAGTGGTCTAAAATGATCCAATCCCGTACTTTTGGCTTCCCGCACGCTTGTATGCCGCTTAGACTTCTTCAATGTCACCTACACCCTGCCGTGTCACGCCCCTCCGGGATTTGGTCTAGGCTCGCTGACACTGCTCTGCGGGATGTCCTTCTCCCGGACGGTAGCTGGCACTGGGATTCAGTAATGGACCTCCCTGAGGTCAAAGCTGCACCCTTTTTCCATCTAGCGAACTTCCAGAGGGATACCAAACTGTGTGTTGGACTCCTCTCTGGTAGTAGCTCCCCTTCCTGGCTTGAAAAGAAGGTTTTGACTACTAGGCCTTCTATTCGGCCGTTATCTCAGATGTATAAAGAATTGCTCTCCTCCCTGCCCCCGGAGCTTCGTTTCATGGCGTCATGGGAACGTGAACTCTCCATAGCCTTCACGGACCCAGAGAGGGCGTTTATTCTGGCTCATTCGCACGGTTTCAGCCGTTGTGTGAGAATCCAGGAGAACTTCTCTGCAGGTGGTACAAAACACCTGAGTTTTTGCATAAACTGAACCCAGAGGTTTCCGAAAAATGTTGGAGATGCGGCACAGACACTGGATCTCTGTCACATGTTTGGTGGTTCTGTCTTAAGATCCGGCCGTTCTGGAGCGCGGTTGAGGCTCTAATCAACCAAATATGTGATACTGAGATATCACTAGATGTTAAGCTCATTCTATTATGGTGCCCGAACAAGTCCCTTACACCTACCAAGCATGACCTTCCAACGATGTTGCTCACAGCGGCTAGGTTGATTGTACCCTTTTTGTGGAAGAACGATTCCCCGCCGACTGTCCTTATGTGGTCTGAGAAGGTGGACCAGATCTACCGTTTTGAGGAGCTAGCGCATTGGGAGACTAACTCTCGCTCTCGCTTCTTGAAATTGTGGTCTCCATGGAAAGTCTACAGAAACTTTACTTGATGGAGCAGATGTGTATTCCTTCCTTGTTTCCCTCCCCTCCCTCCCCTCCTGATGTCCTCTTTCCCCCCTTTTTCTCTTTTCTTTGATTTCTTTGTATGATTAATGTCAATGACACCTGGTACTGTTTGCACTTGACATGTATGCTGGATGTATATCTTGTATCCTATTGCCATCATTGTACTGTCATGTGTGGGCTATGGCCTTGATTTTTCTTTCAATAAAAAGAAATTTGGTTAAGAATATAACTACTATAATACTGCTCCTAATGTACAGGAATATAACTACTATAATACTGCTCCTATGTACAAGAATATAACTACTATAATACTGCTCATATGTATAAGAATATAACTACTATAATACTGCTCCTATGTACAGGAATATAACTACTATAATACTGCTCCTATGTACAAGAATATAACTACTATAATACTGCCCCTATGTACAAGGATATAACTACTATAATACTTATCCTATGTACACGAATATAACTGCTATAATACTGCCCCTATGTACAAGAATATAACTACTATAATACTGCCCCTATGTACAAGAATATAACTACTATAATACTGCTCCTTATGTACAAGAATATAACTACTATAATACTGCTCCTTATGTACAGGAATATAACTACTATAATACTGCCTTCTATGTACAAGAATATAACTACTATAATACTGCTCCTATGTAAAAGAATATAACTACTATAATACTGCCCCATATGTACAAGAATATAACTACTATAATACTGCTCCTATGTACAAGAATATAACTACTATAATACTGCTCCTATGTACAAGAATATAACTACTATAATACTGCTCCTATGTACAAGAATATAACTACTATAATACTGCTCCTATGTACAAGAATATAACTACTATAATACTGCTCCTATGTACAAGAATATAACTACTATAATACTGCTCCTATGTACAAGAATATAACTACTATAATACTGCTCCTATGTACAAGAATATAACTACTATAATACTGCTCCTATGTACAAGAATATAACTACTATAATACTGCTCCTATGTACAAGAATATAACTACTATAATACTGCCTCCTATGTACAAGAATATAACTACTATAATACTGCTCCTATGTACAAGAATATAACTACTATAATACTGCCTCCTATGTACAAGAATATAACTACTATAATACTGCTCCTATGTACAAGAATATAACTACTATAATACTGCTCCTATGTACAAGAATATAACTACTATAATACTGCCTCCTATGTACAAGAATATAACTACTATAATACTGCCTCCTATGTACAAGAATATAACTACTATAATACTGCTCCTATGTACAAGAATATAACTATAATACTGCTCCTATGTACAAGAATATAACTACTAATACTGCTCCTATGTACAAGAATATAACTACTATAATACTGCTCCTATGTACAAGAATATAACTACTATAATACTGCTCCTATGTACAAGAATATAACTACTATAATACTGCTCCTATGTACAAGAATATAACTACTATAATACTGCTCCTATGTACAAGAATATAACTACTATAATACTGCTCCTATGTACAAGAATATAACTACTATAATACTGCTCCTATGTACAAGAATATAACTACTATAATACTGCTCCTATGTACAAGAATATAACTACTATAATACTGCTCCTATGTACAAGAATATAACTACTATAATACTGCCTCCTATGTACAAGAATATAACTACTATAATACTGCCTCCTATGTACAAGAATATAACTACTATAATACTGCTCCTATGTACAAGAATATAACTACTATAATACTGCTCCTATGTACAAGAATATAACTACTATAATACTGCTCCTATGTACAAGAATATAACTACTATAATACTGCCTCCTATGTACAGAATATAACTACTATAATACTGCCTCCTATGTACAGAATATAACTACTATAATACTGCTCCTATGTACAAGAATATAACTACTATAATACTGCTCCTATGTACAAGAATATAACTACTATAATACTGCCTCCTATGTACTAGAATATAACTACTATAATACTGCCTCCTATGTACAAGAATATAACTACTATAATACTGCTCCTATGTACAAGAATATAACACTATAATACTGCCTCCTATGTACAGGAATATAACTACTATAATACTGCCTCCTATGTACAAGACTATAACTACTATAATGCTGCTCCTATGTACAAGAATATAACTACTATAATACTGCTCCTATGTACAGGAATATAACTACTATAATACTGCCTCTATGTACAAGACTATAACCTACTATAATGCTGCTCCTATGTACAAGGATATAACTACTATAATACTGCTCCTATGTACAAGGAATAACTACTATAATACTGCTCCTATGTACAAGAATATAACTACTATAATACTGCTCCTATGTACAAGAATATAACTACTGTAATACTGTCTGCTATGTACAAGAATATGACTACTATAATACTGCCCCCTATGTACAAGAATATAACTACTATAATACTGCTCCTATGTACAAGAATATAACTACTATAATACTGCTCCCTATGTACAGGAATATAACTACTATAATACTGCCTTCTATGTACAAGAATTGTGAGATCCGTTCAGGGATCTCACAAGCGGTTCCAAAACGGATCAGTTTTTCTCTAATGCATTCTGAATAGAGAAGGATCCGCTCAGAATGCATCAGTTTTCCTCCGCTCAGTCTCCATTCCGCTCTGGAGGCCGCCTGCAGCGTTTTGGAGTCCGCCTGATGATGCAGAGGCAAACGGATCCGTCCTGACACACAATGTAAATCAATGGGGACGGATCCGTTTTCTCTGGCACAATAGAAAAAGGATCTGTCCCCCGTTGACTTTCAATGGTGTTCAAGACGGATCCGTCATGGCTATAGAAGACATAATACAACTGTATCCGTTCATGACGGATGCATGTGGTTGTATTATTGTAACAGAATCGTTTTTGAAGATCCATGACGGATCCGTAAAAAACGCTAGTGTGAAAGTAGCCTAATACTGACTCCTAACTGTCATACTTTTGCCCTCTATGAGATGCCTGTTGGTTGGTGGTCACACTCTGAGTGTCTGTCCTGTGTGTTTTGTATGTGCTGTCTCATAGATTTATATTAGATATAAGATTTGATTTATATATTCTTTTACTTCCTCATTATGATGTATATGAAAACCTGTGTGGACTCTATTCAATAGATAGGAAGAGCGCCACCACCAGGAAGATCCCATTAGAGGCTGTGCTGTGAGAGTGGTATAGTTTATGGCCGGTGCTTTTCCTGTCATTCTCCTCTTCACATTTATTTGACGGTTATAAAAATCTTTCCTTTACGAATCCACTAAATCATAAAAATAACCGTTGAACATTTTAAAGGCACTAAACTTAATAAAGGGCAATAAATCACTGAAGGCGTTTAATTGACTTTGTGTTGTCTGCTGCAGTGGTGACTTGTCTCCTGAAGATGGCACCGTTGTATCGTCCCTGCTCCGTCCTCCCTTTCAGTATTCGGGTCTCGTGTTCACCGTACATAAAACCTGACAACGCTGCCGCTTTACACAGGAATTGACGACTCCTGCTAAAATTATTGTGAAATTTTTATTTTTGTAGTAAATCTAGCACCAGAGGAACGGGAGGTAAAGATGGAGCTCGAGGTTTCCAAAAACGTCTTCTCATAAGAGATTTCTGCTCTCCCTCCCATCATGCGTGTAGTCTTAGAGATGTAGTTCACATTACATAGTAAAAGTGACACACGTAGAAGTAAATCGGGGCCTCCATGCCTTCGGCCGATTCCTTTCTCCGCTGTTTGCCAAGTCAGTTTCTCTGTAGCGATGAATCGGGTGGTTGCAGGTCACCCAGGGCTGGGTGCGTTCTTACTTTAATATCGCACAGCAGCCAAATGGACTTCTTCAACGTGCTTGCACTTTTTGAAAATCTCCTAAAATTTTCGAAACTCTTTTTCAGCTCTGATTATTTGAATAATTGGATTTATTTTGTGAATTTTCATTTTAGGAATTTCCAGAAATGTTTTTATTTCCATGAACTGGTTTCTTTCAGTTTTTTCTACTGTCCCGGTAGTAATTCATAATTGATAATAGCTGCAGTTCGGATGTCTCTCTGGTCCTAAACATGGCCACAGATGGAAGGTTTTGTGGCCCAATGCTGAAAACTTTTGCTCCTAGCAGGGGTGGAGTGGGATCTTAAAGTGGCCCCTGGCTCATACATTCATGGTTTTGAGAAGAGGAGTTGGTATCAAGATCGGAGAGCAGTGCTGAAAACTGTACTAACAAGGGGGTAGTGCTTCTTAGAGGGAGCCATTGTTACTGAGCTTGTAACAAAATGTTGGAGGGGTCATATGTGGCAAGCAGGACGATATTTAGAGGGAGCTCCTAGAGTATATTCACGTGTAGTGTTGAGGAATAGGGATGAGCGAATCGACTTCGGGATTCACATAAAACTTCGTAACAATACTATACGGAGCAGGAGCTCCGTACAGTATTATAATGTATTGGCATTGATGAGCCGAAGTTATTGCTTCGGTACCACTTGGAACCAAACCCGATTTGGGAAATGTTTTTTTACAGTACAAATTAATTTATGAAGTTTATGGGACTTAGCGAAGCAATAACTTCGGCTCATCGGAGCCAATACACTCTAATACTCTACGGAACTCCTGCTCCGTACAGTATTAGGACAACGTTTTATGCAAATCGACTTCGGATGTTTTATCCGAAGTCGATTCGCTCATCTCTGTTGAGGAACGGTTAAAATCACATCATTGCATAACTGCATGAAATTGTTTGTATGATGTTTTGACTGAGTTTTAACTGCATCTCAACCATGACATATGAATGCCATCCATTTACTACGTGAGTAGCCACCACGTATGGTTTGGTTGGCTGAGCCTTTCCCCAGCAAATTATCTGCACCCAAGTTTCAAACATATTGGTGGGAATCTGACCGTTTATGAGAATGGGATGCTTTGTCTCACCGTATGAATGGAGTGGTGGTCGAAAACTCTAGCATTCGGCTATATCCTGAGCAGTGGTGACCATGCACAACTGCTTCTTCAATCAAAAAGGGGTATTCGAGACCCAAGATTGGTGGGATTCCTGTGATTGGACCCTCACTGATCAGACTCTTATGCTGTGTGTTTCAGCTGATTAGTAGAGTTGTTCCGGCAATATTTATTCTCTGACTTGCACACTCGCGTAGCGTGGAAATTTTCATAATTTATTATTCGATGACACAGTTTTTAATCTGTTGAACTGTCGGGGGAACCATACTTACCTGTTCTTCGACGCTCAGTTCTAGAGTCCACAGCTGTCTTCGTCAGGCGGCCAGTGCTGCTTGGAAACATCCGACAAAGACATGGTCATGTGACCCGCTGCAGCCAATGACTGCCCACAGCGGTTGGTCACCTCTGTGGTCATTCATTGGCTGCAGCTGTGAACGTAACCCTATCTGTGCTAGATACTTACCTGCGGTTCTGGAAGTCTGGACAAGACTGACGTGGACTCAAGTAACCAGAACCGAGCATCAGGGAGCAGGTAGCTTTGCTTTACCCAAAAGGTCCTGCTAGGTGGGTGAGGGAGATTTTGAAATTGATATCGGAATTTGACAACCCCTTCAAAGCTAACAATCAGTTTCTTGAACAAGAAAAAATTGAACATTTTTTAAAGGGGTCACTTCCACTTTTCCCAAACTCGTCAGCAGTAACTAGAGATTGTTATGCCGTATCGCGTAATCTTCCACGTGAAGCTATTTTGGAAGAAGTATTCCGTTTAATATCTTACTTTTGCACTCATGGTCACCAGTTGATCATCCGATAGGTCTCATTATGGGAAACCCCTTTAATACATCATGCTGAAAACTCGCCTCTCCAACACCGGTTGTCAATCTGAAGCTCGGAAGGATGCAGTTATTTTGTTAATGGAATGACTGCCCTTTAAGTAATGGTATGCAGCTACCCAACATAAAAATGATGATGAAAGATTTGTGGGTAACATAAACCCCGGCAGACAAGGTACCAACGCTAAATTAACGGCACAGGAATGGTCTCGAAATGTACAGATAAGAGCGTTCCTGCTGACAGCCGAGGCAGCTTTAATGGCCACCGAGAGAAATGCTGACCGTTTAATGCCGAACGATTTCCCGCAGGCCTGTTCTTCAGCTCTGTAATTAGAATTCTGCACTAAGTACACATTAGGCGGAATGTAATAAGCTGTAGACGGATTCTATTACACGCCAGCATCATTACAATTTTCTTGAGATGATTCCTCAACGTCACGGAGCCCCCTCCGGGGACATGGAGTAGACTACGATGACCTGAAGTGGCTCATGAATTTAGTCTAGAGAGGGCAGGTTTGGTACTACACCAATGGAGGAGTTTTGGCCTTGTTTTCTATGAATATTAGAGTTTCTTGACCCTGGTGACCATACCATAGTGGAAACACCATACTTTTGATGGCAATGATGACATGTGGAAGGGTTTTGGTGTCTGGTGTTTATGGTGGAGATTTTGTGGTTGCTTGTATTTTGTGGCTTACCAGTAGCCTGTGCTATAAAAAGTCCCCCAAAAGTCGACAACTTCACCCTTTGTAATGTATTACATTTTTCCAACCCATCGTGGCTTAGGCATGGCGAAGAACGTCACATCAACAGAAATTAGTGAGGACGGTGAGCCTCCGAGGTGACAAAAACAAGGGAAAGACATGTCATCTGTACCGTGTTTCTCTGGATTGTGCTACCCACCTATGATCTTGAAATTGCAGCATAAAACAGGGTAACAGCTATGATGCCTACTGTTTCATATGCGTTAAAGGGGTAATCTGATATTTTACTATTAAAAATGTTGTCCCATCTCAACATTTATGGCATATCACCAGGAGACAGGTGAATCGCGTTGCCCTCTCCATCAACTGCTATGGGACTTCCAAAAATAAGTGGAGTGCCCATAGCAGGGAATGGAGGGTGGCTGCTTTCCCTTCACTTTGGAGGACCAGTTCTGGAGAAAGGTTCAACAGGTGGGACATCTACCTATCTGTGATTCGTGTGGCATACCATAAATGTTGCAACATCTGATCGGCACACCTTGCATCCTCTCCAATCAGCTGTTCTTGTGTATCTCCAGCGCCGGAACTACACAGCGTCATCCATTGTGAAGTGGACTAATGCTGGTTACTGCTGCGCTGCTCCCATTGAAATGAATGCCACCGTAACCTGCTCCCTCCACTACACCGTGTTGATCCGGAGCCAAAGGGTTCGGGGTGTCAGACTCCCACCAATCATATATTGATCAGCTATCCTGATGATGGGCCATCAATACTGAAATCCTAGAATACCTCTTTAATATTCTTTACGTTCCTCATTATTCGGTTGTGATGATTCCCATTTGTGAGATAGAGACATAAACAGAAGTTTATGCAAATTACTCCATAATCCTTTTTTTTTCTCCTTGCGTTCATAATTTTTTTTTGTTATCTCATTTCTTCAATTGTTTACTGCCTGGAAAATTGCCTAATCCACCTCTGAATTCCCTAATTACCGGGCTGTTGAGAGTATAATACCGTGCTAAAATGAAATTAATTTCCCTATTTGTTTTCGAAGGTCCACTCAATTATGATAAGACGATATTGCAATTGTGACTATTTTTATGTCTGCTGCCATGTAAATCGGCTTAAATGGGTTTTGCAGTACAAAGATATGGATGACCCATCATCAGGATAGGTCATCCATATCAGATCGGTGGGGGGTCCAACTTCCGATCAGCAATTTGAAGTGGTAGCGGAGCTCGTGCGAGCCGTGCTTTCAAATTACTTGTGCCCGTTACAACTGCCCGCCCCATTCGATTACACCGCTCTGCTGCTACAAGTGACACAAGTAATTTTGAAGCGGAAACAATGCTCCCACCTCTTCAAATTGCTGATAGAGGGAGGGTGCCAGGAATCGGAACTCCACCGATTTGATGACCAATTCTTTGTCTGGTGGGATTTTTTTTTAAATACGGGGTGGAGTGGGTAAAGAAAAGTATTGCAGTACTCACTGATCACCTGCTGCTGTGTGTCACGGACGTTCCCGTGGCAGGTACCAGGAGATCAAATAGACTGGCAACTCATGGGTTAAATTGACAAGTTCAGTGTGGATCTTATTGTGTCTGTGTTTTGGTGAATGCCACACCCCCTGCTTCATGTGTTCCTTGTTGGTAAACTACCTTTCCCATAAGTAGCCGCTTCTCACTCTTGGAGGTGCGGTTTATAGATTTTCTTCCTGCCTTCTAACTAGCTGGTCGGTTGTACTCTGTGGTGCTTCTGGAGTTACATAGAACAGAAGGCTGAAAAAAGACATTTGTCCATCCAGTTCGGCCTGTCATCCTGCAAGTTGATCCAGAGGAAGGCAAAAAAAAACTGTGAAGTAGAAGCCCACTTTAGGGGAATAAAAATTTCTTCCCGACTCCAATCAGGCAATTAAAATAACTCCCTGGATCAACGATCCTTCTCTAGTAGCTATAGCCTGTAATATTATTACGCTCCAGAAATACATCCAGGCCCCTCCTGAATTCCTTTATTGTACTCACCATCACCACCTCCTCAGGCAGAGAGCTCCATAGTCTCACTGCTCTTACCGTAAAGAATCCTCTTCTATGTTTGTGTACAAACCTTCTTTCCTCCAGACGCAGAGGATGTCCCCTCGTCACAGTCACAGTCCTGGGGATAAATAGATGATGGGATAGATCTCTGTACTGACCCCTGATATATTTATACATAGTAATTAGATCTCCCCTCAGTCGTCTTTTTTCTAAAGTGAATAACCCTAATTTTGATAATCTTTCAGGGTACTGTAGTTGCCCCATTCCAGTTATTACTTTAGTTGCCCTCCTCTGGACCCTCTCCAGCTCTGCTATGTCTGCCTTGTTCACAGGAGCCCAGAACTGTACACAGTCCTCCATGTGTGGTCTGACTAGCGATTTGTAAAGTGGTAGGACTATGTTCTCATCACGGGCATCTATGCCCCTTTTGAAGCAACCCATTATCTTATTGGCCTTGGCAGCAGCTGCCTGACACTGGTTTTTGCAGCTTAGTTTGCTGTTTATTAAAATTCCTAGATCCCTTTCCATATCAGTGTTACCCAGTGTTTTACAATTTAGTATGTACGGGTTGCCAGTTTTCTACTTTCAGATAAGTCTTCTCTGTTCTTATTGTATTGTGTTTGCTATATTTCCTGTGGTTTGTATCTGGGCCTGAGACAGAGACTTCCATTCGTCCATCTGTGAAGGAATGGGTTGTCTCTGGTCCTAACCTTATTCCAGGGCCTTATAGGGATATAAGGGCCTAGGTATCCAGCATATGAATATTCCTACCTTCAAGGTCTATTCATATTGATAGGTAGTTAGGGCCCGGATTAGGGTTGTCTAGGAGGTGACCTGTTCCTTCCCTAGTTTTCAGGCCCAGTTACCTTTTCCCTTCCCTCCTGTGTTTAGTGTGGAGTTCAGTGTGATTCCTATGTTCACCCAGCCCCCTTTAGCCTCCATTTCTTGGTCCCCGCTAAGCCAATCATTGGCCACATAAGTGACAGAGGTTCAGGCATTTCCTGCGTATCATGCCGGAACCAAGAAGTATTTTTCTTTTCAACCAATTCTTTACAGTATTTAAAAATTCTATCCAGCTGGACATCCCTTTTAAAGGGGTATTTACATCTGGGACATTGATGGCATATATCACTAAGAGAATGGAGAGGTAGCTGCGCTTGCCAGTGAATGAAAAGCAAATATGGCATGCACGGGGTATTCTTCACTTCTCCATTCTGGAGAAAGGTGAGACCTTCTGCCTTTATAATGGAACAACTTCCTCCAGTCCCTAATATTGTGGCCCAGTGCCCTCCCTGACTCATCCACACTGCTTCCCCTGCAAAAGATAGTGGCAAATAAGCATGGGAGGGCTTTGGAGAAGATAAAAAACATTGCGTGTAGCAATCTTTTATTATTAATCAGAGCATCAGAGTGTTACATAGGTGATTACCATAGGGGGGGAGGTGCTTGTATTGTGTGACGTACTGGTTTTTCTTTAACACATTTTTATTTTTCTCCCACTAGAAATTGCAATAATAATACAATGCAGATCACCTTATTGTGAATATATGTACAGTAAAATTCCTTTATTTGTGTAACAGGATATAAAAAAAAACCTCTTAAATAGGAAGATCATCCAGTGGGATTGCAGCCCAATGAAACAAAAAATGCTCTGCTCCTGTTTTTGAGAACTCTCTCTACTCTCCCCCTCCCTTCTCTTAGTGATAGAGATAGCAGCAGGGAGGAAAGGGAGGTTGTACATGGCAGATGAGAGTGTGATAAGGGTGGAAAGAACACACAAGTTGACAGTCATTTAGATTGTGTGCAAAATATATAGAGAAAAAAGAGCACCCACCCTGCAGGGGTATAGAGGAGAATCGCACACTCCTCCGCATCAGTGACTGACAGTACAAGGAGTAAGACTTTCCTCATGAGCTAGAGAAGGAAAAATGAGTCCAAGAATGAAGCTGGTATATGAGAGCTAGAGAAGGCAGCAGCATCCTTGACACACCGATCTCACATACACCATGTATTACTTGGAGGGACACGTTCAGGTTTCTTTACTCAAGGTAACCACTCACATATGTAGAGAATTTAATTTGTCGCTATGACATATAAAAGGTGTTTTTTTTGTTAAGTCTAAGGACCCCTTAAGTGACTGTTGGAATGGAAACGAATGGAACCAAAGTAAAGGAATTTTACTGTATATAATTCTGTACATTATTTGTGGCTTTCCCTTTAAATATCCCAAAGATGTTCAAGATGAAAATGATAAAATATCAGAACAACCAGTGACACAGAATATCGAAATGAGATTGTATTGTCTTAAATTGAATTACGTCGGAGTAATGGAGAAAACGTATCTCAATACAGCAAATGAAAAGGAAAAAAAAAATCTTCTTGACAAAGAAGTATCTCAAGAAACGTCAACAAGTGTGCGGATAAAAAGAAGAAAATAATAAAATATAATACTGATAATGTCACTCGTGTATGCTTCTCGCTTTTACAAGATATATAAAAAATATATATGTATATTTACACACGTACTGTACAAAAATGATTGCCTACGAGGATCTGTTTGCAAAAAGAACAGATTTCGTACAAAAGATACATTTGGTTGAAATTGTAAAAAAAAAAAAAAATTATATATACAGTTTTTTTAAAGAAATCGATACATAGATACTTAACCATTTCCAAGAATAAATGTTGGGGGGGGGGGGGGGTGAAGGGGGATTAACAAACGTTTAAGTGAAAATTAAATTTTGCATACATTTGTAAATGGTGGAAATTTGTAAATTTGCATTGGTTAAGCAATGTATCTTGGGTTGCTTTGGCAAAACATAAAAGGTAATAGTAATGTACACAGAGGTTTTGTAAAGGCTAAAGCAGCATCATTTTATGTAACTGTACCATAAAATACTGGTATTTTTCAAAAAATTATTGAAAGGAAAATTCAGCCCATTGTCACCGTACCCAATCATTAAGTTACCCACTGTTTTGTTGAGGTCATTGATAAGTCCCTTTTAAGGGATGTCCAGGTTCAGAGATGAACCCGGACATATTCATATTTTCACCCAGACTGCCCCCCCTGACAAGAGCATAGGAGCTTATGCTCTCTTTTGCCCTGCGCTGAATTGCGCAGGGAAAAAGCATTTTCAGGAGATCCGGTGACGTACCTAGCTCTCCTTAGGGCTGCCAGGCAGAGGCTTCCGCCCAGCAGTGGGCCCGGTGACGTCGTAAACCGGCTAGGGCAGCGGTAAAGCCAGCCTATCAGAGCCGGTGACGTCACCGAATACACTGCTGGGTGGGAGCCTCCGCCCAGCAGTGTGTTTTTGTAAATAAAAAAAGCCCTTGCCCTGCGCTATCCTGCGCAGGGCAAGGGAGAGCATCAGAGCATGAAATCAGGGGCTGCCTGGGTGAAAATATGGGTATGTCGGGGTTCAACTTTGAACCCAGACAACCCCTTTAACTCTATGCTCAATGCAAGTGCTGCCTGTTGATATTTATTTTAGAAAGGCCAATTTATTATTCTTGATTTTTAAAAAATAATTGTATAATTATGTCATTGTGTTTTAGATATAAATGCGGGGAAGGGATAACTCCGTATGAAACACTGACTCGTACTGCTTTCTTATAATGATTGTCAGTAGTAATAGGTCAGTAAGAATGACTCTTACAGCTTTAAATACTGGTGACCCACGCTTCAGTCAGCATAATCCACATGTTTATCATAATCAACATAAGGTGAAGGATCTCCTGGAGGTAAGATGTTGATTGCAGTCTGCATGGCTGAAGCTATGAGGTGTGATATAACTGCCTCGAGAGGAGTTAGGACAGCATTGTAACCGCATCTCTCCCGAGGCAGTTTAATCCCGCCGAATAGCTTCAGTTACAACATCTTACCTTCATGAGATGTTTGACTACATGTTGATTATGATGAACAGATTATGCTCTGAAGCATGAGACACCAGTATTTAATGCCGGAGATTTTTTAATTGGGAAAGCCAGTTGGAATAGCTAGTGAGACATCTTAAATTGTAACACGTCCAGTTGCTCTGACTTATTACTGCTGACAGACCATGATCTGGATGATTGAGATCTTTCACAGACATAATGATTATGAATAAATATGAAGTACCATGCATTTACAGGTCTTAGCAAATACAGGTGTTTTTTTTTTTGTTCCTTTTTTAAAACTTTTTTTTCCTAAAAAATACCAACCCTTAACAATAATGTGTCAAGGCACAGGAAGAAAAAAAAAGTGGTCGAAACCATATCGAATGCCAAGAAGAATGCCCTCATTTGCCTGGTAAACATTAGGTGTAACCTAAAGAAGCAAGCAAGGGCTAAGTACTTTAAGACAACATTTAAAAATGATTGGAAATGGACTAAAAACTATATAAGCATTATTTCACCTCCATGTCTTAAGGTGGCCATATTATACATTAGAGGAATGTTACCTGAACTTGTCAGTTCTGGGTCGCTAGTCCCCCAATGGCAAGTGTTGGGGATAATAAGGGTTAGGCATGTTTGATTTCTAAGGGTGTCTTATTCCCCTCTCACATTTATTCACACTCGGCCAAACCTGTAAAACGGGTTTCTTTTATTCCGTTTGAAAGTATTGCTTTACCATTACAAGACTTGGACCAAGCACCAACGTGTACAGATGAATTTGTTTTCTGTGGATCTAAATTCTGCTATGATGTATTTGACCCTTGTGCGATTCTGACTATGAAAGATTGGTTTTGTAGTCAGTTTTTCCACTGTTGTGCTAACATATGTCATAAATATAAGATATATGGCCCACTTAACCTGTATATGACCTAACTTTGCTTGTTTGACTTCAGTATCTTACTCCCATATGAGTGGCCTCCATTACTAATGACCATATCTATTAAGCAATCTTTTGGATTTTCATGTACCACCTGAACCACGAGACCTAATACTGCTTTGTAAAACCGACCGCCTATTTAAGCAAAATATTGGACCATTCATCCCTGAGTATTATTTTTTTTTCTCAGCCAAAGAGCAGTGCTGGAGTTTCACAAATGCCACACTGGCTGTTACTTATTGCATACTGAAGCCACTTGAAAAAATCAAGCTGTAGTTACAAATGGAAATTAATGTAAGCAAGGATGGAAGGGTCGAATACTTGTAAGCTGGAATGCTGTTGACTTTGTGTAAAGTACATGTACAATATGCACATGGATGGAATAATCTTCACCTAGAAGTGCTCAGTAATTAAAGAAATCGTATTAAAATATATATAAAATGTATAATGGCTCAGAGGTTGTTGGGAATTATAGATCGTGTTGAAAGAAAGCAGCAAATTAGCTCTTCTGGTTGGACTCCCTACACCATCTCGATCTCCTGAAGGAGTACCAGTACCTTCTAAGAGCTGGACTAAGCAGTACAATAGCTAAAAGTTCTCCATAAGTGGAGTTCATAAAACAACATATAAAGATGCAAATCAAAATTCCCATTTTTTTTTGATTGTCCGACTCATTCTTTCATCGCTTTCCAACAGTAGCTATCCAAATATAGCTGTCGAGATTATAAAGCCTGTCATGAAAGCAGATAGGACCATACATATATATCATATGAACTACATAACTGTGTAACTCATGCTGCCTCATCTTCTAGAAGTTGGAATGTATATCTACAAAAAGACCCTGCTATGGTAAGACCAGATTTTCAGTGGCTAATGAAGAAAGTGAGAAAAGCAGACATGTGGCCCGAAAGAGTATAGGGTCTCATCAAAGTGAAAAGAAAAGCTTCACTGGTACCAAGTTGACTTGTAAAGTCATGCCATACACCAGATGGCAAAAAAACATGTGTTATTCAAGGAATGATCAGGTACTAAAAGGCCTGCCTTCTGTTTGGCATCTTTTTCCATGTCAAAGTGTCAAGGCTTTGCTGGTCGGGCAACATTGTTTTCTTGGGGACTTCTGAGATCAAGACATTAAGGTCCCTGAGTATCAGAAGACATGGTAAGAGGTTGCTTCTCCTTTTGAAGTCTTTTCTTGCCTTTAGATGGTACGTTACAGAAGATTTAGTGACGTAGTGTCATCTTCTCTGGTTTTTTTCCTCTTATGCCCACCAGTTTACACTCTTCAGACATGCGTCTGCATTCTTTGTTGAAATCTCTGTCCATAGTCGGAATGTTGGGAAGTGTATGAGAACCGGGTGGCGCCAGTGAACTTCCCGACTGGATCAAAAGTATCATATGGTCCCCGATCCATACCTGTTGTGGTTGGCTGAGTATAACCAAGTCGGTATGTTGGGTAGCCAGAGTTTGGTGAAAACCCATGTGTCCCAAATTTTTCATAGTTATCGTACGAAAGTTGACTGGTGGTATCTGTTGTTGCAGGGGTTACTGTGGGTGTTGGGTCTGTACTATAATCTGAAGTAGCTGCCCGACTATAAGTGTTCAGTTGTGCATAACCACTGGAGTGAGAGAGGCGAGATGAAGGGCGAGCATCAAAACGTGCTGGTCCAGGATTACGGTAATCTGGATACAACACAGTTCGGGAGTTCGGCCTGTCGTCGTGAGCCCGGACGTTGTAATACCCATTGGTTGGATCCTAGGGAAGAAGAGCAGCGTGATCAATGGCAGGTTATGATGGACATGAATATAGAGTAAGAAAAATGATTATTATTGAAAGGAAAGGAAGAATATAAGAAAAGTGGGCAGCTAGCCTGAGTTAGGCGACGTGGTGTTCATAAACTTGTGTGCTCAAGTAAGCAGTGAAGCAAAAGTCACTATACAGGTGCATACATTTATTAAGATATGTAAAATTGCTTTGGACTACAGACATTTACATAATGCTTTCAGCATATAAATCATGGTAGCTTGATGCTGATGCCTGCTGATGAGTTACAAAAATGAAAAATGCTCAAGTCTACTCATCAAAGTGTATACCGCAAAAAGTTTTTTGTTAAAATGTAGTTTGGATGAAGCTAATTTGTAGGATGCATCCATCTAGGTGAAAGTAAAACCCATCAATATGGGTGGATATGAAAAAAAATAAAGGTCTGCGAAAGCTACAGACGGGCCATTTGTATGCGTTCTATTGCCTAAATATTAAATTGTTCCTAGTAGCCTGGATGTGTGGTCAATCTAGTTTATTTTCTTGACTTAAAAAGCTCACATTAATTGATTACATTCATTAAGAATGACTTTGATGACTAGACCCAAGTTTTTGGCAGTGATGGGTACGTGATGTTGATGAAATGTACACCGAGCTCCGTATCTGATTTAAAGTAGGCGAAGAGTTTGATCAGTCCACAAAAATCAGAGTCCATAATGTCCAGTTGAACCAGATTGTAAATCCATGTGAATTGTGAAGGCCACTCCAATTGACTGAAGGCACAGTCCACACAGTTGCACACAGTTCTTCCTACAATGTTCATGATGTTTCAGTGAAGGACTTCCAGTAAACGATCCATCGGAATAATTGGACTTTCGACACATTTCAAGTTTGTATGTCTTACCAGACAGAATTGCTTAATGTCCTATAACGTGTATTCAACAGTGTCTTCATTACACCTGCAACAATCTGTTGCCATCATCTCCCCTAACTTCACAGAAGTGTAATCGGGATTTCGAACCTTCTTCGTCAAACAGTTTAAAAATCACAGTCGGAATTGAACTGCAATACTCGTCTAATCCCTAAAAGTATGCAACTGTATAGTAATGTTTGCTTCACTCTCCAAGGTATAGAAGAAGTTAGAGGAAGAGAAAGAAGGAGGTATTAAACACAGAAGAATTTACACAGTTCACAAAAATTACACATCACTCGATAATCTTGCATGCCAAACAAATCGTTCGTGCTTAGTATAGTGTGCAAATCAAGATATATTCAGTCTTGTGACTAGAAGATGCCGCAGGTAGCTTCCACCAGCATCATCTTGTTAATGCTACAGAGATCGGAGACTTGTGCTAGGATTTGCGGTAACTAGACTTCCTTAAAGTGGCACATTGGGATTATACAATTATTTGTATTGGTTGAAAATATATGGATGCCGCACCTTGAGTTCATACTCTTCCCTGTCAATGGTGTCACAGCGTAGGTCTTGCTTCAGGTCCACATCATCCTTAAAAGACTAAAAAGAAGCAAAATGTGAATGAGTTATTCTACTGGTTTTATGACAATATCATAATTATTGAAACAATATTTGATATATCATCCATTACAACTTTCAACAGCCACGTATGTTGATGTCAACTAGGATGGTCATACTTTTAGTCCTTGAGAAGAAGTCATTTTACCCACAAGAGCAGATATAAAAACTACAATTTTCAAGCTCATGGTAGTTAGAAACTCAAAGGTTCCCAGGGCACAACAGTGTTGATCATTATCATGTACTTTACCATTGATCTAAAATAATCTTTAAACAACTTTGAAGGGAACCTGGCTGAAGAACAAATTAGCTGGCAATACACTAGAAATTATGGATGTCTGAAAAGGCTTATTTAGACAATTTTTGCCTGATCATAAGTGCCTTTTGATGACGTGAACAAATAAACCATGGCAGATATCTGTCACAAAGTTGGCCTGCTGTCCTGGATCTTTTTGGCCTCATCGAGTGCTGTTATTGAAAAGTCATTCCTGCCAAATGACAAATCTGCAATCGATCAATGGAAGCTCAAACCTGGTGAAAGATCATGGCAAACTATTGTTTTAAGTAATGACATTGGCATTGAAGAAGACGGCCTTCACAGACTGAACTGAACATGGGGGCACATTTGCATAAATCTGATCCCCTGCTTATGAGGGTACTCACCTAAAGCGGACATAGTCACTATATGAGAAATATGAGAATAGGTTAACCTGCAGTGATGAAATTGTAGGGGTGATATTTTCTTACCGAATAGATGGCTTTCATGACACGCGTTGCAGTAGAAACACTAGATGTGTCCTCCTCCCTGTCAGGGTGCATGGTTAAAGGTTCCCGATTGACTGTCTCTACTTTGATATCGAGCTTCCTTAGTGTGACATCCTTGCGGCCTGGTTAAAAAATAGCAATTATTTTAAAGAATGAAGCTTGGCACCCTATCAAAACTTATAGAACCTCATAAGTCTTAGCAAAAACCTAAACTAGTAAGATGACTTGAATCTATGATTCGTTTAGGGAACAAACTTTTTTGATTCTAGTTGAATTGAATCATTTTAAAACTTTGGTTGTTATTTGCTTTGTGGTGTTCTCAGCTTTCTTGACATATGATCTCGCCAAGACCATTTCTACAAGAACTGACACAGCATCGGAATCTCAGTATTCAACTATTGTGCTTTCTCTTCTCGTACAAGCACCCGAGCAACTGTGCAGTCATTGGATACATCACTTATCACAAACTATTGCATAGCCTCTTAATTAGCTCCACTGGGAAAGCCATTAGCTTCTCATACACTTGTCAGAAGACTTTAACGCTGGTACTCACTGCCTTTACGACGTCGATACAGGAAGAAAATGAAGAAGACAAAGAAGATGATGACCAGAATCCCAGCTCCGATAGTTGCCCCGGCAATGGTCCCTACTGGTACCACTTCTGAAAAAAATAAAGGTTTGTAATTACCTTGAAATAATCTTGTAGGATGTTTAGCTAAGTGGAGTACAAAACTAAGGATCTATTCTAGCTATTGCCTAGAATATTTATGGGTTGAACAATGAGTACAGAGGCCATCTTGTTAGGATGTAGAGGAAATGTGAATAAATAGTGTGCCTTCTACCAAAGAGAATGACTCTGGGCAGATGCTTTTTCAAAGTGGTTAACCACCATTTGGACCCCCACCCATCCTTCTCATTATGATTGAAGACTAAGCATTCTCGTCCTCGAGGAATGCAAATACCCTACAACTAGACATCTCTTCTCACAAACAGCATTAGAAATAAATGCACAAACAAGGAAAAGCACGGATATGGGTCCTCTGGCACGAACAATAGGCCAAAAAAAGTAAGTTTTTCAAATCTTAGGGTAGGTTCACACAAAGCTTTTTGGAGGTTTGAGGCACAATTTCCTGCAGGTTTTTCAACCAAAGCCAAAAGAGGATCCAGCAGTAAGAAGTGTAAGTCCTTCCTTTATATTTCTGATTTCTTTTCAAATCCACTTCTTGCTTTAGCTGAAAAATCTGCAGGAAATTCTGCTTCAAAACTTCCTCTAAAAACTCTGTGTGAACCTACCTTAACACTAAAACCACATTCAGCTTCTCGGAGAGGGAATGGTAGTCGGAATTGGAAATAGTAGGTCTTTAAACCCATACCTTTCTCTACAAGCTTAATGATGGCTGCTCCCGAGCCAAAGCTGTTCCATGCTGTACAGTTGTAGCTGGTCTCAAAGTCTATGTCCATGACCTTGTTGATAGTGAGGGTGGACTGTACGCCACTTTCTGTTTTTGTCTGTTCCACGGTATATCTATCCATAGTTCCAGTCTCTAAGTTTTTCTCTTTCCAGGCCCAGACCTAAAATGTGCAACAAAAAAAAATGGGTCAGACCTTGACTAACAGGGCAGCTCCCTGTAGGTAGCACTAAAGAGACAAGTGGTTGAGGTGGGGGAGTCATGAACCCTTTATATATCCACCGCAGTTTAAGTGTTTTTGCATCTTTATATTTAGCATTTTTATATTATTTTCTTTTGATATCTCCAACATATTTTGGAAGTTTTTGCCCAAAACTTACTTTTTGTTACTGAATTTTTTGGAAGTACAGGCATTTATTAATAGTCATTTTCTAATGGAAATGCTGATAAGGTGTTTGGGGACAACACTTTACTAATAATCCAATAACCACAGGTTAAATGGCCTCTCTAACAGAGCAGCCTTGAAAGACATGGAAATTTCCCTCCAGACCTCCGCAGATCTGTAATAGTTAACTGGAAAATCCAAATCACTGAAAAGCCTATAATGAATTCTCCTCAGTCGCTTCCTCTGCTAAACACTTCATTTTGTAAGCCGTGATAAAATGATTTCAGCCGCAGTGGATGCTGTTTGGAGAACGCGTCTCCCTCGGGACTCTGTGGTGAGGCAGCAGTGAATCCAGCACAGATTTGCACTTTAATTAATGCAAAAAGACATATATATCTGGAGAGGTGGGTTCGGCCACTGCCTTCATCTATTCTAGGGCTCTGGCTTCTGAAACCTTCACGTAGATTTATTCATCTTGGATGGCCCTGTCTCTTAAATTTTAAAATGAAAAAAAAAAGCAGAGGCGTGAAGTACTGTAGGAGCCAGATAGGTGGCGCCATTGCTAAGGAGATCGCTCCAGGTTACAGAGCATAGACTGGCACAGGGTCGTTGTCTCCGGCAAGATGTGATTATTGGAATAATCATTCATCAGCGGAGCAAAGCCCATAAAAGAAATAATTGCAATATATCCCCTTTTCTCCAAGGGTGGTCAAAACTTTAATCATGTAGAGTTCAGACCTGGAAATGCATTACCAAGGTCTGCTGCTCCAGATTACTTCAGTGAAGAGCAAAATATGGCGCCTCGGTTAATATTAATTGGTATTCTAGAGAGTACGTAAGCAAATAGATTTTAGATGGGGTGGTAAACCAAACTTACCAGATGCCTATATCCGGCTATCTCAATATATCACCATATACCATAAAGTGCTGATGTCATTTCAGGCCCAGGGGCCCAGATATGACTGGACCCCCTACAATTACAGCACCAACCACATGCAGTCTCAAAGTATTTCTGTTTTTTAAAGGATTGTCCATTTAGACCACTCTTTGAGTCTCTGTATAGTTGGCCATGGATCACAAGATCAACCCTCAATAAATACCACCAGGACATTTATCACTAAAGAGAACGAAGATGACAAAAATATGCACTCACAATCCGATCCGGAGGCGGGGTGCTTCCAATAAAACACTCAACCTTCCCCACTCCTCCTCGCACCGCGTACTGTTCTCCCTCGCTGGTGATTATCGGAGGACCTTAAAGAAGGATGGACAGAGGTTTCATGCTTTTGACCATGTTCATTGATAGACACATTAAGATAAACGTAACTTTCGCAACCAATGTCAGGCAGCTGCTGCCAAGGCAAATAGATGCATATGATGAGAGCATAGTCATCATTAGTCAGAACGCACAAGGTGTTTTGTGTACAACTTTGGGTACCAGCACACAAGAAAAAAGCAGCAGAGCTTGAGTGGGTTCAAAGATGGGCAACTAAAGTAATAAATGGAACGAGTTGACTATAGCACCCAAGAAGATGATGAAAATTCAGGTAATTTAGTTGAGAAAAAAGATGGCTGATGAGAGATCTAAAAACTATGTATAAATGGTCGTTTTATGTCCAGGACCGTAATGGCAAGAAGGGGGGATCTTCTACATCTACAGGTTTCCACACCAGCATAGACTAGGGTTATTTGCTGTAAAAGTATTGAGACTGTGGAGTTGTCTACCAAAGGAGGCGGTGATGGTGAACTCACTAAAATAATTCAGATGAGGACTGGACGCATTTCTTGGCGAAGGGTCATTGACCAAGGGAGTTATATTGATTGCCATAATGGAGTCCTGAAGGAAATGTTTTCCCCTCTAAGATCAGGACAATTGGCTTCTACTAAGGGTTTTTGACTTCTTCTGGATCAACATTGCAGGATGATAGGCTTAACTGGATGGACGGATGGCTTTTTTCGACCTATGTTACAGGCCCTTTTGCTAGTTCGATCAGCATTGGAGCATTCAGGGCTGATTTGATGAAAAGCCCCCTTTAAGGCCCTCCTCTGGCAGACAGAAGTCTGTTTGTGAGACAGATTAGGGCGACGTGCATGCCCATTATCTCATCAGGGAGAATGAATGCATTCCTGGCAAATTTGCTACCACATTAGGCGTAATATGCGCTATTTGTTTTATATCTTTCTTTGTTTTATCGTCCAATCTGCTGATTTTATCTCCATGTATAATTTGCTTGTACCAGTTTAACTGAAGTGGATATTACTCTGATGGATGCTGCATTTTCCCGTACATCGACGGTTTCTGTCCTCACTTCACTAGTTCTCATGAAAGGTCACTCTGGGAGGGCTCGGGCTCCAGAGTCGGAGAATATTTTGGGATGTTTCTTTTCCGCAGGATTAATGGCTTCCCTTTTCGTCAGCCCGGCATAGACACACTAAGCTAGCAGTGATGCTTCAGCGGTTTGGACTGTGACCTATGATGTTAGGGTGTATTTACATTTTGAAGAGGTTTAATCCCCCAAAGAGTATTTAAGCTAAGTTTGGAACAATAAAGTTTGTACCCACAAAAACCATATAAACAGGAACTCTGCATGTATTTTGGGCTTAAAGGGGTTCTCCATGTTCTGAGTAGTATAAATGTTCACTGCCCTTCAGCATTATGTCACTATGGCCTCAAGTAATCTAAGACTGTTTACTAGTTACTTATTGCCTGGCCACCCCCATTTAAAATGTTGTATCTTTTACGCAGTGTATCCGTAGCAACAATTCAATTTTTCTTGGTAAAGGTACTTACCATTCACGAACAGTGTCACCTCCCTCTCCCCTACTCCGATACGGGGTACGATGGCTTTGCATACGTACTTTCCTGCATCTTCCTGGCTCACAGACTTCAGAAATAGTTGGTTACTGTTGCTTAAAACCTGCCAATAATAGATCAAGACTCTTGTAGTAAAGGGTATTTCCAAGAGTAGAATGTCAATGGCTTACTCTTTGGATAGGCGATCACTGAGAGGACTCTCGCCACCAAGCTCAGTCCTGCCATAAGTGATGTACAATAATTAAAAACCAGATATCATATAGTATAATACAATCTCTTTCTAAGTTGGAACCGGCCCTGTACCTCACATGGATACAGAGATCTCCCTATTCATTGCTCTAGTAGATTAGTGTCAGATTGGCAGCTCAGGGGGTGTGCCCTTTCTCAGGGGCATGTCCCTTCTCAGGGTCTTGTCTTTGCTTTAGCTCTTTCCCTGTAATTGCCGCAGTTTCTAACAGAAGATTCGGCTGTTTGACAGTTGACGATTTTAAACTGAGCATGTGCGACCACCTCAGTGAGGTGGACGGAGGAATTGTGAAAAGAAGAAACAGCAGGTGGCGCTATACAGATATATTTTATTGATTCATTTTAATTACATGTTTCAAAAGTTTTAGATCCAGGTGAAACTTTTTTGCGGGACAAAACCTTTAAAGATGGGTTATTAATATGTTAATATTCTAATCCTGGAAGAATCTTTTAAAATAGCCGTATGCTTTGCATTATCCAATGTTTCAACTTTTCTTATTCATTGATTCCATCAAGATTAGTACTGAAAAACTCTGTGCTGCTGAAAATCTGGACTAGACTTAATCTTCGCCATGTCTTTCATCGAGTCATAATATGATCTCTGTCCCAAAAAGCCTGGTCTCGTTATCATCATCCACATGAGTGAGAGGTCAGGCCTCCCTCCCACCCACACACCATATGATAAGCACACTCTGTGGGATAACATAGTCATCTCCAAGGTCTTCTCCATTCCTCTGCTAATATCACAATACTGCTTCGTTCTCATGTAGCCCTGTCATTGCTTGTGCGATTGGTCACCACAGTCATCTCTTGAAATACTCTGTGCTGCATTTTTTATTCTACACCAACTACTTCAAAACTTAAAGAAACTTGAGTAAAATAGAGCTTTCCTCACCATATTTGATCCTTTCTTGGTCCACGTCAGAGTAAGGGGAGGATTTCCAGTCCAGATGCAGGTCAGGGTCACGTCGGAGCCCATGTCCGTAATGGCAGGCTTGGGGTCAACAACGATTCTGGGGGCAACTGTTGAGAAGAAGCTTCCCATGGTTAGTTGGGGGGGATCTCCAGGCGTTCACATAAAGTGAAGCAGTCGCTCAGGCAAACTCTTAAAATAGAACTCTCCGTCCTATGTCAGGGGTATTGAGCATTACTTATTCATGCCCAACCATAGTACTAGAGCGAGAGAACCTTATAAATCAAAAGCAGATCACCAGAGAGATGGATTCTCTCTCCGTCTTCAAAAGAATAACAAGTGCCTTTTCTAATAGAACAGTAATGTAATTTTTTTATGTTAATCAGTTCTCCAAAAAATAAAAAATCCTTTTTAAGGAGCATTTTCTATTTCCTGTGAGAACGACACCGTGGCCTCCAGCAGTAGAGCATGTCTGCCCAACAAAAGTGCTGATCTGGGAGAAGGGGACTTAAAGGGGTTGTTTAGATTTAACATTTGGTGGCTAAGTGGCCTCCGAGCACAGGAAAGTCCACCTAACTTTGCTCCCCACCAATTTTCTAAGCAGGGGCAGGAACCATTAGAACGTGAGGCTGTGCTTACTGAAGGGGATGGCGCTTTCGTGGCTAAGTGGTCCCTAAGCACAGGATGTGGACTATACTTTGCTCTGCCCCATTTTAAGCAGGGACGGAAACCATTTCATCAGCAGGCAATGCTTATTAAAGGGGTTGTTTATATTGAAGCTTTGGTGGCTAAGTGGACTTTAAGCACAGGAAGTCCACCCTAGTTTTCACCACCCAGTTTCTAAGTTTTTTTCCGATTGCGGGACTTTTTTTGCGTTCCCTATACGGAACCAGTCATTTCAATGGTTCCGCTAAAAAACGGAATGTACTCCGTATGCCTTCCGTTTCCTTATTTCAGTTTTTCTGTTCTGTTGAAAGATAGAACATGTCCTATTATTGCCCACAAATCCCGTTCCGTGGCTCCATTCAAGTGAATGGGTCAGCTAAAAAAACAGAACACATACGGAATGTACTCCGCATGTCTTCCGTATCCATTCCCTTTTTGCGGAACCATCCATTGAAAATGTTATGCCCAGCCCAATTTTTTCTATGTAATTACTATATATGCCATATGGAAAAACGGAATGGAAACGGAAACACAACGCAAACAAAAAACGGAACAACGGATCTGTGAAAAACAGACTGCAAAATACTGAAAAAGGCCTTATACACACGGCCGTTGTTTTGGTCCGCATTCGAGCCGCATTTTTGGCGGCTCGAATGTGGACCTAATCACTTCAATGGGGCTGCAAAAAATGCGGACGTGTGCTGTCCGCTGCTCCGTTCCGTGGCCCCGCAAAAAAAAAAATACATGTCCTATTCTTGTCTGCGCTTTGCGGACATGAATAGGCTGTTATATTGAAGGCTGTCCGTGCCATTCCGCAAATTGCGGAACCCGCACGGACGCCATCTGTGTTTTGCGGATCTGCGATTTGCGGACCGCAAAGCACATCACGGACGTGTGCATGTAGCCAAAGCCAATACGGTCATGTGAAAGGGGCCTTAGCCTCCTGCACATGAACGTGTGCGACCCGTGGTCTTGCTGCGGCCCGCAAATTGTGGGCCGCAATGCACGAACACCGTCCGTGGGGCAGCCGCAGTGTATTGCGGAGCCATTCACTTTAATGGATCAGCGATCTGGCCGTTCCGCAAAAAGATAGGACATGTTCTATCCTTTTGCGGAAGGGAAGTACGGGATGAAACCCCACGGAAGCACTCCGTAGGGTTCCGTTCCGTGCTTCTGTCCCGCACCATTCCGCATCTCTGTATTTGCGGATCCATTGAAGTGAATGGGTCCGCATCTTTGAGGCAGAATGCCCACAGAATGGCACCCGTGTATTGCGGATCGGCAAATTCGGTCCGCAATACGGCAACGGGGGCACACGTTGGTGTGCAGGAGGCCTTATAACAGTGTCCCTATAGCCTTATGGTTAATTGCAGCCTAGTTTTGTTGCATTAAGGCTTGGAAAGGGTTAATCTAAGGGGGAACAAAAGCTAATCAAATATGGCGCCGTGGAGTGGGGGATGCACGAGGATGGTGTGCGCCATGTCTGAGTAATAAGTAGAAAATTGTCTCCGTGTGAGCAAAATAAATAAGATACTTGTCCCCGTGAAGAGCCTTTATTGTCATTCAAATGCAGAGGCCATTGTCTGGATTTATAAATGGCAGCTGCCGGGTGACTGACGCATAGAGGCTGCTGAAAGAGGCCCCCTCTACCGTTCTAATTATACCGCCAGATTTACGTCATTCCCAGTCTATTAGAGCCATAGCCAGAGTGCATATACTGTATACAGACCTACAGTGCTGCCCATAATTATTCATACCCCTGGCAAATTTTGACTTAAAGTTACTTTTATTCAACCAGCAAGTAATTTTTTTGACGGGAAATGACATAGGTGTCTCCCAAAAGATAATAAGACGATGTAGAAGAGGCATTATTGTGGAAAAAACATTTCTCAGCTTTTATTTACATTTGAGCAAAAAGTGTCCAGTCCAAAATGATTCCTACCCTTCTCAATAATCAATAGAAAAGCCTTTATTGGCTATTACAGCAATCAGACGCTTCCTATAATCGCAGACCAGCTTTTTGCAGGTCTCCACAGGTATTTTTTGCTCATTCATCTTTAGCAATGAGCTCCAAATCTTTCAGGTTGGAGGGTCTTCTTGCCATCACCCTGATCTTTAGCTCCCTCCACAGATTCTCCATTGGATTCAAGTCTGGATTCTGGCTGAGCCGCTCCAAAATGTTACTGTTGTTGTCTGCTCACCATTTCTTCACCACTTTTGCTGTGTGTTTTGGGTTATTGTCATGCTGAAATGTCCACTGGTGTCACAGGGCAAGTTTCTCTGCAGACGGCCTGATGTGGTCGTTGAGAATCCTCATGTATTGTTTTTTTTTCATGGTGCCGTTTACTGTGATTAGGTTCCCTGGTCCATTGGCTAAAAAACACCCCCAAAGCATTAGGTTCCCACCACCATGTTTGACAGTGGGGATGGTGTTCTTTGGGTTGAAGGCTTCTCCTTTTTTATGCCAAATAAGGTAAACATCATTGTGACCAAACAATAACATTTTTGTTTCATCTGACCATAACACAGAAGTCTTCTTCTTTGTCCAGATGAGCTTTTGCAAAGGCCAAGCGAGCTTTTGTGTGCCTTATCTGGAGAAGTGGAGCCCAGCAGTGTGCAGTGTCCGTTGGATTGTCTGCCTTGAGCCATTGCCACCAGCAGAGCCCAGATTCACCAGGATGGCCTTGGTGGTGATCCTTGGATTCTTTTTCACCTCTCTAACTATCCTCCTGGACAGCACAGGTGACACTTTTGGCTTCTGACCACATCCTCTGAGATTTTCCACAGTGTGGAACATCTTGTATTTTTTGCTCAAATGTAAATAAAAGCTGAGAAATGCTTTTTTCCCCACAATAATGCCTCTTGTACATCGCCTTATTATCTTTTAGGAGACACCTATGTCATTTCCCGTCAAAAAATTACTTGCTGGTTAAATAAAAGTAACTTTAAGTCAAAATGTGCCAGGGGTATGAATAATTATGGGCAGCACTGTACATATTTACCGCTCCGGACATGCTGCCTTTCAGTTAGCGATCCATACAAACGCTTTCTCCTCTGCTGCAGCAGTTGCCGTGGTGAGCAGTGTAAAGCTACATGCACACAACCATTCCGTTTTTTTGTTGTCCGCAAAACACGGAAGCCGCCTGTGTGCCTTCCGCAATTTGCGGAACGGAATAGACGGCCCATTGTAGAAATGCCTATTCTTGTCCGCAAAACGGACAAGAATAGGACATGTTATATTTTTTTTGCGGGGCCATGGAACGGAGCAATGGATGCGGACAGCACATGGAGTGCTATCCACATCTTTTGCGGCCCCATTGAAGGGAATGGGTCCGCACCCGAGCCGCTAAAACGGTGGCTCGGATGCAGACCAGAACAACGATAGTCTGCATGAGGCCTAATTACAAGTATGGCTCCCCCAATAACTTTTATGGGACATCTCTGTCTGTTCAAGTGAATACTACAGAGCCGACCTATAGAAGTGAATAGGGATGCCGATCGGGTAAATAGAGCAGAGAACGCAGCTCTCATATGAGCACTGCCTTCTCTTCAAATATCCTGAGGATAGCGCATGAATAGTAAAGTGGACAACCCCTTTAAAAGTACTTTTTCTCCAGAAGAATGTTCTAAGGAATTGAATGCTGTTTTATCTTTTTTAATGATGGTCAGTGAGTTAGGGAAGGTTATTTAAGATATACCGTACACAAAGCCATTCTTCTGTGTTCAAGTACAGGCCGCATTCCTGTGAGATTATCTTAGACATGCATTCTGCACACTAGACATCCCTTAAAAGGAGGAGGGGCTAAAATATATAAACTTTAATGTAGCTGAAACAAAGCCTTTAGCGTCTTTGGAACATCCATAAGGAAAGATGTCAGAAGACTCTTCCTCCTTTACCCTAAGTTCACACCTGAGCGTTTTACAGCGCGTTCAAACGCGCTGTAAAACGCTCAAAACATGAAAACCAATGCTTCCCTATGGGAATGGTTCTCACCTGGGCGTTTTACAGTGCGTACGATCGCGCTGTAAAACGCCCAACGCATAATCAAGTACTTGAGCTTCTTTGGGGCGTTTTGACGCGCGTTTGTGGCCATAGGACACTGCAGTCAATCACACAAACGCGCGTCAAACGCGCGTTTACTATTACAAAAAACGCGCATAAAAACGCGCGACAAAAACGCGCGTTTGAGAAACGCTCAGGTGTGAAAGCAGGGTTATTCCACCATTACTAGGCGTCGGCTGTTGGTCTGTGCACTGCTAGGAACGCCGACAAGAATGTTGGTTATGAGACTGTGCCTGCCAGACATCCAACAGGAGCCTACTCAGGGATTGTTTTTTGCTATGTATGTGTGTTGTTTGTTTTAAAAGTTTTTTCCGAGACTTTAATACTGATGACCCATCCTCTGGATAAGTCTTCAGTATCTGATCGGTGGGGGCATGACATTCGGGACCCCTGCCGATCAGCTGTTTGAGAAGGCACCTCTATTACCTACTATGGGGCTGAGCTGCACCTAGGCCATGTGACCAATTAATTTTTCATCACTCTGCCAAGGGAAGCGAGAAGGCGAGTGCCGCTGCCTTCTCAAAAAGCTGATCAACGGGTCCCAGATTGTCAGACCCTCACCGATCAGAGATTAATAACTTATCTAGAGGATAGGTCATCAGTATTTAAGTCTTGGAAAACCCCTTTAATATATTTAGTCACACATAGTAAATTTATTTTATTCACTTAACCTTTGTAAGCCTATTTTTCTTGAATCTTTGAATTCACTTTAAAACAGGGCCAACAGTCCTGGATTTAGCAGGATTGTTCCAAAGACAAACCTGGCAAATTATCCTTCAAATTGGGTGGGACTTATGCAAACCCTGCTACATGTGGACATTCTGGGGTGGGTTTTGATTTGTCCAAAGCAGGGCTTTGATGCCCCAAACGATGATCTTAATGTTGTCTCTATGGGTGTTACTACCAGGGTAAAAGGCATAACACCTGTTATAGGGGCCAGCACTCCATGGGGGCCCAGCTCAACTCAAGGGGCAAGGCCTAGTTAATACCCTTAATTTGCTATTAGTGGAAGGCCTCATTCCAAAGTTTTGCTGTGGCTGTGGTTGTCTCTGATTTATGGCTTTCACCCTTTCTGTACAGGCATGTTTGACGGAGGGAAAATGGGTGCATGCACCATTGGTAGTCTACAGTGGTGTAACTCAAAGCTCCTGGACACCAGATGCAAGATCTGTAAGCGAGCCCCGACCATGTGCCATTTATATATGTTTCACAGTCCCTCAGGCACCAGGGGCGACTTAAATCTCTGCACCCCCTATAGCAACACCCCTCGTAGTCTACACCAAATCGTATGCTGTCATATGGATTTGTCCCAGCATGCAGTCCTGACTGACAGGGCGTGCTGGGGAGTATAGTCCTACATCGCTGCGAGCATCGCTTACACTGCACATCCACCAGAGTGCTGACGTTCGTGCTTCCGACCTCGTTGTGCACTTCACACGAGACCGGCTCAGTGAAAAAAGTGTAATCCACCTGCGTCTCGTACGAACTATCCCTGGCCGCTTCGATGATGACGCCCCCTTTGGCCCACCTGAGAAAGAGAAAGGCACATAGTTTTCAGCTTTAATTGTACATTGTTAGACTTGCAGCCTGTGGAAGTGTCAGTCTTCACTGCCATTCTGGCATTCTATTCATGAACAGAACAGTAGGTCACGCCCATATTTAAGCAAGACAAGCAGTGCATTTTCTGTCCTGGCTTTTTTTTTTTTTTCTTAGCTTGTCACTTTAAGAGGTTTTTGCCATTCAGAGCAGGATCTGGCGGGATTCCCCTGCCCCCCCCCCCCGCCTCCACCGCGGACCCCCGTCTCCACTTATGGCCCACACTACACAAACACGCGGGATAATAGGCGCTCTTGAAGGCAGCGATAAATAAAACATTAATACACCCGCTCGCTTTAAATATGCATGGTTGTAAAACAGAAGCAGTTGGCAGTAAACAGGATCGTAAAATAAAACGGCATTAAATTCCTCAGATAAGGTGTTTAATGGACAGCCAGGGCGCGCCTCTGCTACACCTCCTGTCGCTGCTGTGGACTCGGGTGGTGGATTGATGTCCCAGTCCATGGCGAAGGTCAGAAGGAGGCTAAAGAGACCTGACATGGAATGAGCTTCTTCTCTTAGAACTGTCTGTTGTCCCTCTGTTGATCTTCCTGGAAATGCACGACTGGGCAGTACAGTTCGCCAAAGGCGGATGGATCTGCACAGGCCAGTAAAAAGACACATCTCCAACAGGTAACACCTGTCAATTCATTTATACGTTTCCAGGAGGAATAACCGAGGAACAACACTATTTTGTATGAAAAGATTATATTATGGAAACGGACAAGTCAAGAGAGCGGCAGGTCCTTAACGACAGCTTGACACGGAAGGGGTCCCTTTATTTTGGGGGTAAGCGCCATCACATGACTGTGACGCCATATAGAAAAAAACAAGGTGGGGTGCTGTTTGCGAGGAAGGAAACCTGCTGACGGCGAGGTCGGTAAATCAGCCGCCTTCTCATTTTTTATAATTAATCAAATGTGCCCAGCGCTGCACTTCATTCAATATGGCGTCGGCCTTGTTGGCAGCGACGCGGGTTGGCAGAGCTTAGCCGTTAGGTCCCTGCTGCAGAGAAAACACGACTCAGCCATTAGGAAATGAACGCCCGCTAGAGATTTTGTTATATTACATTTTGCTGAATAATGGCCAGATATTAAAGACGTAGCGCCAACTGTGTGATCCGGTTGGCGGTGGCGAGAATGATACTGACCTGTAGCCTTTAATAGCTGGGTTAGCGGTGGCCATGCAGGTAAATCGCACCCGTTCACCCTCTAGCACTGTTTGGGGGTGGATGGACAGAGTGACAGTGGGCGGATCTGTAAAGAGCAAGGACATGATAGGGTTAATACAGGACGGTAAAGAATGTATATTGTCACCCAGCTTTTCCACATGCAGACAAGGCAGATCTGCTCCCTGCTAATATCACTGTATTACTAGGCAGATCTGCCATTCAGTTTTTGAATGAATCTCGGTGACAACCCCTTTTGGGAGTCATCAGTGGCAGATGTACTGGTTGTCACCCAGCTTTTCTAGCTACAGATTGACCTAAAACAGTTTAGTAGAATATTTAACATTTGACAGAGAGCTGACCCACAGATTCATCTACACAAAACATGTATTAAATATGTATCAAACTACAGAGCTGCATTCAAAATTCTGCTGTTTGTCATGGGGAACAGTCAAAGCTTGTCAACAGCCAAGCTGAGCTTTTATAGTGCCACAGGACAGTTAGATTGTCCTAACATTACTGTACAGACAGTGAACAAGCAGGGAATTCTGGGAGAGCTTAGCTCTGCATACTGCAAAATAATGAGTGCAGCTCTGGAGTATAATACAGGATGTAACTCAGGATCAGTACAGGATAAGTAATGTATGTACACAGTGACTGCACCAGCAGAATAGTGAGTGCTGCTCTGGAGTATAATACAGGATGTAACTCAGGATCAGTACAGGATAAGTAATGTATGTACACAGTGACTGCACCAGCAGAATAGTGAGTGCTGCTCTGGAGTATAATACAGGATGTAACTCAGGATCAGTACAGGATAAGTAATGTATGTACACAGTGACTGCACCAGCAGAATAGTGAGTGCAGCTCTGGCGTATAATACAGGATGTAACTCAGGATCAGTACAGGGTAAGTAATGTATGTACACAGTGACTCCACCAGCAGAATAGTGAGTGCAGCTCTGGAGTATAATACAGGATGTAACTCAGGATCAGTACAGGATAAGTAATGTATGCACACAGTGACTGCACCAGCAGAATAGTGAGTGCAGCTCTGGCGTATAATACAGGATGTAACTCAGGATCAGTACAGGGTAAGTAATGTATGTACACAGTGACTCCACCAGCAGAATAGTGAGTGCAGCTCTGGAGTATAATACAGGATGTAACTCAGGATTAGTACAGGATAAGTAATGTATGTACACAGTGACTGCACCAGCAGAATAGTGAGTGCAGCTCTGGAGTATAATACAGGATGTAACTTAGGATCAGTACAGGATAAGTAATGTATGTACACAGTGACTGCACCAGCAGAATAGTGAGTGCAGCTCTGGAGTATAATACAGGATGTAACTCAGGATCAGTACAGGATAAGTAATGTATGTACACAGTGACTGCACCAGCAGAATAGTGAGTGCAGCTCTGGAGTATAATACAGGATGTAACTCAGGATCAGTACAGGATAAGTAATGTATGTTCACAGACTCGGTTCTCATGTAGATTGAGTATGTTAACTGTAAATAGTCTAATATTAGAGGATGAACATCTCCTTTAATTCACATATACTGGGGGTGTCAGGTTATTGCCACTTAAAGGGAAACAGCAGTATTTCCATTTAATTATAGAGTCCCCAATGAATTGTTTTCACAAGCACCAGCTTATATGGCTGCCTAGCAACTGGTGCCGCTGCTGGCGGGTGACACCTCTGGATCTCATGATTTTAACCAATTGTCTTCCTTCAATAATCATTTTGTTTGTATTTTCTGCCTTTACAGATATGATAAGTGTAAGTTGTGCATCACGTATGCGCTGCCATAGACAGATTGCAGCCCGTCCTTTCTACCTGCCAGCGATAAATGGCTGAGGATATCTTAAATCACCATCAGAGAGATGTATTGTCCCTCTCCTCTCATCTGAATTCACTTGGCATCGGACGCGGTGCATGGAAAATAAGCCTAGATTAGATAAATGCTATTAAGTAAATTGTCTTCAGTTGCGCTGACATACATCTATGTAAATGCAGGATTGTATAGCCATAGTGTATGTCGGGGGGGGGGTTCGGAGAACAGGGAACACTTATAGCAGATATGTCATAGGGCACTCTACTAGAGAAGGTGGACTCACGGTGAACGTCCAGCTTGACGGAGGTCTCCTTTCCGGTTGGAATGGCGTCATTGGACGTCTTACAGGTGAAGACTCTTCCAATGTCTTGGTCTGTAGGGACGATTAGTAGGTAGCTCGTTGTGGTCTCGCGTTTTCCATCCGACAGAACCATCTGTGAAGAGAAATCAAGGATGACACAGTTGTATTATGACGCCCTCCAATATGTCGCATTATTAGTCCCATCTGTGGTACAATTAATCAAAATCCCATAATTTGTAACGCGTTTTGTGTATGAATAAGACTCGAGTAAAAATTGTAAACCCGAAACGCGTCAGCCAAGGGCGTGATCCCTTCAGCAGAAAAACAGAATAAAATACATTTAGACTATATCATTATCACTCGGATTTCTGTCCATCTATCAGCTTAATCTAGTGCTCCCATCTGTTGCTACTTCTTGTCTCCACATACCAAAATGAAAAGTAGAAAATCTGCAATGTCAATAAAGTTCTTTATTTCTAGATTTAAAAATATATATAAATATTGCTCGCAACGCATTTCACGCACGAATAGAAATAGGTTTTCCGTAAAGGATTAGCTCCCAAAACGCGTCGGATAATGACATTTTACAATTTACATCTAATTTGGCTCCCACCTTATTTTGATATTTACTACCTGCCTGGATGTTCCCCTTTCTATTAGGCCTACCATGGCCGAAGGGAGTTTTGTCCGCACTTGGCCACTGACAATTTTTATTTATGGGAGTTTTTCTGTTTGCCTCAATGTGAAACATGATACAGATTCATTTCAATTACCACACCGACCCCATAGATGCCGAAACGTTTATGCCAACAGAAGATGACAACGATAGAAGATCTCCACAGTTGTCAAGTGTAGTGCTGCTCGCGGTTTATATCTGGCCTTTCTCAGGGGAAGACTGACTCTGGTTCCCTGTGACCATTTTTTTTAATATCGATGATTCCATCAGGGGTGAGGAGAACATTTGGTCTCCATGTTCTAGAAGGGAACGGCTGGATTAAATCCTGTCCCATAAGCCTACAATGTTCGTTCTCCGCGGTGATGAGAAAGGCGTGATAGACGTTTCCTCGGCTGGGAGATGGACACAGCCAAGGCTTCTTCTCGAATAAAGAAGGTATTGTTGCAAGTTTCATCAGCGCTGCTCTGGTCACCTCAGATGTCTATCTTTGGAAGAACTGAAGACAGATACTTCCACAAAGACCTTTTATGTTGGCTGTGCAGTACAGATCAAAATCTCTTGTGCTTTCCAGGGCTAGCATGTCTGCCACAGGGCTAAATCACACCGAAAGGGCAGGACTTGATGAAGAAGAACAAAGGCTTCAGTCGAGGAAGACGCAGCCTGTACAGTACAGAGGCACATGTGGCCCCGGGCTACCACTCACCGTGCTTGTGACTGCACCTTCCTGTGGATTCCCGTCTCTGAACCATTCTATAGAGGCTGCAGGCTTGGCATTTTCAGCCCGGCAGGTGAGGTTAGTTGGCGTCCCAGCTCTTAGAAGGATTTCCTTTGAGCCGTTCTCTATAATAGGGTCATCTGGAGGAACTGGAAATACAGAGAAAATTTGTCAGCATAAAAAAAAGACCAACTAATTGATGTCTATCCCATCCACTTCTCAGATCTCCCATGTTGCCCTCTTCTTTTCTGAGACTCAAATACTGATGACTTATCCTCATGATAGGTCATCCATATCTGATCGGTAAGGGTCTGATTCCCGGGCCACCAATTACCTGTTGACCTGTGGGAAGGTGCGATACCAAGCATAGCCACTATTCACTGCATGGCACTGTGTCTTGTATACTATGGTGCTCCTCTGATCGCTCCAACCCCTTTAAACAGCTGATCGTGGGGTGCTAGTAGTCGGACCACCACCAATCAGATGGTGATTCCTGGAAAATCTTATTGACTGTTCTTCTTTTTAGATCACCCAAAACAACAACAAGTTTCTAATTGGATTTATTTAAAGAATGCTCCAGTGTCTTATGGTATGGTGCCCCCTGCTGTCCTTTTGATTCCCGCTTAGATCGTCCACCTAATGTGTCCAGTGTTGGTGAGAAGAAGCTGCTTCTTGTACGCGGATTCTTATTGGTCTGCACAACAGCAGAAGTCAATCCTCTGCTCGTGCACAAGAGTATTCAGGTGACTGGACTGAGCTTCTGAGCATGCGTGACCATCTGCACTGGACATGGATGGAATCAAGGTAACAGCTGGGGGCACCTTACCACATGTGTAACAGCAATATCTACTCTACTGGAAAATGAGAACACCTAGAAAACTGAATTTGATTGAGCTTAGACTGATGGTATAAACCACTAGTGGTGCTTGGTAGATTCTCTCCGACCCTCCTGCCAAGGCAGAACCTGCTTTCATAACTGAGCACTCTTGTTTGCTATTGATGGCAACATCAAGGAGAGCTGGAGAGCACCTACTGCCATCGCGCATAGTGCAGAGACACTAATAAGAGTCGTGACTGCATGAAGCTGCGTACAGTGAAATAGGTGAGAGGAAAAAAATATCCAGAGCACAAATCTTGGACAATGAAGTCTTTGTTGCGCTCTCCATCTTTGAAATTGTTGCTGGGAGGGCAAGCACTTGGAAGCTTTTCTGCCTGGCTGACTGCTAATTGTCACCATACAGGCTACAGCATGCTCTGGATTGCACCGAACAAGAGGACCTGGCGAGGTGGGGTGGGAGCTGCACCCACTGTGTAAACACAAAGCCATTTTAGCTGTGAGAAAGCATCAATGTGGAGCAGAAGACATACATATCTCTTAAGGCGCCAGAACCCTAACTTCTACGGAAGCTGTTAGCAAAGGGAGCAACCCATGTCCTGCAGCCCTGCCTGTGTAGCAGCCAGTGGTTACTGTTTATGAACTAGGAAGTTCAGGATGGACATATCTATGGGACTTTCATACCTGTTACAGAAGCCCTTCTAGACAGCTTTGGCGCCAGACTATCTCGGTGGAAACAATAACGACTGGAGGAAAGAATCCAACTCAGCCAATCAATATTTCCTGCGAGATCAATCATGCTGATGTCTGACAGCACCGAAAAACGCAATCGCTTAAGTATTGCTGATGTGTGGTAAACCCGGCCATGCTCCATCACTGGAATTAGGACGTCTTTATAGCCTTACTTAACACGTTCAGTTTAGCTCCTTTGGATCTCAGGGCAGCTTCGGTGGCTTGGCATTCGAAATTGGCATCATCGTCAATGCCTGCGTGGGTAATTTCCAGGTTGTACTGCCCCGCGTCCGGGTTTCCAACGATTTGATAGCGCGGCCAGACTGCAAAGAAGGACGAGAGAGAAGATATATAATTTACTGTGCACTCCCAGGCCAATATATGTACAATATGGCAGAGTACGTGCATACTCTATATATACAGCTGGCTTTAATCTTATGAGGCGGTTGATGGTGGTTATGGTTGCTGTGCTGTAACGTCTGTAAGGTCCCTTACTTGGAAGCCAAGCCAAATATTATTCCCCCTTAGCTCTATATGCCAGACACTTACCTTTTGATAATTGCATATCCTAGATGTGCCTATAGGTGGCAGTGTTACACTAGCTTGGCGTTGTTTATGGCACATATGGATGGAGACAGCAGGGAGATAGATGTTCACGAGGTGTGGGTTGTCGTTTTAGACCAGCTGAAAGCTCATTGTCTCAGATATTACCGGGCTGATAAAGAACAGGCTGCTGCCGGCTCATTATTGTAGACTAAAGCCATTTATCTTAACACTTGGCCATCATAGAGTGTTGCGCCTTGAAGGATAACTATGATATTTTTTTTATTTGCTAGTTTATTAGAGCTAGGCATGTATACTTGAGTTAGTCTATCAATGATTGCTAAAAGATCTGTAATTACCTTATAATTACAGCTTTCATTAATGTCTCCTGTCCCTTTCCATTGCTCCCTTAAAAGACCGTTGCTCGGGCTCATCTGTCTCCCGACTTAATGTAAACAGAAGACAGATGGGTGGTCCTTCACACTGCAGTGCCTGCATTAGGTTTCAGAGTGAGGAGGCGTGTCTTTCAGTAATCCAATCTGATTGGCTGGCAGGAAGCTGCTGGCTACAGCAAGTGTGTATGGGAAGTAAGAGAAGGCAGTTTTGGCCTCAGAGAACTGGCAGAGGAGCCATCTTGAGAAGATACTCATATTGTAGGATTCAAGACAGCCGTAACTAAGCAGAAAAAACTCAAGGAAAACGGTGGTATGTGAAGAAACTAAAGATTGCTTTATGCATAATGATGCTGCAGCAGTAACATATGCTAAAATAGATTTTTTGATGAAAACATGACAGTTACACTTTAAAGGGGGAGTTCACCAAAATTTCTAACCTGACATGTCATAAATTTTTTTTGGGGTTGGGCACTGCTTATAAAACTCATAATGTCCAAAAAGGTTCCAGTGTTCTTCAGTGTGCTGTACCGTTTTTTATATTTTTGTTGGGTTACTGGTTTATGGAGCCCCACCAATTTTCAGAGAGAAGACTATACTATCGTCTCACCATAATACGCCATCTTAGTGCTGGCTGGTGAATGGTACATGTTTAGTCAACATCCTAGGTGCTCGCTTTTTCTCCATTCTGGTTCCCCATTAGATTCCCTCCAAGATGGCACCACTGTCTCACATTTCCCCACGAAGAGCACTGAAGAAAAGTCTACAGCATGCACTGGTCAAGCCAAGGAAAGGGCGTGTATTAGACTTTCCTACAGCGCTCTGCATGGGCAAGTCTGGAAGGAATCCAACAAGGGACCAGAACCAAGGGCTCCCAGTATGTTGACTAGACATGTGTTAGGGTTGGACTTAAGGGTTGCTTTAAAGGGGTACTGAGAACGAGAATCAAAGGGCCACAGCACTGATGTAGCACCACATCCCCTCCAAAAAAAAAACTCAGATATGGCCACTGTGAAGTCAATATCTCACTGTCCAAGAAGCTGACATATGGACAACCATTTTGTGGGGTTGCCACACTGTAGAGTTGGTTTAGCTGTCACTATGACATGGAGGGAACGTTTCTACCCTTGACTAAAAATGATGGCCCAGGAGGCCATAACCCTTAGGATATAAAAGCTTTGGTGAACTCCTTCCCCCTAAGCCATAGAACCCCACCATATCTCATGTTCCTGGACACCATTGATTGTATCGCCGCTTAAGAGAAAGGTTACTTCTTATACAGGTCTTTTGACAATAAACAGATCACAAAGAGTCCTGATGCTGGGACCACAGCTATCAATGGTAACCTGTGGAGGAACCTGGCAGTAAGTGTTCAGTTTTCCTGCAGCGCCACCACAGGGTAAGTGAAGCATTACACAGTGTCCACACAAATCAGTGATTATCTTGTATAATAAAGGACAGGTCCTCCAGAGAGACAGAGACACTCTTACAAACCGGATTCCAAAAAAGTTGGGACACTATACAAATCGTGAATAAAAACTGAATGCAATGATGTGGAGATGGCAACTTCTAATATTTTATTCAGAATAGAACATAAATCACGGAACAAAAGTTTAAACTGAGAAAATGTACCATTTTAAGGGAAAAATATGTTGAATCAGAATTTCATGGTGTCAACAAATTCCAAAAAAGTTGAGACAAGGCCATTTTTACCACTGTGTGGCATCTCCCCTTCTTCTTACAACACTCAACAGACGTCTGGGGACCGAGGAGACCAGTTTCTCCAGTTTAGAAATAGGAATGCTCTCCCATTCTTGTCTAATACAGGCCTCTAACTGTTCAATCGTCTTGGGCCTTCTTTGTTGCACCTTCCTCTTTATGATGCGCCAAATGTTCTCTATAGGTGAAAGATCTGGACTGCAGACTGGCCATTTCAGTACCCGGATCCTTCTCCTACGCAGCCATGATGTTGTGATTGATGCAGAATGTGGTCTGGCATTATCTTGTTGAAAAATGCAGGGTCTTCCCTGAAAGAGATGACGTCTGGATGGGAGCATATGTTGTTCTAGAACCTGAATATATTTTTCTGCATTGATGGTGCCTTTCCAGACATGCAAGCTGCCCATTCCACACGCACTCATGCAACCCCATACCATCAGAGATGCAGGCTTCTGAACTGAGCGTTGATAACAACTTGGGTTGTCCTTGTCCTCTTTGGTCCGGATGACATGGCGTCCCAGATTTCCAAAAAGAACTTCGAATCGTGACTCGTCTGACCACAGAACAGTCTTCCATTTTGCCACATTCCATTTTAAATGATCCCTGGCCCAGTGAAAACGCCTGAGCTTGTGGATCTTGCTTAGAAATGGCTTCTTCTTTGCACTGTAGAGTTTCAGCTGGCAGCGGCGGATGGCACGGTGGATTGTGTTCACTGACAATGGTTTCTGGAAGTATTCCTGAGCCCATTCTGTGATTTCCGTTATAGTAGCATTCCTGTTTGTGGTGCAGTGTCGTTTAAGGGCCCGGAGATCACGGGCATCCAGTATGGTTTTACGGCCTTGACCCTTACGCACAGAGATTGTTCCAGATTCCCTGAATCTTCGGATGATGTTATGCACAGTTGATGATGATAGATGCAAAGTCTTTGCAGTTTTTCGCTGGGTAACACCTTTCTGATATTGCTCCACTATCTTTCTGCGTAACATTGTGGGAATTGGTGATCCTCTACCCATCTTGGCTTCTGAGAGACACTGCCAGCTCTGAGAAGCTCTTTTTATACCCAATCATGTTGCCAATTGACCTAATTAGTGTTAATTGGTCTTCCAGCTCTTCGTTATGCTCAAATTTACTTTTTCCAGCCTCTTATTGCTACTTGTCCCAACTTTTTTGGGATTTGTTGACACCGTGAAAATTTGAATCAATGTATTTTTCCTTTAAAATTATACATTTACTCGGATTAAACGTTTGATCTGTCATCTACGTTCTATTACAAATAAAATATTGACATTTGCCATCTCCACATCATTGCATTCAGTTTTTATTCACTATTTGTTTAGTGTCCCAACTTTTTTGGAATTCGGTTTGTATAACCGCTTTCCAGGTGTGGATCAGAGGGGTCCCCCAATATTACCCAGAATTTCCTAACAGACAATATGAAAATGGGTTTTTGTAAACTACAATCAACCTCTTTGATGGATATTGGGGTCACCTGCAGCTTTAATATGTATACAGTAAAACAAATACACCCAAGTTAAATATGGAGTGAATTTGAATAAATATTGGTTCCGCCCACCAAATGGCTGCCCTGGTGTATGTGGGCGACCTCTATATTAATAGGGCCATTGTGCGCAGAATATTACTCACAGTGGATAATAAGATACTATACACCATAGCTACCCTGTGTCGGGGGTGACGCCTTCAGTGCTTTCATGTGGGAAAGACCTATAACATGAAGAGCAGGGCGTGAGGATATCTCCCCCCGGCCTACAGAGGCACCTACATGTGGCCCGGGAACATAAAAGGGCAAAGACTGGCATAAAAATGTGGCTCTACCTGTTTACAGTTGCGTTTGCGTGCGTTACATTTTGATGCTGTGAGCTCATATATATTTCACAGGGTGGTTATTACTGTGTAGGCACCTTTCCTGTGGTTATGTATTTGGAAGCAGCACCATGTGGGAAGTGAGGTAAAGTGTGTAGAAGCATGTGGACATACATCGCCATCTTTTCCTGCATGTTTGGATTTTAAGGGGAGCTGGAATTTCTGTGGTTGTTGCAACGGGCCCTGCTGTCACTAAGTGACTACTCGGGATCTCCATACGCCTATAGAGTTCACTCATCTGTTCTGCCATAGGGCTGGTGGGGGGTATTAAAGTTCCACCAGTCTCCTGGGCTGATGGCTGCCATTCCCTAACAGTATATTTTTGGGTGGGTGTGCATAGGGATATTCAATTTTCCCATCTTTGTCTGGAATTGCCCCAGTGCATTTTGATGGGGGACCCACCGTTAACCTAACGCCTGTAGTCTCTGACAGAGCATCCCCCGATGCCTGCCATTGGGGGTAAGATAGGTTAGATTTTAACCGTTTCAAGACCCTGGGATTTTCTGTTTCTTGCTTTTTCATTTTTTACTACCTGTCTTCCCAGAGCCCTAACTTTTTTACTTTTCCGTTCGCTTAGCCGTGTAAGGGCTTGTTTTTTGCAGCCCAAGCTGTACTTCACCAACTAACTGCACCATTTAATATTGCATAAGATGCAGTGAGAAGCTGTAAAAAATTCCAACTGGGGGGAAATTGGGAAAAAAAATCTGCCACAGTTTTTTGGGTTTTGTTTTTACAGCGTTCCCCATGCAGTAAAACTGACCTGTTCTCTTCATTCTCCAGGTCTTTACAATTACAGAGATACCACATTTATATAGTTTTTCTTGTGCTTAAATACTTAAAAAAAATATATATATAAACTTTGCGTCACCATATTCTGACTGCCATAACTTTTTTTTATAGTTATGTTTATGGAGCTGTGTGAGGCCTCATTTTTGCAGGGCGATCTGCAGTTTCCACTGATACTGGACAGTGTATGCTTTTTGACTAATCGTTATAAATTTTTGGGGTGAGGTGAAGCAATGAAAAAATTTCGAATCAGCCATTTTCTGTTATGGTATTCACTTTATGGGATAAATATGTTTATATTTTGATAGTATGGGCATTTTGGGATGTAGCGGTCTATTTATTTTTTCATTCTTTTTTATTGCAGGGGTAGAAGGGGGTGATTAAAATTTTTCAAAACGTTTTAATTATTTGTTTACACTTTTATATTAACTTGTTTAAGTATCTTGAGCATTTGATCGTTAGATTGCTTGTCCTATAGACTGCAGTGAATTACCATTGTAGCCTGTGGGACATTAAATACGTTTCTATGGGGCAGAGTAACTATTGTTGTGGTAGCCTTGGATCATTCAGAGGGACTGAGGCTACCACAGCAAACCAACAGCTTCATCACTGCACAGCGGAGCCGTTCAGGCCCTGGGAGCACAGCGCTCCGGCTACTTTCACACTTGCGGCAGTGTGATCTGTCAGGCAGTTCCATCGTCGGAACTGATCCGCCGATCTGGATGTGACTGAAAGCATTTGTAAGACGCATGGTGCCCCCCCCCCCCCCCCCCGCAAAATAACCATACCTTTCTTGTGAAAATCTTGCCTGAGAAGTGTTATTTTTATGTTCATGCAATGAGCATTTTTGGTGCACTGTGGGCAGGGCCGCTGACTTTGATGCACCTGCTTCGCCTACGTCATCGCTGCTAGCTCTGAAATCTCATTATGGCGATTGGTCTTTCTCATATTACGGTGGAGTAATGTTGCACCAAACTAAGACACCCCACCCACAGTGCACTGAATTGAGCAGCCCCACCCATAGTGCACCAAAATTATTATTTGCGTAAAAATAAAAAGAAGCATCTCTCAGGATTAGAGGACTGGATTTTCACAAGAAAGGCACAGTTCTGTTTCAGGACACCTACACTAGATGGCGGTACGCTTACTTGGAAGATGATTTTGGAGGTGACAGACTCCCTTTAAGGGCCCCAATTGAGTATATATGCCTAACATCCCCCAGCCCTAGGTTACTAGGTAAATTTGAGAAAGGTTGCCCATAGCAACCAAAATGAAAGCTGCAATCTGGTTGCTGTGGGTGACACCCCTACTTATAAAGGTATACAACTAGGCCTGTGGTATATACCTTATAATAAAAGCCAGATAAATAATACCCGCTATTATAAATATAGAACTAATAGACATTTACTTAAAATTATAGTTTTTATCTCTGATGCCAATAAATATCTGAGGTGTCCCGTAACCCAGCGTCAGGGGATGGCTCACCCTCGAGCATACCCCAGGCTTATCTGGCCTCCCCAGTCAGAGCCTCTCGGAGCTGCAGAGCTCTTGGCATCGATCACTGTGTCAACAGGACGCCAACAAAATGAAGTATTTGGAGCAATTTTGGTTAGTCAGCAGAATCCTGGAGCTGTGTGCAGGGCCGGGGAATAAATTGCTGCCTGCGGTTTTGTGGAGCTGAAGCAGTTGGCGGGGGGCAGAAGAGGCAGTAATTGATGGATTGGGATGCCTGGAAGAGCCAGTCCTGATGTAGAAGGTGTTCGCTGGGGCCTTGTGAGGATAGGGAGCGGATCTTTACACCATGTAGCGTGCACGTCCGTTAACCTGTACATTGCTAGAATACATGGATGTCGAATACAAAAAAAACAAAAACTCCAGCCTTACTCTTTAGATTGCCCAGACCGAGCGCCAGTCCGTCTTTGGTCCACTGTACAATCCCCGAGTAATTGAGCACCACACATGTTAGGACTACCCTCTGCCCGGCTACCACCGTCTGGTCATTAGGCTCCTGGAGGAAGCGAGGCTGCAGGGCTGAAACAGAAAAGAAATAAAAAGGCAATGAAATAAAATATAATGCAATAAAAATATAAAATGTTACTACATTAGGACTTTTTATTGAGACAGTAATCACTGATTTGTTACTGAAAGCACGTGACCTGCACGACGTGATAGCCGAGGGTCTAAAAAAAGCATAAAACATAATAATCTGTCCATAAAGCAAAGGTAGTTTATATATCACCCTCAGTTTCATTGATCCTCTAGCTGAAATAGCTTCTGATGAAGGGATGCCAATGCTCCACATAGATTTTTCTAAAAGGGATCGTTTACTACATTACTACACCAGTGGGCTTGATTGTGAGCCCCAAAGTGGGGTTCTGGACAGTAGATAATAAGACATGTTCCTTCCCTCTTTTGGGCTTTCTCAGAGCCAAGAAGGAGGTATATAACAGAGTTCCTTGCATCCAAGAAACAGGAGGTGAAGGTGGCATCTAAGGAGGACATTTAATGGGTGCAGTTGCGCCCAGTGTTGAATCTCTGACGGTGTCTAAAGAGAACCTAATGTGGTGAAAATCCAAGGGGTCGTCCCGACTACACCACAAGACATCAGTATGAATGTCCACACCCAGCACCCCCCACCGACTACAGGACCAGAAACTATACGGTGTACAGAGTGGACGCAGACAGCTCCATACACCATGTAGCGTCCAGCGCTGGCATGCTGCTGCTCAACGTACCCGGGCACAACCACTACTCAGCTCCGTGCACAGTACAGCTTCAAAATCGGACAGCTGACCTGAGAGGGTGCTGGGCGTCGGACCCCCACCGGTTTGGTTATGGTGAACTATCGTGAGGATAGGTTGTCAATTTCTGTAGCCCGGGCAACCCCTTTAAGATATTGAACCACAAAAGCCGACTTTTAGGTGCCATTTAGGGGACAAAATATAGAAAGCAATGACTGGCACCGATGGCTTGCTATGGGCAACACACAACTTTTCATTTGAGACTTATCAGGCCGCTGTACTGTATGAAACCCTGTGTGACTGGTGGGTTTCAGCTGGGAAATAATACATGACTGTGCCAGCGACAGAGACGTCGTCGATGTAACGATGACACAGATGCCGCCACGTTTCCACGTCTGCGGACATGTGGGACCTGTCAATGAAACCCTCCTCGTGAATGAATAAATGACAAATGGATAACGGAATCTTCTATAAGCGACGTGCCAACCTATTCCAGCTAAAGCCCCGACCCAATAGCAATGCTTGAGGCAGATGTTGTGGTGGCACAGACCACCATTGTTTAGGGTTGATCCTTAATGGCAGTGCCACTTGCTTAGAATAAAAAATCTCTTTAAATCACAGTATTTCACCTATCCGTGCACCGTTCTGTGCGGACACCTAATCAGGTAGCGTTCCCAAAATGAGAATTTGGAGGGGCGGGGGAACTCTGGGTGCTCGGGTGGCTGATCTCTTTCATTTCTGCGCAGACAGCAGGCAGCCTACAGGGAGTAATTGGCGTTAACTGTAGGGCTAAACGCAATCGCACCCCCTCCCTCCCTTCTAGGAAGCATTCAGGCCGATCAATAGCAGTCATGTTTCCAGAGAGATGCAGCTTGATTCAGTCTCCGAGGTTAAAACACAGAACGGCTGGCTGCCTGGGGGCTAACAGGTTATCGATTGCACTGTGCGCTATAGCAGGATCCTATGAGGCTTTTACAGTGCAGAGGACTTTACCCTGACCGCTCATAGGGAATTTGGGGACATGTGGAGGCAAAAAATGAAGCAAATCCAATAATTTCATATATATTTTTCCCGTTCGCTCTATAGCCTGCAACCCTTATTCGTACCATCACCCACATTAGACAGAGTAGAACAGAATCCCTCTCGCGGTCTCCCATTAGAAAGTGCCATTGTCTAACGCTTTTGATTCCTAATTACCATTTTTTTTAAGCAGCAGATCAGCCAGCTCCAGGTATCTGATCCAGCCTGGTTTCCCGGTGCCAGGGATGGGCACAGGTTGTGCGCAATATGTTGTCAGACCAAAGAGCTGCTGATACAGTGCAGCCCAAACCTCTGGCCTTTCTCAGCACACAGCTGGCATTGAGGGCATTGCTGACATCAAAATCATCACTTTCTGAGTTTCCTTGGGTTTCCTTCTGGGTAACTACTAATTTTAGCCAATGCTACACCACAGACGTGGTCATCCAGCTTTCCATAGACCCTAAATGGTTCACCTTGCTCCTGTAGCTCCGCAAGGGCTGGCCGTAGGCATTATATAGTCATTGTCCCCACCTGCCCTACACATGCACAGGGATAGAGACTCTCGCAGTGTCTTATCTCCCCCAAGAACAATAGGATCGGGCAGTTGAAATCTGCCATTGTGATAGATGGCCGGCCGGTGCCACCAAATCCCTTCCTAAGGATAAGCAGATGTCTCTTAGCAGTGACTGCCCCTTTAAAAGCCTTGTAGCCTGCACAACCATCCCAGCTCTGCTTGCAGTTTTTATTGGGATCCATAGGCTAAAGCTACTTTCACACTCGCGTTTTGGGCGGATCCATCATGGATCTGCAAAAACAGATCCGTTACAATAATACAACCACATGCATCCGTCATGATCAGATCCGTTTGTATTAGGCTACTTTCACACTCGGATCCGTTCAGATAATACAAGCGTCTGCATCCGTTCAGAACGGATCCGTTTGTATTATCTGTAACATAGCCAAGACGGATCCGTCATGAACACAATTAAAAGTCAGTGGAGGACGGATCCATTTTCTATCTGTGTCAGATTGTGTCATAGAAAACGGATCTGTCCCCATTGACTTACATTGTGTGTCAGAACGGATCCGTTTGGCTCAGTTTCGTTAGACGAAGCAGCGTTTTGGTGTCTGCCTCCAAAGCGGAATGGAGACGGAACGCAGGCAAACTGATGCATTCTTAGTGGATCCCTTTCCATTCAGAACGCATTAGGGCAAAACTGCCCCATTTGGACCGCTTGTGGGAGCCCTGAACGGATCTCACAACCGGAAACTCAAAACGCCAGTGTGAAAGTAGCCTAAGTTTTATCGTTTGTCAGTTCGCGGAGGACTACAAGTTGAGCAGCACAAAATATATTTTATTAATTTACAGATCTCGAAAAGTTTAATTTACTAAAAGCATACTTTAAGTACACCCTTTGCTCCGCTTCCTTACCTATCTCAGTCAATTAAATTAATTGTGGAAAAGAAAAATCACTGACACAAAAAAAAAAAAATCCTGCTGCGGAAGCTAGGACTTGGCGACGAGACTCTTCACAGTAACCCTTTGTGGTCATGAACAGAGCTGCAGAATCAGGTCCATATGGGTGGCATGTTTTCTCGTTCTCAGAACGACTGTAGAGTGGAGTACCGTTTTATTCTGCAGCCAGTTTCCAAACGTGTAATAATATAGGTGAATTCCAGCTAATAGCCAGCCACCCACCACTGGCTGATGATTAGCAAAGGACATCAGTGTCACTTGCTTATTGCCTGAGGAGCACCATATTGCTTCATCTTAGCTAGTGTAACCTCACCCAGTTGCTGGTGTGTCACCATGAGCGGACGTGGTCACTGCCAATGGCAAAGCCCCGTTACTGGGTAATAAAACACTTCCTATTCTCCTGCTCTAGATATCAAGACCCTGCTGCTTTGACTTGTGGCCACTCAGTGCCGTCATATGCCAATCAAAGCTCAAGGATGATGTCAGGCCAGTTGGCCCATTGAGGTCGAGTCTTCCTGACTCCTGTTCCTATTCCAGTTAATCCTGGTCTTGACTGCTGATTGACCTGTGCCTTTCTCTCTTCATTTGGAAGGCTGGTAGGCATCATCTTACTTTTGGTTCTGACCCTTCGCAACGTTCCTGCCTGCTCACCCTGTGGCCTGTCGCATCCACACTCATTTCCCGGTGACTACCCTTGCCCATGTTCTTGACTACACCATTGCTGCATCTGTGCCATTGCCACTAATCCATAGCTATTCTGGGAATCCTCCTGTAGCCAAGACCAGACCTCTTGGAAAGCGGTTAAGGCTGAAGGCCAGGAGATGCCTTAGACTAGACCAGTCCATAACATCTAGGATGATTGTAAAGTAGTTCTCTGGACATTATTTTTGGCCTCCCCATAATTGACACAAGCTGTAGGATAAGGACATATCACACTGCCACCTTTTGGCCAAATTTATGTGAAGAATGCTTTATAAACTTTTAGAATCGTGGAGATCGGCTTGAACAGAACACTGTTGGTGTGTCTTCGAGCAGGAATTAATACATGGTTTGAAGGAAAGTTTTTCTCTCTCCAACTACTGATTCGCAATGTTATAAAACAGTATGTTGTTCTGAGAGTGTGAAGAGGGCCGGGCAATGTGGAAGCAACGCACAGATAAATTTATTGTAATAGTATAAAGAACATTGACAAGGATTGTACGAGTCAAGGACTAACATGTTTCCACCGGTCTGAAGAACAATGCAACGTTAAGAACAATAGTCAGAGCTAGACATTGTATTACATGGGGATACATTTTGAACCCCAAATTGTGTTTTTTTTTTAGTTTTTTTTTAAGTTTTGTTGTATATTTTGTGGTCTGCGGTGAGGTGTAGATGAACATACATGTCCAGACTTTTTTGGATCTACTGGTATTAGCTCCTGAAACTCTGCTTTGGACATTGTGCAGCAGAATCGGTGCTGATGTGTGATGGAACATGGATGGTATGCGTAAAATAGGCGTTAAATATAACATCGCTTTTGTACCACAAAACTGATTATGTAGCGGCAAAATTGATTTTGTAGCACATAAAACATTTTATGCTAAGACAGATGTATAGCTCACAAAGCCGATTTTATGCCTCAAGATTACTACATTTCACAGAGTAAGATTGCATGATGTTCCTTCACAAATGTCAGTTATTTTATATTTTCTGCATCCAGATACCTAGCTGTTTTCTAGGTTTTACTGGTTGCCCTTGGAAACAGACAATTTTAAGCCCCACCCCACCGTCAGACATGTGACCTAGCAGCTCTAAATGCCATTGGATCTCCCACAATGCATTGCTGTCTGGTAACAGGAAACCAGCAGAGCCTCGATATAGGTCCAGGATGCTTCCCACAGTTATCAAAATGAAGAGTAAGACCAGCGTGGTGCCTTTAACAACCAATCACAGAGTAGCTTTCATTTTTGCAGAGCGGGCGACAAGAACGGCTTTACTCTGGTGAGCCAAAGTATTTCACTGATCCTGTGCCTAGATCCAGCCTTATTGCCCTTAGCAACCAATCAGTGCTGCAATCCTGTCATAATGGCCATCTAATAGTGCCACCCACCGTGTCCATATAATAGTGCCAGCCGCAGTACCACACACAGTAAGCATATAATACCGCCTGTCAACCACTTGTCCATTTGGTCTTCTCCTGTATGCAGTGACACCAGCTACGTTAGCTTACAGTATGCAGGGTAACAAGTCCCAGAGGTGGGACTCCGAACTATCAGACATTTATGGCATATGTCTTGGATATACTATAAATATCTAAAGTGGAAAACCCCTTTAAAATTACATTACTGTCCATTAAAGACTATTTGTGGACTCTCCAGTAGAAGGAAGGCTGGAAGCCATTGCTCCTGAGGTTGTCTTTAGCATCTAGAGATGCCACAGAGCAAGGACAGGCTTCCTCCCATCGTCAAAAACTCTTAAAATTTTTTACTGCTTTGAGGCTACGTCTTGTGTCCCCCTTGAGGAAAATATCTTCCTTGCTCGCCCACGTCCCCTATTTAAATCATCACTGCTCTTTGTGCCTGTCTGCTCGCTGAGAGCACGAACAAGACAGGAACTCCACCTGGGAGCTGAATTGCAGATGAATAAAATGTTCTAAGCTTTGCCGTCCGTGAGCCAGGAGAATATATATCGTCCTCATCCTACCATCTTCTGAGGTGTCACGTTGTTCCTACACATCTTGTGCCACTTCACTTTAACATCCTCCCTCTGTGCTCCAGGATCTACTGCACAAGCTCCACTCATGTTATACAGGAGAAAACCACATTGACATCATGGTTAAAGGCAAAATTTATCTATTTGGTAATTGCCCTTAAAGGGAAGCTGCTGACCAAGAAAGTCTGCGTAGAAGAGCATATGTGACAAAGATCCTATGTATGTTTAACTAAGTGGTTGCTAAAATGCCAGTCAGCGTCTGGACTGTAGAGTTTTCTACCTTGGTGACGTCAAAGGCTGGACAGTAGAGTTCTCTACCTCAGTGATGTCTGGGGCTGGACAGTAGAGTTCTCTATGCCAGTGATGTCTGGGGCTGGACTATAGAGTTCTTTAGCTCGGTGATGTCTGGGGCTGGGCAGTAGAGTTCTCTAGCTCGGTGATGTTTGGGGCTGGACAGTAGAGTTCTCTATGTCAGTGATGTCTGGGGCTGGACAGTAGAGTTCTCTAGCTCGGTGATGTCTGGGGCTGGAGAGTAGAGCTCTCTAGCTCGGTGATGTCTGGGGCTGGACAGTAGAGTTCTCTAGCTTGGTGATTTCTGGGGCTGGATAGTAGAGCTCTCTAGCTCGGTGATGTCTGGGGCTGGACAGTAGATTCTGTACCTCGTGATGTCTTTAAAATATTAAGGGGTATGAAGTGTAGGTTTTTCACTAGGATATGCCATCACTCAGTGGCATTTGAACTCTGGTACCCCTTCCAGTCCTGAGAACGAAGATATTATGCATGTGGGCTTACTTCATGTAAGCTACAAACCCAACATTTCTTAAATATTAGAGGAGGGGTCTGCAAGGTGAGTAGGGCGATGAGACAATGTCAGACTGTGGATACTTGGGCCAATCTCTATATCATCAATAAAGTCTAATAGGTGTTAGGGCCCACTGTGGCTTCAGAGATTAGGCGGACTGGAGGGTCCGCTGGTACTGGTGGACCAGTCTGATCCTGGGATGAGATGGGTCATACTAGAAGTCCACACAATAGCGGTCAGCTCCATGGAAACCTTGAGAATCATCCTTTGATACTCACAGCATGTTGAAATCCGACATCTGCTGTCAGGGAGAATTGACAGGGGCTTCATACACATGGTGGGACAGTCAGTCCTGCCAAATTCGGTGAGTATGGCCACCTTTAGTGCCGTTTTTTGTCTGCTTCCTGCAGAGATTTCCATTTGTCTTATCAGAAAGACACCAGAAAACAAAGTCTTATTAATTCCTCAATGTCTTAGAAGAACATCCCCAGCTCCTCATTACCCAGGAGACGTGTGTCACTTCACTTTAGCTTTGACCGCCTTTCCTGCCTCTAATACCATCACACAAAGGTCACATCTCTTTAAATATTCCTCCGATCTAAGTCACTTTGGAGATATTGTTCCCATCCTCTTATCTCTATGACAGAGGGGCGTTTGGACAGACAAGTTCTCATATGTTGGAATTAAAAGGGATTACAAATGGCGATGGTCACGGCGCCATTCAGATAATAGGGCAAAGAAGGTGTGTCCAGAAAAGCTCAAGCTGTTTAGCTGAAGCCGAGGTACCTATGAGTATGCTAACTAGAGGGCGCTGTTGTGCTCCCTAAATGTTTATTGCCCCTCCCCTCTGTAGGCCTTCTCAGCCATTCAGCAGAGCGGAGGGAGGTCACTTGACACACTTCTCTAAAATCCTGACACCTAAGAAACAGGGAGAGATCCAACATAAGTAGTCAGGAAGAGGCTAATTTCTTCTGTTTGTCAGATTAATGAGTAGTCATGTGACCACTTGGCATTTACACTTTTTCTTAGACTTTCAGTATCATTTTTTGATATGTAGAGAAAGAAATGTTTTTGACATTTACACTAGTGGAAAATAAGAACAAAACAGCTTGAAATTTTAATGGGATTGGCAAAGTATAAACTACTAGTGGTGCTTGGTCAATGACCACACAACCGAGGTAGTGCCCCCTTTATTTTGGGTTCTGCATCAGGATATATGTTGAGGTGACATTAATACTAGGTGGCATCGCCCCTTGCTGCAATATAGGCTGCCACTATAACATGGTAACGGTCATACAGATGCTGGTTATCCCCTGGGGTCATTCCAAGCTTTTTCTATCTGGAACCATAGTTCAGCCAAGGTGCTTGTATATGAGAGATCCATCAATCCATCCAGTCCCAGACATTCTCGAGGGGGAGATATCTGGTAAACGAGCTGGCCAGGGGAGCTGCTTGGAGACCCTAGTATGTGTGTGGACAGACATTATCTTGTTGGAACATCACGTCTCCTGAGTCAAAATAGGCAGTGGGATTGGTTCCACAATGTCCTGGACATATTGAAGACTTGTGAAAGTTTTGTCCATGAATAATAGATGGGAATGGCCATGGTAACTAGTGGCGCCCCACACCATGACACCTGGTGTTGGTCCTGTGTGTCTCTGCACTATGCATGATAGCACTATGACTGATTCCCATGATGTCCTGGACATACCGAAAGCTGGTCAATCTTCCCTCCATGAATACTAAACGGAACGGCCATGGTAGCTAGTGGTATCCCACACCATGACATCTGGTGCTGGTACTGTGTGTTTGCACACTATGCATGATGACAGTAGGTGCTCTCCAGCCCTCTTGCCCACTCTGATCCAGCCATCAACGGCAAATAAGAGTGTTTAATGATGAAAGCAGGTTCTGTCCTTGGTACTGTTGATGGCTTCATCGGAAGACATTCTTCTCCTTCTGATAGGAGAACTTACATGTGTGCTGTGGTCTGCTACCGACATGACATAAATACAGTTAAAATGAGACTGCGCCTTTAAGGCTCATATCCACTTAACCGGACTCATCTTTGCTTTTGCTAGTAGCCCTGCAAAGTGCCAGTCAGAAGAGATGAGAAAATAGCTTGCCATATAAGTCCCTTCTAAGTCTCCTCGCCCAATTGGCGAGGTCACGTGACACTTATCTGCATCCATGACTTCTTAAAAACGGGAAAGAGGATGGGAGATGGGGTAGGTGTCTTCGGTTCCCATGATGGACAATTTTGTAGAGCGGTATATAGACACTTATAGGGGACATGTCAAAAGTGTCTGGTTGGTGGTAATCCCACCAATCACCAGAATGAGGGTCCTGAGCCCCCTTTTCCTAGAAGGCACCTGCCAAAACTTTTGGGCCCAGAAGATGGGAGACCAATGTTCCCTAATCTTTTTTGTTTCTAAGCAGCCATGACTGTGAAGAATTGTCACATGACCTATATCGGCACTGTTGATTGGCTGAGAAGACTGAATGGTAGGGGCTTATGTGACACACTAGCTTGCCATCCCCTGAATTTCACTTTGGAGGTTGAAGAAGCAGTTTCACCCCCAGTCTAGAGGTTGCAGATACAAAGGGGCTAGTCTTGGCCATAGGTTCCCTCCGGGGGGGGTCCTCCGCTGCAGCTCCTTCTGCCCTTAAGAGTCACGCGCACAACTCGACAAAAAATCTGCAGATTCTACAAGTGGAACTGTGACAGGAAGCGTGGCTCCGTCATCCTAATTACGCGGCACAGGTGACTTGATAGAGAGATAAAAATGATTAAACACTGGGTAATTATGATGAGAGAGAAAGCAGGCAGACAGAGAAAATGAGAGACCAGGCAAGTCACATACGGAGACGAGATGATAAGACGGCAGGAGGGGAAGCGAGGATGAGGGGCGGGCAGGCCCCTCTTTATTTAATAAAATCCTCCGGCTTTATCTGCACAGAGCTGTCTTATTGTACGGCTGCATCTGGAGGCGTCAAAAATAAGACGGCCATGTCTGGAACGGCTTAAAGATATCTGCCGAGACGTTTCAGAAAGCTCCTTCAGACAAGGCCAGAACTGAAGAACCATTTCATTTAACCCGCGTGGCTGCAGCGGCCATCATTGCAGGGCTCCGGGCTTTACTGAGGCTTGTGCAGGATCAAGAGGAGGTGAAGACGCAACGGAGAGCAGGTCATAGCTACAGTGCGGAGCAGGGCCATGTGTGTCTCTAGGACTGTATCACGTGATAGGCTTAGATACACAGCTCAGCAGACAGCATCACACCTGATAGGATTAGATACAGCATCTTGGCAGACAGTATTACCCTTGATAGCATTAGATACACAGCTCAGAAGACGGTATCACACATGATAGGCTTAGATTCAGTACACTGTCCCTGAAGATATCATGAAGTTCAGCATTATACATGATGGGGAATATAGTATTGTGTGGTTCTCTGGGATAGTATCACTCGGTGCCTCGTGCCTCAGTGAACATATTGTGCTTTGTGTAAATTTAGCGCTGGGGTAGATTTGTGCAGGTAGAAGGTGAGGTGAATATATAACCAGCAGGATAATGGCCCGAATGTTTGATTGGATGTCACTCTCGTCATGTTGAGTTGGAGATCACCCTCTGACTCAGTTGTGTGACAGGCCATTAATAACATGTAACTCGTGTTGTGCATTCATTACCCCGCTCGGCACTGCCGGCCAGGAAAACAAACGATATTGCGCTGATTTGCATAGTTTCTGTTAGATGACGGCGCTGCGCCATCCAGCAAGTCATTATCAAAATCTACAGCCGCCACCTCTGGCTTCAGGAGAGATGCCGCTTCCAGGAGGAGGGATGTGGGGTCAGAAGCAATTAACGTACAACAAACAGACACAGGATACTCGCTGCCTTGTGCTGCTGGTGACATCCCAGAGACACTGTTATATACACAGCCCAGTCCTCAGCTGAGACATCTCCACTGTAGACTGCAGAAATGGCTGGAGACATCACTAGATAAAACTGAGATTTCACCACCATGTGATACACACAATAAAGCCTTAAAGTGTGAAGATTGTTTCTTAGCCATAAACCAACAGTGTGAATTACAATAAGAAACTTTTGTAATGTATAACATCACAGAAAAAGCTTCTTTTTCCACTTAGCACACTACTTTCCTTTTCACCCCGACTTCTTCCATGATCACTCACTCTCAATTCACTGGCAAAATCAGTCTGGAGATGGATAGTCAGCTCATTGAGAGATCAGGTTACAGCTGCTGTTAATGGAAGTCTATGAAGAGGGGAGCTCCATGGATAGAGAGAGATGCTTAGACACATAAAAGCTGCTGCTGGCTCCTATACGTTTTCTGTCTCCTCCTCCAGTGCTGGATACACAGAAACACTGCTCAGAACACCTCTATACTGTCATCTGTGCTGCTGAGGGTGTGCTACAAGAGATGAGGAGCAAAGAGACTTCACTTCTGAGTAGAGTTATCACTGGATACCCCATTACACACATCACTAGATTACACCACTGGTTACATTGCTAGATACATCTCTAGATACATATCTAGATACCTTGCTATAGTAACCATTGAATACTCCATTAGATATATAACTGGGCATATCACTAGGCACATCATTAGATACATTTTAGATCTCTCACTGTAGTTACCATTGGATGTTCCATTAGATACAACACTGGGTACAGCACTAGTTACATTACTAAGATTCATTACAGATGGTGACCAAAATGGTTGTCATTGTGACTTAGAATTGCAAAATGGCGGCAAGACTTTGTTGCCATTTGCACCTAGACCCTCAGCGCTCTGCCTTTTTAAGCTCTGCTCTGCGGGCAGTGGATCGTGTGTACGGGGCTGTAAGGTCAGGATGCTGCTAGGATAATGAAGGCTGGCATGGCAAGAGACTGCACGGAGAGCCGCTTCAGGGAGGTGCTGGAGCGCTTCGGGGGTCCTTAGCAAGTCCTGGTGGTCGGGGAACTGTGGGACCGGGCGGAGAGTCTGCATCTGCTGGAGAACTTTCTGCGGGAGCTCTTCCTGGCCGAGCTGGGGAATGGAGGAGATATATTTAAACAGGGGGCCTTTTCATGGAGAAACCCAAGACAAGCAGCAGAGGCCTGGAAGCGAATGAGCCGGGACCCTGCACCTAGGGATAACCAACGCGAATCTTGCTAGTCTGACAGGCCGAGGAAATTAGTGCACAACCCCTTTTACTGCATGGGCTGTAGCTTAGAAAACTCCATGCTCATAAGCATCCCAGCTATGTATTTTAAATTTGGCGACTAAAAATTTCATTTGGCTCCTAAATTTTTCAGGTTAGGAGCCAATGGCTCCTTGATATTTTTTTTTGTCTGGAGCACTGCATTACTAGATACACATTTAGATACCTAGTTCCATCACGAGAACAATCAGAAGCACCACAAGTTACATCACTAGATTCATTGCCATAGTTACCAATGGATAATCCATTAGATACACCACTAGATCCTTGACTAAAGACCTCTTGAGATACTTTGGTGCATCACTTGAGTGTCATCACAAAGATCACTTGAGAATTCGAGAGCTACATCCCAGCTGACATCATTAGAAACATTACCAGAGGAATCAATAAAAACATAGCTATATCCATCACTAGCTACTCCACTGAAGACTTCTCACTGTACTTTACTAGTTAGTTTACTAGAGACTTGTAGAGATGAAGTAGATCTTCTGAGATCTTTCAAGATATCAATAGAAAATTCCTAGAATGACAACTTATCACCTACAGTGTATCTACAGATGGTGTCCGACTGCTGGGACCCCAACCAGTCTGAAGAACGGATGTCTCATGTCTTCCACTTTAGTGGAGTAGATAGTGGCAAATAGATAGAGAAAGGCGCTCATAGGGTAAATATGTTTTATAAATGAATTATCCACAAACAGTGAGAAATGGTTTGCTCACCAATTTGGGCGCAACCACAATGAAGGCCAAGTGAAAATGGTCAGTGGTTGGTGCAGCCTGGGTTTGTCCGTTCACCTTGGGCAGGAGCCACCCCACCACTCTACGACAGTAGAAATAAGTAGACGCTAGACTTTTTGAGCCGAACATAGGGACAGCATGAGGCTCACTACCACAACCGGTTTTTTAGACCTACAAATAAACTTAAAATTGCTAAACAACCGGTTGTGAGAGTGCGCCTCCTGCTGTCCCCATGTTCGGCTCAAAAGGTCCAGCGTCTACTTAATTCTACTTTAGTGAAGTGGAGGTCGAGCGAAATATGGATTACAGTGACCGAAATAGTCATAGAGTTTGAATGGAGTGGCAGCATGCATGAACCACCAGTTCGTACTAATGGGGGACATAGGACCCCCGTTCTCTTGATCAGTGCTGTCCAAGCTGTGGATAGATGATAAGTAGTCAATTTTAGACAGCCCCTTTAAAGTCAGTGGCATTGCCACAGTTACAGAGTGATGTGGCCTCTTCTTTTCAGAAGTCTCAATTTTTTTTATTAGATTTTTATTGAATGGTCTTCTGATTTGTCCAGGTGACATGGTTTCCCTCTGTTGTGTCACATTATCTTGATGGGTTTGCGTCGGGCCACTATGAGCCATGCTGGTCCTGGCCACCAGTGAAGATCAGGTCATGCCTCTGCCACCTTCTTCTATGCTTGGAAAATGCTCATAATATCCAGACATATACGTTGACAAGCTCAATTATTCACATCTCAGTGGAACGTCCTGGATCTTGAAAGCTTCTACGTGGTAGTTTTTTAAAATGTTCTTCGGAAGAATCCACCGCTGAACCAACGCCGCTTTTTTCCACGCCAGAATGAGTTAAAGCACTTACCTTGTTCTTGTCTCTCACACATTATGCTAAGAAGAAGTTGATACTGACGGAGTTTTGTTGTCTAAGAGGCATTCTGTGTACTGACCTCGCGGCTCCCTGCAACAGCTGAATTATTCACGTTTTTTGGGGGCAGTACGCGCTGATGCTCACTGATCTGTACCGGCAGCCATGCAGGTTATACAGAGGCACTCTGACCACAAGGCATCATTAACAGGACATATAGGAAGTGGTTAGAAGAATTGCCTTCTCACATAGCAGATGGTGTTCTAGTTACAGTGCGGGATTCTGGGAATATTCAAATGAGCGCAGCATCTGGACATCAGTGCCTATTATTAATATGCGTTAATACCTGGATAGTAGTAAGTCAGCTATACAGGTGGATACCTGACGTCTGTAGATGCAGGAAAGGAAGGTGCTGCCATTCTTGTCACCATGGGCTGCATTGGGAGCCATGACCCTGCCTGGACATCTTCACCACCTCCATTCTCCTTCTGAATTCCGCTGCTGCTGATCTGTCCTACTACAGCGGAGGCATCACTCTTGAAAATGGAATCTCATGTCATCATGAATATGATTACCGGTGTATAATACTCATCTGTTGCAAAACGTCCTAATACCTCAGCTGCTGCGAAACCTCCTAATACACACCTCAGCTGCTGCACAACCTCATAATGCACTCCTCAGTAGCTGCAGGTCTTCATAATACACACCTCAGCGGCTGCAGGTCATCATAATACACACCTCAGATGCTGCAGGACCTCCTAATGCACTCCTTAGCTTCCGCGCAACCTCATAATACACACCTTAGCTGCTGCAGAAACTCATAATGCACTCCACAGCTTCTGCAGAACATCATAATACACACCTCAATAGCTGCAGAACCTCATAATACACACCTCAGCTGCTACAGAACCTCCTAATACACACCTCAGCTGCTGCAGGACCTCATAAAACACACCTCAGCTGCTGCAGAAACTCATAATGCGCTCCTTAGATTCTGCAGAACCTCATAATACACACCTTAGCTGCTGCAGAACCTCCTAATGCGCTCCTCAGCCTCTGAGGAACCTCATAGTACATACCTCAGCTGCTACAGAACCTCATAATGCACTCCTCAGCTTCTGCAGAGCCTCATAATACACACCTCAGCTGCTGCATAACCTCATAATACACACCTCAGCTGCTGCATAACCTCATAATACACACCTCAGCTGCTGCAGAACCTCACAATACACACCTCAGCTGCTGCAGAACACCACAATACACACCTCAGCTGCTGCAGAACTTTTTCCACATTTATGTGTAACACTTGCTGGGTCCCAGAAGAGCATGTTATTGGCAGGCAATATGTCTTCTCACAAGATGTTTTGGTGAACATTGACAGGAAATTTGAAACTTTGTGCAATTTGAGACAGATTTTAGTATGCAATTTTAGTATGCATGTTGTTTTTTTACTTTCTTGTTTTTCTTCAATAAAACTTGGACACCCATGGCTGGTACCTTCTCTGGTTGTTGGAAATTGCTCCTTGGCAATGGCAATAATTCTGTTGAACTGTCAGTAGCTGAGTCGTCCAATGCAAGATTGATGATAAATGTGCCAATTTAAAATGGCAACCCACAATTAATTAGAATATGTGTATGGAAATATATCTAAAAGTTCTATTAGGATAACAAGCTCAGCAGCACTACATAATCTTATATCAGACAGGAGGCCACCAAAAATGTCTCCTTGTAGTAAAGTTCATGCACGCATGCAAAATAGGTCCATTCTTGTGAGCTTAGTTCTGGCCAACATAAGGCCGGGTCAACGATAAAACAGGGTGACTTTTGTGGCAAAAAACATGCTCTTTTAGATGAGATTAATAAAAAAAAGATTAGAAATTACACATTTGATATATTTCCACCCTAGTAGTAGCAAAAATTGGTAAAATATGAAGTCAATCTTTGTCTGATCATATCTTGTCTTCAAGTTGGTTGAAAAGCTTGTGTATGTGACCATAAGATATATTGCAGTGGGCAGTCAAACTAGACCCTTAAGGGTCATTTGACAATTTTTTGGGCCTATTTTGATGGCATGTAAAAATTCTGTCAAGCCTTCTTAAAGCCCCAAACTTTGCGATGAGACTTAGACTAAGTAGTTTTACTAAAACCTGCAAAATGTTACCCTCCTAGCTTATAGCTGCCTGAAACTCTGGAACCAACAGAGGTCCAGATAAAAATTTTTTTTTAAGATTTCAATTAGGACCGTAGGGAACATCTGTGCAAAATTTTATTCAATTTGGAGAGGGTCGGATTTCTAGGTTGGTCCACTTGACATGGAATGACCCACAAGGAGGAATCAGCAGTGAGTGACTAATGATGAGCTATTTCCCCAACTAGGGTTTATATTATATTTGTATATTATGGGGCACATTTATTAAGACTGGTGTTTCAGACGAAAGTTTTAATAAGCCCTATACCTGGCGGTGCATTGCCGAAGTTACGTAGAGGCGCCAGCCTCCCCATAAATTGGAATATCCACCATCGATTCTAAATGTAAGGCAGGTCCCTTGATGTGTTACATGTAGACCGTTTTCTACGCCCCCTTTTTTTAGACCTGGCGTGAGCGGGGAAGAAGGCGCAGCTTCTGCTGCACCATGACGTGCAACAGAATCTGTGCCAGATATACGCCACAAAAGTGTCGTATATCTGGGCATAAATTACCCCCTATGTCCTATGATATAAGCAGTTTTGTCATCGGGACACGGGCCCAAAGGATCTTGCTCAACCTCTAATAAATTAAACCAGTAATAAGATATTTAAACCCTTCTTCCACAATTTTTAAAACGGACTTAAGGGCTGTAGAGCACCTGGAAACAGACATCTACTGAGGATGGAGTTCTCCTTTAACTGTAGGCAAACCAGGAAAGTCTTGACGTGATCAGTCTTGCAATGAATAAAAAATGAAATCATGATGGTGTAGAGGGTAGGGGTGGTGAGGAGAGAGTTTATTAGACAAAGGGCTAGCTGGAGAATGAGCGCCAGCACCAGGGAAGGGAGAGAAGCATCAACACTCATACTGTGTAGGTTCTGTCTCCCTGTATTCATCAAATGAAGCTCTGATTAAACCCTAGGGCTCCCGACTCCAATCTCTCTCTCTCCTCTCGCTATTAAACTCAAGGTTCAAAGAAAAGCCTTTTATTCATGTCGACAGCTTTCAGATGGAACTAAATCTCTCTGTGCTAGACTCTTTTCTTTTTTTATCATCTCTCCCTTTTCTCTCTCGCTAGAAAATGTAACCTTTTTTTTCTAAAAAAACAGTCTTGATCTATTTATATAGATATTAAAAAAGGTCATTTTACGTATTAAAAAAACTGCGGTTTTCAATTAGGAAAAATGGTGGGAGTCTGCAAAATGGGGAGGATATGGGCTAGTCAAGGAAAAAAAATTGGGGAGGAGCTAGTGACATCACTTTGGGGTGGAGCTTTGTGGCTTAGTGATGTCATCAGTTCCCACTACATTGAGTGATTCTCTATAGAATTAAAAAAATTATTGTAATCCGTCCATTATAGCTTTGTCGCTCCACCGCCCCCCCTATTCAATGTACGCCCACACCGGACGTAATTTGCTACGAAATAATGAGTTTCACTGCAGATTTGTTTCAACATTTGCCACTGATTTCACACAACAGGTGAATCACTAGATTTTGGTGGGGACACAATCCTAATATTGATGTTATCTCCCTTTGCTGTGCTATTTTGTTCCTCACTCTGGGTGACTAGAGTTCTTCAGGACGGTGATAGACAGGAAGTCCAGAAACATCATTTGCTTTATGTCCCGTACCTCCATAGACGCATATACATAGGTTAAAGGGGTTGACCCATCGGAGACATCGATGGCCTAGCCACTAGGATAGGCCATCAATGTCAGATAGATGCAGGTCCCACCTCCAGAAAAGGCCCCCAAAGTGATTCGCTATGGGTCTTGCTCAGGGGTCAAGTCCTGGGAAAAAAAGTGTGGGAACTCACCCAAGATCCACTGCAAACGCCCCCCCCCCCCCTCAAAAAAAAAAAAAAAAGCACAGAAAATCTAGCACGCTGTAATTTGTGTAGCTGCGGACTGAGCCAAATGTACACATTGTGATCAAAACACAATATCATAGTGCCATCCTCTCCCCCTGTCCCCTAATGTGCCAGTATCAAGTTCCTCTCTCCTACCCCCTTCATGTGCCAGTATCATGGCGCCAATAGCCCGCCTCCCCCGTGGCAGTAAAGTAACAGTCTGGTATTTAAAAAAAAAAAAAAAAACACTTTTTAGAAAAGTTTATCATGGGATTCGAACTCATGACCCCTACACATCAGAGGCAAGGCATATGCCCTCACAGGTATGAAAGCTGTCTAGCTAATAACTTAAAAAAAAAAATATAAGACTTCTACTGTAGGTAACTGTGCCCACTGTGTATGGATGTAGCAGAGCTGGGTGTGTTGGGGCAGCTGTCATGTGTATGGTTGTACACTAGGTATCAGTACACTAGGTATCAGTAGGAGTCTTAAAAAAAAAAAACACTTTTAGAAAAGTTTGTCCTGGGATTCGAACTCATAACCTCTACACATCAGAGGCAAGGCATTTACCCCCTCAGCCATGAAAGCTGTCTAGGTAGTTACTTAAAAAAAAAAAAATAAGACTTCTACTTATACCTAGTGTACTGATACCTAGTGTACAACCATACACATGACAGCTGCCCCAACACACCCAGCTCTGCTACATCCATACACAGTGGACAGCTGTCATGTGTATGGTTGTACACTAGGTATCAGTACACTAGGTATAAGTAGAAGTCTTATTTTTTTTTTTTTTAAGCAACTACCTAGACAGCATTCATGGCTGTGAGGGTAAATGCCTTGCCTCTGATGTGTAGAGGTCGTGAGTTCGAATCCCAGGGACAAACTTTTCTTAATGATGAACTTCTAAATGATCTCCTATGTGTCAGCTGCGAAGTGACTGAACATACTCGCAGCGTATTAGGCCGACAGAAGAAGTGAAGGAGATGATGTCAGTAGGGGGCGGGGCGCCATGAGAGGAGTCACAGACAGCAGCAGCACCGCACAGACAGCTGTGAAGCCGCTTAGCCTGCCCTGCACAGTGCGCTTCACCCCCTGATTTCAGCCGCGTTCTCCTGGCTTGAGGCTTGTAAAGGGAACGGCGTTCCTGCCATGAAAAAAGTGCAGGAACGCCGTTCCCACGCGTTCCCCCTCCACTCGACCCCTGGTCTTGCTTGGCTATTTACGGAACACCCGTAGGTGTGAATGGAGAGCGTACCCCAGGGGTGGTACCTGCACCTATATGACATGGATAGGCCAACTTCTTACATATCAGGGGGACATTAAATAACTTGTTTCGGACATATCATATGTCATTCCATTTTCTTAATGTTTCCTTTAAAAGACGGGAAAAAAAGCCTAAAATAAAATATTTTTTAATAATCGGCTACCAGCCTCTTCACCCAGCATTTGCGGGCTGAGCGGTTTTCTCTAGTACTTTGCCATTTACTGCCGGCTGCTTCAAGCTTGTTAATCAAGCGCTGTCCTCGTTCTAAGCAAATCGTTAGCCAGATTTACATCAACAAGCGAAGCTTTCCAAGCAGAAAACATATATATAAATATAAAACCAAAGTAACGATGAGCACATCTGCAAGCTCCGCTCCACTCATGAAGTCCATGTGCGACGGACCTGAAAATGATGCACCAGATAAGATCTTCGACTGAAATGCAACCTCTTTGGACAAAAGATTTCAAGCCGCTCAGACCTTTCCATGAAATGATGGCTAAATGAAAAACCTTGAATAGGAATATATAGAACCGTACGGCTACTAATTATCTGGACTGAAGAGCTTATGTGCTGACCAGGCCTCAGGGGAAATTACGGTTCTGAAGGCATTAATGTAAGAAAAAAGTGCTGTAGACAACACTATTTATATATGGCAAGTATCCGCCACAGTGCACACTGATTTTTTTTAATTTACACCAAGTACTAGGCCCATATATCATACTGGACATTTGTTCAGGACATATATAGTCTCTTGTCCTTTTGCGTGTACATTGACAATGGTATTATTTAGAAATGGGAGTGAGAATAAAGATTCAGTATTTGTTATAGAGGTTTAAAGTTTTTTTTTAGTGTCTAGATATTGATGACCTATTCTCAGAATAAGTCAAGATTCCACACCTAGCACCTCCTATCAGCGGTTTTTAATATGATGAATATTATATTAACAAATATTAATGAATAGAACTACTATGATACTGCTTCCTATGTACAAGAATATAACTACTATAATACTGCTTCTATGTACAAGAATATAACTACTATAATACTGCTCCTATGTACAAGAATATAACTACTGTAATACTGCCTCCAATGTACAAGAATATAATTACTATAATACTGCTCTTATATACAAAAATATAACTACTATAACACTGCTCCTACATACAAGAATATAACTACTATAATACTGCTATGTACAACAATATAACTACTACAATACTGCTCCTATATACAACAATATAACTACTATAATACTGCTACTATGTACAACAATATAACTACTATAATACTGCTCCTATGACAAGAATATAACTACTATAATACTGCCTCCTATGTACAAGAATATAACTACTATAATACTGCTCCTATGTACAAAAATATAACTACTATAATACTGCTCCTATGTACAAGAATATAACTACTATAATACTGCCCCTATGTACAAAAATATAACTACTATAATACTGCTCCTATGTACAAGAATATAACTACTATAATACTGCTCCTATGTACAAAAATATAACTACTATAATACTGCTCCTATGTACAGGAATATAGCTACTATAATACTGCTCCTATGTACAAAATATAACTACTATAATACTGCTCCTATGTACAGGAATATAGCTACTATAATACTGCTCCTATGTACATGAATATAACTACTATAATACTGCTCTTATGTACAAGAATATAACTACTATAATACTGCTCCTATGTACATGAATATAACTACTATAATACTGCTCCTATGTACAAGAATATAACTACTATAATACTGCTCCTATGTACATGAATATAACTACTATAATACTGCTCCTATGTACAAGAATATAACTACTATAATACTGCTCCTATGTACATGAATATAACTACTATAATACTGCTCCTATGTACAAGAATATAACTACTATAATACTGCCTCCTATGTACAAGAATATAACTACTATAATACTGCTCCTATGTACAAGAATATAACTACTATAATACTGCCTCCTATGTACAAGAATATAACTACTATAATACTGCTCCTATGTACAAGAATATAACTACTATAATACTGCTCCTATGTACAAGAATATAACTACTATATACTGCTCCTATGTACAAGAATATAACTACTATAATACTGCTCCTATGTAAATGAATATAACTACTATAATACTGCTCCTATGTACAAGAATATAACTACTATAATACTGCTCCTATGTACAAGAATATAACTACTATAATACTGCTCCTATGTACAAGAATATAACTACTATAATACTGCTCCTATGTACATGAATATAACTACTATAATACTGCTCCTATGTACAAGAATATAACTACTATAATACTGCTCCTATGTACAAGAATATAACTACTATAATACTGCTCCTATGTACAAGAATATAACTACTATAATACTGCTCCTATGTACAAGAATATAACTACTATAATACTGCTCCTATGTACAAGAATATAACTACTATAATACTGCTCCTATGTACAAGAATATAACTACTATAATACTGCTCCTATGTACAATGAACAAGAATATAACTACTATAATACTGCTCCTATGTACAAGAATATAACTACTATAATACTGCCTCCTATGTACAAGAATATAACTACTATAATACTGCTCCTATGTACAAGAATATAACTACTATAATACTGCTCCTATGTACAAGAATATAACTACTATAATACTGCTCCTATGTACAAGAATATAACTACTATAATACTGCTCCTATGTACAAGAATATAACTACTATAATACTGCTCCTATGTACAAGAATATAACTACTATAATACTGCTCCTATGTACAAGAATATAACTACTATAATACTGCTCCTATGTACAAGAATATAACTACTATAATACTGCTCCTATGTACAAGAATATAACTACTATAATACTGCTCCTATGTACAGAATATAACTACTATAATACTGCTCCTATGTACAGAATATAACTACTATAATACTGCTCCTATGTACAAGAATATAACTACTATAATACTGCCTCCTATGTACAAGAATATAACTACTATAATACTGCTCCTATGTACAAGAATATAACTACTATAATACTGCTCCTATGTACAAGAATATAACTACTATAATACTGCTCCTATGTACAAGAATATAACTACTATAATACTGCTCCTATGTACAAGAATATAACTACTATAATACTGCCTCCTGTGTACAAGAATATAACTACTATAATACTGCTCCTATGTACAAGAATATATCTACTATAATACTGCCTCCTATGTACAAGAATATAACTACTATAATACTGCCTCCTATGTACAAGAATATAACTACTATAATACTGCCTCCTATGTACAAGAATATAACTACTATAATACTGCTCCTATGTACAAGAATACAACTACTATAATACTGCCTCCTATGTACAAGAATATAACTACTATAATACTGCTCCTATGTACAAGAATATAACTACTATAATACTGCTCCTATGTACAAGAATATAACTACTATAATACTGCTCCTATGTACAAGAATATAACTGCTATAATACTGCTCCTATGTACAAGAATATAACTACTATAATACTACCTCCTGTGTACCAGAAAATAACTACTATAATACCGCTGTCTATAAACATGAATGTGAACAGATGGATAATAGTGTAGATTATTACACGTTGTTCTCTACGTATACTGTTTCTGTAGAGAGACAGATAACAGCAGGTTCGCTGTAATTTCAGGCATACATTTTCTTCTGTGAAAAGCGTTGGCGGCGCAGAGAAGGGGTTAAAGTGTAAGGATGATGGAGGGGTTCTTGTTTTTCTCCTTCATCACAGGAGCGATGCCCCTCATAGACTGGTGAACACAAGAAAATATTGCAATTATAACATCCAGCGAGCAAGCAAGGGCAGCGCATAACTTGTGCTGAGAACAGTGCGCGGAGCCTGACATTTCGTCCTTAATAAAATGTGCCGCTGGGCTGGTGTAAAGTTGTCCCAATTACACCAGAAAATGTGCCTTTTTTATCTTTCCCAGGCATCAGAGAGCACATTTATTATAACAAGAGAGGAAGTCAGGCAAGGTTACTCTGGTGCTGTTCTGAGGAAGAGCTGTATTCCGCTGGCTTGTTCCCACCGGTCTCTGCACACCAGAATTAACCCTATAGGCAAGCACCCGTATTACACATAATTAGATCTGATAGTGTGTTTGCAGGATCCATATAACTGGTACGCATAGGGCTGCAATAAGTACAAATTATTGTCTGAATTCTACATTGAAAATTAAAGGTTGGCAGCCTGTTATTTGCACGAAGCCTTAGGAGAATAAGTCCTTTCAAGCTGTGCCTATGTATGATTGACAGGACTTCCCTCTCTAATTCCACCATAGCTCCAGATCCATAGGAAGACTCACCAAAAACAACTCGGCTTGGGATCAGGAGGAGTACCTCCCAAAAATGAAAGCCAACCCTAGATACATGTGACACACTTGCTAGATATACTCGAGCAGAGAGCCTTTTTGGAACTTTTGCCCCTCATCGGTGCAGAGCATTTGATTAGGCTGACTAGGTGAAGTGAGAGGCCTTTGAAAGGAGAATGGAGCATTAATGTTCCTCCATGTATAGGCCTCCAAGCTGTCATGGAGTCTTTTAGGCCAGGCAATGCTTCCTGGGAGAAAAAAATACCCGAGAGCCCCTCTTCAGTGCAGAGTTTAGTACTGGTTGGCTAGTTAAGAGGCCTTTGACATGGGCCATATTTTTCTTTTTTTTGGAGACTGTCAAGTTGGAGTTGGGAATCTTTTAGTCAAGGCAATTCAACCTGGTAAAAAAGAGCCTTTCGTCAGTGCAGAGTAGGGTACTGGGTTGGTGGGTAAGAGGCCTTTGATATGGGTCTGAAGGGTTAATGTTTCTCCTTTTAGAGACCACTAAGTTGAATAGGAAGTGTTTTAGGCAAGGCAATTCTGCCTGGGAGAAAGAGAGAGAGAATTTGACAGCCCCTCTTCAGCAGGGTACTGGTTGGGTGAGTAAGACCCCTTTGATATGGATCTGAAGGAATGTTTCCCTTTGTGTAGAGACCACCAAGTTGGCATAGGGAGTCTTAAAGGACAGGGGAAAAAAGAACCCGAGGATCCTTGAACCTCTGCTTGAATCACTACATGTTCATCTCCTAGATGCTTAGCCCATTTTCGTTATACGTCTCATGAGCAAGGGTGGCATCTTTTTGTAGGCATATATTTGGTTGCCTTCTTGGAGCATCCATACAACAACAAGGCAACTGCTATGTAAAGGAAGAAATGCCTCTTGGACAGCATTTCATCATCGTTCTCCATTCAACTTGGACCTCTTTCAAAAACGCCCCCCTTTAGGCAACATCATTGCACCCAAAAATAGTTACAACCCTGATGGAAAATAATGTCCGATGGAAAATATTGTCCAGCAGTTGCCAACTGTATATCACGAATGTCGAAAGATCTGGGTCTTGACATCCAGAACAATGTTTAACTAGGAGGCTTTGATGAGACTGATAGCAAAGATGATACATAGGCCATTTTGAAAGGAAAGGATACTTTTGATCGCAGCACGCCAATTCATTGTGACAGCGGCTTTCATGATGAAGCTGACGGACAAATATTTAATGATATTTCAAAATGACTTTCTTCACACGTGTAACCTGTGATCCAGCACTCCCATCACCAGCGAGTGACTCTCCCTTTATTTCCATTTGAAACAGACCATGTTTTAGCTCAAAAGAAAAGCTGCGCTGCATGGCATACGTCCCTAGGCCCGTCGTACTCAGCTAACAATAGACGCAGATTGTACGCTACGTGGCAGTCTCTGACAAGGTCATTCTGAACACGGGGGCAGTGATTAGAGGGCAGTTACTGCTGCAGTCAGGAGAGGACAATATCGGCCTTTTATCTTCTCTACATGAGTTAGACGCACGCAGCAAGAAATTCACCTAGGACTAAGAAAGGCTGCCCGTCTCCAGGAGAACCTCAAACCCTTTAAGTAGAAGCTTCTGAAAATACGTTTTCAGCACCACTTTTTTTTTGTCTTGCCTTATTTTCGAAAAATCTATCATCTCGCCAGATGCACGTGTCTCTCAGCTTGCAGCGTATACTCACCAAAGTCTGTTTCACCCAGTATTTTATTATCACTTTTTGTTTTCCAAGAAATTATTCTTTTCTGCATTTGCGACCTGTCACGTCTATGTGAAAGCCTTGTCTTCATTCAGTGTGGTTAACATATGTCACGCGAAATTGCAGACGATTCGATAACTGTGGCAGAGAGGATGTAAATTATTCCCAGATTCTGTTCTAAGATTGTTCACCTTGGAAATGTTTTATAGCGGAGTGATAACTTTATGGAGCTGTTACGAGAAGCACAAGAATGAGAACTGAGTTTTGAAGAACATTAATGAAGGCCTAGATGGTTGTAGAAGATCGTGATGGAAGGTGCTATAATTGTGGGCCTACTGATTATAAGGTTCTACATTGAATCATAAGACATCATACTATTCGATGTTCAGCCTGCAAACGTTAACGTTCCAAATGTCGGCTGTCCATCCAAAACACAGTGTTCCATCCAGTGGTGTCTCTTTGTTGACGGACTGGTGGCATAGTCAGCTACAACCATTGTATTGAACCCCTTATCTAACCTCTTAACAACCAGAGTGTTTCGGTACTAAACGCCAGACCTTTTTTTTTTTGTGATTTTGGGGCACCTGGTGGTTTAATGTACCCAACTTTTTGACTTCTTGGGCTACCAAAATTATTTTTTGTAGGACTTTCTTTGAAACACAATGGTTTTTAGTACCTTTTTATTTTCTAAAATTTTATTTTTTCTTGTTTCATTTATAGTTCTTTATTCTTTAAAAAGCATCTGCCAGCAGCACCCACCCTGTCATACCAGGCATATTGCCTGGTAGGGCTGATCCTGCTGATAAAAATAATGTCTTTTGGGTGGCGGTGTTCCTGAGGAGAAAAAAAAACATCCCACTGTGCTCCATTATCCACTTCTATTCTAGATACAGCAGGAAATGGCTGGGAATGCTGCTCAACCAATCACTGGATGAGGCGGGTCATCACTGCAGCCATTGATTGGCTGAGCGCCATTCTAAGCCATTTCCTGCCGTGTCGAGAGCAGAAGCAGGAAGTGGGGACCAGGGCACCATTTCAAATGGAAGCGGCGGAGGATCATCAAAGTGAGTATAAGATCCTTTATCATGTTTAACCAATGGTAGGCATTGAGCTTGGTTTAATTTTTCTTGAATATCCCTTTAAAGCCCAGGTCCAGATGATGTACATCTGATGCCCTTGGTTGTTACAGTCCTGATTGGGCTCACAAACTCTTTGAGGATTTTGGGTAGGTAAATACATACTAGCAAGGCCTGATAGAGTACTGCATCAAATAATTAAGGGCTATCTACGAGAAGCCATTAGCTTATAGCCGATCTGTTAGCGTGAGGTCTACTTTACATTTACTGACACTTGGCAGCTCTTTCTGACACTTCTTAAGTGGCCGGTGATTAAGAGAGCGTTAAGTTGCTGTTTTCTTACACTCGTGTACAGACGTTATTGATTATTTCACTGGTTTAATTGTTCTCTGTTTTACTAAATTTCCCATCTATACTATGATGTCACCACATTTACATTGACTGCATCAGAGTAATGTCGGACAGTATGCAAAAACACTGCGTTTTATGTGCTCATTCACAATGAGCCCCACAGATGATGAGCGGCGTGTAAAATCAAAAATCTGGACTCAACTATCTATTTCTGGACATGCTTAAAGGGGCACTCAGACTTTTCCTGGCCTCCTGAAAGAGCAATGATGTCAATTTTGCTTTTGAAGAACAGCAAAAAGGCTCAGATGCTTCACCAACATCCTATCTTAGGAATCGAATGGCAAGTCCGTGCCATAAAACCCGCCAGTGTTCTTCTCCAACATGCCTGTGAAGATAATCAAAAGTGGAGCTCCCCTCTAAATAATAAACCCTAGTGTAAAGCTGTTAGATAACTGAGGGGTTAACCCGATGTAATTGCAGGGAGTTGGAGGAAGCCTGATAAGCCTCGCCTAGCAAGTGTAACGGTAGCTGCGGCAAAACCTTTTAACCAGCTGACATGGATGGGATTCTATCTTGGGGGTTGTCAAGAGAATCCAGGAAGGAGAACAGGCCGAGCTGTAACAGCGATATTAATCATTTATAGCAGCGAGTGAGCTTTCCAACCTTTAAAAGCAATGGACCTGTATAAAATGCTGTTAAACGTTGGTTACAATCCAGCAGCTTCACAAAAAGAAGGATGAATCGGAGACTTAACACTAAAAGTGATGGAGACGAGTCCCTATCGGCCTTTCGTAATTACCAGGCAATAGATAAAAATGAATTTGAACCAATGACGAGTTATGCAACCTGGGTTGGGGCTACATGGTAACAACTTGCACAAAAAACGCTGTAGATTTATAGCAAGAGAAAAGTAGAACCTTGTCTGTACCTAAACATTAGAAATTGGCCTTAAAGGGATATGTAATGAAAATTATTATTAAAAAATCTGATTAATATGGCTCAAAAACTGCTTGGTTTGTGTATTTCCAAGCTTCCTTGTCCCTTACGATAACTTCAGTTCAATGCTATTTCAGTCTTGAATGCCCCTGAGGGTTATTAAGCAGTGTATCCATAGCAACCGGACTCCTCCCTCTGTGCTATTCTATATCCAATCTGGCATTATTAATTAGATTTTCATGAAAAAATGTAAAAACTTTAGCACACCGAAAATAGTTTTCAGGAAACTAAATGATCAATAATTATTATGTTACCACCTGTCCTGTTCCAGTATCTTGCATTGTGTATTGGTATGCTCCTCCCCCCCCTTGTTTTCAGGTTGCTAGTTAGTTTAGCCTAGCCACTCCCTGTTTTCCCAGTGATGCCTTGCTCATAGTGTGCTCAGCTTTCTGAGTAGCAGCATCCATCTTCTGAGTTAGGAGTTATTGTTGGCATAATTCTTTTACCATCTGGATTACCCTGCAATATCTTGTAATACATTCTCCGGATTAAAAGGCTACTCGGGTGTCCGAAGCGTAAACTGTAGGTGGAGAAAGTCAAATTCAACAAGTCACTCCCGTGCGCATAGGGGTTGCTCTACACAGGTGCGTGATTGTATAGAGCTGACTTTCGAAACGCCACACCACCAGAACTCATTCCTGATACAATGGTGACAGTCACACGAATATCTAACATTTATAGGGGAACTCCAGAAACTATTTTAATTCTAATTATTAATTATAGAGCAGTCTGGATATGTTAAAGGGGATTTCTGGGATTTTCATATTAATGGCCTATCATCAGGCGCCACGGCCTCTTTGCAGCTCACCAAGCACAATGCTGTCTGTGGTATTGGAGCTTAGCCCCGTTCACTTTAACTGAGTTGCCCCTATGCCATCTGACCGAGGAACGTGATGGCCTAGGAGGAGGCCTAAGCACTCAGTCTCCTTGTACAGCTGATCGCGTGCTGGGAGTGGACCCCTGAAGAGCTCATATTGATGACCTATCTTGAGGATAGGCTATCGATATGGAAGTCCCGAAAAAACCCCATTAAGCAACAAAGACTGTGGCATCATTTCACATGTGTATTCACTAAACTAGAGCTTAAAATGGAGGAGGATTTCTTGGAGGAAAAAAAAAATCATTTTTTTTTCCTGAAAGGTTATGGCTACATTTGCACTGATAAGCAACTTTCTAAACAGTCCTCATTAACAGTTCCCCACTATTATGTTTCTACATTGTGCATGAAAGACCCTCACCTAGCTGTTGGTGCTGCTGAATCTGACATAAATCCATCAGAGCTCTGCTCCTGTTTCTGAGGGTTCTGTCCGCTTTCCTCTCCCTTTCTTTGTTCTACTGATCACAGCAGGAAGGGGTAGATGGTAGTACATGGCAGATCAGAGTAAAAAGCACAGACAAGTTTGCAGGGGAAGAATCGCATAGGTTGTATACAAAATGTAGAGAGAAAAGAAAAGCACCCAGCCTGCAGCAGGCATAGGGAGGGGGAGTATAGATCAGAGTGTGGAGAGGGTGAAACATCCAAGGAGGGCAGCTCACATACAATTTGTAGGGGAACATCGTATAATCAGAAAGCAGAGCACCCACAGCAAACTGCAGGAGGAGAGAGAGGGAATCGCACACTCCTCAGCATTCATGACTGTCAGTACAAGTAAAAAGAGATCTCTAATGAGCTGTAGAAGGAGAAATAACTCCAGAAGTGAGGCTGTGTGATACATGAGAACTAGTGAAGGCAGCAGCATTCTGGACAAACAGATCTCATATCCAGCATGTATCACTGGGAGGGACACATCCACGTGAGAAACATCCGCCATGTCTTCTGGTCAGAACATTCCATTTAGAGTGGAGTTTCATTTAAAGTACCTTGATTGCATCACTACACTGTTCTGGCTGTATGCTGTCCAGCAAAAATGCGGATCAGTTTTTTTGCGGATTAGATGCTGTCCCATTCACTTCTATGAGGCCCTTTTCTTCCATTACACGGCTCAGCAAAAAAAATTAAACATGTCCTATACTTGTCAGTGAAAATCAGGACATGGCCCTATCTATGGGTCAGCAAAAAAACGGAATGCAATTCGTTTTTTTGCGGACATGCTAAACAGTCCTCCAAAAATCGGATCCGCATTTTGCGGACAGCATACGGCTGTCTGAATGAGCCCTTCATTGTGGTAATGACGTTCAATAGTATACACACAATGTGTATAAATATTCCATAGGTTATAGAATGTGGGTTTCGGTTCCCCAGTTTTCCATCAAGTGTTGCAGCACATCCCTGTCTCCGCCGTTGTGTCGTCTCCTAGGAGCGGAGCAGGCTGTCAGCCGCAAAATACTCCCTGACAAATGATTAAAATGATTTTGTAACAGAAAAATGGTAAGAGCCATAGACAGAGCCGATTTGGAAAATAGCTTTACATGTAACCGTTCCCAGAGTGGTTGTTCTCTAATGTGAAACTACAACCATTTCCTAACAAGAACTCGTTCAGCTCCTCATCCTGGGAATTGTCTCTGTCTCTCTTTTTTTTTCTTCCTTTTTATTGCCTTGTTACAAAACTCAGCTCTGTGCATCGGTGAAAATGAAGCAACAGCTCAGAGGGCATCACTGAAAGCAGACAAAAAGAATCCCTGGGTTTTCAAAGGTCTGGATATCAGCCTAGGTCAGGAAGGTAACAATATCATAACACCATAATAGTCAGCTCATATGTATAGTGCCAACATGTTTCACTTTGTTCTTCATGTAGTGCCATCCTGCTTGGTAGCCCCAGATTTGGGGAAATATCCCTAGAGACCAATTCCATGAACCACCACCTACTATAAATGTCCTTCAATGGCCCATACCCTCCTTTGTAGACTATTCTAAACATTTGAGGGCTTTGCTGCATTCTAGCCCTCACTATGGAGGATTTCACAGTGAACCCTACATTTTATATTAAAGGTGTTCTCCACTTTGGACTTGTTAGAAAGATACCTTCAAAATAAGTAGATCAAAAAGTATCCCCCCGCATGGATCTGTAGGGAAACCTGGCCTCATACACATCAGCGCATATATTTTGGGATACAGATCAGAGTGTAGAGAGGGTGAAACATCCAAGGAGGGCAGCAAGCAGGAGAAGCAGTCATGCTATGCAGATAGAAAGCAGATCATCCATGGCTGCATTTATGACTGTCAGTACAAGTAATAAGAGACCTCTAATGAGCTGTAGAAAAAGAAATCAGAACAGAAATGAAGCTGTGTTCATACATAATAAGTAGTGAAGGCAGCAACATTCTGGACACACAGATCTCGCATGGGAAACGTCTGAAATATTAGGACTCGGCGAGGTGTCTCCTGGTGAGAACATTTCTTTAAGGATGGAGTTTCATGTGAAGTGCCTTGATGGCATTGCTACACTGGAATATTGCATTGTGTTAATGACACGACCGTCAGTAAACAATGTATTCACACAGCGTGTATAAATACCAGAAAAAAGCATGTTCTAACTTGTGTGGAACAGACATACCGACTGCAAAACGGATATGGTCGTGTGTTCAGTTTCCCTGCAGCACCTCCACAGGGGAAGTGAAGTATTACACTCTGCCCATTCAGACGAATGGATTTTCTGTGTAATATAGGACAGGACTGTCCCTTCCAGAGCAAGACATGCTCTTTGTAAGAGATGAAGACCCACCTCTTATAGAGTGTATAAAAATGGGTTTTCTAAATTTGACAACCCTTCAAGCTTTATTCGTTATGTGTTATTTTGGCATGCTAGGTTTGCATTGAATCGGGCTCTGCATTGTATAGTCTCTTCTGTTGTATGCCACACGTCCGGCTTGGACTCTCCATTCTATATCATCCTGGTTAGATTGTGGACTTCATTCTAGGGCCCGTTCTTGCCGGCAAAACTCAGGTTTGCATTGTATACTAGTAAACAAACTACTACTCTGCATTGTATGTTAAGCTCTTTCCATTTTTATTGAAATTGGCATTTTATCATTGCATGTTGGAATTCAGACCATGAACTACGGGACTTCGTATTGTGTAGCCTTCATCAATAGATTTCTGGCCCCTCAAACCCAAGCTCGTTTTATATGCTAGTTGCCAAAACTGGACTGTGCGTTGTATACTAGCTACAAAGCGTTAGGAAACACCAAACAGTTCAGGTGAATATCTCATAGAACATATCACTGCCTCGTTGTAAATTTCGATAAGCCTCCTCTACACACCCGTCAGGTCTACCCCCGCTTTATGCTTAGTAGAGAAAATGCATTTGTTTCTTGGGGGAAAAAGAATCCGAAATTGCTCTTGCGCTGTCAGTTATCAAACCATTTTTAACGGTAAAGTACAAATATATATATACACTTCAGCATTTTGGAAAAAAAATGACCGGGAGCAAAATATAACTGACAGGCTTATGCAAATGACGGTAAGGTAGAGCTCTCGGAAAAAAGTAAAAAAAACAAAAAAACACTCTCTTTGTGGAAAGGCGTCTGAGAGCGCCAGAGGATCAGGATTCATTAGGGCGGATGAGAGTGACGGAAAGAGGGGGGATGAACGTAGACAGGCTGTGGACTTGGGAAAGAGTTCCTGCATAAATTGAAGCTTCAGTTCTGCCAGAGATAGTGTCTGCTGTCATAGCAAAACTGAGAAGCCTCCCGAGCGAAGTTGTTAACCTTCTCGAAGCCACAGATGGCAAGTGTGAAGGGTGGGGGGCTGGTAGGAGAGGACGGTTAGGTATGCTACCATGCAAGACACCAGTCACGACCGGGCGCTAAGTGCTACCCTTATGCAACTCCCAAATTGGCAGTCAAGGGGGTTGCTCTCTGCCACCACCTACTGTCTGAGGTGGTGGAGATTATGGCGCCACTTCCACTTGATGCTAATTCGAGAGGTCAGAACTGGATCATAGGAACGGTTTAGGCCCCAAGACTTTTACACTCAATTAAAAGTTACGCAACTGTAAACATGGCATTGCGAGTCCTCTACTTGTTTTCTGTGAATTGGAACGCTTTTTTGTACACCCATAGCCCAATATAATTGTATCCTGCCTTGACATTCTTCATGAGATACATATATCTATCTCCAGCACATATCTTCTGTCCTCATAGTTTGTTACAATGTATCAGTGCAGAGAATGACACTGGATACATCTGTTGCAAAAGGTTTAGGTCTGGCATGGGTTATGAGCCCATTCTCTGACATCATGCACAGATCGTGACAACGGTGCAGAACTGAAACATTCATTAGAGAATGATGAATGTTTCCTGACATGTTACCAGAGAACCCTTTTAAATATGATATAAAGCCCTCACTGATTTTGATATACAAGTCAGGAATGCTTGACTGGTGCAGGGATGGGATCAGGAACCCTGTGGCTTCAGCCCCGTACTCTTATTTAGTAAAGTAACCTCTGATACCTTGTAATTTCTCACAAAAGAATATTTAAACCTGAATTTTCCAAACATTGTCGGAGATGGGGGGGGGTTAATAGCTACGACTCTAAAAGGTCTTGAAAGGTTTAGATTCAGTCTCCGCTGTACAGACAGTCAAATCTACAGTGAGTTCATGTACTCTATGCTTTTTTTCAAAACCAAATTGTACTTGCATTTTTATTGTTTTTTTTTTTGCCTACTACATATTGCATCTCCAGTGAGTCCATAGGTGCAGAATACAATACATAGAGCTCAGACCCCCTAGAAGTGATAGGTACTGGCATTTAGGCTACTTTCACTATACATTTTGCAGTGTTTGCTAGCAGTGTCGTACATAGAGAAGTAAGGGCCCCATAGCAAGGATCAAACCGGGCCCCCCACACAGGACAGAAGGGTTTCCGCCTAAACCGCTTTCAGTGACCCTTGGGCCATTTTTCCACTGCTTCATTTGCTAAAAGTTGTTCCTTTAGAGGGAAGAGTATTTAGAGGGTAAAAGTTTTCACCCCCAGTAGAAGAGGGGTTGATCCCAACTGGGCCCTCTCTTGCCCTGGGCCCCATAGCAGTCGTATGGTCTGCCACTATGGTAATTACGTCCCTGTTTTCTAGCCATCTGCAACGGGGAAGCCCCTGGAATGTACGCGAAATGTATCCATGGGCCCTCATTAACTTGATGGAAGCCAAAGGTGTGTCCTGTTTGCCTCCAATGAGCTGGTACATATCGATATGTCCCTCTGTTGACTGCTTTATTCCATGCAGAGACATCCAGTAAAAATAAACATTTACTATACGGTATAAAGGGTTTTCTTTTTTTCAATGGGAGCCTACAGGAAATTGATGTCACAGTATGTCGATACGTTGGCATCTGTCAGTTATTGGTTGGAAATCCTCCTAATGTGGATCTCTGTGTGCACATGGCAGAAATAATTGTCAGAAAAATCCAACATGCATTTTTGCAGTGGAACCTGTGGCAGAAAAATACACCAAAAATCTGCATGAAAAAGGCAAAATGGAGGGTCAGTGCTCTTTCTTAAGGCAGCCAGGCTCAGTCTTCTAGTGGATTCAACCTGAGGTTACGGAACACCCTCCTCTTTTGAACGTTTTCACTGAGCAGTTTAGCTTTCCTCCGAAGTACATTGGCGGGTGATAAAAATTACATAAAAAACTGTGAAAATGCCTCCAACCTTCAGCATTCCATTGGAAAGGCATGGGAGAAATGTGCCGCATCATACTGGCCGGAGACTCCGCCACCAGAGGTACAAATGAACGTAAGACCCTGTCGGACATCTTGGAGAAGACACATTTCTCAAAGCTAGTATAATGCAAACATGGAAGAGTTTCCCAAGTTGCTGCTCTTCCCTTGCACCAGCTTCAATAAGTCTCCAAGGAAAGCCAGCCGCATATAGATCAGAAGCTCATTTTCGCAGAATTTTTTAGATTTTTTATGCTTGCAGGTAGTGACACCTTTAAGTCACACAATGAAAGTTGCTGACAACACGTGCAGACTCCTGGCCATCCGGCAAAGCCAAGCAAAACACCTCATCAGGAAGATTTGTCATCCTGTAAAGACGTCATAGCCCATGAAGTACCGTCGTCCTGGCCAAAGCTCTCGGCGGTGAGAAATGTAGAGAAGGAAGAGGAGCAAGGACGAGGGAGGGGCGCAGCGCGCGTAAAGAGAGGGGATTAATCCTGATTTAAGCACTTAGGCTGTAGGAAAAAGGCAAAAAATAAAAAATCGCCTGAAAATAGAAGATATTTCTCTGCAGGGATTAGCCCTGAGCTGTAGATTTTTTTCCTCCTTGGCAAGACCAAGGTATGGGAGGGCTGGATTTATTCATATAAAAAGCAGTGTAAGATTAATTTCCAGCTGTTTCGGGTTGGGGGGGGGGGGGGAATTGGCGACGTCTTAAGCTGCTTTTGTGTGTAAATGTGTGTGTCGTTCTGCTGATGATTTTCTGTCCTGAGAAATAAGTTTTTTTTGTTTTTTTTCCCTTCTCGGAGATTGAAGAGCAAAAACCCACCACAAAGAGGAGGCGAGGACACGCAACACAAAAAGCCGTACATCACGGTTTATTTTGTGCCCTTCAGCTAAGTCAGCTACACGCTGTCAGGATAACGGCTGTGAGGTAACTCAGGATTGGATAACACATGGTCGGCTTGGCAACTTCTGACGGAAAAATGTCCGCCGCTCCATAGCCGGCATACATACTGCAGCAGCAGGAACTTCCTACCGCACGAAATGTGAAGTTACTGAAGAAATAATGGGGTGCATCAGAATCCTGTTGATAAAGACAACCGTGGAGGGCCAAATACACTGCTGACGAATTTAAAAAAAGGCGTCCATTTTGTCTGTTCCAGCAGGAGAAGGTGCATTGTTTACGGGCTGCCTTCACCAACATCTGACAGAAAAATGTGTGCCAAATAGTACAGAGAGACAGTGGGCGCTCCATTGTAAGGCGGCAAGGCAAGACATTGTCATCTATGCTGCTGCCAGAGACTCTTGGCAACTGCTGACAGGAAAATGGCTACCATTTTGTGTGAAGAAGACAGATTCGGCTGACCGCACGTCCCTTCAGTTACACAGTCACCCCCGTAACCCCCTGAGAAATAGTCTTCCAACTCTCATTCGGGTCTTGGCTCCTGTCCATCCAGTTGGCCGGCGTCGTGTCCACGAACAAAAGGCCGTATATAAAAGAAATTAACTGCGCTCTTGCATATCAGAGGAAAAAAGCCTCTGCCCCCCGATGCTTGCAGGATTATAAATCCTTTTGCTCTACTTATATGCACATTTCAGTAACGCTGCACTTTGTGGAAAATGAATCTCAGAAAGTGGACGAACGAGGGGTCTTTTGTCACTGGAATTCTCAAATTATATACTGTTCTCTGTCTCGCTGAGGGACAAAATAGTCAATAAAGTTATTTGTATCCAAATAAAGAGCATTTTTGGAGATATGGACCACACATATCAGCCCTAATACTACCAGAATTCACCTTTTTTTACCTACAATTATAACCCAGGCTGCTAGAAACTTAGATTTCTACTAATTCCATATAGGAGAAGCTAGCTATTTCTATTATCCATGATGCCATCACTCTTGTTTTCCAACACAAAAGCTTGGTGTCAAGGCAGTGAGTGTGCATCCACTGTGTCAACCAACATATTTGACTTTGGCTACTCCTAAATGTGTTATCCTGGCAGTTCCCCGGTATCCTTGATTTTGCTGCAGGGGAACTACTTGGCTGCTATCTCCTGGCATAGTCTTGGTCTGGTTGATAGCTGACCCACAGGGGTTAGGGACAGGGTCAGGCAAAAACATAGAGACAGGCTGAGGTCAGAGCAAGCAGAATACCAGCTATACGGTAAACTGTCAATATGGAGGCAACGGTCATGTTAGGCAACGATGGGTCGAGATCCAGGAAACAGGCAGAGGTCAGCACACGGGCTGACAAACATTTAGCACACCTTTGCAAGGACTAGCGAATTTTGACCCTTATTGCTTAGGAACCTTAGGGAAAGGTGCCTTAAGTACTCTAGTGTTGTCAACCATTGGCTGGTGAAGATTAGGGTGCTGGTGCGCCCCACAGGCAGAGGAGTAGAGACAGAGCAGGCCTGGCCCACCAGGCAGAAGGAGACGGCGGGAGGTGGGCCATCGTTGTAGCACTTGGTTGCCTTATTAGCTGTGAAGGTTGTGGCCTATGAGAGAGATGAGAGGATTGACTGCAAAGCACATACGAGAAAGGAAGGAGGAGAAACCTCTAGGTGACCGGGCGGCAGAACCATTTGGCCCATGGAAGCTAACATGGCTGTCACTGGTAGCTGTCAGACCACTTTCTGTCCCATAAACTAAAGACTGGAATATCACTTGAAGCAAAGAATGTTCTGAGAAGACGCATATAGTAGAAACCAACCACTCCATTGCAAGGTGGATTCCTTGTTAAAAAAAGAAAACCAGAATGACCGAAGGCAGGCAACATAGCCACACAAACCCGTTAAGTTGTTGCTGGCAGCTAATCAAAGCACAAAAGGATAGGAAAGGTATCCGTTACTGTATTTCTTACATGCTGTATTAAGCCATTGTATTTTATCCTTTTATCTCTGCTCCACAATCTCGCCCCGAACTGCCTTAGGATGTTCTCATATTTCAAAAGCACTCGCAGCCCCTTCACTTCTCTGCTTTCTGACTCGATTCCTATGAATAACACCCGCTCTTCCCTTATTGTTTTTAGAACTTTTACCTTCTTTTTTCCCCTCTACATTTTTCTAGAACACCTCCATAAGCTAAAAAAGAGAAAGTGACAACCAGCACTGGAGCCAAACTGTTAAGCTTGTCGTATACACAGGAGATAAAAGTCTGGCAAAACGTTTTTTTTTTTTTTACTATTTTGGAAGATCATTATTTTTAAAAGTGATGTGAATGATCCTTTGTGATAGCCGATGGTAGACTTCAGTCTGATGAAAATGTTATCTGCCAGGTTGGAAACGTTATTCCATCCTCAGGTGAAACTAGGTGTGTGTGGAAATATCGGGCAGTCATTAATTGATTGACTGCATTCTGACTGATCACAATCTTACAGAGGTGGTGAGCTTTAATAATATAAGGCTATAGCCAGTAACGTGGTCCACATCACTCTCCACACACGTAGGCCTCCTAACTGGTGTCTTTGTGTGTAGAATGTGACAAATACCACAATACTTGTTGTTTATGGACTCTATGTGTGTAGAGTGTTGATGTAGGCCAACAAATTGGTCTTTTATTGTCCACGTCTCACTGTGCACCCGGAAACACCCTCTGAAGAACCAGTATGGTGGTCTATGTCACACTATACACATGTGGACTACACAGAACTAGTATGGTGGTCTATGCTGCACTCTACTTATATGGACTATACAGAACCAGTATGGTGGTCTATGTTGCACTCTACTCATATAGACTATAAGGAACCAGTATGGTGGTCTAGGTCTTACTCTACACATATAGACTATACAGAACCAGTATGGTGGTCTAGGTCATACTCTACACATATACACATGTAGACTATAAAGAACCAGTATGGTGGTCTATGTCACACTCAACACATGTAGACTATAAAGAACCAGTATGGTGGTCTATGTCTTACTCTACACATATAGACTATACAGAACCAGTATGGTGGTCTAGGTCATACTCTACACATATACACATGTAGACTATAAAGAACCAGTATGGTGGCCTATGTCACACTCTACACATGTAGACTATAAAGAACCAGTATGGTGGTCTATGTCACACTCTACACATGTAGACTATAAAGAACCAGTATGGTGGTCTATGTCACACTCTTACACATGTAGACTATAAAGAACCAGTATGGTGGTCTAATGTCACACTCTACACATGTAGACTATAAAGAACCAGTATGGTGGTCTATGTCACACTCTACACATGTAGACTATAAAGAACCAGTATGGTAGGTCTATGTCACACTCTACACATGTAGACTATAAAGAACCAGTATGGTGGTCTATGTCACACTCTACACATGTAGACTATAAAGAACCAGTATGGTGGTCTATGTCTACACTCTACACATATAGACTATACAGAACCAGTATGGTGGTCTATGCTCTACACTATACACATGTAGACTATAAAGAACCAGTATGGTGGCCTATGTCACACTCTACACATGTAGACTATAAAGAACCAGCATGGTGGTCTATGTCACACTCTACACATGTAGACTATAAAGAACCAGTATGGTGGTCTATGTCACACTCTACACATGTAGACTATAAAGAACCAGTATGGTGGTCTATGTCACACTCTTCACATGTAGACTATAAAGAACCAGTATGGTGGTCTATGTCACACTCTACACATGTAGACTATAAAGAACCAGTATGGTGGTCTATGTCACACTCTACACATGTAGACTATAAAGAACCAGTATGGTAGTCTATGTCACACTCTACACATGTAGACTATAAAGAACCAGTATGGTGGTCTATGTCACACTCTACACATGTAGACTATAAAGAACCAGTATGGTGGTCTATGTCTTACTCTACACATATAGACTATACAGAACCAGTATGGTGGTCTAGGTCATGCTCTACACATATACACATGTAGACTATAAAGAACCAGTATGGTGGCCTATGTCACACTCTACACATGTAGACTATAAAGAACCAGTATGGTGGTCTATGTCACACTCTACACATGTAGACTATAAAGAACCAGTATGGTGGTCTATGTCACACTCTTCACATGTAGACTATAAAGAACCAGTATGGTGGTCTATGTCACACTCTACACATGTAGACTATAAAGAACCAGTATGGTGGTCTATGTCACACTCTACACATGTAGACTATAAAGAACCAGTATGGTAGTCTATGTCACACTCTACACATGTAGACTATAAAGAACCAGTATGGTGGTCTATGTCACACTCTACACATGTAGACTATAAAGAACCAGTATGGTGGTCTATGTCACACTCTACACATATAGACTATACAGAACCAGTATGGTGTGTCACATGCTGAGTCATAGTTTACAGACCTAGATTGAGCCAAGCATGTCTCAGAGATAGACTACCAGGTGAGAGAAGGAGTCAGCGAACCATCGGTGACAGCGAGATTAGCCCCATGAGCTCTAAGATGGTTGACTGAGGTAGCTATCAGTTCTGGAGCTTTTTTAAGGTCACTGAATCTACCAGCATTAATGTATCCCATATAGCCATGACTAGTTTTCCCTTCCATGTGTCCCGGAGAGCTTGGTGACATCCCCCTTAGCAGCAATAACAGCTGTCACCCAATCTTCTCCAAACCAAATGAACTGGTTTAAAGGGACATTTTACTTGACCAGTCCAGCACCTAAATTTACTGGGCATTCTAACTTTCCGGTAGAAGACATCATTACTGGAGAATTCCAGTCTCTGCAGGTAGCCAACGGGTTACACTCGACGAGTGATAGGAAGGGCTGGCTGGGCCGTGCAGAAAGTGGTTCTCATTACAACTGGCATAGTTAATAATCATAATTTCGGAATAAAAAGCTGTCGTGCCATCTGCTCTGTGGATGTAGGTTTTATGTTCCTCCACACTCCCAGGCTTTACGAGGTCTTCCGGACCACAAGTGTTCACGACTGTTTGCCATGTAGTACTCTGGTTTTATATGTTTAGGGAAGTGAGGTGACAAAATAGAGGCTCCCTAGACACTGGCACGGCTTTATCCCCTGACCATTCGTTTGCTGCCAACCTCCGACTATCAACGCTGCTGGCTCCTGCTGCAGCTAGGTTCTGCTTCCATGGAAGGGGGCAAATCCTTTGCCAATGTCCCTGCTTAAGTCTTGAGCATCATCCAAGGAAATGCCTCATAGTCAGCACAGCCATCTGTGCCACCTCGTGAGACTAGAGTGGTGTTCATAGGCAGTCATGGCACGTTGTGTGCCGAGAAAATCATATTTGTTGAGGGACCGAGCTGTATCTGTGCTTGGCACGTGTCTTTGGTGGCAGTGTTACAGTGCCAGGGAGCCATCATTGGAAAACACAAGCAGGGCAGTAAAGAGTTTAAGATGCACCCCAAAGTGTCCCCTAAAAAACTCATCACACAGATTTCCACAGTATGAATCCACAATACCTATACTTCTCATGATTAAGAGTTATGTTCCAGTCACATCCAGAGCTGCACTCAAAACTCTACTAGCTGCCCTTGGAAACAGCCTACACTTCGCTGCTGAGCGCTACCTGTTCATGCGCTAGGAGCAGGATTGTAAATACAGCTCTGGGTGAGACAGAAGCATAAGTCATTATCATAATAACGTAAATTAACTAAATGTTCTGTGCTTGGTTGGCACACATGAAGCTACTGGAAAGATGGATGCAATTATAAAATTAGTATAGCCACTGAGATATTCAATAAAATGTATCTGTATAGCTCCACCTGCTGTTTGTACCTTTAACATATTTCTCTGTCCACCTCGCTGAGGTGGACGCAAACTCTCAGTTACATCCTTCAACTACATGACTGGTATAGGAAGAGAGTTGCAACAGAAAAGACACACACTCTGAGCTGTGATAGGGAGAGAGTTGGGCAGAACGGACACGCGCCCTGAGCTGCGATAGGGAGAGAGTTGGGCAGAAAGGACACGCGCCCTGAGCTGCACTAGGGAGAGAACTGCAGCAGAAAGGACACGCACCCTGAGCTGTGATAGGGAGAGAGTTGGGCAGAACGGACACGCGCCCTGAGCTGCGATAGGGAGAGAACTGCAGCAGAAAGGACACGCGCCCTGAGCTGCGATAGGGAGAGAACTGCAGAAGAAAGGACACGCGCCCTGAGCTGCAATAGGGAGAGAACTGCAGCAGAAAGGACACGTGCCCTGAGCTGCAATAAGGAGAGAACTGCAGCAGAAAGGACACGCGCCCTGAGCTGTGATAGGGAGAGAACTGCAGCAGAAAGGACACGCACCCTGAGCTGCAATAGGGAGAGAACTGCAGCAGAAAGGACACGTGCCCTGAGCTGCAATAAGGAAAGAACAGCAGCAGAAAGGACACGCGCCCTGAGCTGCGATAGGGAGAGAACTGCAGCAGAAAGGACACGCGCCCTGAGCTGCGATAGGGAGAGAACTGCAGCAGAAAGGACACGTGCCCTGAGCTGCAATAGGGAGAGAACAGCAGCAGAAAGGACACGCGCCCTGAGCTGCGATAGGGAGAGAACTGCAGCAGAAAGGACACGCGCCCTGAGCTGCAATAAGGAGGGAACTGCAGCAGAAAGGATATCCCCCCTGCAATTTGATATGCAGCTGGTAGTACACATTACCTGAGCTGCCAGCCTGAAATAAATCCGCTAGAGAAATTAGAGCAATGAATGGAGAGATCTCTGGACCCATGTGAGGTACAGGACTAGTTCTAGCCTTGTTAGAAGGAGGTTGTCGTGTACTATATGATGTCAGTGGCCAGGGCCATGCTGACTGGGTGAAAAACCAGTGTTACAGAACCATGCTCCCCTTCATTTTCAAGAGGGGTGGGATACCAGAGGTCGGACCTAAAGTAATCGCTTGATAAGGTGGGAATACCCCTTTAAATATGCACCCTGTATAACAATAACAAAACATAGAGGGAATCCAGTGGAGAGCGAGAAATGCAATAACGGGGGTGGACATATTGGATTAGGTAGACAGGCCAAATTGTGTTTGTTTTCTGAGCCTCATCGATGATCTGATTACCACATGGCAAGAAATCACAGGTCAACATCGAGGTCCTGAAATGTGAACCCCTCCCGTCCCATGAGCAGCTCCAAATGTCCCTGGAGACCTGAACTGAGCTATAGCCACGGGATGAACATGCCGCACGTTGCAAATACAAAACCAGTGGATGAAGTTATGGGGGGATATTTTGGAAAACCACCGGCGGTATAAATGCTTTGATTACAGACTGGTCTAAAACTTTATCTGTACTCAATATTCTCTACAAGCTGACTAATGAAGTATAGGAATGTTGGCCTTGTTTCATGACTTCCATTATATTATTTGCCTTTATGGAAACTGCCTGGCATTGGTAGCTCCAGTTTATAACCTACTAATGTCCCCCAATGTAAAATAAATGTATTGAGAGGTATTACCCATAATTCACCTTGTCCTGTAGAAAAGTCCGGTCTGCCAAGATGATGCCACCAAATACTCATTCACGTAAAGGGGATGTAGATATTGATATTCACAGATATCCCTCAGTGGGAGTCCTGCACCCGGAACCTCCAGCTGTTTTCGGCAGCCAGCGGACGAAGCTGGAAGAAGAAGACGCCATCTGTATTCTGAGTCCGAGTATTCTGTATTTTCATCACGTGTATCCTTGTTCATGTCAGCCTTGGCGGGAGCTGCCTGGCATTGGCTGCTGCACTCCAGTTTCTCACCTATATCCTCCTTAAGCCAAACTAAATAAAGTATATATAATGTACATGGCGCCGATGTCTAGCAGTAAGGGTTAACCAGACCCTGGTCATGTCTATTTCCCACCCTGGTGCCCGCTCCTAGAGGTGTCAGAAATTCTATTCATTTCATTTTCTTCAATCGCTGTTTTTGTTTTGTCCTTTTTTCCCCTCTTTTATGGTGTTTTCAAAGATCCCTCGAGGCCGGGGATAACCATTTTAGCTTTAATGAATAGAAACAGCTTGGGAAAAAAAATAACTAAAAAAAAATAATCATTTTTTTTGTGCCACGTACAAATGGAACATATTAAAGTTTGTTCCCTCTCTACGGCGATTTGAAATTCATTTTCGCACAAGTCTATTACACGGACGTCTCTTTTATTCTACATGTAAGTACAGAGATTGCTGGGACAGAAAAAAAACATAATGAGAGAAATCTTCTAAGCAGGGTTGTCCGGGCCGTTAACTGCTGGCGAGCCGCACGTTGGAGATGACTTCTCCTCTATTGCTTGTTGCGGGGGGTCTCATTTGCCTCAGATTTAATTGTGATGGGTCTTTTAAGGAAATGGTTATTTAGTAACGTTTGTGTAAAATTTGGTTACAAATAAAAACATTTTCAGTGTAAATATTTTTGTAAACAGACAACTAGGTGAATAAAGTAGTCACCGGGCAGAAATCTGTCCACGATGTTCACTTGAAATTAAGCTTGGTCAGATGACTGAAAATCCCAATTTCTAAACATTTATGTAAAGAAGAAGGTAAAAAGGTTCAGGGAGGGTTTATTTTATTTTTTTCTATGGAGATGTCCTTTAAAGCCTCATTCACTCAAACCAGGTGCGGCTCTAAACACAGAACACACACAGAAACCGTATGTCTGTGGAGGCTCCGATCCTGGTTTTGGCTCACAATCACTGATGAAAATCACTGACCGAACACTGACTGTGTGAACGAAGCTTAAGACAAAACATTATGATTTAGAGATACGTGGTAAATCTTGGTTTCAGCACAGCTATGTGGCGCTTTTTCTATAGGGGTCAGGTGCGATTTTGAGAGTCAAATTGTAATCTACAGCCAGGGAAGAAGAAGAAATGGCGTTGATGGTGGTGGCCTATCCGCTATGCCATACTCTCTGGCCTCCTGCGCTACCCATACAGTCCTCCTGATTGGACGTTTCATCGCTGGCCCTTGTACTGTAGACTTTGTCGCCTTCTGACGCGGTATTGATTCACGTCCCGATATCCCTCTGCTCGCCAGTGACAGGTGTTTGTGTAAGCAATAAGCACAGCGCTCGCACCAGTTCTCTGTGGACACCAGAGTCAGAGTTCACTAATTAATACCTAATGAACGATCCCATCAATGAGGCATTTATATATTTGTGCCCCTCTGCCCTGTGCACACTGGACACGCACAACACAGAGCTCATCAAAGGGACAGAAAACTTTACCAGGAGGACCGCGGAGCCGCCATCCACCTGCTCCTGAGGAGAACGCCCTTCCTGGGCATCAACATCTGCATAGAAATAATGGCAGACACCTCCAAATTTGGGTAAATGCATTTAGTGGTAGAGTTAGATGGCTTATTGATCTGTACTGAGCGAACTAATTATTTATCTTGTATCTATCTATCTCATATCTATCTATCATCTATCTCATATCTATCTATCTATCTATCTATCTATCTATCTATCTATCTATCTATCTCATATCTATCTATCTCCTATCTATCTCATATCTATCTATCTATCTATCTCATATCTATCTATCTATCTATCTATCTATCTATCTATCTCATATCTATCTATCTCATATCTATCTATCTATCTCATATCTATCTCATATCTATCTATCTCCTATCTATCTATCTCCTATCTATCTATCTCCTATCTATCTATCTCATATCTATCTATCTATCTATCTATCTATCTCATATCTATCTATCTATCTATCTCCTATCTATCTATCTATCTATCTCCTATCTATCTATCTATCTATCTCATATCTATCTATCTATCTATCTATCTATCTAATATCTATCTAATATCTATCTATCTATCTATCTATCTCATATCTATCTCATATCTATCTATCTCATATCTATCTATCTCCTATCTATAATCTATCTATCTACCTAGCTCATATCTATCTATCTACAGTCAGGTCCATAAATATTGGGACATGGACACAATTCTACCATTTTTGGCGCTATACACCACCACAATGGATTTGAAATGAAACAAACAAGATGTGCTTTACCTGCAGACTGTCAGCTTTACTTTGAGGGTATTTATATCCAAATCAGGTGAACGGTGCAGGAATTACAGCAGTTTGCATATGTGCCTCCCACTTGTTAAGGAACCAAAAGTAATGGGACAATTGTCTTCTCAGCCGTTCCATGGCCGGTGTGTGTTATTCCCTCATTATCCCAATTACAATGAGCAGATAAAAGGTCCAGAGTTCATTTCCAGTCTGATATCTGCATTTGGAATCTGTTGCTGTCAACTCTCAAGATGAGATCCATAGAGCTGTCACCATCAGTGAAGCAAGCCATCATTAGGCTGAAAAAAACCATCAGAGAGACAGCAAAAACATTAGGCGCAGCCAAAACAACTGTTTGCAACATTCTTAAAAAGAAGGAACGCACCGGTGAGCTCAGCAACACTAAAAGACCAGGAAGACCACAGGAAACAACTGTGGTGGATGACCGAATTCTTTCCCTGGTGAAGAAAACACCCTTCACAACAGTTGGCCAGGTGAAGAACACTCTCCAGGAGGTAGGTGTATGTGTGTCAAAGTCAACAATCAGAGAAAGACTTCACCAGAGTGAATACAGAGGGTTCACCACAAGATGTAAACCATTAGTGAGCCTCAAAAACAGGAAGGCCAGATTAGAGTTTGCCAAACTGACATCTAAAAAAGCCTTCACAGTTCTGGAACAACATCCTATGGACAGATGAGACCAAGATCAACTTGTACCAGAGTGATGGGAAGAGAAGAGTATGGAGAAGGAAAGGAACTGCTCATGATCCTAAGCATACCACCTCATCAGTGAAGCATGGTGGTGGTAGTGTCATGGCGTGGGCATGTATGGCTGCCAATGGAACGGGTTCTCTTGTATTTATTGATGATGTGACTGCTGACAAAAGCAGCAGGATGAATTCTGAAGTGTTCTGGGCAATATTATCTGCTCATATTCAGCCAAATGCTTCAGAACTCATTGGACGGCGCTTCACAGTGCAGATGGACAATGACCCAGAGCATACTGCAAAAGCAACCAAAGAGTTTAAGGGAAAGAAGTGGAATGTTGTGCAATGGCCGAGTCAATCACCGGACCTGAATCCGATTGAGCATTTCACTTTCTGAAGACAAAACTGAAGGGAAAATGCCCCAAGAACAAGCAGGAACTGAAGACAGTTGCAGTAGAGGCCGGGCAGAGCATCACCAGGGATGAAACCCAGCGTCTGGTGAAAATCTATGCGTTCCAGACTTCAGGCTGTAATTTGACTGCAAAGGATTTGCAACCAAGTATTACAAAGTGAAAGTTTTCATTTATGATTATTATTCTGTCCCATTACTTTTGGTCCCTTAACAAGTGGGAGGCACATATGCAAACTGCTGTAATTCCTGCACCGTTCACCTGATTGGATGTAAATACCTCAAATTAAAGCTGACAGTCTGCAGGTAAAGCACATCTTGTTTGTTTCATTTCAGATCCATTGTGGTGGTGTATAGAGCCAAAAATGTTAGAATTATGCTGATGTCCCAATATTTATGGACCTGACTGTATCTATCTATCTATCTCATCGTCTATCTACCTCCCCCTTCCTTACATAAATGATTGTCTTTGTACAAGATCTGCTCCTTTCTTCCCCTCCGTTACTTCCAAGCCGTATAGATTTCCGGTAACTTTGTCAATCCCTTCTACCTAGGAACACTAATTGGAACATTTAATCGTTATAATTAATCCCAGTTAAAAGATTGCAGTAAACGCGGGCTGACTTTTTGAAGCGATTAAGAATGGAGGTCAGGTCAGTTCTATCCGTTTGACGACGGGGCCTGCTCCAAAATCAATATGTTTCCTTCCCTCGCTCATTGTGTGCAAGAGCTCGGCGAAAAAACGACATTAAATGTTAATTCCCCCAAAAGTATAAAAATAAGGATAACAAAGATAGGAGGATTAAATAATTAAGCAACTTTTAATTTGCCTGCAATATGGTGTTATGAAATATTTAGGGGCATGCGATGTAGGATGCGTGTTAGCAGCTGTCACTTGCAAGGATAATTTTCTCTCATTTTTTTCTTTTATAGTTTAAAAAAAGTGCCTAGAAAAAGAGGAAGATGTTTCTGAAAACTGTCTCCTCGAGTTAACTGCGCTGTTCACACCAGAAGTTATAAAGAATTGACATTTTTGTTTTCTTAAAGGGAACCTGTCATCAGAGCTATTTACATGATCCTACTGTTCATGCGCCCATCATTCAGAAACTGGTTTTGTTCAGTTTTGAAAGTTTTGCCTTTATTTTAAAGATTATCTTTGTAACTGTACCTGACGTCATCAACTGGTAGCTCCGGGAGTCACTGGGGCGTTCCACTGGATGAGTCATCCCCCGCTATCCCACCCATCTCCTTCAAACAGACCTCCCCCTTGGCTTTCTTACGTCAGTGCCTGGCCGTGCGAAAACTCATACAGGTGCAGAAAATCATAGAGGGGGACAACGTCATGACTCATCTTATCCAGCGCATAAGCTCCATTAGCTACCAGATGATGCCATCGGGTAAGCGTTCAATTTTTTTTTTTTACATAAACGCACCACTTTTAACGTTGAACAAAACCAGCTTCTGATTGATGAGCGCATGAACAGTAGGAACTTAGCTCTATCGGTCAATCCTGATGATAGGTTCCCTTTAAAGGGCAACTCCACCCAAATCCACAACACTAGAATAACACTGAATTAGTCTTTCACCTTAGAGTTACATGGAATTTACTATAGTCCTCGAGTCCTCCTCTTCTCTCGGTGAGAGAAGCTATGTGACAACCGTGTGACCGCTATGACAGTTATCTAGCTTTCCAGATATTCTAAAGGGAAGCCGTCAGCAGTTTCGACCTCTCAGTGCTATATAGGTGACAGCCAGAGCAGTATAAGCAGACTTGGTGTGATAACCATGGCCAAGGGCCAAGGAGGCGGTCTCTTTATATTTAGTGCTCTTCCCCAGCCCCTCCCCTTTGCTCTGAGTGACAGCTGTAGCTTCCAGTCAAAAGCCTAGAGCTATCACTCAGTAGAGAAGTGCAGACCGCCTCCATGACACTTGAAAAATTTGAATTTTCGGCCATGCAACCTACACGACCAACTCCCCGGCTATGCTTAGAAGCTCCCCCCAACACCTGTATAGTGCTGACAGACTCCTTAAAGAGATCTGAGCAACTGGGTGACTACTCTGATGAAAACCGTCATGGTGGCCACGCGGGTCTACCACATATAGATGCAGGACACCTAACAGAAGAGGACGACTCAAGGACTTTTCAGGTGGGAATGCTCTGTGATGTCAATGCTGGTGTTTATGAGGGGCATTTATATAAGTGTTAATGTCGCAACACCTTGTGCCTACGAGAGTCGGGATAGCGGTATTAAATGTTAGCCTATCATATGCCCGTTCCCCCTCGTTGTCTTTGAAGTCTCATGTAGATGGCTCCGCTCTGCTCGCTGCCGTGTTCTTCTTTGTTCCGTGACCTATTGAAATAGAAAAAGCCGCCTGCTTGGCAGAGGAAGATAAGGGAGGAGAGCCCATGGTTTAAGAACACCAAGCGGGGGAAATCAATTTCAGTATTTATGAGTGCAAGTCTACCAGGCAGAAGAGCGGTCCTACCCTGACCCGCCGTCACCCCGCGCTCTTCTGCCTGCTGCGCCAGGGTGCTGCTGGTAAAGCTGCAAATGCATTTAGAAACGGTGGCGCAGAGAACCTTTGATACTCTGGATGTAACATCGACGTCTGTGTGTTTTAGCTCTTCCTCTCTCGGAGCACAAGGTTAAAGCGTTAAAATAATTTTTGCGGTTAACAATCAAGAAAGGTGATCACCTCGGCCTCCTATTACTGCCCCCGCTGTCTGCCTGTGACGGGGAGCGCAGCACTGGAGGATTAAATCTGCATGATAACATTTTAAGTGTGTGGTCTGTGATTGTGTTCGTTTTTATCCTTCATAATGAGCTGATGATGCATAGTACTAACATACCGAGCACAGCCAGGGCACACAAAATAGTATAGTCTTATAAATAGGCGGCCATATTATAGTAGTTATATTTTTGTACATAGGAGTAGTATTATAGTAGTTATATTCTTGTACATAGGAGCAGTATTATAGTAGTTATATTCGTTGTACATAGGAGCGGTATTATAGTAGTTATATTCTTGTACATAGGAGCAGTATTATAGTAGTTATATTCTTGTACATAGGAGCAGTATTATAGTAGTTATATTCTTGTACATAGGAGCAGTATTATAGTAGTTATATTCTTGTACATAGGAGCAGTATTATAGTAGTTATATTCTTGTACATAGGAGCGTATTATAGTAGTTATATTCTTGTACATAGGAGCAGTATTATAGTAGTTATATTCTTGTACATAGGAGCAGTATTATAGTAGTTATATTCTTGTACATAGGAGGCAGTATTATAGTAGTTATATTCTTGTACATAGGAGGCAGTATTATAGTAGTTATATTCTTGTACATAGGAGCAGTATTATAGTAGTTATATTCTTGTACATAGGAGGCAGTAATATAGTAGTTATATTCTTGTACATAGGAGTAGTATTATAGTAGTTATATTCTTGTACATAGGAACAGTATTATAGTAGTGATATTCTTGTACAAAGGAGGCAGTATTATAGTAGTTATATTCTTGTACATAGGAGCAGTATTATAGTAGTTATATTCTTGTACATAGGAGCAGTATTATAGTAGTTATATTCTTGTACATAGGAGCAGTATTATAGTAGTTATATTCTTGTACATAGGAGCAGTATTATAGTAGTTATATTCTTGTACATAGGAGGCAGTATTATAGTAGTTATATTCTTGTCCATAGGAGCAGTATTATAGTAGTTATATTCTTGTACATAGGAGCAGTATTATAGTAGTTATATTCTTGTACATAGGAAGGCAGTATTATAGTAGTTATATTCTTGTACATAGGAGCAGTATTATAGTAGTTATATTCTTGTACATAGGAGGCAGTATTATAGCAGTTATATTCTTGTACATAGGAGGCAGTATTATAGTAGTTATATTCCTTGTACATAGGAGCAGTATTATAGTAGTTATATTCTTGTACATAGGAGCAGTATTATAGTAGTTATATTCTTGTACATAGGAGGCAGTATTATAGTAGTTATATTCTTGTACATAGGAGCAGTATTATAGTAGTTATATTCTTGTACATAGGAGGCAGTATTATAGTAGTTATATTCTTGTACATAGGAGCAGTATTATAGTAGTTATATTCTTGTACATAGGAGCAGTATTATAGTAGTTATATTCTTGTACATAGGAGGCAGTATTATAGTAGTTATATTCTTGTACATAGGAGGCAGTATTATAGTAGTTATATTCTTGTACATAGGAGCAGTATTATAGTAGTTATATTCTTGTACATAGGAGCAGTATTATAGTAGTTATATTCTTGTACATAGGAGCAGTATTATAGTAGTTATATTCTTGTACATAGGAGCAGTATTATAGTAGTTATATTCTTGTACATAGGAGCGTAGTATAGTAGTTATATTCTTGTACATAGGAGTAGTATTATAGTAGTTATATTCCTGTACATATGAGGCAGTATTATAGTAGTTATATTCTTGTACATAGGAGGCAGTATTATAGGAGTTATATTCTTGTACATAGGAGGCAGTATTATAGTAGTTATATTCTTGTACATAGGAGCAGTATTATAGTAGTTATATTCTTGTACATAGGAGGCAGTATTATAGTAGATATATTCTTGTACATAGGAGGCAGTATTATAGTAGTTATATTCTTGTACATAGGAGGCAGTATTATAGTAGTTATATTCCTGTACATAGGAGGCAGTATTATAGTAGTTATATTCTTGTACATAGGAGCAGTATTATAGTAGTTATATTCTTGTACATAGGCGCAGTATTATAGTAGTTATATTCTTGTACATAGGAGGCAGTAATATAGTAGTTATATTCTTGTACATAGGAGCAGTAATGCGGTGATGTCGCGTGATGTTGCGTGATGCGGTCGCTCTTTCACAGCATGATATCATTATCAGTTACACTACATGTACAATAAGTAATATCACATCTGATCCACACATTATAAGGGTCGCCTCCATCTGCTCCACGTGCACCTATTGGATAATGAATGTATTGAATATGCTGTGGATGTTTAATTGCACCGGTGCCACATCGGCATTGTTATGGCATCACCCATAATGCACATTGCGGCTTTGGTGGAAGCTCTATGCAGAAATTCTGTGTGATTTCCACCTTTTTCTTTGTGCTGCGTTGTAAAAGCTTTGAGAACCTTTACAATCCTTTTTGAAATGTCAGTGTGACTTCACCGCGGCTCTCAAGTCAGACTGATAGGTAGATAAAGCGACAGGCCCCAGATACGCTCGTTTCCCAGCTCCACCGTATGGTAATTGGCTTCTGACTGCTGGAGAAGGAGCTGAAATAATCAAAGTCTTCCAATAACTATTCAGCGGTAACAATGGCGCACAGTATCCCTTCTTATCGGGTTAACCCCCTCATTGCCCATAGTACTGCTGTATAGAAGTGTAGCCATGTAGGTTCTCTTAAAAATGTCTCTAAAAAGCTGGTAAACCTAACAAGTAAAATGGCATAATATTTTTTTTTTTAGCTTTGTTTGACTAGTGTAGTCTGGCTGTGTAGTCTGGACCGCCCTCCTTGGCAGTTCTGATGTATAGTAGCATGTGTTCAGATCAGAGAATTAACATCTAAGGCCTTAAATGGGCTGTGAGAGGTCAGAGTATTTTCCAGAAACTGCACCACTCCTGTCTATGGGCTGTGTCTGGTATTACAACTTGCCCCTTTTCACAGACTCAGCGCCCCGCTAAGCCGCTTCCAATGCATCACAATGAGCCAGCCAGAATCCTACTCTGTACTGATGAGGGACAGGGACACCCAAAATCTTGCCTGGCTATAATTTTTTTGTTAAATCCCAAGGCTTGTTGGAAAGTCAGATCTTGACTTATAGGGAGCCTCTTCCAGTGCATGGCGCCGGCAAATAAGTTCTCTTTCTTAGGAGATACTTTTTTGCATATTCCTTTCCTATGGAGCATTGCCAGAATCCTACTCTGTACTGACGAAGGACAGTTATCCCCGAAATCTGGCCTGGCTATATTTTTTGGTCAAATCCCAAGGCTTGTTGGAAAGTCAGATCTTGACTTATAGGGAGCCTCTTCCAGTGCATGGCGCCGGCGAGTAAGTTCTCTTTCTTAGGAGATACTTCTTTGCATATTCCTTTCCTATGGAGCATTGCCAGAATCCTACTCTGTACTGACGAGGGACAGTTATCCCCGAAATCTGGCCTGGCTATATTTTTTGGTCAAATCCCAAGGCTTGTTGGAAAGTCAGATCTTGACTTATAGGGAGCCTCTTCCAGTGCATGGTGCCGGCGAGTAAGTTCTCTTTCTTAGGAGATACTTCTTTGCATATTCCTTTCCTATGGAGCATTGCCAGAATCCTACTCTGTACTGATGAGGGACAGTTATCCCTGAAATCTGGCCTGGCTATATTTTTTTGTCAAATCCCAAGGCTTGTTGGAAAGTCAGATCTTGACTTATACGGAGCCTCCTCCAGTGCATGGCGCCGGCGAGTAAGTTCTCTTTCTTGGAAGATACTTCTTTGCATATTCCTTTCCTGTGGAGCATTGCTATTAAGTCTCTATACCATGGAGTACTTGTAGTAGGGCTCCATACAGGACTAGTGTCTTCAGCACCTTGCCTAAGCCAAAGAATACCAGACAAAGCTCATGGACTAGATCCCGTTTCTAGTCTCATGCGTTGAATTTAAAGGGGTTGTCCAAGATATTTTTTAAAAAAGTAGCGATAGGCAGGGAACCTTATAAAATATTAGAATATGCTATACTCAGCTTTTAAAATTCCCTCTGCTCTGGTGCCGCCAGTCCGGTCCCCACTGTTTGGATGTGATATTGTCCTATATGTTTTCATGTGAAGGTTAGTCATACTCAGTACTCACCTTACCAGTTCTTCACCGATCCCTTTATGATCAGTCCCGGTTCCCCACTGGTCTCTATTTCCTGTTTCCTGTAAACACACAGGAAATGACCACCCAGCCATTCACTAGCCTAAGTAATGACCCGGTTCAGCCAATGATTGGCCGAGTAGTCATTACAGTTGTGTCGAGAGAGACTAGCGGGGAACTGGGAGTCATTGACATTTGAGTCGTGCAGGATCTGTAAGGTGACTTATTATTTTGCACCAATCTGCAAAATGATAGTTCCAAAATAAGAACACGTTAACCCCTTCAATAGCCTTAAGACCTCCGTATACATTGAGTGTAGTGTCAGCTGGACCAGCCAAGGTCGGTGAGTTCAGACGACGGTCTAATTTGTATGGTGAGATCACAAACCGGGGCAGGGAAGGATCAGGCAAACAAAAAATGTTTGCCTGATCCTTTTGTTCTCCCAGAAGATAAGCTGCCACCAAAAGTGTCTGGCAGTGGTTCCTCGGCGAATTGAATTTGTATGTGGGAGTCTGGAGAAGTAGTTGTCAGCTACTGACTGTATGGCCATCTCAAAGGAGATAACGGCCTGTCTCTTTTGCATCTTACGATCCAGTGAGTCCATGGAGGAGCAGCTGCGCACATCTTATTATATTTCCAATCCTCCTGATTTGTTTAAAGCACTTATTATCTTAATGAATGCAAGAGAAAAGGTAATTTACGGACAGTGCCTCGAGGATCCTGCCTCTATAGTGTTAATATAATAAGATTAGCATAAATAATAGAGCCGCCTCGCCGTGCACCGGAATCAATTGACTGCACGTAAGCAGTTCTTCACGAGATATATGCTTATGGCTCATAAAACTCGCAAAAATGGAAGTATGCAATGGAAAAAATAGATGAAAATCTGGATTTCTTGGTGTGAAAATTTTAGACACGACTCCGTAAAGCAAAGTATATAGAATACTATTACTATCAAAGACTCTGCGGGTTATAAGAGGAGCGGCTAATAGTTGTTACATTAAGGAATGTATGTAAAGGTTCTGCGAAGCCTTCCCAAAAAATCAATGGTTGTATACCTTTAAAAAGCCCCGCCCCCTTTTATGCTCCTCCCAAAGGTAGGAATGGATTTTAAAAAAATGTGGACCCGTCCTGCCCGATACTGGGGCAGGCTTGATATTCTGTGCAGAGCTGTCAGTCACCATGTCGTCCCTCCCACGCTTAGCGGTCTTTGACTGTGGAGCCAGACAGCAGTGTACTCCACGGTAGCCTTGGGCCTAAGCTTGGTAGAGCGCTGTCTCTGTGTGACCTCAAAATCAGTTCTAAATTTTCCCAATTACAGCGTTTTGTTGTATCGTGTAGCGGTAGCACCGTCCTCTTGTGATCCCGCCATGTGCTGGGTAATAGGACGGGGAGTCATTTGTACGGATATATTCATTAGGCGGGATGGCGAGGTTTATGCCGGTGATCTGTGTGCACCGTGCGTACTGTCCCTTTGATCTCACTACATTAAACCCCTCATATCATGGCTGCTTGTCACTCACCTTCCCCCCGCTTCCTCTGATGCTTCTGACATCTCTGCCTCCCTGAAATAACCTAATGGTTTCTCATCAAGCTGCTCGGCCCCGGAGCCTGGGCGACTCCTTTATTGGCGGTGACACCAATCTCACAACAAATTTAGCACCTCATTTCCCGAACGATCAAATATTCCACCTCGATTAACCAGCTGATGTGGGGACGGCAGATTTCCATTCCTAGGGAATAAAGGCAGCGGCCCTTCTGGAAGGCTCTGTGCACCAGGTCCGCTTCAGGAGACGGGACAAGCTGGGGATGGAAACAGAGAGTGCTAGCTCTCCGGACAAGATCCATTTCCTATGGTAATGTTTTTTTGTGTTTTTTGTGTTGTGTCTCAGACATGTGCTCAGACAGGTTGTCAGATCCCTTACTTCATAGTATATAGAATGTGAGACTATCATCAAAGAAAGGACAGGGTAAGGCCACATGCACACGACCGTTGTGTGTATTGCGGATCCGCAAACCACGGATGGCGTCTGTGTGCTTTCCAACATTTGCGGAACGGCACGGACAGCCATTGATATAACTGCCTATTCTTGTCCGCAAAACGGACAAGAATAGGACAGGTTATATTTTTTTTGCGGACCACGGAACGGAGTAACGAGTGCTGCCTGCATATTTTGCAGCCCGATTGAAGTGAATGGGTCCGCACCCAAGCCGCAAAAACTGCGGCTCTGATGCGGACCAAAACATTGGTCGTGTGCAAGGACAGGGCCAGATTCTGTGTTAGGTTGGCCGTGAACACTAGATAGTGTTCAACCAACAGCTTTCTCTCCTGACCGACACATGCATGCTTGGCCGAACAGAGAGAGACCAAAGAATTGGCCATACACAGTCAGAGAGTTAGATATATGGCCATCTTTGGGCCGTAGGGCCCTGCACTTATTATGTGTGGTCCCCTTTAAACCTCCCACTGACAGTGGTTTTATTGGGACATGGTATGGCACTGTTACATAAGCACTGTATGGTGGAATCATTTGGGTTCAATACATCGGTTTTATTTGGATCCTGTATGATGCGGTTATGTTAACACTATAGTGGTTTTATTTGGACACTGTGTTGGGCTATTATGTAACCACTTAGGGTAGAAATACATGGTGCTGACACTGGACGGTGGTATTATATAGGCACCATATGGCACTAACATATGGGAAGTATTTGTGCCGATATGATAGGTGCATATATTCTGCCCAGGGGCCTTTACAGATGTTGATCTGACCCTGTCTAATGGACTCTACTCTTTACCTGCAGGGGATGCAATAGAAGGAAGCACTCCGAGATGGGGAGCCATTTTGCCCATGTTTTGGTGTACTCATTCTCTTCTCGCCACCCCTGTGTGGGGCTGTGGGCTCTCCGGCTGATGTTCAATCATTCAGCTCCAAAATGGTTTACTAATGCTAATAATGACTGTATTCTTGGATCCACGAGCTGGCGCCCGGGGGTAAGAGAGCTGATTAATTATGAGTAGTAGTACGAGGGTGGCAGGCATATTAAGGAACTGTCTATGGGTAAAATAAAACAGACCAAACACAGAACATCCGGCCCTTAGGCTCCTGTATGAGTAACTAGAGCAAACACATATATGGAGCCCAAGTTAGGGCCAATGTACTGAGCCTTTTATGCTTCCAACTCCCGTTCGTGCAAACTTTTTTTTTGCACTGTGACAGTCACAATGCTGCGGAATATGGATGAAATCATCCCGCTACTTATCTGTGCCAAAAAATGGTCTACAAATATATGGTGGACATGTTGCCTCTGATAACTGTGATAAAACCTCAGTTTTCTTTAAAGAAAAAGAGTGGCAGATTTGGGATTTCTGGGGCTTCTGTTGCACTGCTAATCTCTGCCTCACTGCACCACTAAGCTCCACCTCCATCCCCCATTAAGCTCCACCTCCATCCCCATTAAGCTCCGCCTGCATCCGCCCACTAAGTCGATGATCGCAGCCTGGACACTTCTGCTACTGCTGTACAGTTGGGAAGGGTCCCCCTTCTTCCAGGAACCATTTAGTAATTTTTTTCAGCCAGCAGGGGGCCCCAGCCATTTGCTTGGTTAGCATGTGATTATAAGGGCCACCACCATCCGCTAAGGATTTATCAGGACACCAGGAATTAACCACAAGCCCCTGTGGTGTCAGCATTGAATTACGACCACAGTTATTACGGCACTATTCTATGGACACTATCTGGTGCTATTAATTGAGCACTGTATATCACTTTAAAGCTCTCACTTTATATTGGAAGGTCCATCATAGTTTTTCTCAAAGATGCCAGAAAAATGCAGCAATATTTTTTTCTGGCCATCATGGCGGAAACCTAGTGGACCTTATTCCATCTGGTACCGATCCAGCACCGAGGTCACTTTAGTTATTTGGCTCCTATGATGACAAAGAGCAACGGAATTCACTAACGTCTGTGAATAGATGTGAACAGATACATGGTATATATCTAGAGCGTTGATACACTTGCACTGTGTTGTGGTATTATTCAGGAACTTTACGGCACTATTACATGAGCACTATTTACAACACTGTTACATAAGCACTATTTACGGCACTGTTGCATGAGCACTATTAACGGCACTGTTAAAGGGCACTATTTACGGCACTGTTATTGGGCACTATTTACGGCACTGTTATTGGGCACTATTTACGGCACTGTTAAAGGGCACTATTTACGGCACTGTTATTGGGCACTATTTACGGCACTGTTATTGGGCACTATTCACGGCACTGTTATTGGGCACTATTCACGGCACTGTTATTGGGCACTATTTACAGCACTGTTACATAAGCACTATTTACGGCACTGTTGCATGAGCACTATTAATGGCACTGTTAAAGGGCACTATATAGCGCTGTTACTTGACAAGACGTGAGTATTATTTCAGAAATGAATGCTATATAGAACTAATCTGTGGGCACTGTGAGGTGACATTCTTTGAGCACTGTATGGCGGTATTATTTGGCACAGTTTGTGTTTCTATTCTTTGACTGTATTATAGCTGCTCAGATGTAATGACAGCGGACAATTTGGATGTAGGAGCCCCTCTGTATCTCACTCTCCTGACGGCTGATCCCGTCCACCAGGCTGCAGGTCTGAGTAGGCGTCCCTACGGCCTGTACTCCTGGAAGTTGCTGTCAGGGTCCCACGCACACATTACAGTTAACAATCTGCAATTATAACCTCATTTACACATGCCGGATAAAAGAAGCAAGAGAACTGGAGCGCACAATCCTCCCCGCTGCACCGCCGAGCGAGGAAGGAAACAAAATCTCCACTTGCTGCCTGGAGAAATAGGTAATAGAAATCAATCGAATATTTACTTTAAACAAACGGCCTGGGGCGAAAGGAATCATCGCAGCCAGCCGCAGACTCCCCAGCCGATCGTGGGATCGAATACCGTGCTGCCTGCTTAACTCCATCATGGCGGCTTGTAAACAGCACATCGCAAATGGACTGCAATTAATGACTTTGCCTTTTTAATTTGTACATTACGGTTTTCTCTATAAAAAAAAAAAACAAGGACAACGTGCTGCTGAGGCGGTGTATCTAAGCCTATCATGTGTGATACTGTCTGCTGCATTGGTGTGTCTTAGGCTGCTTTCACACTAGCGTTCGGGTTTCCGTTCGTGAGCTCCGTTTGAAGGAGCTCACGAGCGGACCCGAACGCAGCCGTCCAGCCCTGATGCAGTCTGAATGGAGGCGGATCCGCTCAGACTGCATCAGTCTGGCGGCGTTCAGCCTCCGCTCCGCTCGCCTCCGCACGGACAGGCGGACAGCTGAACGCTGCTTGCAGCGTTCGGGTGTCCGCCTGGCCGTGCGGAGGCGTGCGGATCCGTACGGATCCGTCCAGACTTTCAATGTAAGTCAATGGGGACGGATCCGTATGAAGATGCCACAATGTGGCTCAATCTTCAAGCGGATCCGTCCCCTATTGACTTTACATTGAAAGTCTGGACGGATCCGTACTAGGCTATTTTCACACTTAGCTGTTCTATGCTAAAAATAATGCAGACGGATCCGTACTGAACGGAGCCTCCGTCTGCATTATTATGGGCGGATCCGTTCAGAACGGATCCGCCCGAACGCTAGTGTGAAAGTAGCCTAAGCCTCATCATATGTCAAACCGCATGCAATATCTAAGTCTGTCATAGACATAGTGGCGTATCTAATCCTGTTATCCCTGATACTGTCTGCTGAGCTGTGTATCTAATCTTTCCTTGTGTGATACTCCCTGCTTAGTTAGTGTATCTAAACCTATCATGTGTGATACTTTTCACTGAGCAGACGTATCTAAACATGTCACTGTCTGCTAAGCTGGTTACCCTGCAGTCCACCCCCACCTAACAACAAGACACCTGACCGGCTGCACAGACACCCCCCCCCCCCCCATACTGGACAAGGAGTGCACATCCCAGCCAATGCCTAAGCCTTGATATTGCGGCTGGGCGAAGAAGGGGTACAGACAGACATATTTCATATTGCCCTTGCCATCGAAGAACAGGAATGGTGGGTGAGAACCAACATGGTGGCCATTACAGCTTCTCCAGGAAGTTGCACCGTATGTTCAGGAAAGCTGTGGGAGATATAAACACAGCCATCGTGACACAGTACCGGATCCATCATATGATGGACACTAGTGGTACCCAACAGGCCATCAATGGGTTCCTTCCTTTTGACTGAAAAAAATTATTCCTGTCAAAAACAAGATCTGAGGAGGCTTTGAAGCAAAGAGAAATTATCACGATCTGACAGAAGAAGACGCATGGGATGTCCCCAGATCGGTGGAGGGTTCATCTATTATCACCTCCGACCATCAGCTATACAGAAGACCTCATGATTGTTACATGGAACCAAGGTAATAAGGAGGTTGCAGCACTAACACAAGCCCCATGGCCTCTTCAAACAGCTGATCAGTGGGGTCCCAACTGTCAGACCTCGATCCTGAGTTTACGTCACCAACTTGGAAAACCCCTTTAATATTGCAAAAACAACCCAACATGCTTTCTCGGTGTTTCCCATCGGTGAGGCTTGCTGACAGTCTCCCTCAGTCTCTTTGTAGACCCGCAGTGATTTTGTCACACGTCAGATCTCGTGTCTTGTTTCTTTCCAACATTTGTCATTTATATTTTCAGTTTCCATTTTTTTTCACTAGCTTCTTTTGCTGAAGCTCTGATCTGTTTTGCTCGGCGTGTACATTTTTCACATGTCGCCATTAGCTGGATCAACATGGAGGTACCCCTGTGGCACTTACTGGGTTACGAACAGAAGGGAGAGGAAGAAAAAACAGAAAGAGAAAAGACGTCTCTATTTGGAATTTCAATCAGATTTGCTCATATTTTTGTGGCTTGCAGGGCTGATAACATGCAGGCAAAAAAAGAGAAAACAGCTTTTCTGAAATGCCAGCAAAATGAATATGTAAATTTTATTGTGAGCAATTAAGTGTGCGAGGGAAGTAGCAGGAATCTGACAGGAGAGGAAGAACACTTCTCTCGGAGATGTTTAGATGTTTTATTTTTCATTTCTTAAACGGCGCAGCGGAGACTATTCACGCTGCTGCAGCAATTACACTATGGAAAGAAGAGATGAAGAAAGAAAAAACATTTCTCATCACATCAACAGAACACAATCATAACAATCCGAGTAAGTCGACAGCATCGGCAATTCATTCATAGCTGCAGGGTTCAGCATTGTGTACGCCCTGATGTGGTAGAAAGGGAGAACGTTAACCCGCAACAACACTCCGGTTTCAGGGATTTCAATTAGGCCCATTGCTTCTTGGGTCTGTTTTGCATTAAAAGGGGAATTCCACCTTCATATCACCTGTGGGGTTCCCGATTGTAGATTCCGAAACTCAAGAGGTGACGGAACACCACGACTACAAGCACAGTTGAAGATTTTTCTGGATCACCAGTGGGGTTCCCGATTGTAGATTCCGAAACTCAAGAGGTGAGGGAACACCATGACTACAACCTTCCCAATCATGTATTCCCAAAGTTAAGAGAAGACGGAAAACCACGACTGCAAGCACAGTCTTATATTTCTCTGAATCATTGCATCAATATAATACAATCTACGTAAGTGGACAGTGTTTGCAATTCATTCAAAGCTGGCGGGATCGTCGTTGTGTACGCCCTGATGGAGCAGGGGAATTCCACTTGCAGATCACCTGTGGGGTTCCCGTTCATAGATTCCCTAAAACTCAAGGTGACGGAACACGACAACTGCATGCACAGTCAAAGATTTCTCTGGATCACCTGTGGGGTTCCTGATCGTAGATTCCCAAACTTAAGAAAAGACGGAAAACCACAACTGCAGGCACAGTGTAAGATTTCTCTGAATCACCTATGGGATTCCTGATTGTAGATTCCCAAACTCAAGAGGTGATGGAACGCCAAGACTGCAAGTACAGTCCAAGATTTCTCTAGGTCTCCAACACAGTTCTCATACTGCTTCTCCATTACAAAACCTTCCATACTGAGAGTAGGATCGGCCAGCATATAGCTGATCAGTCGCACATCACATCTTTCGTATGAATGATCTGACCATCAACAGGCCAGGCTAGGCGGCGTCTAGTTTTACAAACAACAGTCAAAAAACCCCAACATGAAAAGTCACTGTTTTGGCAGACAGTAGACCGTTGTTGGCCTTCGCCTATAATGTTAAAACTATAGTCAGACAAAATTGTCCAGTAAAAGATCCAAATGTTTATGGCCAGTTAAACCAGTGGAGTTTTAATGAAGTGGTAGAGCAAGTTATATTGAATATTTCTAAGTTTTGGACTAAACTTGAAGGTGTGTAGGGATTCTAGAGCTCCATAACCCTTTCAAGATGGAAATCTGCAAGTGCTTTGATGGATGGGCTTCCACTGTTAACTTCATGATGTGTTATGTGACGTAGCAAGTAATTCCAAATTCCACCACACCAGTTTTTCGAGATGGGCTTTATTTACCATATTCTTGTTGGGCAGTTACATAAATTCAATCACGAGCTGTGGGATGGTAGCAAACTAACCTTCTCCAAGGGACAATTCTCATGTTCAGAATCAGCTGAATGTGGGGTGTTTTGGCCTAAATATGAAGCCTTTGGGAACCAAAATATCAAAAGTAGGCCCCATATTGTATAAGCTGTTGGCCATAACAGGACTCGGGTGAACTGGTAGACCATTGTTATGACCAATTGAAGGAGGAACCCATTGCAATTTGGCTGTAGGACCCTCAGGCCTGTAATTGGGCTATTGAACTCTCCCTTATTAATTAATATCTGAATACATAGATATACTAGAAATCCTGCCAAGCTGAACAAAAAATCATTTCACATATGCCAAGCTACATCCAGACATTTGTCTTCCATATCCAAATGCAGAACTATATCTGGTAATTAGATTTTTAATCACGCTAATTAGCAAGAGATTTAGTTCTTTTTGTGACTGTGCCTTCCTCTGCCGTCTTGTACCGAATCCAGCCAGACTAGATGATGAACTGCGGCATGAAAGGAGGTGCGGCATGTGAAGCGTTAACTTTGGTGTTAAATCAGGGCCAATTTCATTCAGAAGAGGAGATGATTATTTTTTCGATATTTTCTCGGAGTCGATGTCTTATTTACATAATGACATGTATATAAATCGCCTAGCAAGCGGTAATAGGAGAAATAAGGTCTATTGCCTCTCAATCAGTGATGTCTTATGGGAGCAAGTCTCGTTACGGGTTCTAATCTGCATCTTCAGGCGGCGCCATTATAGTAGGTGTGGGAAATTATCTCTTCTCTTTTAGGATCATAGAAAAGCGAGATCGGTCTCTCAGATAATAAAACTAATGGTAATAAACTAGAGTAGGTCAGCATGTATGAATGTCCATTCATCTTCTTATGTCTACAAGGTGGAACTGATTTTCTCCTTTTAAAGGGAAACTCTGGAGAAAATTAATGTAGATAGCTAAAATTATTAAATGGGTTTGGGCAATCCCTATTTGTTAAAAGGGTTCCTTCATAAAAAGCTGATCACAAAGTGTCCCACTGCTTGAACTCCCAACTATCAGCTGAAATCTGCCGAGAAATCTGCCAGAAAGTGTTGAGTTTTCCTGCAGCGCCTCCACAGGGGAATTAAAGCATTACACTTGGCCATTCACATCAATGGTCACTTGTCTGTGTAATACAGGACAGGTAATCCACAGTGAAAAAACGGTTTTTGTATCTGTTCTCCACTGTAGGGAGATAAGGGTCCCGAAAAGAAGACAAAGAATTCCCTAATGGGGTGTACAGAAATAGATCTTCTACCCTAGGGAACCCTTTTGACTTTTTGTAAAATGGCTCAGCGGTTATTATGAAGATCTTCTAACATGGCATTGAGATAGATCAGATGATGTCATCAGTGTGGGCCTAGAGATGTTGATACCCCAGGTCTCCCATGGTCCCATGGTTGTTAATAATAGACCCTTGGAAATATGTCATTTTCTGATTTAGGGAAGTCCATGGACCTCTTCATTCTAACAATGCTCTAGGGTCCACGCTGATGGACCACCACTGATCACATTTTCAAATTTGTCTCTCACATTTGGGACGGTGTATATAGGTGAACCTATACTTTTCCTATCCTGCCAACATTAAGATTTTTTCACTTATACTTAGAAAGAAATCAGTATGTTGTGTACCTTAAAGGAATATTCCCATTTTAGTCATTCATGACTGGAATATCCATCCTATGTGAAGGCCAGGGTTACAGAAATGAGTGGGCTGTTATATGCTATTTCCATAACCATGGCTCACCACATAGTATTGGTATTATAGTCTCTGCCATAAATGGCTGAGATGGGAATACCCCTTCAAAGATACATTTTCCTTCATTTACCTTCATAGAGGGGTGAGGGTGAATTAGTTGGAACCCCAACAATTCTTAGAACAAAGAGGCCACAATGCTCAGCATAGCATTTCCGATGGTTCAGAATCTTTGATATCGATGAGTTTCAATACAACCATAAAGTTGAGACTATCTGAGTAAGGTTGACGTCAAACTAACAGCAAAGGGGTAGGTTTTCACCCTATAATCTCGGAATCAATGGTGACCTTAAGTCAAGAACCTCCATCAATGCCAGAAGAGGAATAAAAAGGTGTCTTTCACATTTAACTTGGGTGTGTTTCGCCTTTAATTCTATGCCCGGCTCTACAGTTTTCCTGTGACTGATTTGGACAGAGACAGATGTTCCTATAAATGAACAGCCATCGGACACAAGTGGGTACAAGGTGCGACAGTGTAAAAGGCATCTGTTAGGAAGAAATACACAAGATGTCAATAGCTGTCAGCTGTCACTCAGGCCTCCTCCAGCGGGGCTGTCACCGTGATTGCAATATTGGTCTTATTTAGCTAATGGAATGTCAATCTACATGGAGGTCAGTAACATGCTATAATTGGAATTTCTTTGGTGGAATTAACCGAGCGTCATCGGCATTGTCGAAAGAGCCAGGGTCAGACATGAAGTAACCCTCGACGTGACAGGAGCTCAGGAACAAGTTGTTGTATGGAGTCGGCAGCCTTGGCAAATTCAGGGCATTGTATGCTCTCCATCTTCCTTCGACATTGACCGATGCTCGTCCCATTGTTGTTTCTCTTCTGAAGATTTCAATGACTTCTCTTTCGTCCCTCACATAATTGCATTGCATTTCCATGGAAGATGCTTGGTTAAACAGAAGAAAATGATCTCCTCTGTTCTCGGCTCCATTAGTAAAAGCATTGCAATTGTTGAGGGAGATTTAATCCTGGACGCGTATCGTAAGTCAATATTATCACGCTATGTTTTGGAAGTTTATATGCTCGCTGAAAATGAGGTTTATACAATGTGCAGAAGCCATTAAATGTTCTAATAGATCGAGGCAGAGGAGGAAGTAGTGCTGAAAAGAAGGTACGGTATGTGCCATAGATGTAGGTGCTTGTTGAGAAGGGTGTCCCAGCTCAGGTTGGCCCAATAATCACTCCTGCCAGATGGCGAGAAGTTGCCCTCTTGGCTATAGAGTCACGTTGTCCTTCCCTCTCTGTACCTTAAATGTGAACATCACAACCATAGCATTTAATTGTGAGAATCCGTGCCCAGTAACCAATGGGGGCAAACTGATATCTTCCCCTTTTTCTGCCCAACCTGAAATCACACTGTGAGTAGAAGAGGTTTGGAAAAAGGGCTTACATTCATGCTTAGAACTGGTTCACATGACCGTGGTCGGCCCGAGAAACACGGCCCATGTGTCTGCAGCATCTCCTGGACCGACCACAGTTCCCCTGACTCGAACTGATTACATCATAGTGACTTATGATAGTCAGTTCCGATCTGATCACGGGTCTATTGTACTGTCCTCACATCACATCAGTACAGGGTAATAGACCTGTGATCATAAAGATGCAGTCAGTTTGGAGACACAGCCGACACATGGGCGGACGTTTCCCGGACTGAGCACAGTCTTGTGAATCATCCCTTAGTAGGGAACCCGCGCCTTTACCGCAGAGCTAGGCCATCCTTCGCAGGTGTCTTAGCATAATTTCATCCTTCGCAGGTGCCCTAGCATCAGTTCATCCTTCGCAGGTGCCCTAGCATCAGTTCATCCTTCACAGGTGCCCTAGCAACGATTCATTCTTCGCAGGTGCCCTAGCATCGATTCATTCTTCGCAGGTGCCCTAGCATCAGTTCATCCTTCACAGGTGCCCTAGCATCAGTTCATCCTTCGCAGGTGCCCTAGCATCAGTTCATCCTTCACAGGTGCCCTAGCAACGATTCATTCTTCGCAGGTGCCCTAGCAACGATTCATTCTTCGCAGGTGCCCTAGCATCAGTTCATCCTTCACAGGTGCCCTAGCATCAGTTCATTCTTCGCAGGTGCCCTAACATCAGTTCATTCTTCGCAGGTGCCCTAGCATCAGTTCATACTTCACAGGTGCCCTAGCATCGGTTCATTCTTCACAGGTGCCCTAGCATCAGTTCATCCTTCACAGGTGCCCTAGCATCAGTTCATCCTTCACAGGTGCCCTAGCATCAGTTCATCCTTCGCAGGTGCCCTAGTCCTGTATCTACCTACCCTAGAATAGAAAAAGTGGATTGCTGGTGTCCATCTAGTACTCAGGCACATGCCCTTGTTACCCTTGGCCTCACCCCTGCTTCTTGTTAAACTATACCACTTTTGAAAGGCTTAATACAAAGGGCAATATTTTCTCTGATTCACTAGCAGATTTTCACAAAGGGGCACATTTACTTAGTACATTATAGTTAGATGTGCAAAATTTAATACATTTGTCTCATCTTTTCCTTGAAATAAAAATAAACATTTTTAAAAAATGTTGTAAGTGGCAGAAAATCTCAAAAAGTGGCAGACTGATGTCTTTTACATTTTGATATTTTTTTTGACTTCTAGTACATATGCCGCATGTTGAAGTTATCTAGGGCGTTTCAAATGATTCTCCCTGTGGAAAACATTGAGATCGATGCAAAGATACATTGCCGCACAGGTACAGATAGTTTTTAATTAGTAATGGACAAGAAAAATTTCAGTCCACAATCGTCAGAAAACTATTTCCATCAGACGTTTTGGATCCATACATTCAATGATCATCATTAACCATCTTCTTTTCCGGTTGTTCCCCATTACTTTTATGGGACGCTTCAGCTCTCTGGAGCGGATCCTTATCACCCCCACATATCACACAGCTGCTGACCTTGGCTGCGGCTCGTCACATCCCCGAGCACAATGGGCGTGTAATTAATTGGAACGTACAGTAGATTTCCTGGTGACACCGGTACATCTATAACTGGGGGTGAGCCACCATCCATCACTGCACTTTCAATACTTCTCCGTATCTCTGATGGATGCTATCGGCTTCCAGATAAGCCATGCTGTGCTCATTACATCAGCAGGAGGGCGCATGATAGAAAATTAAATGTTTCCTAATAAAGTTCTGATCTAAACTGAAGAAGCGATCACTTGACAGCTTGGGTTAATCCCTTGACAGCTTCGCCAACGAGACTGAAGGAACAAAATTTGTTGCAATATTTACAAGTGGAGTAAGGAAGAGAGAGAAAAAGCGGGGGAGGCCCCGGTAGATTGGGAAACAACGTGAAGAGGGTACAAGATGATATCGCCTGTGTGGGCTAATTAGGCAGGGTTCATGCATAGCCAGAGCCGTGCCGTTAATGCAGTCTCCAGTGTCTGGTGGACACGTGGACGCCAGAATAACTTAGATATTTCCTGAGAATATAAAGTCTAAGGCTAGATAACGATAGTGGTCACTCAATGTACCATCAAAAACTGCTGCGATTCAGTGCGTTCCAGTGGCGCGAGATGTTGCAGCAGCTGTCCCTGTAGTTTTAGATATGAGGGCTGATCTTTTGGATGCAATAACCTATCCGCTTACGATGACGCATTTAAGGACTCGTTGTCTGTTACTGGGACAGTGTGCTGATAATGGAGGGAAAATGAAGACAAGTGGGAGAATGAACTAAACATGCTCCAAGCAGCACAGAGTATTTCAGGAAAGGAGTGTGCTCGGAGGCAGTGACTTGTCCTCTTATCAGTAACGAGTTTCATTCAATCTTGTTCGTCGACCCGTCTAAACAGCACACGGTGGGGATGTAAACTATGGAGGTGCTGACAACCATATGCAAACTGTATGGAGGATAAAAGATCATGCGATCGTTTGAATCGGCTGATGTAAAAGACCTGTGAAACGAGGGCCGACTGACATAGATCTGTGCATGTTCTGTGCTGTTATCAGTCCACAACCCTTAACCACACAGAATCAACATTTTCCATGGCGCTATACCCTGAACATATTTTTGGCTACAAGCTTAATTTTGCCACCTTATAAAATATTCCCCCCAAAAAAACATAAAAACAAACCAGAGTGATTGGGAGCTCGATGGAAATGGTCTCAGCATCCCAGATCCTGGTACCTAGTGAAACGTGAGGAAATTCAGTGTCTTTTCATCCCTCCAGAAGCTATTACAGCCTCGTTTCTATTAAACGTTGGCTTTTTATCGCTGTCTATGCCGAGATGGGGGTCAAAAGATAAACTAAATAGACCGCAGGATAGAAAAACCTCTTCCTGGAGAGAGGTCTCACAGAAGAGGGCTTGATTATTTCCCACTGATACCGGGTGAACAGGCCAAGCCTATCTCAGGCTCCGCCGAAATAAACACTGACAATATAGAGCCTGTAGAAGGAGACGTCAAGATGGAGCCAGATAATAAAACCCTATAAAAAAAAAACACACAGACAACACCTCCCAAGAATGTTCCTAATACTTTAATAACTTAATCATACAGAACACAGTGTAACAGTGATACCGTCTGCTGAGCCGTGTATCTAAGCCTGCCATGTGTGATACAAGAGAACACAAACAACATTGAGATCTGCTGACCAGTGCTTGGGTGGACTTTTCAGTTTGTCTGGTCAAAATGATGGATAGTTCATCCTGGTCCATTTTCAATATAGGGAGGAAATGTCACTTCCTGTCAGAGAAGCATTCACTTCCTGTCAGAGAAGCATTCACTTCCTGTCAGAGAAGCATTCACTTCCTGTCAGAGAACTATTCACATCCTCTTATCTGATCACATCACCTCTCTGCAGAGCATCTCCCTTCCCTAGATCAGATATGGTAATAAATACCTAAGGCGGGTCACACAATATGGAATTTCCCAATTTACACACTAGAAGTATACATGTAGTGCAATTCCTTTAATCCAACACCCAGTAGTCTAGCAAAGAACAGAGGAGCTAATTATGAGAAATCAACTTCTTCCTGTAAATCCTCTAGAGTTAAAGAAACTTTACATATACATGAATGCCCAATAGCCCCAAATGTAGTGTTTTGGTGTTTTCTCTGTAGATAATTCTCTTTTGCCTGGGTGTGACCCATTGGAATGGCAAAAATGAAGTATAGTCCATATAAGATAATCAGATGTCACCTAGAAAATTAAAGGGGCTGTCCAGGCTGCAAAAACCTTATTTAAAAAGAACAAAATAGGTTGAAAACATAAAAGGTCATACTAAACAATCTCCTGACGCTCCTGTTCCAGCACTTCCCAAGTCCATCTCCCATGGTCTCTACTCTCTGGTTCTTCTCGACACAGGAAGTGTGACCGCTCAGCCAATCGTTGGCCACAGCAGTGACCTGCCTCAGCCAGTGAGTGGCTGAGTACTGTATTTTCCTGCGTATAATGCCGAATGCACACAGCCGTGAGCGGTCCGTGGTATCCCGGCCTGGATTCCTGCTGACAGTAGTGCAATGGCGGCATGAAGCGCACGGCGGCATAGCAACCAATGACGCCGTGCGCTCCTGCTGTCAGCAGGAATCCAGGCCGGGATACCACGGACCGCTCACGGCTGTGTGCATTCAGCCTAAGACTACTTTTTAACACATGTAAATCTTCTCAAAAGTCGGGGGTCGTCTTATACGCCGGGTGTCGTCTTATATGCCGGTATACGGCGTGCTGAAACTTACTTCCTAGCCGGACTGGAGAAGCTGTCCTTCTCCAGCTTCAGGGACAGGCGCCCTCTAGCTGAGCCACCATGCGCTGCACCCCGGCCAGCCGCTCCTGAAGCAGCCCCCTCTCCCTGCTCTCAGTGGTTTTCTCATGCCGGCAGTATCACATTGCGTACTACCGCTCAGATCGTCTTGAAGACAGGGAGAGCTGACCCACCCAATCCAAGCAGGCTTTGTATGCAGTGTGCACAGAAAATACCAGTACATCACTTGCCGTGATTGGCTGGTTGTTGTATACTGGGTTGGATTGGCGATTCTGAGGGAAGGCAGGGGGGGAGCAGGAGCATCTGCACTTCAGCCAATTCTAATGTTGGAACGTAGGATCTCTAGTGAAGTTTGGTGTGCATCTTATCTGTGGTGAAAAAACTGAGTCTATCTGGGGAGCAGATACATGTGGTGGTGAATACAGTACAACACCAGTATCTGTACCTGTACATACAGTACAGCACCAGTATCTGCATCGGTTCATACAGTATAGCACCAGTACATACAGTACAGTATACAAATGGCTAACAGTCAAGACCCCATCATGGCTCTACCAGCAAGAAGAAAGAAATATGAATCAAATTTCAAACTTAAAGTTGTAAGCTTTGCCATGGAACATAATAACTGCGCTGCTGCAAGACAATATGGAGTAACAGAAAAGATAGTTCGGGACTGGAAAGCAAATGAAAAAGCATTAAAGATTATGCCAGGGGGTAAGTGTGCATTAAGAAGAGGCACCACGTTGGCCAGAACTCGAAAAACATGTAGCAGACATGGTGATTGAGCATCGCCAAAACTGTAGTGACACGAAATAAAATACATTTGTTTGCACTTCAGTGGCCAAATCTAACCCGGATCACAGCAACAGATTTAAGGCCACTGCATCCTGGAGTACTAGATTCTTGGAAAGGCATAGTATGCTACTGAGGCAAAAGACGAAAATTGCACAACAATTACCTGCAGATCTTGATGCCAAATTAAATAGCATTGGAGGAGTATTGTTATATGGCGAGTAGAGCCCAAACCCCATATTTTAACTGGAAAAGTTGGGGGTCGTCTTATACGCCGGAAAATATGGTAGTCAAATTTCCTGGGATAAGAGGGACCAGAAAGCAGAGAACGGCAGGAGACCCAGGAAACATCAGAACAGGATTGACAGGAGATCTTCGAGATGAGTATGACTTTTTATAAAAAAAAAATTAAGCTATTCTGCCCATTTTAAATAAAATATCCCAGCAGGACAACCGCTTTAAAACGCGGACATCTCATTGGATGTGGAGGGGGATCGGGGAGTATAACTCTTTTAAGCCACTCTGCTCCTTTTTTACATTTAGACAGGATGACATTTTTGCTAAAGAAGCGGGTGGCCATATTGGAGCAGATGATCCATTATGAAATCTGAGATGATGGAAGTCCAGTATACCTCAAATGGAAACATTTTGGTCATAGTGAACGTCTGATGAAGTTGGATGCAGCAGCAGACCATCCCTGGCTCGTCACATCCTCGGTGGCACTGCTGACTCTTAGATTTCTCTAGGGAATTCAGCGAGAACTTAAGGCTGGACTGGTGCCAGGTTCAGAGTCTGCTCCGAGCCAACTACTGTAGTGCAGTATCAGTGGCATGTTCACTAAACCTCAACTAGTAGCACTAACTTGGGAGACATCCCTGGCATGACAGCTGAGCAAGCAGCGACCTGTAGCAGCCTTGGATAATACCTGGGAAACCATGGTATAAACTTGGCCGGCCGAGAATCCGAGAAATAAAAGATGCTATTGTACGTTTCGCTTTAGAAGGATTCACAGATACCTGCAGGAATTTTATGCATGTCTTAACAAATAAAGGACTGATTAATTGGTTCAAGTGCATACCCAAAGGCTCAAGCTACCCACCATCATTTGCAAAGGCCACATGGAGCCTTGGGTACGTCTGAGGGAACGTTGATTAGGATGAAAAGTGAAATCATTCTTATTTACATCCTCCAAGATTATAGGAGTAGCAGCTGGGAGGCATCGGGTAGCCTAATTGTGGTGCATGAATAGAAAGTCTGTCCTGTAATGCAGGTTTTAAACAGTAGGTGGCGATGATTTGATGACCTTAACCTGTGTGTGAGATACTGATATTTTGTCTGGGAACATGATGAATTTCAGACAATAGGAATGTAAGAAATCTACGCAACGAAATGTAAGATGAGGTTGTGTTCTGCAATGGATATGCAAGAAACAAAAACTAAGGAAGACAAAAAAATGTGTTGCTGCATTTAAATAGCAATTCCACACGTGATATTAACATCATTGATATGGTTATCATTCCTAAGCTAAGCCATTCCTCTAAGCCAGGCATGCTCAACCTGCGGCCCTCCAGCTGTTGTAAAACTACAACTCCCACAATGCCCTGCTGTAGGCTGATACGTGCAGGCTGTTTGGGCATGCTGGGAGTTGTAGTTTTGCAACAGCTGGAGGGCCGCAGGTTGAGCATGCCTGCTCTAAGCTAAATGGGAAAGATACTGTATAATTTACAGTTTTGACATTTTCTTATAGATACAATACTGCCCTTTATATACAGGAATATAACTACTATAATACTACCTCCTATGTACAAGAATATAACTACTATAATACTACCTCCTATGTACAAGAATATAACTACTATAATACTGCTCCTATGTACAAGAATATAACTACTATAATACTGCCTCCTATGTACAAGAATATAACTACTATAATACTGCTCCTATGTACAAGAATATAACTACTATAATACTGCCTCCTATGTACAAGAATATAACTACTATAATACTGCTCCTATGTACAAGAATATAACTACTATAATACTGCTCCTGTGTACAAGGATATAACTACTATAATACTGCTACTATGTACAAGAATATAACTACTATAATACTGCCTCCTATGTGCAAGAATATAACTACTATAATACTGCCTCCTATGTACAAGAATATAACTACTATAATACTGCTCCCTATGTACAAGAATATAACTACTATAATACTGCCTCCTATGTACAAGAATATAACTACTATAATACTGCCTGCTATGTACAAGAATATAACTACTATAACACTGCTCCTATGTACAAGAATATAACTACTATAATACTGCTCCTATGTACAAGAATATAACTACTATAATACTGCCTGCTATGTACAAGAATATAACTACTATAACACTGCTCCTATGTACAAGAATATTACTACTATAATACTGCCTGCTATGTACAAGAATATAACTACTATAATACTGCTCCTATGTACAAGAATATAACTACTATAATAATGCTCCTATGTACAAGAATATAACTACTATAATACTGCTCCCTATGTACAAGAATATAACTACTATAATACTGCTCCTATGTACAAGAATATTACTACTATAATACTGCCTCCTATGTACAGAAATATAACTACTATAATACTGCCCCCTATGTACAAGAATATAACTACTATAATACTGCCTCCTATGTACAAGAATATAACTACTATAATACTGCCTCCTATGTACAAGAATATTACTACTATAATACTGCCTCCTATGTACAGAAATATAACTACTATAATAATGCTCCTATGTACAAGAATATTACTACTATAATACTGCCTGCTATGTACAAGAATATAACTACTATAATACTGCTCCTATGTACAAGAATATAACTACTATAATACTGCCTCCTATGTACAAGAATATAACTACTATAATACTGCCTCCTATGTACAAGAATATAACTACTATAATACTGCCTCCTATGTACAAGAATATAACTACTATAATACTGCCTCCTATGTACAAGAATATAACTACTATAATACTGCCTCCTATGTACAAGAATATAACTACTATAATACTGCTCCTATGTACAAGAATACAACTACTATAATACTGCTCCTATGTACAAGAATACAACTACTATAATACTGCTCCTATGTACAAGAATATAACTACTATAATACTGCCTCCTATGTACAAGAGTATAACTACTATAATACTGCTCCTATGTACAAGAATATAACTACTATAATACTGCCTCCTATGTCCAAGAATATAACTACTATAATAATGCTCCTATGTACAAGAATATTACTACTATAATACTGCCTGCTATGTACAAGAATATAACTACTATAATACTGCTCCTATGTACAAGAATATAACTACTATAATAATGCTCCTATGTACAAGAATATAACTACTATAATACTGCTCCTATGTACAAGAATATAACTACTATAATACTGCCTCCTATGTACAAGAATATAACTACTATAATACTGCTCCTATGTACAAGAATATAACAACTATAATACTGCCTCCTATGTACCAGAATATACTACCCTTACCATATAACTACTACTGCCTCCTATGTACCAGAATATAACTACTATAATACTGCCTCCTATGTACAAGAATATAACTACTATAATACTGCTCCTATGTACAAGAATATAACTACTATAATACTGCTCCTATGTACAAGAATATAACTACTATAATACTGCTCCTATGTACAAGAATATAACAACTATAATACTGCCTCCTATGTACCAGAATATAACTACTATAATACTGCCTCCTATGTACAAGAATATAACTACTATAATACTGCTCCTATGTACAAGAATATAACTACTATAATACTGCTCCTATGTACAAGAATATAACTACTATAATACTGCTCCTATGTACAAGAATATAACTACTATAATACTGCTCCTATGTACAAGAATATAACTACTATAATACTGCTCCTATGTACAAGAATATAACTACTATAATACTGCTCCTATGTACAAGAATATAACTACTATAATACTGCTCCTATGTACAAGAATATAACTACTATAATACTGCTCCTATGTACAAGAATATAACTACTATAATACTGCTCCTATGTACAAGAATATAACTACTATAATACTGCTCCTATGTACAAGAATATAACTACTATAATACTGCTCCTATGTACAAGAATATAACTACTATAATACTGCTCCTATGTACAAGGAATATAACTACTATAATACTGCTCCTATGTACAAGAATATAACTACTATAATACTGCTCCTATGTACTATGTACAGGAATATAACTACTATAATACTGCCTCCTATGTACAAGAATATAACTACTATAATACTGCCTCCTATGTACAAGAATATAACTACTATAATACTGCTCCTATGTACAAGGAATATAACTACTATAATACTGCTCCTATGTACAAGAATATAACTACTATAATACTGCTCCTATGTACAAGGAATATAACTACTATAATACTGCTCCTATGTACAAGAATATAACTACTATAATACTGCTCCTATGTACAAGAATATAACTACTATAATACTGCTCCTATGTACAAGAATATAACTACTATAATACTGCTCCTATGTACAAGAATATAACTACTATAATACTGCTCCTATATACAAGAATATAACTACTATAATACTGCTCCTATGTACAAGAATATAACTACTATAATACTGCTCCTATGTACAAGAATATAACTACTATAATACTGCCTCCTATGTACAAGAATATAACTACTATAATACTGCTCCTATGTACAGGAATATAACTACTATAATACTGCCTCCTATGTACAAGAATATAACTACTATAATACTGCTCCTATGTACAATAGAATATAACTACTATAATACTGCCTCCTATGTACAAGAATATAACTAACTATAATACTACTCCTATGTACAAGAATATAACTACTATAATACTGCTCCTATGTACAAGAATATAACTACTATAATACTGCCTCCTCTGTACAGGACTATAACTACTATAATACTTCTCCTATGTACAGGAATATAACTACTATAATACTGCTCCTATATACAAGAATATAACTACTATAATACTGCCTCCTATGTACAAGAATATAACTACTATAATACTGCTCCTATGTACAAGAATATAACTACTATAATACTACTCCTATGTACAAGAATATAACTACTATAATACTGCTCCTATGTACAAGAATATAACTACTATAATACTGCTCCTATGTACAGGACTATAACTACTATAATACTTCTCCTATGTACAGGAATATAACTACTATAATACTGCTCCTGTGTACAAGAATATAACTACTATAATACTGCTCCTATGTACAAGAATATAACTACTATAATACTGCTCATAGACTACATTCTTCACTACATTAAAAGATGTTTGGGAGAGAAGACATAACAGAGGTTGATACAGTGGTAAGTGCTGTGGACAGATATCTTCAGAACCAGAAGTCTTCCTTTTTCAGTCAGCACATGGCTGCTGATAAGAAGCAGAACTCACAGCTCAGCCCCCACCTGGAGGTAATATGGCCGCTTCCAACGCCTCTTAAAACCAGAAAAAACTATTTGTATGAAATAATTTACTGATGTGATTCCATTAAGCTCTTATCCTGTATAATTAAATCAGTCATGTTCGTATTTTTTCTTTTTCTTTCTAAGATTCCCTTTAAGAAGCCTCCTCCACTTTGCAAATTAACTTGTCGTCAGGCTGTACAAAGGATGGGAACGGCGTCGCTCGGCGCACGGGGATGATGTTCTGCCATTAAGTCTTCGTTCCATCATCTTCCGCCTAATGAACAATTACTGTAACACGCTCACAGATCCGCGATTACACAGAGCTGACCCAGACGTAGGTAACGCCATCCCCTGTGCTAAATCGCATCTACCTCTGATGAATCATTGCGCAGCCAATGCCGCCATCTGCTTGCCCCCTTTCATTTCCACAAAACTCACATTTCTGAGAAAAGGTCTCATTAAAATAATCAAAGTAAAAATGGGAATCGCAGCATAAAACAGACAGCGGCCGCTAACGTCTCCTTATCAAACCATCATTAAAGACCTTTTACTTGTTTTTGTCAGAAAGGCTTTAATTAGCCATTATTCCTCGCTGGGTTATTACACAAATTAATTAATGGCTGGCCAATAAAGTCTGCTGCGCCCTATGTCTCATGGCGGACGAGGTTAGCTAGTTTGCGCCCTAATTAAATCATGCTGGACCAAAATGAAAAATGTATCCCTTGATCAGTAGGGAGAATGGGGATGGCGCATGCGCAGCACTCCTTCATTCACCTATGAGAATTATATGGGAGGTACTGTCAAACTTTTTTTTTGCCAGTCCTCTGACTTTGTTTCTTAGTTAAAAAGGGTTGTACAAGTAATCTCTGGCATTAAATACTGGTGGCTCATGCTTCAGTCAGCATAATCTGTCATAATCCACACCAGGTCAAGGTCCTCATGCATGAAACACCAAAAAAACAACAACTTCCCTATATAATAGTAATGAACCCATATATATATAACAACACATCAAGGTCCTCATGCAGGTAGAAGCATGACTGAGGCATGAGTCGTCAGTATTTAATGCCAGATATTCCTTATACAGGTCCACTTGGATGAGTAGTGAAACATCTTTAAGAAAAAATACAAGTCAAGTTGACTTCTTACTACTGGGTGACCATGACCTGAATGAAGTGAGAACCTTCACAGACCTTTGGTGGTCTCTAAATCTCATACTCGGGCCCATAGAAAGCCATAACCCTTCTTGTTAAGTCACACTCTGTTCCTCTAAACCGCACCATATTTTTTCTTAAAAACACCAAAACACAAAAAAGTGGTGCAAGGCATATTAGCCAGTTTTTTTAGGCTTTGCCTGGACTCTCCCTTGAAGGCCAGAGGACCCCTACCGGCCTACCAGTTTTTCCCAAAGTGGTTCTTTACCAAGGACTGTCAGGAAGTTGGATCTTTTTTGATGTGCCTATAGATACCCGGTCCTCCCAGCAGCATATCCTGCCATTTTCAGCAGATGGTACCGTCAGTCTGACGATTTCATGTATCGGTGGCGGTGGCTAGGGTGAATCGGCCATGATGGATCTTTTTGGACTAGTCTTTTTATCTGAAATGACCCCTGGACTCCATGGTAAATCACACTGAATTTCTCATGGTGTCGTGTGGCTTCATTAGTCCCAGTATCTCAGCCCTCAGTATTTGGGACATGACAACACAATGCAGCCCCTGTCCAGTCCGTGGTTGTCAGATTTTCTGATCCGGTGTAAGGTCCAATAAACTATCAAGCCGACCTATAATCAATAATGCAGTTCCTGCCGTCCCTGCCACTGCGGCCTCCATAACACAATCCATTAGATTTGTCATTGATTGGTGTGTTTGTGCTCGCTCCACTCTATCTCTTCATGGAATTTGCATATTTCTGAGGAATAAATGCCATCCCGTCAGCATTAATTATCAGGTAGCGGCCCCGGATTCTAATTAGGTAAGACAGAGCCAGTTAGCCATTTGTGTATTCAATATATCAGAGGGGCCTTATATTAACGACATAGGATTGTGGAGCCGATCACATACCGCACCACTGTGAGTCACTGCTGTCCCCAAAATGTCTGTGTCATTATCCTGTACCCCGAGTGTCAGTGTCATTATCCTGTACCCCAAGTGTCAGTGTCATTATCCTGTACCCCGAGTGTCAGTGTCATTATCCTGTACCCCAAGTGTCAGTGTCATTATCCTGTACCCCCAGTGTCAGTGTCATTATCCTGTACCCCAAGTGTCAGTGGCATTATCCTGTACCCCGAGTGTCAGTGTCATTATCCTGTACCCCGAGTGTCAGTGTCATTATCCTGTACCCCAAGTGTCAGTGTCATTATCCTGTACCCCGAGTGTCAGCGTCATTATCCTGTACCCCAAGTGTCAGTGTCATTATCCTGTACCCCAAGTGTCAGTGTCATTATCCTGTACCCCGAGTGTCAGTGTCATTATCCTGTACCCCGAGTGTCAGTGTCACTATCCTGTACCCCGAGTGTCAGTGTCATTATCCTGTACCCCAAGTGTCAGTGTCATTATCCTGTACCCCGAGTGTCAGCGTCATTATCCTGTACCCCGAGTGTCAGCGTCATTATCCTGTACCCCAAGTGTCAGCATCATTATCCTGTACCCCGAGTGTCAGCGTCATTATCCTGTACCCCAAGTGTCAGTGTCATTATCCTGTACCCCAAGTGTCAGTGTCATTATCCTGTACCCCGAGTGTCAGTGTCATTATCCTGTACCCCAAGTGTCAGTGTCATTATCCTGTACCCCGAGTGTCAGTGTCATTATCCTGTACCCCGAGTGTCAGTGTCATTATCCTGTACCCCAAGTGTCATTATCCTGTACCCCGAGTGTCGGTGTCATTATCCTGTACCCCCAGTGTCGGTGTCATTATCCTGTACCCCAAGTGTCAGTGTCATTATCCTGTACCCCGAGTGTCGGTGTCATTATCCTGTACCCCCAGTGTCGGTGTCATTATCCTGTACCCCCAGTGTCAGCGTCATTATCCTGTACCCCGAGTGTCAGTGTCATTATCCTGTACCCCAAGTGTCGGTGTCGTTATCCTGTACCCCGAGTGTCAGTGTCGTTATCCTGTACCCCGAGTGTCGGTGTCGTTATCCTGTACCCCGAGTGTCAGTGTCATTATCCTGTACCCCGAGTGTCAGTGTCATTATCCTGTACCCCCAGTGTCAGTGTCATTATCCTGTACCCCCAGTGTCAGCGTCATTATCCTGTACCCCGAGTGTCAGTGTCATTATCCTGTACCCCAAGTGTCGGTGTCGTTATCCTGTACCCCGAGTGTCAGTGTCGTTATCCTGTACCCCGAGTGTCGGTGTCGTTATCCTCTACCCACATTAGTGCTGTGTCCTCCAGGCAGCACACATTGTCTTATCTTTGTGCCTTTCCTTCTGGATCACATCTCTTCTCTATGAAGCAGTTCCCATAATTAATCCCTCTATATTCCTCCTGCCGGTGAGCCGGGTGACAGTCCACACAATCTGCGGCCTCCCGCTGTGCTCCATCCATTATGACTTTAACCCATAAATCAGTGGCTCTCCAGGAGCCTTGATGGATTAGCCACCGAGGTGCAGAATGTTTTTCTGGCCCAGGTTATAAACATCCCCCTCCCCGATGACTCCTGGTTCCCTTACTACTAATGAGCTGAAGAATGGAAAAGAAACTTCAGTAACTTGTTGCTAATTACTACCAGGAGGGGGTTGCGGTGTAAGTGGAGAATAAAGCTACTGATTGTCTCCCTGAAAATAATTCTGGGAGGTCGCTGACCAAGGTGATGGAGCCGCCTGTGACGTGGTACAAGATGCCTGGTCTATATCCACAGACTGAGTGGAAATATTCTGACAATCTGCTACACCATAGCTGGATGGAGGTATAGTAGTCAAGTACCGTTGTCTGTGTGACTAATGGCACAAATTTTCCTGATGGTTTATGATAAGATTTGAGCGTTCACATCTACAGACCAAAAAGAGCCAACATTCGAGGAGACCAGTCCTCAGCATGGAGAGGAGAATAAGCCACTCTCTATTAGAACCAAAGGATTGAGCATGTTGACCTCTACTGCCTGATCCTTCTTTCAATGCCATCTGCCATTAGGGAGGGCCCGAAGGCCCCAATATACAGTACATTAGAAGTCATCAGTCCCACCACTGGTTCAGTTGACATTCAACCATTGTGTATGGCTGCCTTAACCGTATCATAAAGTAACTATATAATAGTTTCATATAGTGAACGTATGATAGCCGTCAGCAAATATCAGTGCTGATATTCAAGTAATACAGTGCCTAAATAATACCGAAATATAAGGCTAACAAAATATATGACACACAGTATCCACAAAATACTGCCATACAGTTGACACATTACAGTGCCTAAATAATACTGACAAATAATGGTAACAAAATATATAACGCACAGTATCCACAAAATACCGCCATACAGTGGACACACAACAGTGGCAAAATACAGTGCCTAAATAATACCGACTTATAAGGCTAACAAAATTTATGATGCACAGTATCCACAAAATACTTCCATACAGTGGACACATAACAGTGCCGAATTAATACTACTGTGGGCACCATGCCTTGTGCTTTACCCCCTGAACAGGCCCTCATCGGAAGAGATTTCCAGTATGCACAGTTGATGCACAGAGGGTGTATCACTGCTACCCACCCTAATACCAGTGAGTAACAGGAAACAGGATGCGATCCAACATGATATGATGCAGCGTGTCAGGGCGATATGGCATACCAAAAAATACGACAAAAATTCAAGCTCACACCTTGGTGGTTTCTCTCACCGTAGTGACTTTTTTGTGCCTAAGGGTAGAATAGAGAAGACATGTATTTTATTCATAGTGCCCCCTAGTGGATGGGTCGGTATGGAAAAAAAAGGGCTTCCTGTTTTCCTGTCAAACCCTTCGGTTTTTTGTAAAGCTGCCCCTTTAACATATTCTCTGCCGTTTTCCGTCGCCCTACTTTGTCAGTCACAGCAGAACATGTCAAAGGAGATGTCGACCCAGTTTCTACGTTTGAACTTGTATTCCCTGATTACCGACGAGGCCTGTAAACATTTTTGTTGTAGGTTTTTTTTAAATATATTTTTTTATTTTTTTTGCTGTCATTTGGTTGAAAGTCGTTTGGCGCATTTGATCTTCTCTGTAGGATTTAAAAGGTGTTTTCAAACCCCAAAAGGGTTGAGGAAACCTATGGAAGCTCGTAATAAAGTTTTTGTCTCTCACATGTTCTGTCACAAGCTTTACTTACGGGTTAGTTGTAGAGTGAGAATGTTACCTCCTAAGGTGACTTCTACGTCTTTACTCTACGGCCGGTTTCAGACGAGTACCTGTGGCCCGTGAAGAATGTCCTAAGTGATGGCCACATCTCGCTCTGTTTTACCTGGAGCTCAAAGCATTCCTAGATCATCACTATGAAGCCGAGCTGCATTTAGTCCGCGAAATATGGCCACGGCATGGACCATGTTAACTTTGTCTAAAAGTGACCTTTAAGGGTTTGTCTCATCTAAGATATTGGTGGAACATCACAATTCTGTGCCACGAATGTCAGCTAGGTGCAGGTCCCACCTCTGGGATCCTCACCAATCTCCAGAATAGGCTCCTGAAAGTGGAAGGTCCAGAAATAGCCAGGCGAGCATGCTTAGTGGCTGCTCTCCACTCACTTGGAGATAGGAGTTGGTCCCACGTTTGTGACTCGCATTTATGACACCAATGTCTAGGCCAGTGATACTAGTCATGACGTCACTAGGCCTGAGAGAAGGCTGTGGCGCTCCTGGAGCGCCGCTACCTTCTCAAACAGCTGATCGGCGGGGGTACTGGGTGTCGGACCCCGGCCGATCAGATGACGATTTATCCAGAGGATAACTGCAGAACCCCTTTAAGCTAAGTCCGCACAGAATGGAATTGCTGTAGATAAAACAGTAGCAGGCAAGCGGATGAGATTATTCTGCGGAAGTCTTCCGTACAGTGCAGATTTTAACAGTGGAATGGCTTCACCGTGGATTTACAGCTCAATCCTTGTAAGATTGGATCTACCCACGACCACCCTACCCATGGGATGCAGATTGCCGCAGGAGGACATTAATTGCGTTTCACAGATTTGCTGCAGATTTCGCCCAGTGCGTTGCAAAATTGCGCAAAACAGACATTGCACGGATTTTAAATCCTCGCTTCCCAGTAGGATGAGATTTCCTTAAAAATCCAGTTTGCTGGTACTGTAATACGCTGAAGATTTTCTGCCCGCAAAACCCGCTGAATGCACTCCCTGAAGCGGCGTCGGTTTACAAAAAAAGATGACTAGACGCAATAGTCATGTGAATGGACGAAGGATCTCCTTTCCCACAAACATAATTTGCTTATGTTTTATCTTGGTTTACGTCATGCAGTATACTCCAGTCACATCCAAAGCTGCATTGTATATTCTTCTATGAAAACAAAAGCATAGACCTAATGCTTATGAATTAAAGGGCAAATTTTCTTTGAATGCACTGGTTGCATTTTAGTTTCCTCCATAGGAAGAGCTGTGTGCACCCATAAATAGTGTCCTCCAGAGACGGGCTTCCCTGCTACTCACGTAGTTTCATTTTAGTCTGTTTTTCAGTCTCCTCTCTGGGCTCTTTCCGGTAACACAAAGCAGACTTTTTCCATAATGACGAGGAATGGAACGTATGTTTGCACGTTTGCATTTAGTACGGCACTTTTTTTCTACTGTCCTGCATAGTTATTGAATGTATTCCTATTGCTCACCCCCCCCCCCCCTCTCTTTCGCTCGCGCTCTCTCTCTGCAGCCTCTGCTCAATAATGACCCCACAAGCCAGGAATCTGAGGAATTTCCTGCTAGGCTTCCTGGAAGACTTGCAGAGACCTTGTCATTAACCCCAGACTTTCCCCCATCCTGTCTTTACAGGCCCAGGAGGCTTCTTCCCCCTTGGGCTAACTAGCACCCTTCAGTCTGCCAACTTTGGGATTTATCACAAAGACCAGCATCTGGAGCCTCCTTCGACTTTCCTCTTTTGGAGGTCAAATTTGCAGGCGGAAAAAAAAAACATATACAAAATAACTTGCTGGAACGCTGTAACTGACAACATGCTGAGCGTGGAGTCATTACAGAGCAGAGGCTGCTGGGAGCTAGAAAGCTGATAAGTGGAATAGACTCAGACAAGCTCGGTAACCGCTCCGGCAGTGGAGAGGGTTAAAGAGAAGCGCTTTAATTTTTCTATATAAAAAAAATAACCTTGAAAGTTCAGCAGAAAAGAATTTAATGTCTCACTTTCAAGCAGTTTGCATCGTTTCCAAGGCGATGCCTGGAAATATTTCTATATTGCATGGATGCTGTGGCCTTTCAATGAGAACCCTTTAGGCGGGCGTCTTCTCCTCAAGCGTGTACTGTCACATTGTCTCTAGAAGACAACGAACAAACACGGGTTAAGGTCACAAGAGCTAAATTCTTTTTGTGTTGTCTTCACATGCCGCAAAAGACCCCGTTGACTTGGGTTTTTTAAGTCTGGTAAAGTACTTCAGCAAAGTATGTGTGGTCGGGAAACAAGTGTCTCTTGTTTAAAGTGTCCCTCTGACCCCCTCGAGAACATCGATTGCAAGATGTCTGTAAGAGAATATGAAATGTCCAAAAGCTATCAGCTCCAACTCCATGCGTGATGGAGATGATGCCACACACCTCAGTTATCTCCTGAGAAAAATCACCAACCTCTTCCTTGATCCTTAGGACTGCCTGGTGACCCCATAGACATTAGTCTGTTGGTGGATCCTGTCCAGTAATGGAACAGAAATCTACTCCCTGGTCTACCACTAAGCCCTATATGAACTGGCTTAGAGGATCCTCAGGGGTCCGACTACAGCATGTTCTCAGAGAAACAACTCATGGTGGCCAATAACCAAAGAATTGTGCCACACTTTTCCTTAAAGATGTATTCACTTAGCAGTTGCAGTGTCCATTTGGCCTATGTGCTGGGAAAACTCACATCGACCCCCATTCACCAGACGTGTCTCCAACCATATGGTATATAGCAGAGACTTATTCCCTAATCCATACACGCGCATCCTTCATTTTATAACTTAGGAGCGTGTGGGTGACACAAGCCCCACTGTATGCTTAGAGTGCCATACTTTGGAGGTAGACATCTTAAAATTCTCCCGATTCCAACATACTCTGCCAAACCCTACATTGGCATATCAAAGCAGCTGAAGTAGAGGTGACTTCCTATGGGGAATATTGTGTTTTACGCTACCATGAAACTTGGTCCTGGTGAACTAATAGACAATGCTTCTACGACTATGGAACATGACTGCGTTGAAGACATTGGGGATGGGATGCATCGATATGTTGTAAGGCACCTCAACCATTGCCATGATAAAGTAGTACTATTAATACGCAACCTCCGATGAACACGGCTTCATATGATTTCAGCAGTCGAAACGTGTCGGGGTTAGTGTATTTCTGCTGCACTGATCACACCATGGCCGCCCCCTGCTTCACATCTCAGGCACCCTCTGCAGCCAAAACATCTTAGAAATCTCTCCACAATGCCTTCATTTTTAATTTCTCGTCCCCACAAATATTTCATGGGGTGCTTGAAGATCAAAGGCGGCTTTATGCTTTAAAAATAGGAGAAAAAAGGTGAAGAAAAATGGAAAGGGGCATGTGAGCCCTGCTCATTTTCGTGAAGAATTCTAAGTGGATTACACATTTTCTTTCTTTCTTTTTGAGTAATTCAAAGGGAAACTTTCATCTCCTGCGCCAAACTCTATCTTATCTTATGAGGGAAATCCCGAAGGGGCAAAGTGTGCAGATGGTGGTCAAGTGTCAGGAAGAATACACAAACACAGCACCTTTAAATAGAAATTGCAAGTGGAGAATGTACTCAGAGGTATAAATTATACAGGTAGAACAGGCTGCCAGGGGAAAAGGAGGCCCAGGTAACCGGGCGGCCTAAATAACCAGTCTTATCCTTTAGAATAGGGAGACTCAGGTTTATTTTGAGCAGAAAAGCATATACTTTATACCCGTTTTGGCAAAGCATAAACCTGCATGAGTACGTCAGTCATTCCTTTAGGATGGCGGTATTTTCTGCCACCTCATGTAGTGGCCTCAGAGGGGCTTATAGTCGTGGTCCACTTCTACTGAAAAAAATACCTCAAATGTCAAAACGAAAAGCTATAAAGTGCTACATCGTTCCTCTAATGATCGCAGTTCTGAATTTAGCTCTAGACACGAATAACAAAGAAAATTGCCTTATAACTCAAAATTCATTAAAGCAAAGAATTTACAAAGTTACTCAACATTTTATTTAGGGGCTTTAGGAAAATTAGTGTTCAGAAGTGGATTTTTTTTCATTTAAGATAAGCAGAGCTTTGGGAGGAAACTGGCGAGTGTGACCATCAGAAAATGACCTAGTTTTTTATGTTAAACAGATTCTATTTTATTTATTTTTTATAATTTTTGGTGATTTTTTATTTTTTTTTTACATTTTCCATGTCCTATGTTTAAAACCTCTAAGCCTAAAATTACGTCAAGACTTTTTGTTCTTTGAGAGCAGCCACATAGACAAAAGATAGAATGGACATGAGGGGACCCTGTTGACTTCTGTGGGAGATTTTTGTAGGCATGCTCAGTGACCTGTGGAGGGAATAGATAAGCTATGATATCACCTGTTGATATGAGGCCTAACTATCACCCCTTCTAACAAAAGATCTGACTGCTGGCAGCTGAAGAAAAGAACTGAGCATGTGCGTCCATCTCAGTGAGGTGGACAGAGAAATAAGGAAATCAACCAAAAGCAGGTGGCGCTATACAGATACATTTTATTGAATAGCTCAGTGTCTATACTAAGTTTTTAATGACGTGCAATTACAAAAGTATTCTGATCCAAGTGCTGTGTTGAAAAATGTAGAATGTTTTTTGTGGGACACCCCCTTTAAAATTCTATTAGGTCTAGTGAGCAGTGCAAAAACTACATGATTTTTTAGGTACCGGTATTTTTTTAAATATAGATCGTGACATGGAACAAATCAAATCACCTAAAAAAAATCACCTAAATTTAAAAAAATATATATGTTTTTAACATAAAAACATTGAACCAATAGATATAATATATGCCTATATCCAGGACTTTCTTGACTTATCTTGGTAATACAAGCTCCCTGCTGGATATATTCTTGATACGCCATGTCCTAACCCCCAGCTCTAGAACGTTACATTATATATCTGGACAGAGCGGCACAGAATTATGTCAGGAGGCTCGTCCTGTTCCGTAGCAGCACGGTATAATTTATTTGCAATTTCTTTTTTTCGGTAAGTAGTGGAAGAGGTTTATGTACATAGTATTAAAAAAAAGTTGGACTCTCTTCAAGGGTGAATATTATCGCCCAAAATGCCTGCTTTGATGTGAAGCTTTTGTGCATATTAGATAGGCTGAGATTTAACATAAAGAGATACAGTGCGGCGTGTTCATATTTAATAAATGATCACACTTACGGGATGGAATTTTTACATTTTAATTTGATTTCTTCTCCCCAATTCCCAGACCTCATTCGCTAGAGTAAGTCGACCATGACAGCAATGGGTGTGGACCTAATTCTCCCTTCTTTAAGAATTAAAATTCCTGCCACAGACCAGTTGCCTGCAAACTAGAATTTCTACTTATATAGCTCTTTAATGGATATGATGCGAAATAAAATATTTTAAACTTTTTTCAACTTATTTCCTTTCCTATGTCCAAGATCAGACAATAGAAGGATCTGCAAGTTCTCCAGCACCACTCTTGTCTGTTGAATGTGATTGTTTTGCAGCTTTTCCTAATTCGAGTGAATGGAGCTGTGCTGCAGTACCAAACTCGGCCACTGGACAAGAGTGGTGCTATTCTTGGGAGGAAAAAAGTAGAACTTTTTTTTTCCAATCCCGGACAACCTCTTGCAGATGATGGTTGGTGAAAGGATCATTTGGATAACAAAATCACTCCCACATTGTGACAACGGCACAATCTTTGATTCTCTTAAAACAGTCCCAGATCGTATTTCTTATCTTATGGACAATTCCTTAAGAGGCCACCTTCTTATGCCCAGGACTGACCATAATACAATAGTACACAAAGAGTACACAAAGGTCTAAATCCAAATCAACATGGAGCACTGAGCCTTACAAATTACTCATATCTATAGGTAAGACTAGAGAAGTCTGAAGTTACTCTGTAGTACTGGACTATATCACTTGTAAGAAGTTACAAGGAATCATCGTGGATGATAGGTACGTGTCACTGAGGTTCCTGGCCTCAGTGGAGTAAGAGCCGGGTTTTATGTGTCAGCAGCAGTTGCTGTTTGACACCTTGATACTTAGTTTGGCTATAATAGCTGATCCGGGACTGCTCTTACTGGGAGTAGTCAAAGTGCTGGGTGGGTGACTACTCCCCACGTTCCAGGCCGGGTTTTGCCAGGCATAAAAACCAGCCAGCACTGCCATGTGGAGAGGATTACCTCCGTCTGATAGTGGAGCTTAGGAGGTCTGTGTGCTGTGATCTGAGGGCTGTGTTGGGATCCGTGCTTGAACCGGGCTGGAGGGCTCAGGCCCCTGTGAGGGTGAACAGACCGCCTAACGCCTGCCTGTGGACTTGACAAGGCAGAACTTCCAACAGGGTGTGAAGTAACACCCAGGAGAAAAGGTGACTGTTTTGTATATGAACTTTCATGTGTGTGAACGATCACCAAGCAACTTGCGTTTTTGTTTTTGCTTTCACGTGTAAATAAAAACGGATGTTTTGAACCAAAAACTTGTACTTTGCCTCTGTGCTGCATCCGCTAATCCTAACTACCAGAGCGAATCCCCACACACTGCAAATAAAAGTGGTCATAGACCGTAGGTAGCTGTCACCTGAGCACTCTCAGCCAACAGCCATTCCTCCTGACCCCTACACACATACATGATGAATGTGTTCTCAATGGGGAGAGGGAATAATTAATTTCCAGGCATCTCTGGTGCGCTGGGGGATGTTGAAATCTAAATACCAGATCCTTTTATCCCCTGACATAGTTGGGACATATCCATACACCTTACATGGTTGGCTGATTTATCTGCGACTGGTATGTTCTGAAATCAGTTCTTTTGTGGTTCTTAACCACCATAGTTTCTGTATTCAACAAAGGGTCCATAGACATAGTATTAAAAAACAATGATTACCTAATAGTAACCATCTGACCTAAAAATTACAAAAATGCTAACTTATGTATGTATGGTACGGAGGTGGTTGGTGATGAGCGGTAGACATTTTTCTATAGGTCGAAACAAGTATAGGACTCTGCCGCTGATAAGAGTTGAAGCAGTGAACTTCAAGATGAAGAAAATTCCAAACTTTTCAGATATACTTAAGTGCAAGTCCCTTTAACAAGCAGCCTGCCAATACATCAAACCAAAAGCCAAACATATCCCTGACTGAACCAACCCAGAGGCGTCCTTTCTTTGTGTCTCCATTCAAACATGGACTTTTGTAAGTGATAAGAGCAAGAACAATATAAGGGGTGGCGCGGACAACATGCAGAGTTTTATTGTGTTGTAATGAATTCCTGGGGACATCGAGGGCACGGACCACAACCCCTGCTTCTTAATTACTCTGTGATGTTTTTGTTATTGCTTGTTACATGTGTTCACGTGCTTGTCTTTTAACACATAGCCAGAAATGGGTTTGCCGTTTCTCGTCTGTTCCTATGACAACACAAACTACCTTTTTCCGATACACAGGTCCACAGATTTTAATTTAAAAGTTTGGATATTATTTTCTTTCCTCTAGTATTAGTTTTGTTCTTTTGCTGACTGAGTCGTTCTTGCCCTCCTCCTCAGTGTTTTATTATCGCCTCTTTCACTCATTTTGATTTCCATTTGTTTTATATAATCTGCCTTGTTTCCAAGGTAACAATGACAGGACATTACTCTTCAAACTAGACCTTACCAAAAAAAAAAGAAAGAAACGTCTTCCATTTCTTTAAGTATTATTTTTTTTCTTTTTTACCAATGAGTGGAAAATTTATAAAAGGGATTAATGAATAGGACTCGGAAGGGGATGTCAAGAGGAAGAGAGACCATGATGGAAGGGTAGATTGGAAATGTTTCAGGGTGGAAAATATGGATTAGGAAGAGACAGATTTGTAAAATTCTATTACAAAAAGCAGCAAAACCCACTGGAAAGCATCCTTTTGCTGTATTGCCCATTTTAGCTGTTAGTAAATGAAAAAGTGGTTCTGTTTCCAAGGAAACGGGTCCAGGTCCTCTACGCTCATACGCGCTCTCCGACGGTTCAGTGC